>NC_091065.1:104303711-104928711 GCF_000393655.2 Nicotiana sylvestris
CACCTGGAGAACAAAGGAATACAGTTCAAGTTTCGGCAATCAGGCGCCCACTTGGAGAACAAGGGAATACAGTTCAAGTGTTGGCAATCAGGCGCCCACTTAGTGAACAAGGGAATGTTGTTCAGGTTTTGGCAATCAGGCACCCATCTGGAGAACAATGGAATACAGTTAAAGCTTTGGCAATCAGGCGCCCACTTGGAGAACAAGGGATTAGAGTTCAAGTTTTGGCAATCAGGCGCCCACCTAGAGAACAAGGGAATACAGTTCAAGTTTTGGCAATCAGGCGCCTACCTGGAGAACAAGGGAATACAATTCAAGTTTTCGCAATTGGGCGCCCACCTGGAGAAACAGGGAATACAGTTAAAGTTTGGACAATCAGGCTCCCACCTGGAGAACAAGGGAATACAGTTATAGTTTTGGCAATCAGGCTCCCACCTGGAGAACAAGGGCATACAATTCAAGTTTTGGCAATCAGGCGCCCACCTAGAGAATAAGGGAATATGGTTAAAGTTTTGGCAATCAGGCACCCATCTGGAAAATAAGGGAATACAGTTCAAGTTTTGGCAATCAGGCGCCCACCAGGAGCATAAGAGAATACAATTCAAGTTTCGGCAATCAGGCGCCCACCTAGAGAACAAAGGAATGCAGTTCAAGTTTTCGCTATTAGGCGCCCACCTGGAGAAACAGGGAATACAGTTCAAGTTTTGGTAATCAAGCGGCTACCTTGAGAACAAGGGAATAAAGTTTAAAGTTTTGGCAATTAGATGCCCACCTGGAGAACAAGGGAATACAGTTCAAGTTTCGGCAATCAGGCGCCCACTTGGAGAACAAGGGAATACAGTTCAAGTTTTGGCAATCAAGCGCCCACCTGGATAACAAGGGAATGCAGTTCAGGTTTTTGCAATTAGGCACCCACCTGGAGAACAAGGGAATACAGTTCAAGGAGAACAAGGGAATATAGTTCAAGTTTTGGCAATCAGGTGCACACCTGGAGAACAAGGGAATACAGTTAAAGTTTTGGTAATCAGGCGCCCACCTAGAGAACAAGGGAATACAGTTCAAGTTTTGGCAATCATGCGCCCACCTGGAGAACAAGGGAATACAGTTCATGTTTTCGCAATCAGGCGCCCACCTGGAGAACAAGGGGATTAAGTTCATGTTTTGGTAATCAAGCGCCCACCTGGAGAACAAGGGAATACAGTTCAAGTTTTCGTAATCAATTACCCCACCTGGAGAACAAGGGATTACAGTTCAAGTTTTGGTAATTAGGCACCCACCTTGAGAATAAGGGAATACAGTTCAAGTTTGGGCAATCAGGCACCCACCTGGAGAACAAGGGTATACCGTTAAAGTTTGGCCAATCAGGCACCCATCTAGAGAGCAAATAAGGGAATACAGTTAAAATTTTGGCAATCAGGCGCCCACCTGGAGAATAAGTGAATACAGTTCAAGTTTCGGCAATCAGGCGCCCACCTAGAGAACAAAGGAATGCAGTTCAAGTTTTCGCTATTAGGCGCCCACCTGGAGAAACAGGTAATACAGTTCAAGTTTTAGTAATCAAGCGCCTACCTGGAGAACAAGGGAATAAAGTTTAAACTTTTGCCAATCAGGCGGCAACCTGGAGAACAAGGGAAAACAGTTTCAAGTTTTGGCAATTAGGCGCCCACCTAGAGAACAAGGGAATACAATTCAAGTATTGGCAATCAGGCGCCCACCTGGAGAATAAGGGGATACAGTTCAAATTTCGGCAATCAGGCGCCCACTTAGAGAACAAGGGAATGTAGTTCAGGATTTGGCAATTAGGCGCCCACCAAGAGAACAAGGGAATACAGTTCAAGTTTGGGCAATCAGGCACCCACCTGGAGAACTAGGGAATACAATTAAAGTTTTGGCAATCAGGCGCCCACCTGGAGAACAGGGGATTATAGTTCAAGTTTTGGCAATCAGGCGCCCACCTGGAGAACATGGGAATACTGTTCAAGTTTTGGCAATTAGCATGCCTACCTGGAGAACAAGGGAATACAGTTAAAGTTTTGGCAATCAGGCGCCCACCTGGAGAACAAGGAAATACAGTTAAAGTTTTGGCAATCAGGCGCCCACCTGGAGAACAAGGGAATACAATTAAAGTTTGGCCAATCAGGCACCCACCTGGAGAGCAAGGGAATACAGTTAAAGTTTGGGCAATCAGGCACCCACTTGAGAACAAGGGAATACAGTTCAAGTTTGGGCAATCAGGTGCGCACCTGGAGAACAAGGGCATACAGTTCAAGTTTTGGCAATCAGGCACCCACCTGGAGAACAAGAGCATACAATTCAAGTTTTGGCAATCAGGCGCCCACCTGGAGAACAAGGGAATATGGTTAAAGTTTTGGCAATCAGGCTCCCATCTAGAAAATAAGGGAATACAGTTCAAGTTTTGGCAATCAAGCACCCACCTGGAGAATAAGTGAATATAGTTCAAGTTTCGGCAATCAGGCGCCCACCTAGAGAACAAAGGAATGCAGTTCAAGTTTTCGCTATTAGGCGCCCCCTTGGAGAACAAGGGAATACAGTTAAAGTTTTGGCAATTAGGCGCCCACCTAGAGAAACAGGGAATAAAGTTTCAAGTTTTGCTAATCAGGCGGCAACCTGGAGAACAAGGGAATACAATTCAAGTTTTTACAATTAGGCGCCCACCTAGAGAACAAGGTAATACAGTTCAAGTTTCGACAATCAGGCGCCCACCTGGAGAACAAGGGAATACAGTTCAAGTTTCGGCAATCAGGCGCCCACTTGGAGAACAAAGGAATACAGTTCAAGTGTTGGCAATCAGGCGCCCACTTAGTGAACAAGGGAATGTAGTTCAGGTTTTGGCAATCAGGCGCCCACCTAGAGAACAAGGGAATAAAGTTCAAGTTTGGGAAATCAAGCACCCATCTGGAGAACAATGGAATACAGTTAAAGTTTGGCAATCAGGCGCCCACTTGGAGAACAAGGGATTAGAGTTCAAGTTTTGGAAATCAGGCGCCCACCTAGAGAACAAGGGAATACAGTTCAAGTTTTGGCAATCAGGCGCCTACTTGGAGAACAAGGGAATACAGTTCAAGTTTTGGCAATCAGGCACCCACCTGGAGAACAAGGGAATACAGTTAAAGTTTTGGCAATCAGGCTCCCACCTGGAGAACAAGGGCATACAATTCAAGTTTTGGCAATCAGGCGGCAACCTGGAGTACAAGGGAAAACAGTTTCAAGTTTTGGCAATTAGGCGCCCACCTAGAGAACAAGGGAATACAGTTCAAGTTTTGGCAATCAGGAGCCCACATGGAGAACAAGGGAATACAGTTCAAGTTTCGGCAATTAGGCGCCCACCTAGAGAACAAAGGAATGCAGTTCAAGTTTTCGCTATTAGGCGCCCACCTGGAGAAACAGGGAATACAGTTCAAGTTTTGGTAATCAAGCGGCTACTTGGAGAACAAGGGAATAAAGTTTCAAGTTTTGGTAATCAGATGCCCACCTGGAGAACAAGAGAATACAGTTCAAGTTTCGGCAATCAGGCACCCACTTGGAGAACAAGGAAATATAGTTCAAGTTTTGGCAATCAGGTGCCCACCTGGGGAACAAGGGAATACAGTTTCAAGTTTTGGCAATCAGGCGCCCACCTGAAGAACAAGGGAATACAGTTAAAGTTTCGGTAATCAGGCGCCCACTTAGAGAACAAGGGAATGTAATTCAGGTTTTGGTAATCAGGCGCCAACCTAGAGAACAAGGGAATACAGTTCAAGTTTGGGCAATCAGGCACCCACCTTGAGAACAAGGGAATAGAGTTAAAGTTTTGGCAATCAGGCACCCACCTGGAGAAAAAGGGAATATTGTTCAAGTTTTGGCAATCAGGCGCCCACCTGGAGAACAAGGGAATACAGTTCAAGTACGGCAATCAGGCGCCTACCTGGAGAACAAGGGAATACAGTTAAAGTTTTGGCAATCAGGTACCCACCTGGAGAACAAGGGAATACAGTTCAAGGAGAATAAGGGAATATAGTTCATGTTTTGGCAATCAGGTGCCCACCTGGGGAATAAGGGAATGTAGTTCAGGTTTTGACAATTAGACGCCCACCTAGAGAACAAGGGAATACATTTCAAGTTTCGCCAATCAGGCGCCCACCTGGAGATCAAGGCAATGCAGTTCAAGTTTCGGCAATCAGGTGCCCACTTGGAGAACAAGGGAATACAGTTAAAGTTTTGGTAATCAGGCGCCCACCTAGAGAACAAGGGAATACAATTCAAGTTTTGGCAATCATGCGCCCACCTGGAGAATAAGGGAATACAGTTCATGTTTTCGCAATCAGGCGCCCACCTGGAGAACAAGGGGATTAAGTTTAAGTTTTGGTAATCAAGCGCCCACTTGGAGAACAAGGGAATACAGTTCATGTTTTCGTAATCAACCACCCCACCTGGAGAACAAGGGATTACAGTTCAAGTTTTGGCAATCTGGCACCCACCTGGAGAATAAGGGAATATAGTTCAAGTTTGGGCAATCAGGCACCCATCTGGAGAGAAAATAAGGGAATACAGTTAAAATTTTGGCAATCAGGCGCACACCTGGAGAATAAGTGAATATAGTTCAAGTTTCGGCAATCAGGCGCCCACCTAGAGAACAAAGGAATGCAGTTCAAGTTTTCGCTATTAGGCGCCCAACTGGAGAAACAGGGAATACAGTTCAAGTTTTAGTAATCAAGCGCCTACCTGGAGAACAAGGGAATAAAGTTTCAAGTTTTGGCAATCAGGCGGCAACCTGGAGAACAAAGGAAAACAGTTTCAAGTTTTGGCAATTAGGCGCCCACCTAGAGAACAAGGGAATACAATTCAAGTTTTGGCAATCAGGCGCCCACCTGGAGAATAAGGGAATACAGTTCAAGTTTCGGCAATCAGGCGCCCACTTAGAGAACAGGGGAATACAGTTAAAGTTTTGGCAATCAGGCGCCCACTTGGAGAACAAGGGTTTATAGTTCAAGTTTTGGCAATCAGACGCCCACCTGGAGAACATGGGAATACCGTTCAAGTTTTGGCAATCAGGCGCCTACCTGGAGAACAAGGGAATACAGTTAAAGTTTTGGCAATCAGGCGCCCACCTGGAGAACAAGGAAATACAGTTAAAGTTTGGGCAATCAGGCGCCCACCTGGAGAACAAAGGAATATAGTTAAAGTTTGGCCAATCAGGCACCCACCTGGAGAGCAAGGTAATACAGTTAAAGTTTGGGCAATCAGGCGCCCACTGGAGAACAAGGGAATACAATTCAAGTTTTGGCAATCAGGCACCCACTTGAGAACAAGGGAATATAGTTCAAGTTTGGGCAATCAGGTGCGCACCTAGAGAACAAGGGCATACAGTTCAAGTTTTGGCAATCAGGCACCCACCTGGAGAATAAGAGCATACAATTGAAGTTTTGGCAATCAGGTGCCCACCTGGAGAATAAGGGAATATGGTTAAAGTTTTGGCAATCAGCCACCCATCTGGAAAATAAAGGAATACAGTTCAAGTTTTGGCAATCAGGCGCCAACCTGGAGAACAAGAAATATGGTTAAAGTTTTGGCAATCAGGCACCCATCTGGAAAATAAGGGAAATACAGTTCAAGTTTCAGCAATCAGGCGCCCACCTAGAGAACAAAGGAATGCAATTCAAGTTTTCGCTATTAGGCGCCCACTTGGAGAACAAGGGAATACAATTCAAGTTTTGGCAATTAGGCGCCCACCTAGAGAATAAGGTAATACAGTTCAAGTTTCGACAATCAGGCGCCCACCTGGAGAACAAAGGAATACAGTTCAAGTTTCGGCAATCAGGCGCCCACTTGGAGAACAAGGGAATACAGTTCAAGTGTTGGCAATCAGGCGCCCACTTAGTGAACAAGGGAATGTTGTTCAGGTTTTGGCAATCAGGCACCCATCTGGAGAACAATGGAATACAGTTAAAGCTTTGGCAATCAGGCGCCCACTTGGAGAACAAGGGATTAGAGTTCAAGTTTTGGCAATCAGGCGCCCACCTAGAGAACAAGGGAATACAGTTCAAGTTTTGGCAATCAGGCGCCTACCTGGAGAACAAGGGAATACAATTCAAGTTTTCGCAATTGGGCGCCCACCTGGAGAAACAGGGAATACAGTTAAAGTTTGGACAATCAGGCTCCCACCTGGAGAACAAGGGAATACAGTTATAGTTTTGGCAATCAGGCTCCCACCTGGAGAACAAGGGCATACAATTCAAGTTTTGGCAATAAGGCGGCAACCTGGAGTACAAGGGAAAATAGTTTCAAGTTTTGGCAATTAGGTGCCCACCTAGAGACCAAGGGAATACAGTTCAAGTTTTGGCAATCAGGCCCCCACCTGGAGAACAAGGAAATACAGTTCAAGTTTCGGCAATCAGGCGCCCACCTAGAGAACAAAGGAATCCAGTTCAAGTTTTTGCAATTAGGCGCCCACCTGGAGAAACAGGGAATACAGTTCAAGTTTTGGTAATCAAGCGGCTACTTGGAGAACAAGGGAATAAAGTTTCAAGTTTTGGCAATCAGATGCCCACCTGGAAAACAAGGGAATACAGTTCAAGTTTCGGCAATCAGACGCCCACTTGGAGAACAAGGAAATACAGTTCAAGTTTTGGCAATCAGGTGCCCACCTGGGGAACAAGGGAATACAGTTTCAAGTTTTGGCAATCAGGCGCCCACCTGGAGAACAAAGGAATACAGTTAAAGTTTCGGCAATCAGGCGCCCACTTAGAGAACAAGGGAATACAGTTCAAGTTTGGGCAATCAGGCACCCACCTTGGGAACAAGGGAATAGAGTTAAAGTTTTGGCAATCAGGCGCCCACCTGAAGAATAAGGGAATATAGTTCAAGTTTCGACAATCAGGCGCCCACCTGGAGAACAAGGGAATACAGTTCAAGTTTCGGCAATCAGGCGCCTACCTGGAAAATAAGGGAATACAGTTAAAGTTTTGGCAATCAGGTACCCACCTGGAGAACAAGGGAATACAGTTCAAGGAGAATAAGGGAATATAGTTCAAGTTTTGGCAATCAGGTCCCACCTGGGGAACAAGGGAATGTAGTTAAGGTTTTGACAATCAGACGCCCACCTAGATATAAAAGCAAAAAATCCAATAAAATATGTACACTTAGGAGGAACGGAGATCCTAATAAAAGCATGTTTTAGGGAAGGAATAGATACCCCTATAGAAATATACTTGGCAGATGATAGGATTGTACAACCTATAGAAAAGAGTATAATAAGTGCTGTAAGAGGTAACTTAATATACCAAAAATTTAAATTTATAGTAAGTGCTAACTATTCAGTAGCAGTAGATGATAAAAATATAGATAAATCATTAGTATTATACTGGAAAATGTCTGGAATAGAATTAGCACCAGGAAGTAAAATATTCACAGCAAGATGTAAAAATCTATATGTCTTAACAACAAAACATAAGATAACAGCTAAAAATAAAATAAATAAAATAAAAATAGAAAATCCATTCGAAAGAATAGTATCAGTTATAGACAACAATGATTACAGTTATACAGAAATAGACATGGATGAAGATTTAGAAATAGTAAAAGAAAGATTAAGCACATCAAAACGAATAAATAATGAAATGCCAGAAACATCATCAAGAAGTACATCAAGAAGTACATCAAAAAGAATAAATTATACCACTCCACAAAAATTAATAGAACAAAAAATAGAAGAAATAAACCCACATCATTATTATATAACAGGAATAATGGACCAAAGAAAATATTTAATACTAATAAATACAGGGCAGGAAGAGAATTATGTTATAAGAGAACTAATACCAGAACAAGAGATAGTAACAATAGAACAACAAAATTCAGAACTACCAAAAGCGTTAAGAAAAAACGAAGAAACAACTGAAAAAGAATTAATTATTGGAGGAATACCAATATTAATAAATTTTAAAATATATCAAGGAGATAAAAATATTACACTAGGGATAAAATGGTTAGAAAAAGTCAAACCATATAAATTAGAAGATAGGCAATTAACAATAAGTTATGAAAATAAGAAAATAATAATAAAAAGAACTTTGATATAATGCCAAAGATATACATACTTTCCAAAATAATAGTAGAAGGATATTATAATAGATATTATACACCTATGGTGGATACAGGAGCAGAAGCTAATATGTGTAGACATAATTGTTTACCAGAAAGTAAATGGGAAAAGCTAAAAAACCCCATAGTAGTAACAGGATTTAATAATGAAGGAAGTATGATAACATATAAAGCAAGAAATATAAAAATACAAATATGGGATAAAATATTAACCATAGAAGAAATATATAGTTACGAATTCACAAATAAAGATATATTATTAGGAATGCCATTTTTAGATAAATTATACCCACATATTATAACAAAAACACATTGGTGGTTTACTACCCCGTGTAAACAAAAATTAGGAGCAAAAAGAGTAAATAATAAAGTAAGAAAAACAACACCCTGGATTAAAGGAAGTGAAAAGATTACCCAAAAATTAGAAAATGTAATACAAAGTAACCATAATATAGAGATAATCATTTTCTCCATAAATAAGATAAAACCACTACAAGATAAACTAGAATTACTATATAATGATAATCCACTCCAAGGATGGGAAAAACATCAAACAAAAATAAAGATTGAACTAATAGATGAAAATAGCATAATAACACAAAAACCTTTAAAATACAATTTTAATGATTTAACAGAATTTAAAATGCATATAAAAGAATTATTAGATAATAACTACATACAAGAAAGTAATAGTAAACATACTAGCCCAGCATTTATAGTAAATAAGCATAGTGAACAAAAAAGAGGAAAAAGCCGTATGGTTATAGATTATAGAAATTTAAATGCAAAAACAAAAACATATAATTATCCGATACCAAATAAAATACTAAAAATTAGACAAATACAAGGATATAACTATTTTAGTAAATTTGACTGTAAATCAGGATTTTACCATTTAAAACTAGAAGATGAATCTAAAAAGTTAACAGCATTCACAGTACCACAAGGATTTTACGAATGGAACGTATTACCTTTTGGATATAAAAATGCACCAGGTAGGTATCAACATTTTATGGATAATTACTTCAACCAATTAGAAAATTGTATAATATATATAGATGATATATTGCTATATTCTAGAACAGAGAACGAACATATAAAACTACTAGAAAAATTCATACACATTGTAGAAATATCAGGAATAAGTTTAAGTAAAAAGAAAGCAGAAGTAATGAAAAATCAAATAGAATTTTTAGGTATACAAATAGATAAAAACGGAATAAAAATGCAAACCCATGTAGTACAAAAAATAATTAACTTGAATGAAACACTTGATACAAAAAAGAAGTTACAATCATTTTTAGGATTGGTTAACCAAGTAAGAGAATATATTCCTAAATTAGCAGAAAACTTAAAACCATTACAGAAAAAATTAAAAAAGGACATAGAATATCATTTTGACGAAAAAGATAAAATACATATACAGAAGATAAAAAATATGTGTAAAAAATTACCAAAACTATATTTTCCAGATGAAAAGAAACAATTTACATATATTGTAGAAACTGATTCTAGTGATCACAGCTACGGAGGAGTTCTAAAATATAAATATGATAATGAAAAAATTGAACACCATTGTAGATATTATTCCGGATCATACACGGAACCACAATTAAAATGGGAAATAAATAGGAAAGAACTATTTGGATTATATAAATGTTTGTTAGCATTTGAGCCATATATTGTTTATAACAAATTTATAGTAAGAACAGATAATACACAAGTAAAATGGTGGATAACTCGGAAAGTACAGGATTCAGTAACTACAAAGGAAATAAGGAGACTTGTATTAAATATACAAAATTTTACATTTACAATTGAAGTAATACGGACTGACAAGAATGTTATTGCAGACTACCTATCAAGACAAAGGTACCCAAACAGATGAAAGCCAAGAATCAAAAGACATATTTACAATCCTTACTACTCTATCCTTACAGATGGAGAGTATGGGAAAAAGATTACAACAGCTAGAAAGTCAGCAGCATGACTATAAAAATGCGGAGCTAAGTCAATCGGAAGACTCTAAACTTCCAGAGGTAGAAGGAGACGTTGGGAAACTCCAAAAAACCCATAACACAGTTGCTTTATATACAGCTGCAGGTACAAGCAAACAAGTTAGCAAAAAGCCACATATCAATGTAAACCTAAATACCGTATTTGATAAGCCATTTACATCAAAAAAGCCAAGAGAAGCAATAGTTATAGCCCCACAAACTTCAACCTATGCTAATAGCCTACACCACAACAAAAAGGTATATAACCATATTACTCAAACATATATTGAGAATATATATAAAATCCAGACATTTCTGAACCTAAACCCTAGATCAACAACTACTACAGATCCAACACAAGATTATGTAACCCAAAAACTACAGGGATATAATAGGCTTATAGCCCAGCCAAAAACAAAAGCAAACCTAGTAAAAACATGTTACAACTACGGACTACTTAGCACAGTATATACCCATGACGGAGAAGAAATAATTGGAATACCAGAGCTATACAAAGCATTTGTCACCTTCAAGAGAATTACAAAAGGCAACCTATTCTTCATCAAATTCTACACAGCACCAGCGGAAATACTATATGATGAAATAAAACCCATAATACAGGTGATAAAGATAGGACTAACACGAGATATGATAATACCAGAAGAGATAGAGAAACAACCCGAGATACAGAAAATGGAGATACCAAGTTTCTATGCTAATAAAAGAATAATTGGTATAGCAACTATTATTCAAGAACTAGCTAACAATTATCTACAAGGAAATGCTATCTGGAGCTACTATTCCAGAGACCAATTGATGATATATGCCAACTCGAAGGAACTACGACAAGGAGATATGGATGAAGTCCAGAAATGGATTTTATCATTATTAAAACCAGAAATGCAACCAACTACCAGAGCATTGAAAAAAGAATTTATTTCAAACGAGTTATTAACAAGATACTGCAAACTAGTAGGACACAAATATCCAGACCACATATGTTCAAAGTGCAACGGAGATGATAACTATGTACCAGAAGTCCAACTAGAATGAAGGTATCAACAAGAAGACAAAAGAAGAAGACAGCTACTGGAAACATATAATGTAAAGTAAATAGTACTAGTCGCATTCATGAACAGTAAAGGTCGTTCATGAATAGTAAGAGTCATAAAGTAAATAGTATATGTCATAATCATGAACAGTAAAGGTCGTTCATGAATAGTAGGAGTCATTTGTAAACAGTAAGAGTCGTTTTAATTTTCTTTATATAGAATGTAAATCTGAGGAAGGAGGACATCCTCAGACATCCTCACCCTTACCTTCTCTCTCTAATATTCTCTCTTATCTTCTCTCTTGTAAGAAATATCTGAGTTATTTACAAGTATCTAAAACAGCTATGGAGCATTCAAACGAGTTACAAAACCAGGTAAGTTTATTTATAATCATGTTTAACTAAACTCTTATATTCCTTATAATCTCTTAAATATCATAATTGTTTATCATGTTATAGTACTGTTATAAAGAACATCTTGAGAAAGTTTGCCTGTCTAATAATGCTGAGAGTAGTTAAGCCCAGACTATGCCATCCTAAAGTGGAAACCAGTAGGCAAGGAAGCCGTTTAGGGGAGTACACAGAGTTGAGGCGCTGTTAGGGTAAATGATTGAAGCATGAAAAACATGGTAGTGACCAGAAAAGATTGTTCAGTATAACTTATTAAAATATGATAAACTCTATGATAAACAAAGAGGTTAGAAGGAATATGTTTAGTAAACACATGATAAGGATAAATAATAAATCTAAATGAACAACCACACGTATTTATTAGAAGAAAATATTGACTACAAAATACTTATGTTATATATCTTTAAGAGACTTAATAACGATGTTAAAAGAAAAATTTACGATATTTTAGTTACTTTTGAAATAATATATGTAATGGAACAAGCATTTACGGAACTAATTGTATCACATGAAATAGATATATTAGATCTATATGAACTAGATTTATATTCAGACTAATGATCACATATCAAGTTAATAAAATCTTTTTATAAATGAAACATAACACTTTTCATTATATAAGATTCTATAATACCCAGAAATGGAAACTTCTTAAAAACCTCAGTAACATAAATAGAAAAATAGATTGTGTTAAATACAATATTAAAACCTGCAAAGATATTATTAGATATAATAAATTACGTAATAAAGCTTTACTAACTATAGAAAATGAAATTGAATTTTATGAAGATAAACTTGAAAGTTATCAACACAGAAAAGAAATAACACTGAGAAATATAGAAACCATGGATATATGTATCAACAGGTATACATCTCAGTATTAATATGAACAAATCAAAAATTGATAGTTACAAATATTTTAAGTACTGGTTAGAAATTCTAAAACATATAAATATGTCAAAAATAATATTAGAAAAAAATATAGAAGAATATCAAAAAACTAAAGATATTAAATACTTAGAATACACACTTGATAATATAAAAGAAATTTCAAGGTTAATTTCGTTAGCTACAGATAATCATGAAAAAGCATTTAATTCCACAACTACATAAAAAGATCCTATGAAAAATAAGATGAACTCAAACAACCCTTGATACCCCAAATTGGTATCAAGGGTTGTTTGAGTTCATCTTATTTTTCATAGGATCTTTTTATGTAGTTGTGGAATTAAATGCTTTTTCATGATTATCTGTAGCTAACGAAATTAACCTTGAAATTTCTTTTATATTATCAAGTGTGTATTCTAAGTATTTAATATCTTTAGTTTTTTGATATTCTTCTATATTTTTTTCTAATATTATTTTTGACATATTTATATGTTTTAGAATTTCTAACCAGTACTTAAAATATTTGTAACTATCAATTTTTGATTTGTTCATATTAATACTGAGATGTATACCTGTTGATACATATATCCATGGTTTCTATATTTCTCAGTGTTATTTCTTTTCTGTGTTGATAACTTTCAAGTTTATCTTCATAAAATTCAATTTCATTTTCTATAGTTAGTAAAGCTTTATTACGTAATTTATTATATCTAATAATATCTTTGCAGGTTTTAATATTGTATTTAACACAATCTATTTTTCTATTTATGTTACTGAGGTTTTTAAGAAGTTTCCATTTCTGGGTATTATAGAATCTTATATAATGAAAAGTGTTATGTTTCATTTATAAAAAGATTTTATTAACTTGATATGTGATCATTAGTCTGAATATAAATCTAGTTCATATAGATCTAATATATCTATTTCATGTGATACAATTAGTTCTGTAAATGCTTGTTCCATTACATATATTATTTCAAAAGTAACTAAAATATCGTAAATTTTTCTTTTAACATCGTTATTAAGGGAATACAGTTAAAGTTATGGCAATCAGGCGACAACCTGGAGAATAAGGGAATACAGTTCAAGTTTTGATAATCAAGCGCCTACATGGAGAAGAATGGAATATAGTTTCAAGTTTTGCCAATCAGGCGCCCACCTGGAGAACTAGGGAAAACAGTTTCAAGTTTTGGCATTTAGGCGCCCATCTGGAGAACAAGGGAATATAGTTCAAGTTTTGGCAATCAGGCACCCACCTAGGGAACAAGGGAATACTGTTCAAGTTTTGGCAATCAGGCGCCCACCTGGATAACAAGGGAATGCAGTTCAGGTTTTTGCAATTAGGCACCCACCTGGAGAACAAGGGAATACAGTTCAAGTTTGGGCAATCAGGCACCCACCTGGAGAACAAGGGAATACAATTCAAGGAGAACAAGGGAATATAGTTCAAGTTTTGGCAATCAGGTGCCCACTTGGAGAACAAGGGAATACAGTTAAAGTATTGGCAATCAGGCGCCTACTTAGAGAACAAGGGAATACAGTTCAAGTTTTGGCAATCATACGCCCACCTAGAGAACAAGGGAATACATTTCAAGTTTTCGCAATCAGGCGCCCACCTAGAGAGCAAGGAAATACAGTTAAAGTTTTGGCAATCAGGCGCCGACCTGAAGAACAAGGGAATACAATTCAAGTTTTCGTAATTGGGCGCCCACCTGGAGAAACAAGGGAATACAGTTCAAGTTTCGGCAATCAGGCGCCCACCTTGAGAACAAGGGAATACAATTCAAGTTTTCGCAATTGGGCACCCACCTTGAGAAATAGGGAATACAGTTCAAGTTTCGGCAATTAGGCGCCCACCTAGAGAACAAAGGAATGCAGTTCAAGGAGAATAAGGGAATATAGTTCAAGTTTTGGCAATCAGGTGCCCACCTGGGGAACAAGGGAATGTAGTTTAGGTTTTGACAATCAGGCGCCCACCTAGAGAACAAGGGAATACAGTTCAAGTTTCGGCAATAAGGCGCCCACCTGGAGATCAAGGGAATGTAGTTCAAGTTTCGGCAATCTGGCGCCCATTTGGAGAACAAGGAAATACAGTTCAAGTTTTGGCAATCAGGCACCCACCTGGGGAACAAGGGAATATAGTTTCAAGTTTTGGCAATCATGCGCCCACCTGGAGAACAAGGGAAAACAGTTCAATTTTTCGCAATCAGGCGCCCACCTGGAGAACAAGGAAATACAGTTCAAGTTTTGGCAATCAGGCGCCCACCTGGAGAACAAGGGAATACAGTTCAAGTTTTGGCAATCAGGCGCCTACCTGGAGAACAAGGGAATACAGTTAAAGTTTTGGCAATCAGGCGCCCACCTGGAGAAAAAGGGAATACAATTCAAGTTTTCGCAATTAGGCGCCCACCTGGAGAAATAGGGAATACAGTTCAAGTTTTGGCAATTAGGCGCCCACCTAGAGAACAAGGGAATACAGTTTAAGTTTCAGCAATCAGGCGCCCACCTAGAGAACAAGGGAATATAGTTCAAGTTTCGGCAATCAGGCAACCACTTGGAGAACAGGGAAATACAGTTCAATGTTTTGGAAATTAGGCGCCCACCTGGAGAACAAGGGAATACAGTTAAAGTTATGGCAATCAGGCACCCACCTAGAGAATAAGGGAATACAGTTCAAGTTTCGGCAATCAGGCGCCCACTTGGAGAACAGGGAAATACAGTTCAAGTTTTGGCAATCAAGCGCCTACCTGGAGAACAAGGGAATACAGTTAAAGTTTTGGCAATCAGGCGCCCACCTGGAGAACAAGGGAATACAATTCAAGTTTTCGCAATTAGGCGCCCACCTGGAGAAATAGGGAATACAGTTCAAGTTTTGGCAATTAGGCGCCCACCTAGAGAACAAGGGAATACAGTTCAAGTTTCAGCAATCAGGCGCCCACCTAGAGAACAAGGGAATATAGTTCAAGTTTCGGCAATCAGGCAACCACTTGGAGAACAGGGAAATACAGTTCAATGTTTTGGCAATTAGGCGCCCACCTGGAGAACAAGGGAATACAGTTAAAGTTATGGCAATCAGGCACCCACCTGGAGAATAAGGGAATACAGTTCAAGTTTCGGCAATCAGGCGCCCACTTGGAGAACAGGGAAATACAGTTCAAAGTTTTGGCAATCAGGCGCCCACCTGGAGAACAAGGGAATACAGTTAAAGTTATAGCAATTAGGCGCCCACCTGGAGAATAAGGGAATACAGTTCAAGTTTTGATAATCAAGTGCCTACATGGAGAAGAAGGGAATATAGTTTCAAGTTTTGGCAATCAGTCGCCCACCTGGAGAACTAGGGAAAACTGTTTCAAGTTTTGGCATTTAGGCGCCCACCTGGAGAACAAGGGAATATAGTTCAAGTTTTGGCAATCAGGCACCCACCTGGGGAACAAGGGAATACTGTTCAAGTTTTGGCAATCAGGCGCCCACCTAGATAACAAGGGAATGCAGTTCAGGTTTTTGCAATTAGGCACCCACCTGGAGAACAAGGGAATACAGTTCAAGTTTGGGCAATCAGACACCCACCTGGAGAACAAGGGAATACAATTCAAGGAGAACAAGGGAATATAGTTCAAGTTTTGGCAATCAGGTGCCCACTTGGAGAACAAGGGAATACAGTTAAAGTATTGGCAATCAGGCGCCTACTTAGAGAACAAGGGAATACAGTTCAAGTTTTGGCAATCATACGCCCACCTGGAGTATAAGGGAATACATTTCAAGTTTTCGCAATCAGGCGCCCACCTGGAGAACAAGGAAATACAGTTAAAGTTTCGGCAATCAGGCGCCGACCTGGAGAACAAGGGAATACAATTCAAGTTTTCGTAATTGGGCGCCCATCTGGAGAAACAGGGAATACAGTTCAAATTTCGGCAATCAGGCGCCCACCTGGAGAACAAGGGAATACAATTCAAGTTTTCGCAATTGGGCACCCACCTGGAGAAATAGGGAATACAGTTCAAGTTTCGGCAATCAGGCGCCCACCTAGAGAATAAAGCAATGCAGTTCAAGTTTCGGCAATCAGGCGCCCACTTAGAGAACACGGGAATGTAGTTCAGGTTTTGGCAATTTGGCGCCCATCTAGAGAACAAGGGAATACAGTTCAAGTTTGGGTAATCAGGCACCTACCTGGAGAACAAGGGAATACAGCTAAAGTTTTGGCAATCAGGCGCCCACCAGGAGAACAAGGGATTATAGTTCAAGTTTTGGCAATCAGGCGCCCACCTGGAGAACAAGGGAATACAGTTCAAGTTTTGGCAATCAGGCGCCCACCTAGAGAACAAGGGAATACAGTTCAAGTTTCAGCCATCAGGTGCCCACTTGGAGAACAGGGAAATACAGTTCAAGTTTCGGCAAAGAGGCGCCCACCTGGGGAACAAGGGAAATACAGTTCAACTTTTGGCAATGAGGCGCCCACCTGGGGAACAAGGGAATACAGTTTCAAGTTTTGGCAATCAGGTGCCCACTTGGAGAACAAGGGAATACAGTTAAATTTATGGCAATCAGGCGCCCACCTGGAGAATAAGGGAATACAGTTCAAGTTTTGGTAATCAAGCGCCTACATGGAGAAGAAGGGAATATAGTTTCAAGTTTTGGCAATCAGGCGCCCACCTGGATAACTAGGGAAAATAGTTTCAAGTTTTTGCATTTAGGCGCCCACAATACAGTTCAAGTTTTGGCAATCATGCGCCCACCTAGAGAATAAGGGAATACAGTTCATGTTTTCTCTTGGCAATCAGGCGCCCACCTAGAGAACAAGGGAATACAGTTCAAGTTTCAGCCATCAGGCTCCCACTTGTAGAACAGGGAAATACAGTTCAAGTTTCGGCAAAGAGGCGCCCACCTGGGGAACAAGGGAAATATAGTTCAAGTTTTGGCAATGAGGCGCCCACCTGGGGAACAAGGGAATACAGTTTCAAGTTTTGGCAATCAGGCGCCCACTTGGAGAACAAGGGAATGCAGTTAAAGTTATGGCAATCAGGCGCCCACCTGGAGAATAAGGGAATACAGTTCTAGTTTTGGTAATCAAGCGCCTACATGGAGAAGAAGGGAATATAGTTTCATGTTTTGGCAATCAGGCGCCCACCTGGAGAACTAGGGAAAATAGTTTCAAATTTTTGCATTTAGGCGCTCACAATACAGTTCAAGTTTTGGCAATCATGCGCCCACCTGCAGAACAAGGGAATACAGTTCATGTTTTCGCAATCAGGCGCCCACCTGGAGAACAAGGGGATTAAGTTCAAGTTTTGGTTATCAAGCGCCCACCTGGAGAACATGGGAATACAGTTCAAGTTTTCGTAATCAAGCACCCCACCTAGAGAACAAGGGATTACAGTTCAAGTTTTGGCAATCAGGCACCTACCTGGAGAATAAGGGAATACAGTTCAAGTTTAGGCAATCAGGCACCCACCTGGAGAACAAGGGAATACAGTTAAAGTTTGGTCAATCAGGAACCCATCTGGAGAGAAAGGGAATACAGTTAAAGTCTGGCAAATCAGGCACCCACCTGGAGAACAAGGGCATACAATTCAAGTTTTGGCAATCAGGCGCCCATCTGGAGAATAAGGGAATATAGTTAAAGTTTTGGCAATCAGGCGCCTAGCTGGAAAATAATGGAATACAGTTAAAATTTTGGCAATCGGGCGCCCACCTGGAGAATAATGGAATACAGTTCAAGTTTCGGCAATTAGGCGCCCACCTAGAGAACAAAGGAATGTAGTTCAAGTTTTCGCTATTAGGCGCCCACCTGGAGAAACAGGGAATATAGTTCAAGTTTTAGTAATCAAGCGCCTACCTGGAGAACAAGGGAATAAAGTTTCAAGTTTTGGCAATCAGGCGGCAACCTGGAGAACAAGGGAAAACAGTTTCAAGTTTTGGCAATTAGGCGCCCACCTAGAGAACAAGGGAATACAATTCAAGTTTTGGAAATCAGGTGCCCACCTGGAGAATAAGGGAATACATTTCAAGTTTCGGCAATCAGGCGCCCACTTAGAGAACAAGGGAATGTAGTTCAGGTTTTGGCAATCAGGCGCCCACCTAGAGAACAAGGGGATACAGTTCAAGTTTGGGCAATCAGGCACCCACCTGGAGAACAAGGGAATACAGTTAAAGTTTTGGCAATCAGGCACCCACCTTGAGAACAAGGGAATATAGTTTCAAGTTTTGGCAATCATGCGCCCACCTGGAGAACAAGGGAAAACAGTTCAAGTTTTCGCAATCAGGCGCCCACCTGGAGAACAAGTTTTCGCAAGGAAATACAGTTCAAGTTTTGGCAATCAGGCGCCCACCTGGAGAACAAGGGAATACAGTTCAAGTTTTGGCAATCAGGCGCCTACCTGGAGAACAAGGGAATACAGTTAAAGTTTTGGCAATCAGGCGCCCAATTGGAGAACAAGGGAATACAATTCAAGTTTTCGCAATTAGGCGCGCACCTGGAGAAATAGGGAATACAGTTCAAGTTTTGGCAATTAGGCACCCACCTAGAGAACAAGGGAATACAGTTCAAGTTTCAGCAATCAGGCGCCCACCTAGAGAACAAGGGAATACAGTTCAAGTTTCGGCAATCAGGCAACCACTTGGAGAACAACGAAATACAGTTCAAAGTTTTGGCAATTAGGCGCCCACCTGGAGAACAAGGGAATACAGTTAAAGTTATGGCAATCAGGCACCCACCTGGAGAATAAGGGAATACAGTTCAAGTTTCGGCAATCAGGCGCCCACTTGGAGAGCAGGGAAATACAGTTCAAAGTTTTGGCAATTAGGCGCCCACCTGGAGAACAAGGGAATACAGTTAAAGTTATGGCAATCAGGCGCCCACCTGGAGAATAAGGGAATAAAGTTCAAGTTTTGATAATCAAGCGCCTACATAGAGAAGAAGGGAATATAGTTTCAAGTTTTGGCAATCAGCCGCCCACCTGGAGAACTAGGGAAGACAGTTTCAAGTTTTGACATTTAGGCGACCACCTAGAGAACAAGGGAATATAGTTCAAGTTTTGGCAATCAGGCACCCACCTGGGGAACAAGGGAATACTGTTCAAGTTTTGGCAATCAGGCGCCCACCTGGATAACAAGGGAATGCAGTTTAGGTTTTTGCAATTATGCACCCACCTGGAGAACAAGGGAATACAGTTCAAGTTTGGGCAATCAGACACCCACCTGGAGAACAAGGGAATACAATTCAAGGAGAACAAGGGAATATAGTTCAAGTTTTGGCAATCAGGTGCCCACTTGGAGAACAAGGGAATACAGTTAAAGTATTGGCAATCAGGCGCCTACTTAGAGAACAAGGGAATACAGTTCAAGTTTTGGCAATCATACGCCCACCTGGAGAACAAGGGAATACATTTCAAGTTTTCGCAATGAGGCGCCCACCTGGAGAGCAAGGAAATACAGTTAAAGTTTCGGCAATCAGGCGCCGACCTGAAGAACAAGGGAATACAATTCAAGTTTTCGTAATTGGGCGTCCACCTGGAGAAACAGGGAATACAGTTCAAGTTTCGGCAATCAGGCGCCCACCTGGAGAACAAGGGAATACAATTCAAGTTTTCGCAATTGGGCACCCACCTTGAGAAATAGGGAATACAGTTCAAGTTTCGGCAATTAGGCGCCCACCTAGAGAACAAAGGAATGCAGTTCAAGGAGAATAAGGGAATATAGTTCAAGTTTTGGCAATCAGGTGCCCACCTGGGGAACAAGGGAATGTAGTTTAGGTTTTGACAATCAGGCGCCCACCTAGAGAACAAGGGAATACAGTTCAAGTTTTGGCAATAAGGCGCCCACCTGGAGATCAAGGGAATGTAGTTCAAGTTTCGGCAATCTGGCGCCCATTTGGAGAACAAGGAAATACAGTTCAAGTTTTGGCAATCAGGCACCCACCTGGGGAACAAGGGAATATAGTTTCAAGTTTTGGCAATCATGCGCCCACTTGGAGAACAAGGGAAAACAGTTCAAGTTTTCGCAATCAGGCGCCCACCTGGAGAACAAGGAAATACAGTTCAAGTTTTGGCAATCAGGCGCCCACCGGGAGAACAAGGGAATACAGTTCAAGTTTTGGCAATCAGGCGCCTACCTGGAGAACAAGGGAATACAGTTAAAGTTTTGGCAATCAGGCGCCCACCTGGAGAACAAGGGAATACAATTCAAGTTTTCGCAATTAGGCGCTCACCTGGAGAAATAGGGAATACAGTTCAAGTTTTGGCAATTAGGCGCCCACCTAGAGAATAAGGGAATACAGTTCAAGTTTCAGCAATCAGGCGCCCACCTAGAGAACAAGGGAATATAGTTCAAGTTTCGGCAATCAGGCAACCACTTGGAGAACAGGGAAATACAGTTCAATGTTTTGGCAATTAGGCGCCCACCTGGAGAACAAGGGAATACAGTTAAAGTTATGGCAATCAGGCACCCACCTGGAGAATAAGGGAATACAGTTCAAGTTTCGGCAATCAGGCGCCCACTTGGAGAACAGGGAAATACAGTTCAAAGATTTGGCAATCAGGCGCCCACCTGGAGAACAAGGGAATACAGTTAAAGTTATAGCAATTAGGTGCCCACCTGGAGAATAAGGGAATACAGTTCAAGTTTTGATAATCAAGCGCCTACATGGAGAAGAAGGGAATATAGTTTCAAGTTTTGGCAATCAGTCGCCCACCTGGAGAACTAGGGAAAACAGTTTCATGTTTTGGCATTTAGGCGCCCACCTGGAGAACAAGGGAATATAGTTCAAGTTTTGGCAATCAGGCACCCACCTGGGGTACAAGGGAATATTGTTCAAGTTTTGGCAATCAGGCGCCCACCTAGATAACAAGGGAATGCAGTTCAGGTTTTTGCAATTAGGCACCCACCTGGAGAACAAGGGAATACAGTTCAAGTTTGGGCAATCAGACACCCACCTGGAGAACAAGGGAGTACAATTCAGGGAGAACAATGGAATATAGTTCAAGTTTTGGCAATCAGGTGCCCACTTGGAGAACAAGGGAATACAGTTAAAGTATTGGCAATCAGGCGCCTACTTAGAGAATAAGGGAATACAGTTCAAGTTTTGGCAATCATACGCCCACCTGGAGTACAAGGGAATACATTTCAAGTTTTCGCAATTAGGCGCCCACCTGGAGAACAAGGAAATACAGTTAAAGTTTCGGCAATCAGGCGCCGACCTGGAGAACAAAGGAATACAATTAAAGTTTTCGTAATTGGGCGCCCACCTGGAGAAACAGGGAATATAGTTCAAATTTCGGCAATCAGGCGCCCACCTAGAGAACAAGGGAATACAATTCAAGTTTTCGCAATTGGGCACCCACCTGGAGAAATATGGAATACAGTTCAAGTTTCGGCAATCAGGCGCCCACCTAGAGAATAAAGGAATGCAGTTCAAGTTTCGGCAATCAGGCGCCCACTTAGAGAACAAGGGAATGTAGTTCAGGTTTTGGCAATTAGGCGCCCATCTAGAGAACAAGGGAATACAGTTCAAGTTTGGGTAATCAGGCACCTACCTGGAGAACAAGGGAATACAGTTAAAGTTTTGGCAATCAGGCGCCCACCAGGAGAACAAGGGATTATAGTTCAAGTTTTGGCAATCAGGCGCCCACCTGGAGAACAAGGGAATACAGTTCAAGTTTTGGCAATCAGGCGCCCACCTAGAGAACAAGGGAATACAGTTCAAGTTTCAGCCATCAGGTGCCCACTTGGAGAACAGGGAAATACAGTTCAAGTTTCGGCAAAGAGGCGCCCACCTGGGGAACAAGGGAAATACAGTTCAACTTTTGGCAATGAGGCGCCCACTTGGGGAACAAGGGAATACAGTTTCAAGTTTTGGCAATAAGGTGCCCACTTGGAGAACAAGGGAATACAGTTAAATTTATGGCAATCAGGCGCCCACCTGGAGAATAAGGGAATACAGTTCAAGTTTTGGTAATCAAGCGCCTACAAGGAGAAGAAGGGAATATAGTTTCAAGTTTTGGCAATCAGGCGCCCACCTGGATAACTAGGGAAAATAGTTTCAAGTTTTTGCATTTAGGCGCCCACAATACAGTTCAAGTTTTGGCAATCATACGCCCACCTGGAGAACAAGGGAATACAGTTCATGTTTTCACTTGGCAATCAGGCGCCCACCTAGAGAACAAGGGAATACAGTTCAAGTTTCAGCCATCAGGCGCCCACTTGTAGAACAGGGAAATACAGTTCAAGTTTCGGCAAAGAGGCGCCCACCTGGGGAACAAGGGAAATATAGCTCAAGTTTTGGAAATGAGGCACCCACCTGGGGAACAAGGGAATACAGTTTCAAGTTTTGGCAATCAGGCGCCCACTTGGAGAACAAGGGAATACAGTTAAAGTTATGGCAATCAGGCGCCCACCTGGAGAATAAGGGAATACAGTTCTAGTTTTGGTAATCAAGCGCCTACATGGAGAAGAAGGGAATATAGTTTCAAGTTTTGGCAATCAGGCGCCCACCTGGAGAACTAGGGAAAATAGTTTCAAGTTTTTGCATTTAGGCACTCACAATACAGTTCAAGTTTTGGCAATCATGCGCCCACCTGGAGAACAAGGGAATACAGTTCATGTTTTCGCAATCAGGCGCCCACCTGGAGAACAAGGGGATTAAGTTCAAGTTTTGGTAATCAAGCGCCCACCTGGAGAACAAGGGAATACAGTTCAAGTTTTCGTAATCAAGCATCCCACCTGGAGAACAAGGGATTACAGTTCAAGTTTTGGCAATCAGGCACCTACCTGGAGAATAAGGGAATACAGTTCAAGTTTAGGCAATCAGGCACCCACCTGGAGAACAAGGGAATACAGTTAAAGTTTGGTCAATCAGGAACCCATCTGGAGAGAAAGGGAATACAGTTAAAGTCTGGCAAATCAGGCACCCACCTGGAGAACAAGGGCATACAATTCAAGTTTTGGCAATCAGGCGCCCACCTGGAGAATAAGGGAATATAGTTAAAGTTTTGACAATCAGGCGCCTAGCTGGAAAATAATGGAATACAGTTAAAATTTTGGCAATCGGGCGCCCACCTGGAGAATAATGGAATACAGTTCAAGTTTCGGCAATTAGGCGCCCACCTAGAGAACAAAGGAATGCAGTTCAAGTTTTCGCTATTAGGCGGCCACCTGGAGAAACAGGGAATATAGTTCAAGTTTTAGTAATCAAGCGCCTACCTGGAGAACAAGGGAATAAAGTTTCAAGTTTTGGCAATCAGGCGGCAACCTGGAGAACAAGGGAAAACAGTTTCAAGTTTTGGCAATTAGGCGCCCACCTAGAGAACAAGGGAATACAATTCAAGTTTTGGAAATTAGGTGCCCACCTGGAGAATAATGGAATACATTTCAAGTTTCGGCAATCAGGCGCCCACTTAGAGAACAAGGGAATGTAGTTCAGGTTTTGGCAATCAGGCGCCCACCTAGAGAACAAGGGAATACAGTTCAAGTTTGGGCAATCAGGCACCCACCTGGAGAACAAGGGAATACAGTTAAAGTTTTGGCAATCAGGCACCCACCTTGAGAACAAGGGAATATAGTTTCAAGTTTTGGCAATCATGCGCCCACTTGGAGAACAAGGGAAAACAGTTCAAGTTTTCGCAATCAGGCGCCCACCTGGAGAACAAGTTTTCGCAAGGAAATACAGTTCAAGTTTTGGCAATCAGGCGCCTACCTGGAGAACAAGGGAATACAGTTAAAGTTTTGGCAATCAGGCGCCTACTTGGAGAACAAGGGAATACAATTCAAGTTTTCGCAATTAGGCGCCCACCTGGAGAAATAGGGAATACAGTTCAAGTTTTGGCAATTAGGCACCCACCTAGAGAATAAGGGAATACAGTTTAAGTTTCAGCAATCAGGCGCCCACCTAGAGAACAAGGGAATACAGTTCAAGTTTCGGCAATCAGGCAACCACTTGGAGAACAGGGAAATACAGTTCAAAGTTTTGGCAATTAGGCGCCCACCTGGAGAACAAGGGAATACAGATAAAGTTATGGCAATCAGGCACCCACCTGGAGAATAAGGGAATACAGTTCAAGTTTCAGCAATCAGGCGCCCACTTGGAGAGCAGGGAAATACAGTTCAAAGTTTTGGCAATCAGGCGCCCACCTAGAGAACAAGGGAATACAGTTAAAGTTATGGCAATCAGGCGCCCACCTGGAGAATAAGGGAATAAAGTTCAAGTTTTGATAATCAAGCGCCTACATGGAGAAGAAGGGAATATAGTTTCAAGTTTTGGCAATCAGCCGCCCACCTGGAGAACTAGGGAAAACAGTTTCAAGTTTTGGCATTTAGGTGCCCACCTAGAGAACAAGGGAATATAGTTCAAGTTTTGGCAATCAGGCACCCACCTGGGGAACAAGGGAATACTGTTCAAGTTTTGGCAATCAGGCGCCCACCTGGATAACAAGGGAATGCAGTTCAGGTTTTTGCCATTATGCACCCACCTGGAGAACAAGGGAATACAGTTCAAGTTTGGGCAATAAGACACCCACCTGGAGAACAAGGGAATACAATTCAAGGAGAACAAGGGAATATAGTTCAAGTTTTGGCAATCAGGTGCCCACTTGGAGAACAAGGGAATACAGTTAAAGTATTGGCAATCAGGCGCCTACTTAGAGAACAAGGGAATACAGTTCAAGTTTTGGCAATCATACGCCCACCTGGAGTACAAGGGAATACATTTCAAGTTTTCGCAATCAGGCGCCCACCTGGAGAACAAGGAAATACAGTTAAAGTTTCGGCAATCAGGCGCCGACCTGGAGAACAAGGGAATACAATTCAATTTTTCGTAATTGGGCGCCCACCTGGAGAAATAGGAAATACAGTTCAAATTTCGGCAATCAGGCGCACACCTGGAGAACAAGGGAATACAATTCAAGTTTTCGCAATTGGGCACCCACCTGGAGAAATAGGGAATACAGGTCAAGTTTCGGCAATCAGGCGCCCACCTAGAGAATAAAGGAATGTAGTTCAAGTTACGGCAATCAGGCGCCCACTTAGAGAACAAGGAAATGTAGTTCAGGTTTTGGCAATTAGGTGCCCATCTAGAGAACAAGGGAATACAGTTCAAGTTTGGGCAATCAGGCAACTACCTGGAGAACAAGGGAATACAGTTAAAGTTTTTGCAATCAGGCACCCACCAGGAGAACAAGGGATTATAGTTCAAGTTTTGGCAATCAGGCGCCCACCTGGAGAACAAGGGAATACAGTTCAAGTTTTGGCAATCAGGCGCCCACCTAGAGAACAAGGGAATACAGTTCAAGTTTCAGCCATCAGGCGCCCACTTGGAGAACATGGAAATACAGTTCAAGTTTCGGCAAAGAGGCGCCCACCTGGGGAACAAGGGAAATACAGTTCAACTTTTGGCAATGAGGCGCCCACCTGGGGAACAAGGGAATACAGTTTCAAGTTTTGGCAATCAGGTGCCCACTTGGAGAACAAGGGAATGCAGTTAAATTTATGGCAATCAGGCGCCCACCTGGAGAATAAGGGAATACAGTTCAAGTTTTGGTAATCAAGCGCCTACATGGAGAAGAAGGGAATATAGTTTCAAGTTTTGGCAATCAGGCGCCCACCTGGAGAACTAGGGAAAATAGTTTCAAGTTTTTGCATTTAGGCGCCCACAATACAGTTCAAGTTTTGGCAATCATGCGCCCACCTGGAGAACAAGGAAATACAGTTCATGTTTTTGCAATCAGCACCCACCTGGAGAACAAGGGGATTAAGTTCAAGTTTTGGTAATCAAGCGCCCACCTGGAGAACAAGGGAATACAATTCAAGTTTTCGTAATCAAGCACCCCACCTGGAGAACAAGGGATTACAGTTCAAGTTTTGGCAATCAGGCACCTACCTGGAGAATAAGGGAATACAGTTCAAGTTTAGGCAATCAGGCACCTACCTGGAGAACAAGGGAATACAGTTAAAGTTTGGTCAATCAGGAACCCATCTGGAGAGAAAGGGAATACAGTTAAAGTCTGGCAAATCAGGCACCCACCTGGAGAACAAGGGCATATAATTCAAGTTTTGGCAATCAGGCGCTACCTGGAGAATAAGGGAATATAGTTAAAGTTTTGGCAATCAGGCGCCTAGCTGGAAAATAATGGAATACAGTTAAAATTTTGTCAATCAGGCGCCCACCTGGACAATAATGGAATACAGTTCAAGTTTCGGCAATTAGGCGCCCACCTAGAGAATAAAGGAATGCAGTTCAAGTTTTCGCTATTAGGCGCCCACCTGGAGAAACAGGGAATATAGTTCAAGTTTTAGTAATCAAGCACCTACCTGGAGAACAAGGGAATAAAGTTTCAAGTTTTGGCAATCAGGCGGCAACCTGGAGAACAAGGGAAAACAGTTTCAAGTTTTGGCAATTAGGCGCCCACCTAGAGAACAAGGGAATACAATTCAAGTTTTGGAAATCAGGTGCCCACCTGGAGAATAAGGGAATACATTTCAAGTTTCGGCAATCAGGCGCCCACTTAGAGAACAAGGGAATGTAGTTCAGGTTTTGGCAATCAGGCGCCCACCTAGAGAACAAGGGAATACAGTTCAAGTTTGGGCAATCAGGCACCCACCTGGAGAACAAGGGAATACAGTTAAAGTTTTGGCAATCAGGCACCCACCTTGAGAACAAGGGAATATAGTTTCAAGTTTTGGCAATCATGCGCCCACCTGGAGAACAAGGGAAAACAGTTCAAGTTTTCGCAATCAGGCGCCCACCTGGAGAACAAGTTTTCGCAAGGAAATACAGTTCAAGTTTTGGCAATCAGGCGCCTACCTGGAGAACAAGGGAATACAGTTAAAGTTTTGGCAATCAGGCGCCCACTTGGAGAACAAGGGAATACAATTCAAGTTTTCGCAATTAGGCGCCCACCTGGAGAAATAGGGAATACAGTTCAAGTTTTGGCAATTAGGCACCCACCTAGAGAACAAGGGAATACAGTTCAAGTTTCAGCAATCAGGCGCCCACCTAGAGAACAAGGGAATACAGTTCAAGTTTCGGCAATCAGGCAACCACTTGGAGAACAGGGAAATACAGTTCAAAGTTTTGGCAATTAGGCGCCCACCTGGAGAACAAGGGAATACAGATAAAGTTATGGCAATCAGGCACCCACCTGGAGAATAAGGGAATACAGTTCAAGTTTCGGCAATCAGGCGCCCACTTGGAGAGCAGGGAAATACAGTTCAAAGTTTTGGCAATCTGGCGCCCACCTGGAGAACAAGGGAATACAGTTAAAGTTATGGCAATCAGGCGCCCACCTGGAGAATAAGGGAATAAAGTTCAAGTTTTGATAATCAAGCGCCTACATGGAGAAGAAGGGAATATAGTTTCAAGTTTTGGCAATCAGCCGCCCACCTGGAGAACTAGGGAAAACAGTTTCAAGTTTTGGCATTTAGGCGCCCACCTAGAGAACAAGGGAATATAGTTCAAGTTTTGGCAATCAGGCACCCACCTGGGGAACAAGGGAATACTGTTCAAGTTTTGACAATCAGGCACCCACCTGGATAACAAGGGAATGCAGTTCAGGTTTTTGCAATTATGCACCCACCTGGAGAACAAGGGAATACAGTTCAAGTTTGGGCAATCAGACACCCACCTGGAGAACAAGGGAATACAATTCAAGGAGAACAAGGGAATATAGTTCAAGTTTTGGCAATCAGGTGCCCACTTGGAGAACAAGGGAATAGAGTTAAAGTATTGGCAATCAGGCGCCTACTTAGAGAACAAGGGAATACAGTTCAAGTTTTGGCAATCATACGCCCACCTGGAGTACAAGGGAATACATTTCAAGTTTTCGCAATCAGGCGCCCACCTGGAGAACAAGGAAATACAGTTAAAGTTTCGGCAATCAGGCGCCGACCTGGAGAACAAGGGAATACAATTCAAGTTTTCGTAATTGGGCGCCCACCTGGAGAAACAGGAAATACAGTTCAAATTTCGGCAATCAGGCGCACACCTGGAGAACAAGGGAATACAATTCAAGTTTTCGCAATTGGGCACCCACCTGGAGAAATAGGGAATACAGGTCAAGTTTCGGCAATCAGGCGCCCACCTAGAGAATAAAGGAATGTAGTTCAAGTTTTGGCAATCAGGCGCCCACTTAGAGAACAAGGGAATATAGTTCAGGTTTTGGCAATTAGGCGCCCATCTAGAGAACAAGGGAATACAGTTCAAGTTTGGGCAATCAGGCAACTACCTGGAGAACAAGGGAATACAGTTAAAGTTTTTGCAATCAGGCGCCCACCAGGAGAACAAGGGATTATAGTTCAAGTTTTGGCAATCAGGCGCCCACCTGGAGAACAAGGGAATACAGTTCAAGTTTTGGCAATCAGGCGCCCACCTAGAGAATAAGGGAATACAGTTCAAGTTTCAGCCATCAGGCGCCCACTTGGAGAACAGGGAAATACAGTTCAAGTTTCGGCAAAGAGGCTTCCACCTGGGGAACAAGGGAAATACAGTTCAACTTTTGGCAATGAGGCGCCCACCTGGGGAACAAGGGAATATAGTTTCAAGTTTTGGCAATCATGCGCCCACCTGGAGAACAAGGGAATACAGTTCAAGTTTTCGCAATCAGGCGCCCACCTGGAGAACTAGGAAATACAGTTCAAGTTTTGGCAATCAGGCGCCCACCTGGAGAACAAGGGAATACAATTCAAGTTTTGGCAATCAGGCGCCTACTTGGAGAACAAGGGAATACATTTCAAGGAGAATAAGGGAATATAGTTCAAGTTTTGGCAATCAGGCGCCCACTTGGAGATCAAGGGAATGCAGTTCAAGTTTCGGCAATCAGGCGCCCACTTGGAGAATAAGGAAATACAGTTCATGTTTTGGCAATCAGGCGCCCACCTGGGGAACAAGGGAATATAGTTTCAAGTTTTGGCAATCATGCGCCCACCTGGAGAACAAGGGAATACAGTTCAAGTTTTCGCAATCAGGCGCCTACCTGGAGAACAAGGAAATACAGTTCAAGTTTTGGCAATCAGGCACCCACCTGGAGAACAAGGGAATACAGTTCAAGTTTTGGCAATCAGGCGCCTACCTGGAGAACAAGGGAATACAGTTAAAGTTTTAGCAATCAGGCGCCCACCTGGAGAACAAGGGAATACAATTCAAGTTTTCGCAATTAGGCGCCCACCTGGAGAAATAGGGAATACAGTTCAAGTTTTGGCAATTAGGCGCCCACCTAGAGAATAAGGGAATACAGTTCAAGTTTCAGCAATAAGGCGCCCACCTGGAGAACAAGGGAATACAGTTCAAGTTTCGGCAATCAGACGACCACTTGGAGAACAGGGAAATACAGTTCAAAGTTTTGGCAATTAGGCGCCCACCTGGAGAACTAGGGAATACAGTTAAAGTTATGGCAATCAGGCACCCACCTGGAGAATAAGGGAATACAGTTCAAGTTTCGGCAATCAGGCGCCCACCTGGAGAACTAGGGAAAACAGTTTCAAGTTTTGGCATTTAGGTGCCCACCTGGAGGACAAGGGAATATAGTTCAAGTTTCGGCAATCAGGCACCCACCTGGGGAACCAGGGAATACTGTTCAAGTTTTGGCAATCAGGCGCCCACCTGGATAACAAGGGAATGCAGTTCAGGTTTTTGCAATTAGGCACCCACCTAGAGAACAAGGGAATACAGTTCAAGTTTGGGCAATCAGGCACCCACCTGGAGAACAAGGGAATGTAGTACAGGTTTTGGCAATTAGGCGCCCATCTAGAGAACAAGGGAATACAGTTCAAGTTTGGGCAATCAGGCACCTACCTGGAGAACAAGGGAATACAGTTAAAGTTTTGGCAATCAGGCGCCCACCAGGAGAACAAGGGAATATAGTTCATGTTTTGGCAATCAGGCGCCCACCTGGAGAACAGGGGAATTACGTTCAAGTTTTGGCAATCAAGCGCCTACCTGGAGAACAAGGGAATACAGTTAAAGTTTTGGCAATCAGGCGCCCACCTGGAGAACAAGGGAATACAATTCATGTTTTCGCAATTATTCGCCCACCTGGAGAAACAGGGAATACAGTTCAAGTTTTGGCAATCAGGCACCCACCTAGAGAACAAGGGAATACAGTTCAAGTTTTAGCCATCAGGCGCCCATTTGGAGAACAGGGAAATACAGTTCAAGTTTCGGCAAAGAGGCGCCCACCTGGGGAACAAGGGAAATACAGTTCAAGTTTTGGCAATGAGGCGCCCACCTGGGGAACAAGGGAATACAGTTTCAAGTTTTGGCAATCAGGCGCCCACTTGGAGAACAAAGGAATGCAGTTAAAGTTATGGCAATCAGGCGCCCACCTGGAGAATAAGGGAATACAGTTCAAGTTTTGGTAATCAAGCGCCTACATGGAGAAGAAGGGAATATAGTTTCATGTTTTGGCAATCAGGCACCCACCTGGAGAACTAGGGAAAATAGTTTCAAGTTTTTGCATTTAGGCGCCCACAATACAGTTCAAGTTTTGGCAATCATGCGCCCACCTGGAGAACAAGGGAAGGCAGTTCATGTTTTCGCAATCAGGCGCCCACCTGGAGAACAAAGGGATTAAGTTCAAGTTTTGATAATCAAGCGCCCACCTGGAGAACAAGGGAATACAGTTCAAGTTTTCGTAATCAAGCACCCCACCTGGAGAACAAGGGATTACAGTTCAAGTTTTGGCAATCAGGCACCTACCTGGAGAATAAGGGAATACAGTTCAAGTTTGGGCAATCAGGCACCCACCTGGAGAACAAGGGAATACAATTAAAGTTTGGTCAATCAGGCACCCATCTGGAGAGAAAGGGAATACAGTTAAAGTCTGGCAAATCAGGCACCCACCTGGAGAACAAGGGCATACAATTCAAGTTTTGGCAATCAGGCGCCCACCTGGAGAATAAGGGAATATAGTTAAAGTTTTGGCAATCAGACGCCTAGCTGGAAAATAATGGAATACAGTTAAAATTTTGGCAATCAGGCGCCCACCTGGAGAATAATGGAATACAGTTCAAGTTTCGGCAATTAGGCGCCCACCTAGAGAACAAAAGAATGCAGTTCAAGTTTTCGCTATTAGGCGCCCACCTGGAGAAACAGGGAATATAGTTCAAGTTTTAGTAATCAAGCGCCTACCTGGAGAACAAGGGAATAAAGTTTCAAGTTTTGGCAATCAGGCGGCAACCTGGAGAACAAGGGAAAACAGTTTCAAGTTTTGGCAATTAGGCGCCCACCTAGAGAACAAAGGAATACAATTCAAGTTTTGGAAATCAGGCGCCCACCTGGAGAATAAGGGAATACAGTTCAAGTTTCGGCAATCAGGTGCCCACTTAGAGAACAAGGTAATGTAGTTCAGGTTTTGGCAATCAGGCGCCCATCTAGAGAACAAGGGAATACAGTTCAAGTTTTGGCAATCAGGCGCCTACCTGGAGAACAAGGGAATACAGTTAAAGTTTTGGCAATCACGCGCCCACCTGGAGAACAAGGGAAAACAATTCAAGTTTTCGCAATTAGGCGCCCACCTGGAGAAATAGGGAATACAGTTCAATTTTTGGCAATTAGGCGCCCACCTAGAGACAAAGGGAATACAGTTCAAGTTTCAGCAATAAGGCACCCACCTAGAGAACAAGGGAATACAGTTCAAGTTTCGGCAATCAGGCGACCACTTGGAGAACAGGGAAATACAGTTCAAAGTTTTGGCAATTAGGCGCCCACCTGGAGAACAAGGGAATACAGTTAAAGTTATGGCAATCAGGCACCCACCTAGAGAATAAGGGAATACAGTTCAAGTTTCGGCAATCAGGCACCCACTTGGAGAACAGGGAAATACAGTTCAAAGTTTTGGCAATCAGGCGCCCACCTGGAGAACAAGGAAATACAGTTAAAGTTATGGCAATCAGGCGCCCACCTGGAGAACTAGGGAAAACAGTTTCAAGTTTTGGCATTTAGGCGCCCACCTGGAGAAATAGGGAATACAGTTCAAGTTTCGGCAATCAGGCGCCCACCTGGAGAACAAGGGAATACAATTCAAGTTTCCGCAATTGGGCACCCACCTGGAGAAATAGGGAATACAGTTCAAGTTTCGGCAATTAGGCATCCACCTAGAGAACAAAGGAATGCAGTTCATGTTTCGGCAATCAGGCGCCCACTTAGAGAACAAGGGAATGTAGTACAGGTTTTGGCAATTAGGCGCCCATCTAGAGAACAAGGGAATACAGTTCAAGTTTGGGCAATCAGGCACCTACCTGGAGAACAAGGGAATACAGTTAATGTTTTGGCAATCAGGCGCCCACCAGGAGAACAAGGGAATATAGTTCAAGTTTTGGCAATCAGGCGCCCACCTGGAGAACAGGGGAATTACGTTCAAGTTTTGGCAATCAAGCGCCTACCTGGAGAACAAGGGAATACAGTTAAAGTTTTGGCAATCAGGCGCCCACTTGGAGAACAAGGGAATACAATTCATGTTTTCGCAATTAGGCGCCCACCTGGAGAAACAGGGAATACAGTTCAAGTTTTGGCAATCAGGCACCCACCTAGAGAACAAGGGAATACAGTTCAAGTTTTAGCCATCAGGCGCCCATTTGGATAACAGGGAAATACAGTTCAAGTTTCGGCAAAGAGGCGCCCACCTGGGGAACAAGGGAAATACAGTTCAAGTTTTGGCAATGAGGCGCCCACCTGGGGAACAAGGGAATACAGTTTCAAGTTTTGGCAATCAGGCGCCCACTTGGAGAACAAAGGAATGCAGTTAAAGTTATGGCAATCAGGCGCCCACCTGGAGAATAAGGGAATACAGTTCAAGTTTTGGTAATCAAGCGCCTACATGGAGAAGAAGGGAATATAGTTTCATGTTTTGGCAATCAGGCACCCACCTGGAGAACTAGGGAAAATAGTTTCAAGTTTTTGCATTTAGGCGCCCACAATACAGTTCAAGTTTTGGCAATCATGCGCCCACCTGGAGAACAAGGGAAGGCAGTTCATGTTTTCGCAATCAGGCGCCCACCTGGAGAACAAAGGGATTAAGTTCAAGTTTTGATAATCAAGCGCCCACCTGGAGAACAAGGGAATACAGTTCAAGTTTTCGTAATCAAGCACCCCACCTGGAGAACAAGGGATTACAGTTCAAGTTTTGGCAATCAGGCACCTACCTGGAGAATAAGGGAATACAGTTCAAGTTTGGGCAATCAGGCACCCACCTGGAGAACAAGGGAATACAATTAAAGTTTGGTCAATCAGGCACCCATCTGGAGAGAAAGGGAATACAGTTAAAGTCTGGCAAATCAGGCACCCACCTGGAGAACAAGGGCATACAATTCAAGTTTTGGCAATCAGGCGCCCACCTGGAGAATAAGGGAATATAGTTAAAGTTTTGGCAATCAGGCGCCTAGCTGGAAAATAATGGAATACAGTTAAAGTTTCGGCAATCAGGCGCCCACTTGGAGAACAGGGAAATACAGTTCAAAGTTTTGGCAATCAGGCGCCCACCTGGAGAACAAGGGAATACAGTTAAAGTTATGGCAATCAGGCGCCCACCTGGAGAACTAGGGAAAACAGTTTCAAGTTTTGGCATTTAGGCGCCCACCTGGAGAAATAGGGAATACAGTTCAAGTTTCGGCAATCAGGCGCCCACCTGGAGAACAAGGGAATACAATTCAAGTTTCCGCAATTGGGCACCCACCTGGAGAAATAGGGAATACAGTTCAAGTTTCGGCAATCAGGCGTCCACCTAGAGAACAAAGGAATGCAGTTCATGTTTCGGCAATCAGGCGCCCACTTAGAGAACAAGGGAATGTAGTACAGGTTTTGGCAATTAGGCGCCCATCTAGAGAACAAGGGAATACAGTTCAAGTTTGGGCAATCAGGCACCTACCTGGAGAACAAAGGAATACAGTTAAAGTTTTGGCAATCAGGCGCCCCCCAGGAGAACAAGGGAATATAGTTCAAGTTTTGGCAATCAGGCGCCCACCTGGAGAACAGGGGAATTACATTCAAGTTTTGGCAATCAAGCGCCTACCTGGAGAACAAGGGAATACAGTTAAAGTTTTGGCAATCAGGCGCCCACCTGGAGAACAAGGGAATACAATTCATGTTTTCGCAATTAGGCGCCCACATGGAGAAACAGGGAATACAGTTCAAGTTTTGGCAATCAGGCACCCACCTAGAGAACATGGGAATACAGTTCAAGTTTTAGCCATCAGGCGCCCATTTGGAGAACAGGGAAATACAGTTCAAGTTTCGGCAAAGAGGCGCCCACCTGGGGAACAAGGGAAATACAGTTCAAGTTTTGGCAATGAGGCGCCCACCTGGGGAACAAGGGAATACAGTTTCAAGTTTTGGAAATCAGGCGCCCACTTGGAGAACAAAGGAATGCAGTTAAAGTTATGGCAATCAGGCGCCCACCTGGAGAATAAGAGATTACAGTTCAAGTTTTGGTAATCAAGCGCCTACATGGAGAAGAAGGGAATATAGTTTCATGTTTTGGCAATCAGGCGCCCACCTGGAGAACTAGGGAAAATAGTTTCAAGTTTTTGCATTTAGGCGCCCACAATACAGTTCAAGTTTTGGCAATCATGCGCCAACCTGGAGAACAAGGGAAGGCAGTTCATGTTTTCGCAATCAGGCGCACACCTGGAGAACAAAGGGATTAAGTTCAAGTTTTGATAATCAAGCGCCCACCTGGAGAACAAGGGAATACAGTTCAAGTTTTCGTAATCAAGCACCCCACCTGGAGAACAAGGGATTACAGTTCAAGTTTTGGCAATCAGGCACCTACCTGGAGAATAAGGGAATACAGTTCAAGTTTGGGCAATCAGGCACCCACCTGGAGAACAAGGGAATACAATTAAAGTTTGGTCAATCAGGCACCCATCTGGAGAGAAAGGGAATACAGTTAAAGTCTGGCAAATCAGGCTCCCACCTGGAGAACAAGGGCATACAATTCAAGTTTTGGCAATCAGGCGCCCACCTGGAGAATAAGGGAATATAGTTAAAGTTTTGGCAATCAGGCGCCTAGCTGGAAAATAATGGAATACAGTTAAAATTTTGGCAATCAGGCGCCCACCTGGAGAATAATGGAATACAGTTCAAGTTTCGGCAATTAGGCACCCACCTAGAGAACAAAGGAATGCAGTTCAAGTTTTCGCTATTAGGCGCCCACCTGGAGAAACAGGGAATATAGTTCAAATTTTAGTAATCAAGCGCCTACCTGGAGAACAAGGGAATAAAGTTTCAAGTTTTGGCAATCAGGCGGCAACCTGGAGAACAAGGGAAAACAGTTTCAAGTTTTGGCAATTAGGCGCCCACCTAGAGAACAAAGGAATACAATTCAAGTTTTGGAAATCAGGCGCCCACCTGGAGAATAAGGGAATACAGTTCAAGTTTCGGCAATCAGGCGCCCACTTAGAGAACAAGGTAATGTAGTTCAGGTTTTGGCAATCAGGCGCCCATCTAGAGAACAAGGGAATACAGTTCAAGTTTTGGCAATCAGGCGCCTACCTGGAGAACAAGGGAATACAGTTAAAGTTTTGGTAATCAGGCGCCCACCTGGAGAACAAGGGAATACAATTCAAGTTTTCGCAATTAGGCGCCCACCTGGAGAAATAGGGAATACAGTTCAAGTTTTGGCAATTAGGCGCCCACCTAGAGAACAAGGGAATACAGTTCAAGTTTCAGCAATACGGCACCCACCTGGAGAACAAGGGAATACAGTTCAAGTTTCGGCAATCAGGCGACCACTTGGAGAACAGGGAAATACAGTTCAAAGTTTTGGCAATTAGGCGCCCACCTGGAGAACAAGGGAATACAGTTAAAGTTATGGCAATCAGGCACCCACCTGGAGAATAAGGGAATACAGTTCAAGTTTCGGCAATCAGGCGCCCACTTGGAGAACAGGGAAATACAGTTCAAAGTTTTGGCAATCAGGCGCCCACCTGGAGAACAAGGGAATACAGTTAAAGTTATGGCAATCAGGCGCCCACCTGGAGAACTAGGGAAAACAGTTTCAAGTTTTGTCATTTAGGCGCCCACCTGGAGAACAAGGTAATATAGTTCAAGTTTTGGCAATCAGGCACCCACCTGGGGAACAAGGGAATACTGTTCAAGTTTTGGCAATCAGGCGCCCACCTGGATAACAAGGGAATGCAGTTCAGGTTTTTGCAATTAGGCACCCACCTGGAGAACAAGGGAATACAGTTCAAGTTTGGGCAATCAGGCACCCACCTGGAGAACAAGGGAATACAATTCAAGGAAAACAAGGGAATATAGTTCAAGTTTTGGCAATCAGGTGCCCACTTGGAGAACAAGGGAATACAGTTAAAGTATTGGCAATCAGGCGCCTACTTAGAGAACAAGGGAATACAGTTCAAGTTTTGGCAATCATACGCCCACCTGGAGAACAAGGGAATACATTTCAAGTTTTTGCAATCAGGCGCCCACCTGGAGAACAAGGAAATACAGTTAAAGTTTCGGCAATCAGGCGCCGACCTGGAGAACAAGGGAATACAATTCAAGTTTTCGTAATTGGGCGCCCACTTGGAGAAATAGGGAATACAGTTTAAGTTTCGGCAATCAGGCGCCCACCTGGAGAACAAGGGAATACAATTCAAGTTTTCGCAATTGGGCACCCACCTGGAGAAATAGGGAATACAGTTCAAGTTTCGGCAAACAGGCGTCCACCTAGAGAACAAGGGAATGTAGTACAGGTTTTGGCAATTAGGCGCCCATCTAGAGAACAAGGGAATACAGTTCAAGTTTGGGCAATCAGGCACCTACCTGGAGAACAAGGGAATACAGTTAAAGTTTTGGCAATCAGGGGCCCACCAGGAGAACAAGGGAATATAGTTCAAGTTTTGGCAATCAGGCGCCCACCTGGAGAACAAGGGAATTACATTCAAGTTTTGGCAATCAGGCGCCTACCTGGAGAACAAGGGAATATAGTTAAAGTTTTGGCAATCAGGCACCCACCTGGAGAACAAGGGAATACAATTCATGTTTTCGCAATTAGGCGCCCACCTGGAGAAACAGGGAATACAGTTCAAGTTTTGGCAATCAGGCGCCCACCTAGAGAACAAGGGAATACAGTTCAAGTTTCAGCCATCAGGCGCCCACTTGGAGAACAGGGAAATACAGTTCAAGTTTCGGCAAAGAGGCGCCCACCTGGGGAACAAGGGAAATACAGTCCAAGTTTTGGCAATGAGGCGCCCTCCTGGGGAACAAGGGAATACAGTTTCAAGTTTTGGCAATCAGGCGCCCACCTGGAGAACAAGGGAATGCAGTTAAAGTTATGGCAATCAGGCGCCCACCTGGAGAATAAGGGAATACAGTTCAAGTTTTGGTAATCAAGCGCCTAAATGGAGAAGAAGGGAATATAGTTTCATGTTTTGGCAATCAGGCGCCCACCTGGAGAACTAGGGAAAATAGTTTCAAGTTTTTGCATTTAGGTGCCCACAATACAGTTCAAGTTTTGGCAATCATGCACCCACCTAGAGAACAAGGGAAGGCAGTTCATGTTTTCGCAATCAGGCGCCCACCTGGAGAACAAGGGGATTAAGTTAAAGTTTTGATAATCAAGCGCCCACCTGGAGAACAAGGGAATACAGTTCAAGTTTTCGTAATCAAGCACCCCACCTGGAGAACAAGGGATTACAGTTCAAGTTTTGGCAATCAGGCACCTACCTGGAGAATAAGGGAATACAGTTCAAGTTTGGGCAATCAGGCACCCACCTGGAGAACAAGGGAATACAATTAAAGTCTGGCAAATCAGGCACCCACCTGGAGAACAAGGGCATACAATTCAAGTTTTGGCAATCAGGCGCCCACCTGGAGAATAAGGGAATATAGTTAAAGTTTTGGCAATTAGGCGCCTAGCTGGAAAATAATGGAATACAGTTAAAATTTTGGCAATCAGGCGCCCACCTGGAGAATAATGGAATACAGTTCAAGTTTCGGCAATTAGGCGCCCACCTAGAGAACAAAGGAATGCAGTTCAAGTTTTCGCTATTAGGCGCCCACCTGGAGAAACAGGGAATATATTTCAAGTTTTAGTAATCAAGCGCCTACCTGGAGAACAAGGGAATAAAGTTTCAAGTTTTGGTAATCAGGCGGAAACCTGGAGAACAAGGGAAAATAGTTTAAAGTTTTGGCAATTAGGCGCCCACCTAGAGAACAAAGGAATACAATTCAAGTTTTGGAAATCAGGTGCCACCTGGAGAATAAGGGAATATAGTTCAAGTTTCAGCAATCAGGCGCCCACTTAGAGAACAAATGAATGTAGTTCAGGTTTTGGAAATCAGGCGCCCATCTAGAGAACAAGGGAATACAGTTATAATTTAGGCAATCAGGCACCCACCTGGAGAACAAGGGAATACAGTTAAAGTTTTGGCAATCAGGCGCCCACCTTGAGAACAAGGGAATATAGTTCAAGTTTTGGCAATCAGGCGCCCACCTGGAGAACAAGGGAATACCGTTAAAGTTTTGGCAATCAGGCGCCTACCTAGAGAACAAGGGAATACAGTTATAGTTTTGGCAATCAGGCGCCCACCTGGAGAACAAGGAAATACAGTTAAAGTTTTGGCAATCTGGCACCCACCTGGAGAACAAGGGAATACAGTTCAAGGAGAATAAGGGAATATAGTTCAAGTTTTGGCAATCAGGTGCCCACCTGGGGAACAAGGGAATGTAGTTCAGGTTTTGACAATCAGGCGCCCACCTAGAGAACAAGGGAATACAATTCAAGTTTCAGCAATTAGGCGCCCACCTGGAGATCAAGGGAATGCAGTTCAAGTTTCGGCAATCAGGCGCCCACTTGGAGAACAAGGAAATACAGTTCAAGTTTTGGCAATCAGGCGCCCACCTGGGGAACAAGGGAATATAGTTTCAAGTTTTGGCAATCATGCACCCACTTGGAGAACAAGGGAATACAGTTCACGTTTTCGCAATCAGGCGCCCACCTGGAGAACAAGGAAATACAGTTAAAGTTTCGGCAATCAGGCGGCCACCTGGAGAACAAGGGAATACAATTCAAGTTTTCGCAATTGGGCGCCCACCTGGAGAACAAGGGAATATAATTCAAGTTTTCGCAATTGGGCACCCACCTGGAGAAACAGGGAATACATTTCAAGTTTCGGCAATCAGGCGCCCACATAGAGAACAAAGGAATGTAGTTCAAGTTTCGTCAATCAGGCGCCCACTTAGAGAACAAGGGAATGTAGTTCAGGTTTTGGCAATCAGGCGCCCACCTGGAGAACAAGGGAATACAGTTAAAGTTTGTGCAATCAGGCACCTACCTGGAGAACAAGGGAATATAGTTAAAGTTTTGGCAATCAGGCGCCCACCTGGAGAACAAGGGAATATAGTTCAAGTTTTGGCAATCAGGCGCCCACCTGGAGAACAAGGGAATACATTTCAAGTTTTGGCAATCAGGCGCCTACTTGGAGAACAAGGGAATACAGTTAAAGTTTTGGCAATCAGGCGCCCACCTGGAGAACAAGGGAATACAATTCAAGTTTTCGCAATTAGGCGCCCACCTGGAGAAACAGGGAATACAGTTCAAGTTTTGGCAATCAGGCGCCCACCTAGAGAACAAGGGAACACAGTTCAAGTTTCAATAATCAGGCGCCCACCTGGAGAACAAGGGAATACAGTTCAAGATTCGGCAATCAGGCTCCCACTTGGAGAACAGGGAAATAAAATTCAAAGTTTTGGCAATCAGGCGCCCACCTAGAGAACAAGGCAATACAGTTAAAGTTATGGAAATCAGGCGCCCACCTGGAGAATAAGGGAATACAGTTCATGTTTTGGTAATCAATTGCCTACATGGAGAAGAAGGGAATATAGTTTCAATTTTTGGCAATCAGGCGCCCACCTGGAGAACTAGGGAAAACAGTTTCATGTTTTGGCATTGAGGCGCCCACCTGGAGAACAAGGGAATATAGTTCAAGTTTTGGCAATCAGGCACCCACCTGGAGAACAAGGGAATACTGTTCAAGTTTTGGCAATCAGGCGCCCACCTGGATAACAAGGGAATGCAATTCAGGTTTTTGCAGTTAGGCACCCACCTGGAGAACAAGGGAATACAGTTCAAGTTTGGGCAATCAGGCACCCACCTGGAGAACAAGGGAATACAGTTCAAGGAGAACAAGGGAATATAGTTCAAGTTTTGGCAATCAGGTGCCCACCTGGAGAACAAAAGAATACAGTTAAAGTATTGGCAATCAGGCGCCCACCTGGAGAACAAGGGAATATAGTTCAAGTTTTGGCAATCAGGCGCCCACTGGAGAACAAGGGAATACCGTTAAAGTTTTGGCAATCAGGCGCCTACCTGGAGAACAAGGGAATACAGTTAAAGTTTTGGCAATCAGGCGCCCACCTGGAGAACAAGGAAATACAGTTAAAGTTTTGGCAATCAGGCACCCACCTGGAGAACAAGGGAATACAGTTCAAGGAGAATAAGGGAATATAGTTCAAGTTTTGGCAATCAGGTGCCCACCTGGGGAACAAGGGAATGTAGTTCAGGTTTTGACAATCAGGCGCCCACCTAGAGAACAAGGGAATACAATTCAAGTTTCATCAATTAGGCGCCCACCTGGAGATCAAGGGAATGCAGTTCAAGTTTCGGCAATCAGGCGCCCACTTGGAGAACAAGGAAATACAGTTCAAGTTTTGGCAATCAGGCGCCCACCTGGGGAACAAGGGAATATAGTTTCAAGTTTTGGCAATCATGCGCCCACCAGGAGAACAAGGGAATACAGTTCAAGTTTTCGCAATCAGGCGCCCACCTGGAGAACAAGGAAATACAGTTAAAGTTTCGGCAATCAGGCGCCCACCTGGAGAACAAGGGAATACAATTCAAGTTTTCGCAATTGGGCGCCCACCTGGAGAACAAGGGAATACAATTCAAGTTTTCGCAATTGGGCACCCACCTGGAGAAACAGGGAATACATTTCAAGTTTCGGCAATCAGGCGCCCACATAGAGAACAAAGGAATGCAGTTCAAGTTTCGTCAATCAGGCGCCCACTTAGAGAACAAGGGAATGTAGTTCAGGTTTTGGCAATCAGGCGCCCACCTGGAGAACAAGGGAATGCAATTCAGGTTTTTGCAATTAGGCACCCACCTGGAGAACAAGGGAATACAGTTCAAGTTTGGGCAATTAGGCACCCACCTGGAGAATAAGGGAATACAGTTCAAGGAGAACAAGAAAATATAGTTCAAGTTTTGGCAATCAGGTGCCCACCTGGAGAACAAAAGAATACAGTTAAAGTATTGGCAATCAGGCGCCCACCTGGAGAACAAGGAAATACAGTTAAAGTTTTGGCAATCAGGCACCCACTTGGAGAACAAGGGAATACAGTTCAAGGAGAATAAGGGAATATAGTTCATGTTTTGGCAATCAGGAGCCCACCCGGGGAACAAGGGAATACAGTTCAAGTTTTCGCAATCAGGCGCCCACCTGGAGAACAAGGAAATACAGTTAAAGTTTCGGCAATCAGGCGCCCACCTGGAGAACAAGGGAATACAATTCAAGTTTTCGCAATTGGGCGCCCACCTGGAGAACAAGTGAATACAATTCAAGTTTTCGCAATTGGGCGCCCACATAGAGAACAAAGGAATGCAGTTCAAGTTTCGGCAATTAGGCGCCCACTTAGAGAACAAGGGAATGTAGTTCAGGTTTTGGCAATCAGGCGCCCACCTGGAGAACAAGGGAATGCAATTCAGGTTTTTGCAATTAGGCACCCACCTGGAGAACAAGGGAATACAGTTCAAGTTTGGGCAATCAGGCACCCACCTGGAGAACAAGGGAATACAGTTCAAGGAGAACTAGGGAATATAGTTCAAGTTTTGGCAATCAGGTGCCCACCTGGAGAACAAAAGAATACAGTTAAAGTATTGGCAATCAGGCGCCCACCTGGAGAACAAGGGAATATAGTTCAAGTTTTGGCAATCAGGCGCCCACCTGGAGAACAAGGGAATACAGTTAAAGTTTTGGCAATCAGGCGCCTACCTGGAGAACAAGGGAATACAGTTAAAGTTTTGGCAATCAGGCGCCCACCTGGAGAACAAGGAAATACAGTTAAAGTTTTGGCAATCAAGCACCCACCTGGAGAACAAGGGAATACAGTTCAAGGAGAATAAGGGAATATAATTTCAAGTTTTGGCAATCATGCGCCCACCTGGAGAACAAGGGAATACAGTTCAAGTTTTCGCAATCAGGCGCCCACCTGGAGAACAAGGAAATACAGTTAAAGTTTCGGCAATCAGGCGCCCACCTGGAGAACAAGGGAATACAATTCAAGTTTTCGCAATTGGGCTCCCACTTGGAGAACAAGGGAATACAATTCAAGTTTTCGCAATTGGGCACCCACCTGGAGAAACAGGGAATACATTTCAAGTTTCAGCAATCAGGCGCCCACATAGAGAACAAAAGGAATGCAGTTCATGTTTCGGCAATCAGGCGCCCACTTAGAGAACAAGGGAATGTAGTTCAGGTTTTGGCAATCAGGCGCCCACCTGGATAACAAGGGAATGTAATTCAGGTTTTTGCAATTAGGCACCCACCTGGAGAACAAGGGAATACAGTTCAAGTTTGGGCAATTAGGCACCCACCTGGAGAACAAGGGAATACAGTTCAAGGAGAACAAGGGAATATAGTTCAAGTTTTGGCAATCAGGTGCCCACCTGGAGAACAAAAGAATACAGTTAAAGTATTGGCAATCAGGCGCCCACCTGGAGAACAAGGGAATATAGTTCAAGTTTTGGCAATCAGGCGCCCACCTGGAGAACAAGGGAATACCGTTAAAGTTTTGGCAATCAGGCGCCTACCTGGAGAACAAGAGAATACAGTTAAAGTTTTGGCAATCAGGCGCCCACCTGGAGAACAAGGAAATACAGTTAAAGTTTTGGCAATCAGGCACCCACCTGGAGAACAAGGGAATACAGTTCAAGGAGAATAAGGGAATATAGTTCAAGTTTTGGCAATCAGGTGCCCACCTGGGGAACAAGAGAATGTAGTTCAGGTTTTGACAATCAGGCGCCCACCTAGAGAACAAGGGAATACAATTCAAGTTTCAACAATTAGGCGCCCACCTGGAGATCAAGGGAATGCAGTTCAAGTTTCGGCAATCAGGCGCCCACTTGGAGAACAAGGAAATACAGTTCAAGTTTTGGCAATCAGGCGCCCACCTGGGGAACAAGGGAATATAGTTTCAAGTTTTGGCAATCATGCGCCCACCTGGAGAACAAGGGAATACAGTTCAAGTTTTCGCAATCAGGCGCCCACCTGGAGAACAAGGAAATACAGTTAAAGTTTCGGCAATCAGGCGCCCACCTGGAGAACAAGGGAATACAATTCAAGTTTTCGCAATTGGGCGCCCACCTGGAGAACAAGGGAATACAATTCAAGTTTTCGCAATTGGGCACCCACCTGGAGAAACAGGGAATACATTTCAAGTTTCGGCAATCAGGCGCCCACATAGAGAACAAAGGAATGCAGTTCAAGTTTAGGCAATCAGGCGCCCACTTAGAGAACAAGGGAATGTAGTTCAGGTTTTGGCAATCAGGCGCCCACCTGGAGAACACGGGAATACAGTTAAAGTTTGGGCAATCAGGCACCTACCTGGAGAACAAGGGAATACAGTTAAAGTTTTGGCAATCAGGCGCCCACCTGGAGAACAAGGGAATATAGTTCAAGTTTTGGCAATCAGGCGCCCACCTGGAGAACAAGGGAATACATTTCAAGTTTTGGCAATCAGGCGCCTACCTGGAGAACAAGGGAATATAGTTAAAGTTTTGGCAATCAGGCGCCCACCTGGAGAACAAGGGAATACAATTCAAGTTTTCGCAATTAGGCGCCCACCTGGAGAAATAGGGAATACAGTTCAAGTTTTGGCAATCAGGCGCCCACCTAGAGAACAAGGGAACACAGTTCAAGTTTCAATAATCAGGCGCCCACCTGGAGAACAAGGGAATACAGTTCAAGTTTCGGCAATCAGGCTCCCACTTGGAGAACAGGGAAATACAATTCAAAGTTTTGGCAATCAGGCGCCCACCTGGAGAACAAGGGAATACAGTTAAAGTTATGGCAATCAGGCGCCCACCTGGAGAATAAGGGAATACAGTTCAAGTTTTGGTAATCAAGTGCCTACATGGAGAAGAAGGGAATATAGTTTCAATTTTTGGCAATCAGGCGCCCACCTGGAAAACTAGGGAAAACAGTTTCATGTTTTGGCATTGAGGCGCCCACCTGGAGAACAAGGGAATATAGTTCAAGTTTTGGCAATCAGGCACCCACCTGGAGAACAAGCGAATACTGTTCAAGTTTTGGCAATCAGGCGCCCACCTGGATAACAAGGGAATGCAATTCAGGTTTTTTCAATTAGGCACCCACCTGGAGAACAAGGGAATACAGTTCAAGTTTGGGCTATCAGGCACCCACCTGGAGAACAAGGGAATACAGTTCAAGGAGAACAAGGGAATATAGTTCAAGTTTTGTCAATCAGGTGCCCACCTGGAGAACAAAAGAATACAGTTAAAGTATTGGCAATCAATCGCCCACCTGGAGAACAAGGGAATACCTTTCTAGTTTTGGCAGTCATACGCCCACCTGGAGAACAAGGGAATACATTTCAAGTTTTCGCAATCAGGCGCCCACCTGGAGAACAAGGAAATACAGTTCAAGTTTTGGCAATCAGGCGCCCACCTGGAGAACAAGGGAATACAATTCAAGTTTTGGCAATCAGGCGCCTACCTGGAGAACAAGGGAATACAGTTCAAGGAGAATAAGGGAATATAGTTCAAGTTTTGGCAATCAGGCGCCCACCTGGAGATCAAGGGAATGCAGTTCAAGTTTCGGCAATCAGCGCCCACTTGGAGAACAAGGAAATACAGTTCAAGTTTTGGCAATCAGGCGCCCACCTGGGGAACAAGGGAATATAGTTTCAAGTTTTGGCAATCATGCGCCCACCTGGAGAACAAGGGAATACAGTTCAAGTTTTCGCAATCAGGCGCCCACCTGGAGAACAAGGAAATACAGTTAAAGTTTCGGCAATCAGGCGCCCACCTGGAGAACAAGGGAATACAATTCAAGTTTTCGTAATTGGGCGCCCACCTGGAGAACAAAGGAATACAACTCAAGTTTTCGCAATTGGGCACCCACTTGGAGAAACAGGGAATACATTTCAAGTTTCGGCAATCAGGCGCCCACATAGAGAACAAAGGAATGCAGTTCAAGTTTCGGCAATCAGGCGCCCACTTAGAGAACAAGGGAATGTAGTTCAGGTTTTGGCAATCAGGCGCCCACCTGGAGAACAAGGGAATACAGCTAAAGTTTGGGCAATCAGGCACCTACCTGGAGAACAAGGGAATACAGTTAAAGTTTTGGCAATCAGGCGCCCACCTGGAGAACAAGGGAATACAGTTAAAGTTTTGGCAATCAGGCGTCCACCTGGAGAACAAGGGAATACAGTTCAAGTTTTGGCAATCAGGCGCCTACCTGGAGAAAAAGGGAATACAGTTAAAGTTTTGGCAATCAGGCGCCCACCTGGAGAACAAGGGAATACAATTCAAGTTTTTGCAATTAGGTGCCCACCTGGAGAACAAGGGAATACTGTTCAAGTTTTGGCAATCAGGCGCCTACCTAGAGAACAAGGGAATGCAGTTCAGGTTTCAATAATCAGGCAGGCACCTGGAGAACAAGGGAATACAATTCAAGTTTCGGCAATCAGGCTCCCACTTGGAGAACAGGGAAATACAATTCAAAGTTTTGGCAATCAGGCGCCCACCTGGAGAACAAGGGAATACAGTTAAAGTTATGGCAATCAGGCGCCCACCTGGAGAATAAGGGAATACAGTTCAAGTTTTGGTAATCAAGTGCCTACATGGAGAAGAAGGGAATATAGTTTCAAGTTTTGGCAATCAGGCGCCCACCTGGAGAACTAGGAAAATAGTTTCATGTTTTGGCATTGAGGTGCCCACCTGGAGAACAAGGGAATGTAGTTCAGGTTTTGGCAATCAGGCGCCCATCTAGAGAACAAGGGAATACAGTTCAAGTTTGGGCAATCAGGCACCTACCTGGAGAACAAGGGAATACAGTTAAAGTTTTGGCAATCAGGCACCCACTTGGAGAACAAGGGAATACTGTTCAAGTTTTGGCAATCAGGCGCCCACTTGGATAACAAGGGAATGCAGTTCAGGTTTTTGCAATTAGGCACCCACCTGGAGAACAAGGGAATATAGTTCAAGTTTGGGCAATCAGGCACCCACCTGGAGAACAAGGGAATACAGTTCAAGGAGAACAAGGGAATATAGTTCAAGTTTTGACAATCAGGTGCCCACCTGGAGAACAAAAGAATACAGTTAATGTATTGGCAATCAGGCGCCCACCTGGAGAACAAGGGAATACCTTTCTAGTTTTGGCAGTCATACGCCCACCTGGAGAACAAGGGAATACATTTCAAGTTTTCGCAATCAGGCGCCCACCTGGAGAATAAGGAAATACAGTTAAAGTTTCGGCAATCAGGCGCCCACCTGGAGATCAAGGGAATACAATTCAAGTTTTCATAATTGGACGCCCACCTGGAGAAATAGGGAATACATTTCAAGTTTCGGCAATCAGGCGCCCACCTGAAGAACAAGAGAATACAATTCAAGTTTTCGCAATTGGGCACCCACCTGGAGAAATAGGGAATACAGTTCAAGCTTCGGCAATCAGGCGCCCACATAGAGAACAAAGGAATGCAGTTCAAGTTTCGGCAATCAGGCGCCCACTTAGAGAACAAGGGAATATAGTTTAGGTTTTGGCAATCAGGCGCCCATCTAGAGAACAAGGGAATACAGTTCAAGTTTGGGCAATCAGGCACCTACCTGGAGAACAAGGGAATACAGTTAAAGTTTTGGAAATCAGGCGCCCACCTGGAGAACAAGGGAATATAGTTCAAGTTTTGGCAATCAAGCGCCCACCTGGAGAACAAGGGAATATAGTTCATGTTTTGGCAATCAGGCGCCTACCTGGAGATCAAGGGAATACAGTTAAAGTTTTGGCAATCAGGCGCCCACCTGGAGAACAAGGGAATACAATTCAAGTTTTCGCAATTAGGTGCCCACCTGGAGAAACGGAGATTACAGTACAAGTTTTGGCAATCAGGCGCCCACCTAGAGAACAAAGGAATACAATTCAAGTTTCAGCAATCAGGCGCCCACTTGGAGAACAGGGAAATACAGTTCAAGTTTCGGCAATGAGGCGCCCACCTGGGGAACAAGGGAAATACAATTCAAGTTTTAGCAATGAGGCGCCCACCTGGGGAACAAGGGAATACAGTTTCAAGTTTTGGCAATCAGGCGCCCACCTGGAGAACAAGGAAATACAGTTAAAGTTTTGGCAAACAGGCACCCACCTGGAGAACAAGGGAATACAATTCAAGTTTTCGCAATTAGGCGCCCACCTGGAGAAATAGGGAATACAGTTCAAGTTTTGGTAATCAGGCGCCCACCTAGAGAACAAGGGAATACAGTTCAAGTTTCGGCAATCAGGCGCTCACTTGGAGAACAAGGGAATACAGTTCATGTTTCGGCAATCAGACGCCCACTTGGAGAACAAGGAAATACAGGTCAAGTTTTGGCAATGAGGCGCCCACCTGGGGAACAAGGGAAAAAAGTTTCAAGTTTTGGCAATCAGGCACCCACCTGGAGAACAAGGGAATACAGTTAAAGTTATGGCAATCAGGCGCCCACCTGGAGAATAAGGGAATACAGTAAAAACTTTTGGTAATCAAGCACCTACCTGGAGAAGAAGGGAATATAGTTTCATGTTTTGGCAATCAGGCGCCCACCTGGAGTACTAGGGAAAACAGTTTCATGTTTTGGCATTTAGGCGCCCACCTAGAGATCAAAGGAATGCAGTTCAAGTTTCGGCAATCAGGCGCCCACTTAGAGAACAAGGGAATGTAGTTCAGGTTTTGGCAATTAGGCGCCATCTTGAGAACAAGGGAATACAGTTCAAGTTTGGGCAATCAGGCTCCAACTTGGAGAACAAGGGAATGCAGTTAAAGTTTTGGCAATCAGGCGCCCACCTGGAGAACAAGGGAATATAGTTCAAGTTTTGGCAATTAGGCGCCCACCTGGAGAACAAGGGAATACAGTTCAAGTTTTGGCAATCAGGCACCTACCTAGAGAACAAGGGAATACAGTTAAAGTTTTGGCAATCAGGCGCCCACCTGGAGAACAAGGGAATAGAGTTCTAGTTTTGGCAATCATGCGCCCACCTGGAGTACAAGGGAATATAGTTCAAGTTTTGGCAATCAGGCGCCCACCTGGAGAACAAGGGGATAAAATTCAAGTTTTGGCAATCAGGCGCCCACCTTGAGAACAAGGGAATATAGTTAATGTTTTGGCAATCAGGCACCCATCTGGAAAATAAGGGAATACAGTTCAAGTTTTGGCAATTAGGCGCCCACCTGGAGAATAAGGGAATACAGTTCAGGTTTCGACAATCAGGCGCCCACCTAGAGAACAGAGGAATACAGTTAAAGTTTTGGCAATAAGGTGCCCAACTAGAGAACAAGGGAATACAATTAAAGTTTTGGCAATCATGCGCCTACCTGGAGAACAAGGGAATACAGTTCAAGTTATAGCAATCAGGCGTCCACCTAGAGAACAAGGGGATTAAGTTCAAGTTTTGGTAATCAGGTGCCCACCTGGAGAACAAGGGAATACAATTCAAGTTTTAGTAATCAAGTACCCACCTGGAGAACAAGGGATTACAGTTCAAGTTTTGATAATCAGGCACCCACCAGTAGAACAAGGGAATATAGTTCAAGTTTGGGCAATCAGGCACCCACCTGGAGAACAAGGGAATACAGTTAAAGTTTGGCCAATCAGGCACTCGCCTGGAGAGCAAGGGAATACACTTAAAGTTTGGGCAATCAGGCGCCCACCTGGAGAACAAGGGCATACAGTTCAAGTTTTGGCGATCAGCCGCCCACCTGGAGAACAAAAGCATACAATTCAAGTTTTGGCAATCAGGCGCCCACCTGGAGAACAAGGGAATATAGTTAAAGTTTTGGCAATCAGGCAACCACCTGAGAACAAGGGAATACAGTTCAAATTTGGGCAATCAGGTGCCCACTTGGAGAACAAGGGCATACAATTCAAGTTTTGGCAATCAGGCGCCCACCTGGAGAACAAGGGAATATAGTTAAAGTTTTAGCAATCAGGCACCCATCTGGAAAATAAGGGAATACAGTTCAAGTTTTGGCAATCAGGCGCCCACCTGGAGAATAAGGGAATACAGTTCAAGTTTCGGCAATCAGGCGCCCAACTAGAGAACAAAGGAATGTAGTTCAAGTTTTCGCTATTAGGCTCCCACCTGGAGAAACAGGGAATACAGTTCAAGTTTTGGCAATCAAGCGCCTACTTGGAGAACAAGGGAATAAAGTTTCAAGTTTTGGCAATCATGCGGCAACCTGGAGAACAAGGGAAAACAGTTTAAAGTTTTGGCAATTAGGCGCCCACCTAGAGAACAAGGGAATACAGTTCAAGTTTTGGCAATCAGGCGCCCACCTGGAGAACAAGGGAATACAATTCAAGTTTGGTCAATCTGGCACCAACCTGGAGAACAAGGGAATACAGTTAAAGTTTCGGCAATCAGGCGCCCACCTGGAGAACAAGGGAATAGAGTTCTAGTTTTGGCAATCAGGCGCCCACCCGGAGTACATGGGAATATAGTTCAAGTTTTTGCAATCAGGCGCCCACCTGGAGAACAAGGGCATACAGTTCAAGTTTCGGCAATCAGGCGCCCAACTAGAGAACAAAGGAATGTAGTTCAAGTTTTCGCTATTAGGCTCCCACCTGGAGAAACAGGGAATACAGTTCAAGTTTTGGCAATCAAGCGCCTACTTGGAGAACAAGGGAATAAAGTTTCAAGTTTTGGCAATCATGCGGCAACCTGGAGAACAAGGGAAAACAGTTTAAAGTTTTGGCAATTAGGCGCCCACCTAGAGAACAAGGGAATACAGTTCAAGTTTTGGCAATCAGGCGCCCACCTGGAGAACAAGGGAATACAGTTCAAGTTTGGTCAATCTGGCACCAACCTGGAGAACAAGGGAATACAGTTAAAGTTTCGGCAATCAGGCGCCCACCTGGAGAACAAGGGAATAGAGTTCTTGTTTTGGCAATCAGGCGCCCACCCGGAGTACATGGGAATATAGTTCAAGTTTTGGCAATCAGGCGCCCACCTGGAGAACAAGGGCATACAATTCAAGTTTTGGCAATCAGGAGCCCACCTGGAGAACAAGGGAATATAGTTAAAGTTTTGGCAATCAGGCACCCAACTGTAAAATAAGGGAATACAGTTCAAGTTTTGGCAATCAGGCGCCCACCTGGAGAATAAGGGAATACAGTTCAAGTTTCGGCAATCAGGAGCCCACCTAGAGAACAAAGGAATGCAGTTCAAGTTTTCGCTCTTAGGCGCCCACATGGACAAATAGGGAATACAATTTATGTTTTCGCAATTAGGAACCCACCTGAAGATACAGGGAATACAGTTCAAGTTTTGGCAATTAGGCGCCCACCTGGAGAGCAAGGGAATACAGTTCAAGTTTCGGCAATCAAACGCCCACCTGGATAACAAGGAAATACAATTGAAGTTTTTGCAATTAGGCGCCCACCTGAAGAAACAGGGAATACAGTTCAAGTTTTGGCAATCAGGCGCCCACCTGGAGAACAAAGGTATACAGTTCAAATTTCGGCAATCAGGCGCCCACCTGGAGAGCAAGGGAATACATTTCAAGTTTCGGCAATCAAAGGCCCACCTGGAGAACAAGGGAATACAATTGAAGTTTTCGCAATTAGGCGCCCACCTGAAGAAACAGGGAATACAGTTCAAGTTTTGGCAATCAGGCGCCCACCTGGAGAACAAGGGAATACAGTTCAAGTTTCGGTAATCAGGCGCCCACCTGGAGAATAAGGGAATACAAATCAAGTTTCGGCAATCAGGCACCCACCTGAGAACAAGGGAATACAGTTCAAGTTTGGGCAATCAGGTGCCCACCTGGAGAACAAGGGCATACAGTTCAAGCTATGGCAATCAGGCGCCCACCTGGAGAGCAAGGGCATACAATTCAAGTTTTGGCAATCAGGCGCCCACCTGGAGAACAAGGGAATATAGTTAATGTTTTGGCAATCAGGCACTCATCTGGAAAATAAGGGAATACAGTTCAAGTTTTGGCAATCTGGCGCCCACCTGGAGAACAAGGGAATATAGTTTCAAGTTTCGGCAATCAGGCGCCCACCTGCAGAACAAGGGAATATAGTTAAAGTTCTAGCAATCAGGCACCCACCTGAGAATAAGGGAATATAGTTCAAGTTTGGGCAATCAGGCGCCCACTTGGAGAACAAGGTAATACAGTTTCAAGTTTTGGCAATCAGGCGCCCAGCTGGAGAGCAAGGGAATACAGTTCAAGTTTCGGCAATCAGGCGCACACTTGGAGAACAAGGAAATACAGTTCAACTTTTGGCAATCAGGCACCCACCTGGAGAACAAGGGAATACAGTTTCAAGTTTTGGCAATCAGGTGCCCACCTACAGAACAAGGGAATATAGTTAAAGTTCTGGAAATCAGGCACCCACCTGAAAACACGGGAATACAGTTCATGTTTGGGCAATTAGGCGCCCAACTGGAGAACAAGGGAATAAAGTTCAAGTTTCGGCAATCAGGCGCCCACTTGGAGAACAAGGAAATACGGTTCAAGTTTCGGCAATCAGGCGCCCACCTGGAGAACAAGGGAATACAGTTCAAATTTGGGAAATCAGGTGCCCACCTGGAGAACAAGGGCATACAGTTCAAGTTTTGGCAATCAGGCGCCCACCTGGAAAGCAAGGGAATACAGTTAAAGTTTTGGCAATCAGGCGACCACCTGGAGAACAAGGGAATAGAGTTCTAGTTTTGGCAATCAGGCGCCCACCTGGAGTACAATGGAATACAGTTCAAGTTTTGGCAATCAGGCGCCTACCTGGAGAACAAGGGAATATAGTTAAAGTTTTGGCAATCAGGCACCCACCTGAGACTAAGGGAATACAGTTCAAATTTGGGCAATCAGGTGCCCACCTGGAGAACAAGGGCATACAGTTCAAGTTTTGGTAATCAGGCTCCCACCTGGAGAGCAGGGGAATACAGTTCAAGTTTCGGCAATCAAGCGCCCACCTGGAGAACGAGGGAATACAATTGAAGTTTTCGCAATTAGGCGCCCACCTGAAGAAATAGGGAATACAGATCAAGTTTTGGCAATCAGGCGCCCACCTGGAGAGCAAGGGAATACAGTTCAAGTTTCGGCAATCAGGTGCCCACTTGGAGAACAAGGAAATACAGTTCAAGTTTTGGCAATAAGGCGCCCACCTGGAGAACAAGGGAATGCAGTTTCAAATTTTGGCAATCAGGCGCCCACCTGCAGAACAAGGCAATGTAGTTAAAGTTCTGGCAATCAGGCACCCACCTGAGAACAAGGGAATACAGTTCAAGTTTGGGCAATCAGGCGCCCACCTGGAGAACAAGGGAATACAGTTTCAAGTTTTGGCAATCAGCCGCCCACCTAGAGAACAAGGGAATACAGTTCTAGTTTCGGCAATCAGGCGCCCACCTGGAGAACAAGGGAATACAGTTCAAGTTTCGGCAATCAGGCGCCCACCTGGAGAATAAGGGAATACAATTCAACTTTCGGCAATCAGGTGCCCACCTAGAGAATAAAGGACTGCAGTTCAAGTTTTCGCTATTAGGTGCCCACCTGAAGAAACAGGGAATACAGTTCAAGTTTTGGCAATCAGGCGTCCACCTGAAGATCAAGGAAATACAGTTCAAGTTTCGGCAATTAGGCGCCCACTTGGAGAACAAGGAAATACAGTTCAAGTTTTGGCAATCAGGAACCCACCTGGAGAACAAGGGAATATAGTTTCAAGTTTTGGCAATCAGGCGCCCACCTGCAGAACAAGGGAATATAGTTAAAGTTCTAGCAATCAGGCACCCACCCGAGAACAAGGGAATACAGTTCAAGTTTGGGCAATCAGGCGCCCACTTTGAGAACAAGGGAATACAGTTTCAAGTTTTGGCAATCAGGCGCCCACCTGGAGAGCAAGGGAATACAGTTCAAGTTTCGGCAATCAGGCGCCCACTTGGAGAACAAGGAAATACAGTTCAAGTTTTGGCAATCAGGCGCCCGCCTGGAGAACAAGGGAATACAGTTTCAAGTTTTGGCAATCAGCCGCCCACCTGGAGAACAAGGGCATACAATTCAAGTTTTGGCAATCAGGCGCCCACCTGGAGAACAAGGTAATATAGTCAAAGTTTTGGCAATCAGGCACCCATATGGAGAACAAGGGAATACAGTTCAAGTTTTGGAAATCAGGCGCCCATCAGGAGAATAAGGGAATACAGTTCAAGTTTCGGCAATCAGGCGCCCACCTGGAGAACAAGGGAATACAGTTCAAGTTTCGGCAATCAGGCGCCCACTTAGAGAATAAGGGAATGCAGCATAGGTTTTGGCAATCAGGCGACCACCTAGAGAACAAGGGAATACAGTTCAAGTTTGGGAAATCAGGCACCCACCTGGAGAACAAGGGAATACAGTTAAAGTTTTGGCAATCAGGCGCCCACCTGGAGAACAAGGGAATAGAGTTCTAGTTTTGGCAATCAGGCGCCCACCTGGAGTACAATGGAATACAGTTCAAGTTTTGGCAATCAGGCGCCTACCTGGAGAACAAGGGAATACAGTTAATGTTTTGGCAATCAGGCACCCACCTGGAGAACAAGGAAATACAGTTAAAGTTTCGGCAATCAGGAGCCCACCTGGAGAACAAGGGAATACAGTTCAAGTTTCGGCAATCAGGCGCCCACTTGGAGAACAAGGAAATACAGTTCAAGTTTTGGCAATCAGGCGCCCACCTGGAGAACAAGGGAATATAGTTAAAGTTTTGGCAATCAGGCACCCACCTGAGAATAAGGGAATACATTTCAAATTTGGGCAATCAGGTGCCCACTTGGAGAACAAGGGCATACAGTTCAAGTTTTGGCAATCAGGCGCCCACCTGGAGAGCAGGGGAATACAGTTCAAGTTTCGGCAATCAAGCGCCCACCTGGAGAACAAGGGAATACAATTGAAGTTTTCGCAATTAGGCGCCCACCTGAAGAAACTGGGAATACAGTTAAAGTTTTGGCAATCAGGCACCCACCTGGAGAGCAAGGGAATACAGTTCAAGTTTCGGCAATCAGGTGCCCACTTGGAGAACAAGGAAATACAGTTTAAGTTTTGGCAATTAGGCGCCCACCTGGAGAACAAGGGAATGCAGTTTCAAGTTTTGGCAATCAGGCGCCCACCTGCAGAACAAGGCAATATAGTTAAAGTTCTGGCAATCAGGCACCCACCTGAGAACAAGGGAATACAATTCAAGTTTGAGCAATCAGGCGCCCACCTGGAGAACAAGGGAATACAGTTTCAAGTTTTGGCAATCTGCCGCCCACCTGGAGAACAAGGGAATACAGTTCAAGTTTCGGCAATCAGGCGCCCACCTGGAGAACAAGGGAATACAGTTCAAGTTTCAGCAATCAGGAGCCCACCTGGAGAATAAGGGAATACAATTCATCTTTCGGCAATCAGGTGCCCACCTAGAGAACAAAGGAATGCAGTTCAAGTTTTCGCTATTAGGTGCCCACCTGAAGAAACAGGGAATACAGTTCAAGTTTTGGCAATCAGGCGTCCACCTGAAGAGCAAGGGAATACAGTTCAAGTTTCGGCAATTAGGCGCCCACTTGGAGAACAAGGAAATACAGTTCAAGTTTTGGCAATCAGGCACCCACCTGGAGAACAAGGGAATATAGTTTCAAGTTTTGGCAATCAGGCGCCCACATGCAGAACAAGGGAATATAGTTAAAGTTCTAGCAATCAGGCACCCACCCGAGAACAAGGGAATACAGTTCAAGTTTGGGCAATCAGGTGCCCACCTGGAGAACAAGGGCATACAGTTCAAGCTTTGGCAATCAGGCGCCCACCTGGAGAATAAGGGAATACAAATCAAAATTCTGCATTCAGGCACCCACCTGAGAACAAGGAATATAGTTCAAGTTTTGGCAATCAGGTGCCCACCTGGAGAACAAGGGCATACAGTTCAAGCTTTGGCAATCAGGTGCCCACCTGGAGAACAAGGGCATACAATTCAAGTTTCGGCAATCAGGCACCCACCTGAGAACAAGGGAATACAGTTCAAGTTTGAGCAATCAGGTGCCCACCTAGACAACAAGGGCATATAGTTCAAGCTTTGACAATCAGCCGCCCACCTGGAGAACAAGGAAATATAGTTAAAGTTTTGGCAATCAGGCACCCATCTGGAAAATAAGGGAATACAGTTCAAGTTTTGGCAATCAGGCGCCCACCTAGAGAATAAGGGAATACAGTTCAAGTTTCGGCAATCAGGCGCCCACCTAGAGAACAAAGGAATGAAGTTCAAGTTTTCGCAATCAGGCGCCCACCTGGAGAACAAGGAAATACAGTTCAAGTTTTGGCAATCATGCGCCCACTTGGAAAACAAGGGCATATAATTCAAGTTTTGGCAATCAGGCGCTTACCTGGGGAACAAGGGAATACAGTTAAAGTTTTTGCAATCAGGAGCCCGCCTGGAGAACAAGAAAATACATTTAAAGTTTCGGCAATCAGGCGCCCACCTGGAGAACAAGGGAATACATCTCAAGTTTTCACAATTAGGCGCCCACTTGGATAAACAGGGAATACAGTTCAAGTTTTGGCAATCAAGCGCCCACCTGGAGAACAAGGGAATACAGTTCAAGTTTCGGCAATCAGGCGCCCACCTGGAGAACAAGGGAATACAGTTCATGTTTCGGCAATCAGGCGCCCACTTAGAGAACAAGGAAATACAGTTCAAGTTTTGGCAATCAGGCGTCCACCTGGAGAACAAGGGAATATAGTTTCAAGTTTTGGCAATCAGGCGCCCACATGCAGAACAAGGGAATATAGTTAAAGTTCTAGCAATCAGGCACCCACCCGAGAACAAGGGAATACAGTTCAAGTTTGGGCAATCAGGTGCCCACCTGGAGAACAAGGGCATACAGTTCAAGCTTTGGCAATCAGGCGCCCACCTGGAGAATAAGGGAATACAAATCAAGTTTCTGCATTCAGGCACCCACCTGAGAACAAGGAATATAGTTCAAGTTTTGGCAATCAGGTGCCCACCTGGAGAACAAGGGCATACAGTTCAAGCTTTGGCAATCAGGCACCCACCTGGAGAACAAGGGAATACAGTTTCAAGTTTTGGCAATCAGGTGCCCACCTACAGAACAAGGGAATATAGTTAAAGTTCTGGAAATCAGACACCCACCTGAGAACAAGGCAATACAGTTCATGTTTGGGCAATCAGGCCCCCAACTGGAGAACAAGGGAATAAAGTTCAAGTTTCGGCAATCAGGCGCCCACTTGGAGAACAAGGAAATACAGTTCAAGTTTTGGCAATCAGGCACCCACCTGGAGAACAAGGGAATATAGTTTCAAGTTTTGGCAATCAGGCGCCCACATGCAGAACAAGGGAATATAGTTAAAGTTCTAGCAATCAGGCACCCACCCGAGAACAAGGGAATACAGTTCAAGTTTGGGCAATCAGGTGCCCACCTGGAGAACAAGGGCATACAGTTCAAGCTTTGGCAATCAGGCGCCCACCTGGAGAATAAGGGAATACAAATCAAGTTTCTGCATTCAGGCACCCACCTGAGAACAAGGAATATAGTTCAAGTTTTGGCAATCAGGTGCCCACCTGGAGAACAAGGGCATACAGTTCAAGCTTTGGCAATCAGGTGCCCACCTGGAGAACAAGGGCATACAATTCAAGTTTCGGCAATCAGGCACCCACCTGAGAACAAGGGAATACAGTTCAAGTTTGAGCAATCAGGTGCCCACCTAGAGAACAAGGGCATATAGTTCAAGCTTTGACAATCAGCCTCCCACCTGGAGAACAAGGAAATATAGTTAAAGTTTTGGCAATCAGGCACCCATCTGGAAAATAAGGGAATACAGTTCAAGTTTTGGCAATCAGGCGCCCACCTAGAGAATAAGGGAATACAGTTCAAGTTTCGGCAATCAGGCGCCCACCTAGAGAACAAAGGAATGAAGTTCAAGTTTTCGCAATCAGGCGCCCACCTGGAGAACAAGGGAATACAGTTCAAGTTTTGGCAATCATGCGCCCACTTGGAAAACAAGGGAATACATCTCAAGTTTTCACAATTAGGCGCCCACTTGGATAAACAGGGAATACAGTTCAAGTTTTGGCAATCAAGCGCCCACCTGGAGAACAAGGGAATACAGTTCAAGTTTCGGCAATCAGGCGCCCACCTGGAGAACAAGGGAATACAGTTCATGTTTCGGCAATCAGGCGCCCACCTGGAGAACAAGAAAATACATTTAAAGTTTCGGCAATCAGGCGCCCACCTGGAGAACAAGGGAATACATCTCAAGTTTTCACAATTAGGCACCCACTTGGATAAACAGGGAATACAGTTCAAGTTTTGGCAATCAAGCGCCCACCTGGAGAACAAGGGAATACAGTTCAAGTTTCGGCAATCAGGCGCCCACCTGGAGAACAAGGGAATACAGTTCATGTTTCGGCAATCAGGCGCCCACTTAGAGAACAAGGAAATACAGTTCAAGTTTTGGCAATCAGGCGTCCACCTGGAGAACAAGGGAATACAATTTCAAGTTTTGTTAATCAGGCGCCCACCTGTAGAACAAGGGAATATAGTTAAAATTTTGGCAATCAGGCACCCACTTGAGAACAAGGGAATACAGTTCAAGTTTGGGCAATCAGGTGCCTACCTGGATAACAAGGGCATACAGTTCAAGTTTTGGCAATCAAACGCCCACCTAGAGAATAAGGCAATATAGTTAAAGTTTTGGCAATCAGGCACCTATCTGGAAAAAATAAGGGAATACAGTTCAAGTTTTGGCAATCAGGCGCCCACCTGGAGAATAAGGGAATAAAGTTCAAGTTTCAGCAATTAGGCGCCCACCTAGAGAACAAAGGAATGCAGTTCAAGTTTTGGCAATCAGGCGCCCACCTGGAGAATAAGGGAATACAGTTCAAGTTTTGGTAATCAAGCGCCTACCTGGAGAACAAGGGAATAAAGTTTAAAGTTTTGGAAATCAAGCGGCAACCTGGAGAACAAGGGAAAACAGTTTCAAGTTTTGACAATTAGGCACCCACCTAGAGAACAAGGGATTACAGTTCAAGTTTTGGCAATCAGGCGCCCACCTGGAGAACAAGGGAATACAGTTCAAGTTTCGACAATCAAGCGCCCACCTGGAGAACAAGGGAATACAGTTCAAGTTTCGGCAATCAGGCGCCCACTTGGAGAACAAGGGAATACAGTTCAAGTTTCGGCAATCAGGTGCCCACTTGGAGAATAAGGAAATACTGGTCAAGTTTTGGCAATGAGGCGCCCACCTGGGGAACAAGGGAAAAAAGTTTCAAGTTTTGGCAATCAGGCACCCACCTGGAGAACAAGGGAATACAGTTAAAGTTATGGCAATCAGGCGCCCACCTGGAGAATAAGGGAATACAGTAAAAAAATTTGGTAATCAAGCACCTACCTGGAGAAGAAGGGAAAACAGTTTCAAGTTTGGCATTTAGGCGCCCACCTAGAGATCAAAGGAATGCAGTTCAAGTTTCGGCAATCAGGCGCCCACTTAGAGAACAAGGGAATGTAGTTCAGGTTTTGGCAATCAGTCACCCATCTTGAGAACAAGGGAATACAGTTCAAGTTTTAGCAATCAGGCGCCCACCTGGAGAACAAGGGCATACAGCTCAAGCTTTGGCAATCAGATGCCCACCTGGAGAACAAGGGCATACAATTCAAGTTTCGGCAATCAGGCACCCACCTGAGAACAAGGGAATACAGTTCAAGTTTGTGCAATCAGGTGCCCACCTAGAGAACAAGGGCATACAGTTCAAGCTTTGACAATCAGCCGCCCACCTGGAGAACAAGGTAATATAGTTAAAGTTTTGTCAATCAGGCACCCATCTGGAAAATAAGGGAATACAGTTCAAGTTTTGGAAATCAGGCGCCCACCTAGAGAATAAGGGAATACAGTTCAAGTTTCGGCAATCAGGCGCCCACCTAGAGAACAAAGGAATGAAGTTCAAGTTTTCACAATCAGGCGCCCACCTGGAGAACAAGGGAATACAGTTTCAAGTTTTGGCAATCAGGCGCCCACCTGAAGAATAAGGGAATACTGTTCAAGTTTTGGCAATCAGGCGCCCACCTGGAGAACAAGGGAATACAGTTCAAGTTTTGGCAATCATGCGCCTACTTGGAAAACAAGGGCATACAATTCAAGTTTTGGCAATCAGGCGCTTACTTGGGGAACAAGGGAATACAGTTAAAGTTTTTGCAATCAAGAGCCCGCCTGGAGAACAAGAAAATACATTTAAACTTTCGGCAATTAGGCGCCCACCTGGAGAACAAGGGAATACAATTCAAGTTTTCACAATTAGGCGCCCACTTGGATAAACAGGGAATACAGTTCAAGTTTTGGCAATCAAGCGCCCACCTGGAGAACAAGGGAATACTGTTCATGTTTCGGCAATCAGGCGCCCACCTGGAGAACAAGGGAATACAGTTCATGTTTCGGCAATCAGGCGCCCACTTAGTGAACAAGGAAATACAGTTCAAGTTTTGGCAATCAGGCGTCCACCTGGAGAACAAGGGAATACAATTTCAAGTTTTGGCAATCAGGCGCCCACCTGCAGATCAAGGGAATATAGTTAAAGTTCTAGCAATCAGGCACCCACCCGAGAACAATGGAATACAATTCAAGTTTGGGCAATCAGGCGCCCACTTTGAGAACAAGGGAATACAGTTTCAAGTTTTGGCAATCAGGCGCCCACCTGGAGAGCAAGGGAATACAGTTCAAGTTTCGGCAATCAGGCGCCCACTTGGAGAACAAGGAAATACAGTTCAAGTTTTGGCAATCAGGCGCCCACCTGGAGAATAAGGGAATACAGTTCAAGTTTTGGTAATCAAGCGCCTACCTGGAGACCAAGGGAATAAAGTTTAAAGTTTTGGAAATCAAGCGGCAACCTGGAGAACAAGGGAAAACAGTTTCAAGTTTTGACAATTAGGCACCCACCTAGAGAACAAGGGATTACAGTTCAAGTTTTGGCAATCAGGCGCCCACCTGGAGAACAAGGGAATATAGTTCAAGTTTCGACAATCAGGCGCCCACCTGGAGAACAAGGGAATACAGTTCAAGTTTCGGCAATCAGGCGCCCATTTGGAGAACAAGGGAATACAGTTCAAGTTTCGGCAATCAGGTGCCCACTTGGAGAACAAGGAAATACAGGTCAAGTTTTGGCAATGAGGCGCCCACCTGGGGAACAAGGGAAAAAAGTTTCAAGTTTTGGCAATCAGGCACCCACCTGGAGAACAAGGGAATACAGTTAAAGTTATGGCAATCAGGCGCCCACCTGGAGAATAAGGGAATACAGTAAAAAAATTTGGTAATCAAGCACCTACCTGGAGAAGAAGGGAAAACAGTTTCAAGTTTTGGCATTTAGGCGCCCACCTAGAGATTAAAGGAATGCAGTTCAAGTTTCGGCAATCAGGCGCCCACTTAGAGAACAAGGGAATGTAGTTCAGGTTTTGGCAATCAGGCGCCCATCTGGAGAACAAGGGAATACAGTTCAAGCTTGGGCAATCAGGCTCCTACTTGGAGAACAAGGGAATGCAGTTAAAGTTTTGGCAATCAGGCGCCCACCTGGAGAACAAGGGAATATAGTTCAAGTTTTGGCAATCAGGCGCCCACCTGGAGAACAAGGGAATACAGTTCAAGTTTTGGCAATCAGGCGCCTACCTAGAGAACAAGGCAATACAGTTAAAGTTTTGGCAATCAGGCGCCCACCTGGAGAACAAGGGAATAGAGTTCTAGTTTTGGCAATCAGGCGCCCACCTGGAGTACAAGGGAATATAGTTCAAGTTTTGGCAATCAGGCGCCCACCCGGAGAACAAGGGGATAAAATTCAAGTTTTGGCAATCAGGCGCCCACCTGGAGAACAAGGGAATATAGTTAAAGTTTTGGCAATCAGGCACCCATCTGGAAAATATGGGAATATAGTTCAAGTTTTGGCAATTAGGCGCCCACCTGGAGAATAAGGGAATACAGTTCAGGTTTCGGCAATCAGGCGCCCACCTAGAGAACAAAGGAATACAGTTAAAGTTTTGGCAATAAGGTGCCCACCTAGAGAACAAGGGAATACAATTAAAGTTTTGGCAATCATGCGCCTACCTGGAGAACAAGGGAATACAGTTCAAGTTATAGCAATCAGGCGTCCACCTGGAGAACAAGGGGATTAAGTTCAAGTTTTGGTAATCAGGCGCCCACCTGGAGAACAAGGGAATATAATTCAAGTTTTAGTAATCAAGCACCCACCTAGAGAACAAGGGATTACAGTTCAAGTTTTGATAATCAGGCACCCACCAGTAGAACAAGGGAATATAGTTCAAGTTTGGGCAATCAGGCACCCGCCTGGAGAACAAGGGAATACAGTTAAAGTTTGGCCAATCAGGCACTCACCTGGAGAGCAAGGGAATACACTTAAAGTTTGGGCAATCAGGCGCCCACCTGGAGAACAAGGGCATACAGTTCAAGTTTTGGCGATCAGGCGCCCACCTGGAGAACAAAAGCATACAATTCAAGTTTTGGCAATCAGGCGCCCACCTGGAGAACAAGGGAATATAGTTAAAGTTTTGGCAATCAGGCACCCACCTGAGAACAAGGGAATACATTTCAAATTTGGGCAATCAGGTGCCCACCTGGAGAACAAGGGCATACAGTTCAAGTTTTGGCAATCAGGCGCCCACATGGAGAACAAGGGAATATAGTTAAAGTTTTGGCAATCAGGCACCCATCTGGAAAATAAGGGAATACAGTTCAAGTTTTGGCAATCAGGCGCCCACCTGGAGAATAAGGGAATACAGTTCAAGTTTCGGCAATCAGGCGCCCACCTAGAGAACAAAGGAATGTAGTTCAAGTTTTCGCTATTAGGATCCCACCTGGAGAAGCAGGGAATAAAGTTCAAGTTTTGGCAATCAAGCGCCTACCTGGAGAACAAGGGAATAAAGTTTAAAGTTTTGGCAATCATGCGGCAACCTGGAGAACAAGGGAAAACAGTTTAAAGTTTTGGCAATTAGGCGCCCACCTAAAGAACAAGGGAATACAGTTCAAGTTTTGGCAATCAGGCGCCCACCTGGAGAACAAGGGAATACAGTTCAAGTTTGGGCAATCAGGCACCAACCTGGAGAACAAGGGAATACAGTTAAAGTTTCGGCAATCAGGCGCCCACCTGGAGAACAAGGGAATAGAGTTCTAGTATTGGCAATCAGGTGCCCACCTGGAGTACATGGGAATATAGTTCAAGTTTTGGCAATCAGGCGCCCACCTGGAGAACAAGGGCATACAATTCAAGTTTTGGCAATCAGGAGCCCACCTGGAGAACAAGGGAATATAGTTAAAGTTTTGGCAATCAGGCACCCAACTGTAAAATAAGGGAATACAGTTCAAGTTTTGGCAATCAGGCGCCCACCTGGAGAATAAGGGAATACAGTTCAAGTTTCAGCAATCAGGCTCCCACCTAGAGAACAAAGGAATGCAGTTCAAGTTTTCGCTCTTAGGCGCCCACCTGGACAAATAGGGAATACAATTGAAGTTTTCGCAATTAGGCACCCACCTGAAGATACAGGGAATACAGTTCAAGTTTTGGCAATTAGGCGCCCACCTGGAGAGCAAGCGAATACAGTTCAAATTTCGGCAATCAAGCGCCCACCTGGAGAACAAGGGAATACAATTGAAGTTTTTGCAATTAGGCGCCCACCTGAAGAAACAGGGAATACAGTTCAAGTTTTGGCAATCAGGCGCCCACCTAGAGAACAAGGGTATACAGTTCAAGTTCCGTCAATCAGGCGCCCACCTGGAGAGCAAGGGAATACATTTCAAGTTTCGGCAATCAAAGGCCCACCTGGAGAACAAGGGAATACAATTGAAGTTTTCGCAATTAGGCGCCCACCTGAAGAAACAGGGAATACAGTTCAAGTTTTGGCAATCAGACGCCCACCTGGAGAACAAGGAAATACAGTTCAAGTTTCGGGAATCAGGCGCCCACCTGGAGAATAAGGGAATACAAATCAAGTTTCGGCAATCAGGAACCCACCTGAGAACAAGGGAATACAGTTCAAGTTTGGGCAATCAGGTGCCCACCTGGAGAATAAGGGCATACAGTTCAAGCTTTGGCAATCAGGCGCCCACCTGGAGAACAAGGGCATACAATTCAAGTTTTGACAATCAGGCGCCCACCTGGAGAACAAGGGAATATAGTTAAAGTTTTGGCAATCAGACACTCATCTGGAAAATAAGGGAATACAGTTCAAGTTTTGGCGATCTGGCGCCCACCTGGAGAATAAGAGAATACAGTTCAAGTTTCGGCAATCAGGCGCCCACCTAGAGAACAAAGGAATGTAGTTCAAGTTTTCGCTATTAAGCGCCCACCTAGAGAAACAGGGAATGCAGTTCAAGTTTTGGTAATCAAGCGCCTACCTGGAGAACAAGGGAATAAAGTTTCAAATTTTGGCAATCAGGCGGCAACCTGGAGAACAAGGGAAAACAGTTTCAACTTTTGGCAATTAGGCGCCAACCGAGATAACAAGGGAATACAGTTCAAGTTTTGGCAATCAGGCGCCCTCCTGGAGAATAAGGGAATACAGTTCAAGTTTTGGCAATCAGGCGCCCACCTAGAGAACAAAGGAATGCAGTTCAAGTTTTGGCAATCAGGCGCCCACCTGGAGAATAAGGGAATGCAGTTCAAGTTTTGGCAATCAAGCGCCCACCAGGAGAACAAGGGAATACAGTTCAAGTTTCAGCAATCAGGCGCCCACTTGGAGAACAAGGGAATACAGTTGAAGTTTCGGCAATCAGGCGCCCACTTAGAGAAAAAAGAAATGCAGTATAGGTTTTGGCAATCAGGCGACCACCTAGAGAACAAGGGAATACAGTTCAAGTTTGGGAAATCAGGCACCCACCTGGAGAAAAAGGGAATACAGTTAAAGTTTTGGCAATCAGGCGCCCACCTGGAGAACAAGGGAATAGAGTTCTAGTTTTGGCAATCAGGCGCCCACCTAGAGTACAATGGAATACAGTTCAAGTTTTGGCAATCAGGCGCCTACCTGGAGAACAAGGGAATATAGTTAAAGTTTTGGCAATCAGGCACCCACCTGAGACGAAGGGAATACAGTTCAAATTTGGGCAATCAGGTGCCCACCTGGAGAACAAGGGCATACAGTTCAAGTTTTGGTAATCAGGCGCCCACCTAGAGAGCAGGGGAATACAGTTCAAGTTTCGGCAATCAAGCGCCCACCTAGAGAACAAGGGAATACAATTGAAGTTTTCGCAATTAGGCGCCCACCTGAAGAAACATGGAATACAGTTAAAGTTTTGGCAATCAGGCGCCCACCTGGAGAGCAAAGGAATACAGTTCAAGTTTCGGCAATCAGGTGCCCACTTGGAGAACAAGGAAATACAGTTCAAGTTTTGGCAATCAGTCGCCCACCTGGAGAACAAGGGAATGCAGTTTCAAGTTTTGGCAATCAGGCGCCCACTTGCAAAACAAGGCAATGTAGTTAATGTTCTGGCAATCAGGCACCCACCTGAGAACAAGGGAATACAGTTCAAGTTTGGGCAATCAGGCGCCCACCTGGAGAACAAGGGAATACAGTTTCAAGTTTTGGCAATCAGCCGCCCACCTGGAGAACAAGGGAATACAGTTCAAGTTTCGGCAATCATGCGCCCACCTGGAGAACAAGGGAATACAGTTCAAGTTTCGGCAATCAGGCGCCCCCCTGGAGAATAAGGGAATACAATTCAACTTTCGGTAATCAGGTGCCCACCTAGAGAACAAAGGAATGCAGTTCAAGTTTTCGCTATTAGGTGCCCACCTGAAGAAACAGGGAATACAGTTCAAGTTTTGGCAATCAGGCGTCCACCTGAAGAGCAAGGGAATACAGTTCAAGTTTCGGCAATTAGGCGCCCACTTGGAGAACAAGGAAATACAGTTCAAGTTTTGGCAATCAGGCACCCACCTGGAGAACGAGGGAATATAGTTTCAAGTTTTGGCAATCAGGCGCCCACCTGCAGAACAAGGGAATATAGTTAAAGTTCTAGCAATCAGGCACCAACCCGAGAACAAGGGAATACAGTTCAAGTTTGGGCAATCAGGCGCCCACTTGGAGAACAAGGGAATACAGTTTCAAGTTTTGGCAATCAGGCGCCCACCTGGAGAGCAAGGGAATACAGTTCAAGTTTCGGCAATCAGGCGCCCACTTGGAGAACAAGGAAATACAGTTCAAGTTTTGGCAATCAGGCGCCCACCTGGAGAACAAGGGAATACAGTTTCAAGTTTTGGCAATCAGGTGCCCACCTAGGGAACATGGGCATACAGTTCAAGCTTTGGCAATCAGCCGCCCACCTGAACAACAAGGGAATACAGATCAAGTTTTGGCAATCAGGTGCCCACCTGGAGAATAAGGGAATACAGTTCAAGTTTTAGCAATCAGGCGCCCACCTGGAGAACAAGGTAATATAGATAAAGTTTTGGCAATCAGCCGCCCATCTGGAGAACAAGGTAATACAGTTCAAGTTTTGGCAATCAGGCGCCCACCAGGAGAACAAGGGAATACAGTTCAAGTTTCGGCAATCAGGCGCCCACTTGGAGAACAAGGGAATACAGTTCAAGTTTCGGCAATCAGGCGCCCACTTAGAGAATAAGTGAATGCAGTATAGGTTTTGGCAATCAGGCAACCACCTAGAGAACAAAGGAATACAGTTCAAGTTTGGGAAATCAGGCACCCACCTGGAGAACAAGGGAATACAGTAAAAGTTTTGGCAATCAGGTGCCCACCAGGAGAACAAGGGAATAGAGTTCTAGTTTCGGCAATCAGGCACCCACCTGGAGTACAATGGAATACAGTTCAGGTTTTGGCAATCAAGCGCCTAACTGGAGAACAAGGGAATATAGTTAAAGTTTTGGCAATCAGGCACCCACCTGAGACTAAGGGAATACAGTTCAAATTTGGGCAATCAGGTGCCCACCTGGAGAACAAGGGCATACAGTTCAAGTTTTGGTAATCAGGCACCCACCTGGAGAGCAAGGGAATACTGTTCAAGTTTCGGCAATCAGGCGCCCACTTGGAGAACAAGGAAATACAGTTCAAGTTTTGGCAATCAGGCGCCCGCCTGGAGAACAAGGGAATACAGTTTCAAGTTTTGGCAATCAGGTGCCCACCTAGGGAACATGGGCATACAGTTCAAGCTTTGGCAATCAGCCGCCCACCTGAACAACAAGGGAATACAGTTCAAGTTTTGGCAATCAGGCGCCCACCTGGAGAATAAGGGAATACAGTTCAAGTTTTAGCAATCAGGCGCCCACCTGGAGAACAAGGTAATATAGATTAAGTTTTGGCAATCAGCCGCCCATCTGGAGAACAAGGTAATACAGTTCAAGTTTTGGCAATCAGGCGCCCACCAGGAGAACAAGGGAATACAGTTCAAGTTTCGGCAATGAGGCGCCCACTTGGAGAACAAGGGAATACAGTTCAAGTTTCGGCAATCAGGCGCCCACTTAGAGAATAAGTGAATGCAGTATAGGTTTTGGCAATCAGGCGACCACCTAGAGAACAAGGGAATACAGTTCAAGTTTGGGAAATCAGGCACCCACCTGGAGAACAAGGGAATACAGTTAAAGTTTTGGCAATCAGGCGCCCACCTGGAGAACAAGGGAATAGAGTTCTAGTTTTGGCAATCAGGCACCCACCTGGAGTACAATGGAATACAGTTCAAGTTTTGGCAATCAGGCGCCTACCTGGAGAACAAGGGAATATAGTTAAAGTTTTGGCAATCAGGCACCAACCTGAGACTAAAGGAATACAATTCAAATTTGGGCAATCAGGTGCCCACCTGGAGAACAAGGGCATACAGTTCAAGTTTTGGTAATCAGGCGCCCACCTGGAGAGCAGGGGAATACAGTTCAAGTTTCGGCAATCAAGCGTCCACCTGGAGAACAAGGGAATACAATTGAAGTTTTCGCAATTAGGCGCCCACCTGAAGAAACAGGGAATACAGTTCAAGTTTTGGCAATCAGGCGCCCACCTGGAGAGCAAGGGAATACAGTTCAAGTTTCGGCAATCAGGTGCCCACTTGGAGAACAAGGAAATACAGTTCAAGTTTTGGCAATCAGGCGCCCACCTGGAGAACAAGGGAATGCAGTTTCAAGTTTTGGCAATCAGGAGCCCACCTGCATAACAAGGCAATGTAGTTAAAGTTCTGGCAATCAGGCACCTACCTGAGAATAAGGGAATACAGTTCAAGTTTGGGCAATCAACCGCCCATCTGGAGAACAAGGGAATACAGTTCAAGTTTCGGCAATCAGGCGCCCACTTGGAGAACAAGGGAATACAGTTCAAGTTTCGGCAATCAGGCGCCCACTTAGAGAATAAGGGAATGCAGTATAGGTTTTGGCAATCAGGCGACCACCTAGAGAACAAGGGAATACAGTTCAAGTTTGGGAAATCAGGCACCCACCTGGAGAACAAGGGAATACAGTTAAAGTTTTGGCAATCAGGGGCCCACCTGGAGAACAAGGGAATACAGTTAAAGTTTTGGCAATCAGGCGCCCACCTGGAGAACAAGGGAATAGAGTTCTAGTTTTGGCAATCAGGCACCCACCTGGAGTACAATGGAATACAGTTCAAGTTTTGGCAATCAGGCGCCTACCTGGAGAACAAGGGAATATAGTTAAAGTTTTGGCAATCAGGCACCCACCTGAGACTAAAGGAATACAGTTCAAATTTGGGCAATCAGGTGCCCACCTGGAGAACAAGGGCATACAGTTCAAGTTTTGGTAATCAGGCGCCCACCTGGAGAGCAGGGGAATACAGTTCAAGTTTCGGCAATCAAGCGTCCACCTGGAGAACAAGGGAATACAATTGAAGTTTTCGCAATTAGGCGCCCACCTGAAGAAACAGGGAATACAGTTCAAGTTTTGGCAATCAGGCGCCCACCTGGAGAGCAAGGGAATACAGTTCAAGTTTCGGCAATCAGGTGCCCACTTGGAGAACAAGGAAATACAGTTCAAGTTTTGGCAATCAGGCGCCCACCTGGAGAACAAGGGAATGCAGTTTCAAGTTTTGGCAATCAGGAGCCCACCTGCATAACAAGGCAATGTAGTTAAAGTTCTGGCAATCAGGCACCCACCTGAGAATAAGGGAATACAGTTCAAGTTTGGGCAATCAGCCGCCCATCTGGAGAACAAGGGAATACAGTTCAAGTTTCGGCAATCAGGCGCCCACTTGGAGAACAAGGGAATACAGTTCAAGTTTCGGCAATCAGGCGCCCACTTAGAGAATAAGGGAATGCAGTATAGGTTTTGGCAATCAGGCGACCACCTAGAGAACAAGGGAATACAGTTCAAGTTTGGGAAATCAGGCACCCACCTGGAGAACAAGGGAATACAGTTAAAGTTTTGGCAATCAGGCGCCCACCTGGAGAACAAGGGAATAGAGTTCTAGTTTTGGCAATCAGGCACCCACCTGGAGTACAATGGAATACAGTTCAAGTTTTGGCAATCAGGCGCCTACCTGGAGAACAAGGGAATATAGTTAAAGTTTTGGCAATCAGGCACCCACCTGAGACTAAAGGAATACAATTCAAATTTGGGCAATCAGGTGCCCACCTGGAGAACAAGGGCATACAGTTCAAGTTTTGGTAATCAGACACCCACCTGGAGAACAAGGGAATACAATTCAAGGAGAACAAGGGAATATAGTTCAAGTTTTGGCAATCAGCCGCCCACCTGGAGAATAAGAGAATACAGTTCAAGTTTGGGCAATCAGGCGCCCACCTGGAGAACAAGGGAATACAGTTTCAAGTTTTGGCAATCAGCCGCCCACCTGGAGAATAAGGGAATACAGTTCATGTTTCAGCAATCAGGCGCCCACCTGGAGAACAAGGGAATACAGTTCAAGTTTCGGCAATCAGGCGCTCCCTTGGAGAATAAGGGAATACAATTCAACTTTCGGCAATCAGGTGCCCACCTAGAGAACAAAGGAATGCAGTTCAAGTTTTCGCTATTAGGTGCCCACCTGAAGAAACAGGGAATACAGTTCAAGTTTTGGCAATCAGGCGTCCACCTGAAGAGCAAGGGAATACAGTTTAAGTTTCGGCAATTAGGCGCCCACTTGGAGAACAAGGAAATACAGTTCAAGTTTTGGCAATCAGGTGCCCACCTGGAGAACAAGGGAATATAGTTTCAAGTTTTGGCAATCAGGCGCCCACCTGCAGAACAAGGGAATATAGTTAAAGTTCTAGCAATCAGGCACCCACCCGAGAACAAGGGAATACAGTTCAAGTTTGGGCAATAAGGCGCCCACTTGGAGAACAAGGGAATACAGTTTCAAGTTTTGGCAATCAGGCGCCCACCTGGAGAGCAAGGGAATACAGTTCAAGTTTCGGCAATCAGGCGCCCACTTGGAGAACAAGGAAATACAGTTCAAGTTTTGGCAATCAGGCGCCCGCCTGGAGAACAAGGGAATACAGTTTCAAGTTTTGGCAATTAGGTGGCCACCTAGGGAACAAGGGCATACAGTTCAAGCTTTGGCAATCAGCCGCCCACCTGAAGAAACAGGGAATACAGTTCAAGTTTTGCCAATCAGGCGCCCACCTGGAGAATAAGGGAATACAGTTCAAGTTTTGGCAATCAGGCGCCCACCTGGAGAGCAAGGGAATACAGTTCAAGTTTCGGCAATCAGGCGCCCACTTGGAGAACAAGGAAATACAGTTTCAAGTTTTGGCAATCAGCCGCCCACCTGGAGAATAAGGGAATACAGTTCATGTTTCAGCAATCAGGCGCCCACCTGGAGAACAAGGGAATACAGTTCAAGTTTCGGCAATCAGGCGCTCCCTTGGAGAATAAGGGAATACAATTCAACTTTCGGCAATCAGGTGCCCACCTAGAGAACAAAGGAATGCAGTTCAAGTTTTCGCTATTAGGTGCCCACCTGAAGAAACAGGGAATACAGTTCAAGTTTTGGCAATCAGGCGTCCACCTGAAGAGCAAGGGAATACAGTTTAAGTTTCGGCAATTAGGCGCCCACTTGGAGAACAAGGAAATACAGTTCAAGTTTTGGCAATCAGGTGCCCACCTGGAGAACAAGGGAATATAGTTTCAAGTTTTGGCAATCAGGCGCCCACCTGCAGAACAAGGGAATATAGTTAAAGTTCTAGCAATCAGGCACCCACCCGAGAACAAGGGAATACAGTTCAAGTTTGGGCAATAAGGCGCCCACTTGGAGAACAAGGGAATACAGTTTCAAGTTTTGGCAATCAGGCGCCCACCTGGAGAGCAAGGGAATACAGTTCAAGTTTCGGCAATCAGGCGCCCACTTGGAGAACAAGGAAATACAGTTCAAGTTTTGGCAATCAGGCGCCCGCCTGGAGAACAAGGGAATACAGTTTCAAGTTTTGGCAATTAGGTGGCCACCTAGGGAACAAGGGCATACAGTTCAAGCTTTGGCAATCAGCCGCCCACCTGAAGAAACAGGGAATACAGTTCAAGTTTTGCCAATCAGGCGCCCACCTGGAGAATAAGGGAATACAGTTCAAGTTTTGGCAATCAGGCGCCCACCTGGAGAGCAAGGGAATACAGTTCAAGTTTCGGCAATCAGGCGCCCACTTGGAGAACAAGGAAATACAGTTCAAGGTTTGGCAATCAGGCGCCCGCCTGGAGAACAAGGGAATACAGTTTCAAGTTTTGGCAATTAGGTGGCCACCTAGGGAACAAGGGCATACAGTTCAAGCTTTGGCAATCAGCCGCCCACCTGAAGAAACAGGGAATACAGTTCAAGTTTTGGCAATCAGGCGCCCACCAGGAGAACAAGGGAATACAGTTCAAGTTTCGGCAATCAGGCGCCCACTTGGAGAACAAGGGAATACAGTTCAAGTTTCGGCAATCATGCGCCCACTTAGAGAATAAGGGAATGCAGTATAGGTTTTGGCAATCAGGCGACCACCTAGAGAACAAGGGAATACAGTTCAAGTTTGGGAAATCAGGCACCCAACTGGAGAACAAGGGAATACAGTTAAAGTTTTGGCAATTAGGCGCCCACTTGGAGAACAAGGAAATACAGTTCAAGTTTTGGCAATCAGGCACCCACCTGGAGAACAAGGGAATATAGTTTCAAGTTTTGGCAATCAGGCGCCCACCTGCAGAACAAGGTAATATAGTTAAAGTTCTTGCAATCAGGCACCCACCCGAGAACAAGGGAATACAGTTCAAGTTTGGGCAATCAGGCGCCCACTTGGAGAACAAGGGAATACAGTTTCAAGTTTCGGCAATCAGGCGCCCACCTGGAGAGCAAGGGAATACAGTTCAAGTTTCGGCAATCAGGCGCCCACTTGGAGAACAAGGAAATACAGTTCAAGTTTTGGCAATCAGGCACCCGCCTGGAGAACAAGGGAATACAGTTTCAAGTTTTGGCAATCAGGTGCCCACCTAGGGAACAAGGGCATACAGTTCAAGCTTTGGCAATCAGCCGCCTACCTGGAGAACAAGGGCATACAATTCAAGTTTTGGCAATCAGGCGCCCACCTGGAGAACAAGGTAATATAGTCAAAGTTTTGTCAATTAGGCACCCACCTGGAGAACAAGGGAATACAGTTAAAGTTTTGGCAATCAGGCGCCCACCTGGAGAACAAGGGAATAGAGTTCTAGTTTTGGCAATCAGGCGCCCACTTGGAGTACAATGGAATACATTTCAAGTTTTGGCAATCAGGCGCCTACCTGGAGAACAAGGGAATACAGTTAATGTTTTGGCAATCAGGCGCCCACCTGGAGAACAAGGAAATACAGTTAAAGTTTCGGCAATCAGGTGCCCACCTGGAGAACAAGGGAATACTGTTCAAGTTTCGGCAATCAGGCGCCCACTTGGAGAACAAGGAAATACAGTTCAAGTTTTGGCAATCAGGCGCCCACCTGGAGAACAAGGGAATATAGTTAAAGTTTTGGCAATCAGGCACCCACCTGAGAATAAGGGAATACAGTTCAAATTTAGGCAATCAGGTGCCCACCTGGAGAACAAGGGCATACAGTTCAAGTATTGGCAATCAGGCGCCCACCTGGAGAGTAGGGGAATACAGTTCAAGTTTCGGCAATCAAGCGCCCACCTGGAGAACAAGGGAATACAATTGAAGTTTTCGCAATTAGGCGCCCACCTGAAGAAACAGGGAATACAGTTCAAGTTTTGGCAATCAGGTGCCCACCTGGAGAGCAAGGGAATACAGTTCAAGTTTCGGCATTCAGGTGCCCACTTGGAGAACAAGGAAATACAGTTCAAGTTTTGGCAATTAGGCGTCCACCTGGAGAACAAGGGAATGCAGTTTCAAGTTTTGGCAATCAGGCGCCCACCTGCAGAACAAGGCAATATAGTTAAAGTTCTGGCAATCAGGCACCCACCTGAGAACAAGGGAATACAGTTCTTGTTTGGGCAATCAGGCGCCCAACTGGAGAACAAGGGAATAAAGTTTAAGTTTTGGCAATCAGGCGCCCACTTGGAGAACAAGGAAATACGGTTCAAGTTTTGGCAATCAGGCGCCCACCTGGAGAACAAGGGAATACAGTTCAAATTTGGGAAATCAGGTGCCCACCTGGAGAACAAGGGCATACAGTTCAAGTTTTGGCAATCAGGCGCCCACCTGGAGAGCAAGGGAATACAGTTCAAGTTTTGGCAATCAAGCGCCCACCTAGAGAACAAGGGAATACAATTGAAGTTTTCGCAATTAGGTGCCCAACTAAAGAAACAAGGAATACAGTTCAAGTTTTGGCAATCAGGCGCCCACCTGGAGAACAAGGGAATACAGTTCAAGTTTCGACAATCAGGCGCCCACCTGGAGAATAAGGGAATACAAATCAAGTTTCGGCAATCAGGCACCCACCTGAGAAAAAGAAAATACAGCTCAAGTTTGGGCAATCAGGTGCCCACCTGGAGAACAAGGGCATACAGTTCAAGCTTTGGCAATCAGGCGCCCACCTGGAGAATAAGGGAATACAAATCAAGTTTCGGCATTCAGGCACCCACCTGAGAACAAGGAATATAGTTCAAGTTTGGGCAATCAGGTGCCCACCTGGAGAACAAGGGCATACAGTTCAAGCTTTGGCAATCAGGCGCCCACCTGGAGAGCAAGGGAATACAGTTCAAGTTTCGGCATTCAGGTGCCCACTTGGAGAACAAGGAAATACAGTTCAAGTTTTGGCAATTAGGCGCCCACCTGGAGAACAAGGGAATGCAGTTTCAAGTTTTGGCAATCAGGCGCCCACCTGCAGAACAAGGCAATATAGTTAAAGTTCTGGCAATCAGGCACCCACCTGAGAACAAGGGAATACAGTTCTTGTTTGGGCAATCAGGCGCCCAACTGGAGAACAAGGGAATAAAGTTCAAGTTTTGGCAATCAGGCGCCCACTTGGAGAACAAGGAAATACGGTTCAAGTTTTGGCAATCAGGCGCCCACCTGGAGAACAAGGGAATACAGTTCAAATTTGGGAAATCAGGTGCCCACCTGGAGAACAAGGGCATACAGTTCAAGTTTTGGCAATCAGGCGCCCACCTGGAGAGCAAGGGAATACAGTTCAAGTTTTGGCAATCAAGCGCCCACCTAGAGAACAAGGGAATACAATTGAAGTTTTCGCAATTAGGTGCCCAACTAAAGAAACAAGGAATACAGTTCAAGTTTTGGCAATCAGGCGCCCACCTGGAGAACAAGGGAATACAGTTCAAGTTTTGACAATCAGGCGCCCACCTGGAGAATAAGGGAATACAAATCAAGTTTCGGCAATCAGGCACCCACATGAGAAACAAGGGAATACAGTTCAAGTTTGGGCAATCAGGTGCCCACCTGGAGAACAAGGGCATACAGTTCAAGCTTTGGCAATCAGGCGCCCACCTGGAGAATAAGGGAATACAAATCAAGTTTCGGCATTCAGGCACCCACCTGAGAACAAGGAATATAGTTCAAGTTTGGGCAATCAGGTGACCACCTGGAGAACAAGGGCATACAGTTCAAGCTTTGGCAATCAGGTGCCCACTTGGAGAACAAGGGCAAACAATTCAAGTTTCGGCAATCAGGCACCCACCTGAGAACAATGGAATACAATTCAAGTTTGGGCAATCAGGTGCCCACCTAGAGAACAAGGGCATACAGTTCAAGCTTTGACAATCAGCCGCCCACCTGGAGAAGAAGGTAATATAGTTAAAGTTTTGGCAATCAGGCACCCATCTGGAAAATAAGGGAATACAGTTCAAGTTTTGGCAATCAGGCGCCCACCTAGAGAATAAGGGAATACAGTTCAAGTTTTGGTAATCAGGCACCTACCTGAAGAACAAGGGAATACAGTTAATGTTTTGGCAATCAGGCGCCCACCTAGAGAACAAGGAAATACAGTTAAAGTTTCGGCAATCAGGCGCCCACCTAGAGAACAAGGGAATACAATTCAAGATTTCGCAATTAGGCGCCCACCTGGAGAAACAGGGAATACAGTTCAAGTTTTGGCAATTAGGCGCCCACCTAGAGAACAAGGGAATACAGTTCAAGTTTTGGCAATCAGGAGCCCACCTGGAGAACAAGGGAATACAGTTTAAGTTTCGGCAATCAAGCGCCCACCTGGAGAACAAGAGAATACGGTTCAAGTTTCGGCAATCAGGCGCCCACTTATAGAACAAGGGAATGCAGTATAGGTTTTGGCAATCAGGCGCCCACCTAGAGAACAAGGGAATACAGTTCAAGTTTGCTAATTAAGCGTATACCTGGAGAACAAGGGAATAAAGTTTAAAATTTTGGCAATCAGGCGGCCACCTGGAGAACAAAGGAATACAGTATAAGTTTCGGCAAGCAGGCGCCCACCTGGAGAACAAGGGAATACAATTCAAGTTTCGGCAATCAGGCGCCCACTTAGAGAACAAGGGAATGCAGTATAGGTTTTGGCAATCAGGCGCCCACTTGGAGAACAAGGAAATACAGTTCAAGTTATGGTAATCAGGCGCCCACCTGGAGAACGAGGGAATATAGTTAAAGTTTTGGCAATTAGGCACCCACCTGAGAATAAGGGAATATAGTTCAAATTTGGGCAATCAGGTGCCCACCTGGAGAACAAGGGCATACAGTTCATGTTTTGGCAATCAGGCGCCCACCTGGAGAATAAGGGAATATAGTTAAAGTTTTGGCAATCAGGCACCCATCTGGAAAATAAGGAATACAGTTCAAGTTTTGGCAATCAGGCACTCACCTGGAGAATAAGGGAATACAGTTCAAGTTTCGGCAATCAGGCGCCCACCTAGAGAACAAAGGAATGCAGTTCATGTTTTCGCTATTAGGCGCCCACATGGAGAAACAGGGAATACAGTTCAAGTTTTGGTAATCAAGCGCCTACCTGGAGAACAAGGGAATAAAGTTTCAAGTTTTGGCAATTAGGCGGCAACCTGGAGAACAAGGGAAAATAGCTTCAAGTTTTGGCAATTAGGAGCCCACCTAGAGAACAAGGGAATACAGTTCAAGTTTTGGCAATCAGGCGCCCACCTTGAGAACAAGGGAATACAGTTCAAGTTTCGGCAATCAAGCGCCCACCTGGAGAACAAAGGAATACAAATCAAGTTTCGGCAATCAGGCACCCACCTGAGAACAAGGGAATACAGTTCAAGTTTGGGCAATCAGGTGCCCACCTAGAGAACAAGGGCATATAGTTCAAGCTTTGGTCATCAGGCGCCCACCTGGAGAACAAGGGCATATAATTCATGTTTCTGCAATCAGGCGCCCACCTGGAGAACAAGGGAATATGTTTAAAGTTTTGGCAATCAGGCACCCATCTGGAAAATAAGGGAATGCAGTTCAAGTTTTGGCAATCAGGCGCCCACCTGGAGAATAATGGAATACAGTTCAAGTTTCGGAAATCAGGCGCCCACTTAGAGAACAAAGGAATGTAGTTCAAGTTTTCGCTATTAGGCGCCCACCTGGAGAAACAGGGAATGCAGTTCAAGTTTTGGTAATCAAGCGCCTACATGGAGAACAAGGGCATACAGTTCAAGCTTTGGTAATCAGGCGCCCACCTGGAGAACAAGGGCATACAGTTTCAAGTTTTGGCAATCAGGCGCCCACCTGGAGAACAAGGAAATATAGTTAATGTTTTGGTAATTAGCAACCCATCTGGAAAATAAGGGAATACAGTTCAAGTTTTGGCAATCAGGCGCCCACCTGGAGAATAAGGGAATACAGTTCAAGTTTCGGCAATCAGGCGCCCACCTGAGAACAAGGGAATACAGTTCAAGTTTTGGCAATCAGGCACCCACCTGGAGAACAAGGGAATACAGTTCAAGTTTCGGCAATCAGGCGCCCACTTGGAGAACAAGAAAATATAGTTCAACTTTTGGCAATCAGGCGCCCACCTGGAGAACAAGGGAATATAGTTAAAGTTTTGGCAATCAGGCACCCACCTGAGAACAAGGGAATACAGTTCAAATTTGGGCAATCAAGTGCCCACCTGGAGAACAAGGGCATACAGTTCATGCTTTGACAATCGGGCGCCCACCTGGAGAACAAGGGAATATAGTTAAAGTTTTGGCAATCAGGCACCCATCTGGAAAATAAGGGAATACAGTTCAAGTTTTGGCAATCAGGCGCCCACCAGGAGAATAAGAGAATACAATTCAAGTTTCGGCAATCAGGCGCCTACCTAGAGAACAAAGGAATGCAGTTCAAGTTTTCGCTATTAGGCGCCCACCAGGAGAAACAGGGAATACAGTTCAAGTTTTGGTAATCAAGCACCTACCTAGAGAACAAGGGAATAAAGTTTCAAGTTTTGGCAATTAGGCGGCAACCTGGAGAACAAGGGAAAACAATTTCATGTTTTGGCAATTAGGAGCCCACCTGGAGAACAAGGGCATACCGTTCAAGTTTTGGCAATCAGGCGCCCACCTGGAGAGCAAGGGAATACAGTTCAAGTTTCGGCAATCAAGCGCCCACCTGGAAAACAAGGGAATACAATTGAAGTTTTCGCAATTAGGCGCCCACCTGAAGAAACAGGGAATACAGTTCAAGTTTTGGCAATCAGGCGCCCACCTAGAGAGCAAGGGAATATAATTCAAGTTTCGGCAATCAGGCGCCCACTTGGAGAACAAGGAAATACAGTTCAAGTTTTGGCAATCAGGCGCCCACCTGGAGAACAAGGGAATGCAGTTTCAAGTTTTGGCAATCAGGCGCCCACCTGCAGAACAAGGCAATATAGTTAAAGTTCTGGTAATCAGGTACCCTCCTGAGAAAAAGGGAATACAGTTCAAGTTTGGGCAATCAGGCGCCCACCTGGAGAACAAGGGAATACAGTTTCAAGTTTTGGCAATCAGCCGCCCACCTGGAGAACAAGGGAATACAGTTCAAGTTTCGGCAATCAGGCGCCCACCTGGAGAACAAGGGAATACAGTTCAAGTTTCGGCAATCAGGCGCCTACCTGGAGAATAAGGGAATACAATTCAACTTTCGGCAATCAGGTGCCCACCTAGATAACAAAGGAAAGCAGTTCAAGTTTTCGCTATTAGGTGCCCACCTGAAGAAACAGGGAATACAGTTCAAGTTTCGGCAATTAGGCGCCCACTTGGAGAACAAGGAAATATAGTTCAAGTTTTGGCAATCAGGCACCCACCTGGAGAACAAGGGAATATAGTTTCAAGTTTTGGCAATCAGGCACCCACCTGCAGAACAAGGGAATATAGTTAAAGTTCTAGCAATCAGGCACCCACCCGAGAACAAGGGAATACAGTTCAAGTTTGGGCAATCAGGCGCCCACTTGGAGAACAAGAAAATATAGTTCAACTTTTGGCAATCAGGCGCCCACCTGGAGAACAAGGGAATATAGTTAAAGTTTTGGCAATCAGGCACCCACCTGAGAACAAGGGAATACAGTTCAAATTTGGGCAATCAAGTGCCCACCTGGAGAACAAGGGAATACAGTTCATGCTTTGACAATCGGGCGCCCACCTGGAGAACAAGGGAATATAGTTAAAGTTTTGGCAATCAGGCACCCATCTGGAAAATAAGGGAATACAGTTCAAGTTTTGGCAATCAGGCGCCCACCAGGAGAATAAGAGAATACAATTCAAGTTTCGGCAATCAGGCGCCTACCTAGAGAACAAAGGAATGCAGTTCAAGTTTTCGCTATTAGGCGCCCACCAGGAGAAACAGGGAATACAGTTCAAGTTTTGGTAATCAAGCACCTACCTAGAGAACAAGGCAATAAAGTTTCAAGTTTTGGCAATTAGGCGGCAACCTGGAGAACAAGGGAAAACAATTTCATGTTTTGGCAATTAGGAGCCCACCTGGAGAACAAGGGCATACCGTTCAAGTTTTGGCAATCAGGCGCCCACCTGGAGAGCAAGGGAATACAGTTCAAGTTTCGGCAATCAAGCGCCCACCTGGAAAACAAGGGAATACAATTGAAGTTTTCGCAATTAGGCGCCCACCTGAAGAAACAGGGAATACAGTTCAAGTTTTGGCAATCAGGCGCCCACCTAGAGAGCAAGGGAATACAATTCAAGTTTCGGCAATCAGGCGCCCACTTGGAGAACAAGGAAATACAGTTCAAGTTTTGGCAATCAGGCGCCCACCTGGAGAACAAGGGAATGCAGTTTCAAGTTTTGGCAATCAGGCGCCCACCTGCAGAACAAGGCAATATAGTTAAAGTTCTGGTAATCAGGCACCCTCCTGAGAAAAAGGGAATACAGTTCAAGTTTGGGCAATCAGGCGCCCACCTGGAGAACAAGGGAATACAGTTTCAAGTTTTGGCAATCAGCCGCCCACCTGGAGAACAAGGGAATACAGTTCAAGTTTCGGCAATCAGGCGCCCACCTGGAGAACAAGGGAATACAGTTCATGTTTTGGCAATCAGGCGCCTACCTGGAGAATAAGGGAATACAATTCAACTTTCGGCAATCAGGTGCCCACCTAGATAACAAAGGAAAGCAGTTCAAGTTTTCGCTATTAGGTGCCCACCTGAAGAAACAGGGAATACAGTTCAAGTTTCGGCAATTAGGCGCCCACTTGGAGAACAAGGAAATATAGTTCAAGTTTTGGCAATCAGGCACCCACCTGGAGAACAAGGGAATATAGTTTCAAGTTTTGGCAATCAGGCACCCACCAGCAGAACAAGGGAATATAGTTAAAGTTCTAGCAATCAGGCACCCACCCGAGAACAAGGGAATACAGTTCAAGTTTGGGCAATCAGGCGCCCACTTGGAGAACAAGGGAATACAGTTTCAAGTTTTGGCAATCAGGCGCCCACCTGGAGAGCAAGGGAATACAGTTCAAGTTTCGGCAATCAGGCGCCCACTTGGAGAACAAGGAAATACAGTTCAAGTTTTGGCAATCAGGCGCCCGCCTGGAGAACAAGGGAATACAGTTTCAAGTTTTGGCAATCAGGTGCCCACCTGCAAAACAAGGGAATATAGTTAAAGTTCTGGAAATCAGCCACCCACCTGAGAACAAGGGAATAAAGTTCATGTTTGGGCAATCAGGCGCCCAACTGGAGAACAAGGGAATAAAGTTCAAGTTTCGGCAATCAGGTGCCCACTTGGAGAACAACGAAATACAGTTCAAGTTATGTCAATCAGGCTCCCACTTGGAGAATAAGGGAATACAATTCAAATTTGGGCAATCAGGTTCCCACCTGGAGAACAAGGGCATACAGTTCAAGTTTTGGCAATCAGGCGCCCACCTGGAGAACAAGGGAATACAATTCAAGTTTCGACAATCAGGCGCCCACCTGGAGAGCAAGGGAATACAATTCAAGTTTTGGCAATTAAGCGCCCACCTAGAGAACAAGGGAATACAATTGAAGTTTTCGCAATTAGGCGCCCAACTAAAGAAACAGGGAATACATTTTATGTTTTGGCAATCAAGCGCCCACCTGGAGAACAAGGGAATACAAGTCAAGTTTCGGCAATCAGGCGCCACCTGGACAACAAGGGAATACAGTTCAAGTTTCAGCAATCAGGCGCCCACTTGGAGAACAAGGAAATACAGTTCAAGTTTTGGCAATCAGGCGTCCACCTGGAGAACAAGGGAATACAATTTTAAGTTTTGGCAATCAGGCGCCCACCTGTAGAACAAGGGAATATAGTTAAAATTTTGGCAATCAGGCACCCACATGAGAACAAGGGAATACAGTTCAAGTTTGGGCAATCAGGTGCCTACCTGGAGAACAAGGGCATACAGTTCAAGTTTTGGCAATCAGGCGCCCACCTAGAGAATACAAGAATATAGTTAAAGTTTTGGCAATCAGGCACCCATCTGGAAAAAATAAGGGAATACAGTTCAAGTTTTGGCAATCAGGCGCCCACCTGGAGAATAAGGGAATAAAGTTCAAGTTTCAGCAATTAGGCGCCCACCTAGAGAACAAAGGAATGCAGTTCAAGTTTTGGCAATCAGGCGCCCACCTAGAGAATAAGGGAATACAGTTCAAGTTTTGTTAATCAAGCGCCTACCTGGAGAACAAGGGAATAAAGTTTAAAGTTTTGGAAATCAAACGGCAACCTGGAGAACAAGGGAAAATAGTTTCAAGTTTTGACAATTAGGCGCCCACCTAGAGAACAAGGGAATACAGTTCAAGTTTTGGCAATCAGGCGCCCACCTGGAGAACAAGGGAATACAATTCAAGTTTCGACAATCAGGCGCCCACCTGGAGAACAAGGGAATACAGTTCAAGTTTCGGCAATCAGGCGCCCACTTAGAGAATAAGGGAATGCAGTATAGGTTTTGGCAATTAGGTGCCCACATAGAGAACAAGGGAATACAGTTCAAGTTTGGGAAATCAGGCACCCACCTGGAGAATAAGGGAATACAGTTAAAGTTTTGGCAATCAGGCGCCCACCTAGAGAACAAGGGAATAGAGTTCTAGTTTTGGCAATCAGGCGCCCACCTGGAGAACATGGGAATAGAGTTCTAGTTTTGGCAATCAGGTGCCCACCTGAAGTACAAGGGAATACAGTTCATGTTTTGGCGATCAGGCGCCTACTTGGAGAACAAGGGAATATAGTTAATGTTTTGGCAATCAGGCGCCCACCTGGAGAACAAGGAAATACAGTTAAAGTTTCCACAATTAGGCGCCCACCTGGAGAACAAGGGAATACAATTCAAGTTTTCGCAATTAGGCGCCCACCTGGAGAAACAGGGAATACAGTTCAAGTTTTGGCAATTAGGCGCCCACCTAGAGAACAAGGGAATACAGTTCAAGTTTCGGCAATCAGGCGCCTACCTGGAGAATAAGGGAATACAAATCAAGTTTCGGCAATCAGGCACCCATCTGAGAACAAGAAATATAGTTCAAGTTTGGGCAATCAGGTGCCCACCTGGAGAACAAGGGCATACAGTTCAAGCTTTGGCAATCAGGCGCCCACCTGGAGAACAAGGGCATACAATTCAAGTTTCGGCAATCAGGCACCCACCTGAGAACAAGGGAATACAGTTCAAGTTTGGGCAATCAGGTGCCCACATAGAGAATAAGGGCATACAGTTCAAGCTTTGACAATCAGCCGCCCACCTGGAGAACAAGGGCATACAATTCAAGTTTTGGCAATCAGGCGCCCACCTGGAGAACAAGGGAATATGTTTATAGTTTTGGCAATCAGGCACCCATCTGGAAAATAAGGGAATGCAGTTCAAGTTTTGGCAATCAGGCGCCCACCTGGAGAATAAGGGAATACAGTTCAAGTTTCGGAAATCAGGCGCCCACTTAGAGAACAAAGGAATGCAGTTCAAGTTTTCGCTATTAGGCGCCCACCTGGAGAAACAGGGAATGCTGTTCAAGTTTTGGTAATCAAGCGCCTACTTGGAGAACAAGGGCATACAGTTCAAGCTTTGGTAATCAGGCGCCCACCTGGAGAACAAGGGCACACAGTTTCAAGTTTTGGCAATCAGGCGCCCACCTGGAGAACAAGGAAATATAGTTAATGTTTTGGTAATCAACAACGCATCTGGAAAATAAGGGAATACAGTTCAAGTTTTGGCAATCAGGCACCCACCTGGAGAATAAGGGAATACAGTTCAAGTTTCGGCAATCAAGCGCCCACCTGAGAACAAGGGAATACAGTTCAAGTTTGGGCAATCAGGTGCCCACCTGGAGAACAAGGGCATATATTTAAAGTTTTCGCAATCAGGCACCCATCTAGAAAATAAGGGAATACAGTTCAAGTTTTTGCAATCAGGCGCCCACCTGGAGAACAAAGGAATACAAATCAAGTTTCGGCAATCAGGCACCCTCCTGAGAACAAGGGAATACAGTTCAAGTTTGGGCAATCAGGTGCCCACCTGGAGAACAAGGGCATATAGTTCAAGCTTTGGTAATCAGGCGCCCACCTGGAGAACAAGGGTATACAATTCAAGTTTTGGCAATCAGGCACCCACTTGGAGAACAAGGGAATATAGTTAAAGTTTTGGCAATCAGGCGCCCACCGGAGAATAAGGGAATACAGTTCAAGTTTCGGCAATCAGGCACCTACCTGGAGAAGATGGGAATACAGTTCAAGTTTCGGCAATCAAGCGCCCACCTGGAGAATAAGGGAATACAGTTAAAGTTTTGGCAATCAGGCCCCCACCTGGAGAACAAGGGAATAGAGTTCTAGTTTTGGCAATCAGGTGCCCACCTGAAGTACAAGGGAATACAGTTCAAGTTTTGGCAATCAGGCGCCTACTTGGAGAACAAGGGAATACAGTTAATGTTTTGGCAATCAGGCGCCCACATGGAGATCAAGGAAATACAGTTAAAGTTTCGGCAATCAAGCGCCCACCTGGAGAACAAGTGAATACAATTCAAGTTTTTGCAATTAGGCACCCACCTAGAGAAACAAACAATACAGATCAAGTTTTGGCAATCAGGCGCCCACCTGGAGAACAACGGAATACAGCTCATGTTTTGGCAATCAGGCGCCCACCTGGAGAACAAGGAAATATACTTCAACTTTTGGCACCCACTTGGAGAACAAGGAAATATACTTCAACTTTTGGCAATCAGGCGCCCACCTGGAGAACAAGGGAATATAGTTAAAGTTTTAGCAATCAGGCACCCACCTGAGAACAAGGGAATACAGTTCAAATTTGGGCAATCAGGTGCCCACCTGGAGAACAAGGGCATACAGTTCATGTTTTGGCAATCGGGCGCCCACCTGGAGAACAAGGGAATATAGTTAAAGTTTTGGCAATCAGGCACCCATCTGGAAAATAAGGGAATACAGTTCAAGTTTCGACAATCAGGCGCCCACCTGGAGAACAAGGGAATACAGTTCAAGTTTCGGCAATCAGGCGCCCACTTAGAGAATAAGGGAATGCAGTATAGGTTTTGGCAATTAGGTGCGCACCTAGAGAACAAGGGAATACAGTTCAAGTTTGGGAAATCAGGCACCCACCTGGAGAATAAGGGAATACAGTTAAAGTTTTGGCAATCAGGCGCCCACCTTGAGAACAAGGGAATAGAGTTCTAGTTTTGGCAATCAGGTGCCCACCTGAAGTACAAGGGAATACAGTTCAAGTTTTGGCAATCAGGCGCCTACTTGGAGAACAAGGGAATACAGTTAATGTTTTGGCAATCAGGCGCCCACATGGAGATCAAGGAAATACAGTTAAAGTTTCGGCAATCAGGCGCCCACCTGGAGAACAAGTGAATACAATTCAAGTTTTTGCAATTAGGCACCCACCTAGAGAAACAAACAATACAGATCAAGTTTTGGCAATCAGGCGCCCACCTGGAGAACAACGGAATACAGCTCATGTTTTGGCAATCAGGCGCCCACCTGGAGAACAAGGAAATATACTTCAACTTTTGGCACCCACTTGGAGAACAAGGAAATATACTTCAACTTTTGGCAATCAGGCGCCCACCTGGAGAACAAGGGAATATAGTTAAAGTTTTAGCAATCAGGCACCCACCTGAGAACAAGGGAATACAGTTCAAATTTGGGCAATCAGGTGCCCACCTGGAGAACAAGGGCATACAGTTCATGTTTTGGCAATCGGGCGCCCACCTGGAGAACAAGGGAATATAGTTAAAGTTTTGGCAATCAGGCACCCATCTGGAAAATAAGGGAATACAGTTCAAGTTTCGACAATCAGGCGCCCACCTGGAGAACAAGGGAATACAGTTCAAGTTTCGGCAATCAGGCGCCCACTTAGAGAATAAGGGAATGCAGTATAGGTTTTGGCAATTAGGTGCGCACCTAGAGAACAAGGGAATACAGTTCAAGTTTGGGAAATCAGGCACCCACCTGGAGAATAAGGGAATACAGTTAAAGTTTTGGCAATCAGGCGCCCACCTTGAGAACAAGGGAATAGAGTTCTAGTTTTGGCAATCAGGCGCCCACCTGGAGAACAAGGGAATACAGTTCAAGTTTCGACAATCAGGCGCCCACCTGGAGAATAAGGGAATACAGTTCAAGATTCGGCAATCAGGCGCCCACTTAGAGAATAAGGGAATGCAGTATAGGTTTTGGCAATTAGGTGCCCACCTAGAGAACAAGGGAATACAGTTCAAGTTTTGGAAATCAGGCACCCACCTGGAGAATAAGGGAATACAGTTAAAGTTTTGGCAATCAGACACCCACCTAGAGAACAAGGGAATAGAGTTCTAGTTTTGGCAATCAGGCGCCCACCTGGAGAACAAGGGAATAGAGTTCTAGTTTTGACAATCAGGTGCCCACCTGAAGTACAAAGGCAATACAGTTCATGTTTTGGCAATCAGGCGCCTACTTGGAGAACAAGGGAATACAGTTAATGTTTTGGCAATCAGACGCCCACCTGGAGAACAAGGAAATACAGTTAAAGTTTCGGCAATTAGGCGCCCACCTGGAGAACAAGGGAATACAATTCAAGTTTTCGCAATTAGGCGCCCACCTGGAGAAACAGGGATACAGTTCAAGTTTTGGCAATTAGGCGCCCACCTAGAGAACAATGGAATACAGTTCAAGTTTCGGCAATCAGGCGCCTACCTGGAGAATAAGGGAATACAAATCAAGTTTCGGCAATCAGGCACCCACCTGAGAACAAGGAATATAGTTCAAGTTTGGGCAATCAGGTGCCCACTTGGAGAACAAGGGCATACAGTTCAAGCTTTGGCAATCAGGCGCCCACCTGGAGAACAAGGGCATACAATTCAAGTTTCGGCAATCAGGCACCCACCTGAGAACAAGGGAATACAGTTCAAGTTTGGGCAATCAGGTGCCCACCTAGAGAACAAGGGCATACAGTTCAAGCTTTGACAATCAGCCGCCCACCTGGAGAACAAGGGCATACAATTAAAGTTTTGGCAATCAGGCGCCCACCTGGAGAACAAGGGAATATATTTAAAGTTTTGGCAATCAGGCACCCATCTGGAAAATAAGGGAATGCAGTTCAAGTTTTGGCAATCAGGCGCCCACCTAGAGAATAAAGGAATACAGTTCAAGTTTCGGAAATCAGGCGCCCACTTAGAGAACAAAGGAATGCAGTTCAAGTTTTCGCTATTAGGCGCCCACCTGGAGAAACAGGGAATGCTGTTCAAGTTTTGGTAATCAAGCGCCTACCTAGAGAAAAAGGGCATACACTTCAAGCTTTGGTAATCAGGCGCCCACCTGGAGAACAAGGGCATACAGTTTCAAGTTTTGGCAATCAGGCGCCCCCCTGGAGAACAAGGAAATATAGTTAATGTTTTGGTAATCAGCAACCCATCTGGAAAATAGGGGAATACAGTTCAAGTTTTGGCAATCAGGCACCCACCTGGAGAATAAGGGAATACAGTTCAAGTTTCGGCAATCAGGCGCCCACCTAAGAACAAGGGAACACAGTTCAAGTTTGGGCAATCAGGTGCCTACCTGGAGAACAAGGACATATATTTAAAGTTTTCGCAATCAAGCACCCATCTAGAAAATAAGGGCATACAGTTCAAGTTTTGGCAATCAGGCGCCCACCTGGAGAACAAAGGAATACAAATCAAGTTTCGGCAATCAGGCACCCTCCTGAGAACAAGGGAATACAGTTCAAGTTTGGGCAATCAGGTGACCACCTGGAGAACAAGGGCATAAAGTTCAAGCTTTGGTAATCAGGCGCCCACCTGGAGAACAAGGGTATACAATTCAAGTTTTGGCAATCAGGCACCCACTTGGAGAACAAGGGAATATAGTTAAAGTTTTGGCAATCAGGCACCCATTTGGAAAATAAGGGAATACAATTCAAGTTTTGGCGATCAGGCGCCCACCGGAGAATAAGGGAATACAGTTCAAGTTTCGGCAATCAGCCGCCCACCTGGAGAACAAGGGAATACAGTTCAAGTTTCGGCAATCAGGCGCCCACTTAGAGAACAAGGGAATGCAGTATAGGTTTTGGCAATCAGGCGCCCACCTAGAGAACAAGGGAATACAGTTCAAGTTTGGGCAATCAGGCACCCACCTTGAGAATAAGGGAATACAGTTAAAGTTTTGGCAATCAGGTGCCCACCTGAAGTACAAGGGAATATAGTTCAAGTTTTGGCAATCAGGCGCCTACTTGGAGAACAAGGGAATACAGATAATGTTTTGGCAATCAGGCGCCCACCTGGAGAACAAGGAAATACAGTTAGAGTTTCGGCAATCAGGCGCCCACCTGGAGAACAAGGGAATACAATTCAAGTTTTCGCAATTAGGCACCCACCTAGAGAAACAAACAATACAGATCAAGTTTTGGCAATCAGGCGCCCACCTGGAGAACAAGAGAATACAGCTCATGTTTTGGCAATCAGGCGCCCACCTGGAGAACAAGGGAATATAGTTCAAGTTTCGGCAATCAGGCGCCCACTTGGAGAACAAGGAAATATACTTCAACTTTTGGCAATCAGGCGCCCACCTGGAGAACAAGGGAATATAGTTAAAGTTTTGGCAATCAGGTACCCACCTGAGAACAAGGGAATACAGTTCAAATTTGGGCAATCAGGTGCCCACCTGGAGAACAAGGGCATACAGTTCATGTTTTGGCAATCGGGCGCCCACCTGGAGAACAAGGGAATATAGTTAAAGTTTTGGCAATCAGGCACCCATCTGGAAAATAAGGGAATACAATTCTAGTTTTGGCAATCAGGCGCTCACCTGGAGAATAAGGGAATACAGTTCAAGTTTCGGCAATCAGGCGCCTACCTAGAGAACAAAGGAATGCAGTTCAAGTTTTTGCTATTAGGCGCCCACCTAGAGAAACAGGGAATACAGTTCAAGTTTTGGTAATCAAGCGCCTACCTGGAGAACAAGGGAATAAAGTTTCAAGTTTTGGCAATTAGGCGGCAACCTGGAGAACAAGGGAAAACAGTTTCAAGTTTTGGCAATTAGGAGCCCACCTAGAGAACAAGGGAATACAGTTCAAGTTTTGGCAATCAGGCGCCCACTTGGAGAACAAGGGAATACGGTTCAAGTTTCGGCAATCAGGTGCCCACTTATAGAACAAGGGAATGCAGTATAGGTTTTGGAAATCAGGCGCCCACCTAAAGAACAAGGGAATACAGTTCAAGTTTGGTAATCAAGCGCATACTTGGAGAACAAGGGAATAAAGTTTAAAGTTTTGGCAATCAGGCGGCAACCTGGAGAATAAGGGAAAACAGTTTCAAGTTTTGGCAATTAGGCGCCCACCTAGAGAACAAGGGAATACAGTTCAAGTTTTGGCAATCAGGCGCCCACCTGGAGAACAAGTGAATACAGTATAAGTTTCGGCAATCAGGCGCCCACCTGGAGAACAAGGGAATACAGTTCAAGTTTCGGCAATCAGGCGCCCACTTAGAGAACAAGGGAATGCAGTATAGGTTTTGGCAATCAGGCGCCCACTTAGAGAACAAGGGAATACAGTTCAAGTTTGGGCAATCAGGCACCCACCTGGAGAACAAGGGAATACAGTTAAAGTTTTGGCAATCAGGCGCCCATATGGAGAACAAAGGAATACAATTCAAGTTTCGGCAATCAGGCGCCCACTTGGAGAACAAGGAAATACAGTTCAAGTTATGGCAATTAGGCGCCCACCTGGAGAACAAGGGAATATAGTTAAAGTTTTGGCAATCAGGCACCCACCTGAGAACAAGGGAATATAGTTCAAATTTGGGCAATCAGGTGCCCACCTGGAGAACAAGGGCATACAGTTCATGTTTTGGCAATCAGGCGCCCACCTGGAGAACAAGGGAATATAGTTAAAGTTTTGGCAATCATGCACCCATCTGGAAAATAAAGGAATACAGTTCAAGTTTTGGCAATTAGGCGGCAACCTGGAGAATAAGGGAATACAGTTCATGTTTCGGCAATTAGGAGTCCACCTATAGAACAAGGGAATACAATTCAAGTTTTGGCAATCAGGCGCCCACCTTGAGAACAAGGGAATACAGTTCAAGTTTTGGCAATCAGGCGCCCACCTGGAGAGAACAAAGGAATAGAAATCAAGTTTCGGCAATCAGGCACCCACCTGTGAACAAGGGAATACAGATCAAGTTTGGGCAATCAGGTGCCCACCTGGAGAACAAGGGCATATAGTTCAAGCTTTGGTAATCAGGCGCCCACCTGGAGGACAAGGGCATACAATTCAAGTTTTGGCAATCAGGCGCCCACCTGGAGAACAAGGGAATATGTTTAAAGTTTTGGCAATCAGGCACCCATCTGGAAAATAAGGGAATGCAGTTCAAGTTTTGGTAATAAGGCGCCCACCTGGAGAATAAGGGGATACAGTTCAAGTTTCGGAAATCAGGCGCCCACTTAGAGAACAAAGGAATGCAGTTCAAGTTTTCGCTATTAGCCGCCCATCTGGAGAAACAGGGAATACAGTTCAAGTTTTGGTAATCAAGTGCCTACCTGGAGAACAAGGGCATATAGTTCAAGATTTGGTAATCAGGCGCCCACCTAGAGAACAAGGGAATACAGTTTCAAGTTTTGGCAATCAGGCGCCCACCTGGAGAACAATGAAATATAGTTAAAGTTTTTGTAATCAGCAACCCATCTGGAAAATAAGGGAATACAGTTCAAGTTTTGGCAATCAGGCGCCCACTTGGAGAATAAGGGAATACAGTTCAAGTTTTGGTAATCAGGCGCCCACCTGAGAACAAGGGAATATAATTCAAGTTTGGGCAATCAGGTGCCCACCTAGAGAACAAGGGCATATATTTAAAGTTTTCGCAATCAGGCACCCATCTACAAAATAAGGGAATACAGTTCAAGTTTTGGCAATCAGGCACCCACATGGAGAACAAAGGAATACAAATCAAGTTTCGGCAATCAGGCACCCACTTGAGAACAAGGGAATACAGTTCAAGTTTGGGCAATCAGGTGCCCACCTAGAGAACATGGGCATATAGTTCAAGCTTTGGTAATCAGGCGCCCACCTGGAGAACAAGGGTATAGAATTCAAGTTTTGGCAATCAGGCGCCCACTTGGAGAATAATGGAATATAGTTAAAGTTTTGGCAATCAGGCACCCATCTGGAAAATAAGGGAATACAGTTCAAGTTTTGGCGATCAGGCGCCCACCGGAGAATAAGGGAATACAGGTCAAGTTTCGGCAATCAGGCGCCCAGCTGGAGAACAAGGGAATACAGTTCAAGTTTCGGCAATCAGGCGCCCACTTAGAGAACAAGGGAATACAGTATAGGTTTTGGCAATCAGGCGCCCACCTAGAGAACAAGGGAATACAGTTCAAGTTTGGGCAATTAGGCACCCACCTGGAGAACCAGGGAATACAATTAATGTTTTGGCAATCAGGCGCCCATCTGGAGAACAAGGGAATACAGTTCAAATTTTGGCAATCAGGCGTCCACCTAGAGAACAAGGGAATACAGTTCAAGTTTCGGGAATCAGGCACCCACTTGGAGAACAAGGAAATATAGTTCAACTTTTGGCAATCAGGCGCCCACCTGGAGAACAAGGGAATATAGTTAAAGTTTTGGCAATCAGGCACCCACCTGAGAACAAGGGAATACAGTTCAAATTTGGGAAATCGGGTGCCCACCTGGAGAACAAGGGCATACAGTTCATGCTTTGACAATCGGGCGCCCACCTGGAGAACAAGGGAATATAGTTAAAGTTTTGGCAATCAGGCACCCATCTGGAAAATAAGGGAATACAGTTCAAGTTTTGGCAATCAGGCGCCCACCAGGAGAATAAGAGAATACAATTCAAGTTTCGGCAATCAGGCGCCCACCTAGAGAACAAGGGAATACAGTTCAAGTTTGGGCAATCAGGTGCCCACCTGGAGAACAAGGGCATATAGTTCAAGCTTTGGTAATCAGGCGCCCACCTGGAGAACAAGGGTATACAATTCAAGTTTTGGCAATCAGGCACCCACTTGGAGAACAAGGGAATATAGTTAAAGTTTTGGCAATCAGGCACCCATCTGGAAAATAAGGGAATACAGTTCAAGTTTTGGCGATCAGGCGCCTACCGGAGAATAAGTGAATACAGTTCAAGTTTCGTCAATCAGGCGCCCACCTGGAGAACAAGGGAATACAGTTCAAGTTTCGGCAATCAGGCGCCCACTTAGAGAACAAGGGAATGCAGTATAGGTTTTGGTAATCAGGCTCCCACCTAGAGAACAAGGGAATAAAGTTCAAGTTTGGGCAATCAGGCACCCACCTAGAGAATAAGGGAATACAGTTAAAGTTTTGGCAATCAGGCCCCCACCTGGAGAACAAGGGAATAGAGTTCTAGTTTTGGCAATCAGGTGCCCACCTGAAGTACAAGGGAATACAGTTCAAGTTTTGGCAATCAGGCTCCTACTTGGAGAACAAGGGAATACAGTTAATGTTTTGGCAATCAGACGCCCAACCTGGAGAACAAGGAAATACAGTTAAAGTTTCGGCAATCAGGCGCCCACCTGGAGAACAAGGGAATACAATTCAAGTTCTCGCAATTAGGCACCCACCTAGAGAAACAAACAATACAGATCAAGTTTTGGCAATCAGGTGCCCACCTGGAGAATAAGGGAATACAGCTCATGTTTTGGCAATCAGGCGCCCACCTGGAGAACAAGAGAATACAGTTCAAGTTTCGGCAATCAGGCGCCCACTTGGAGAACAAGGAAATATACTTCAACTTTTGGCAATCAGGCGCCCACCTGGAGAACAAGGGAATATAGTTAAAGTTTTGGCAATCAGGCACCCACATGAGAACAAGGGAATACAGTTCAAATTTGGGCAATCAGGTGCCCACCTGGAGAACAAGGGCGTACAGTTCATGTTTTGGCAATCGGGCGCCCACTTGGAGAACAAGGGAATATAGTTAAAGTTTTGGCAATCAGGCACCCATCTGGAAAATAAGGGAATACAATTCAAGTTTTGGCAATCAGGCGCTCACCTGGAGAATAAGAGAATACAGTTCAAGTTTCGGCAATCAGGCGCCTACCTAGAGAACAAAGGAATGCAGTTCAAGTTTTCGCTATTAGGCGCCCACCTGGAGAAAAAGGGAATACAGCTCAAGTTTTGGTAATCAAGCGCCTACCTGGAGAACAAGGGAATAAAGTTTCAAGTTTTGGCAATTAGGCGGCAACCTGGAGAACAAGGGAAAACAGTTTCATGTTTTGGCAATTAGGAGCCCACCTAGAGAACAAGGGAATACAGTTCAAGTTTTGGCAATCAGGCGCCCACTTGGAGAAAAAGGGAATACGGTTCAAGTTTCGGCAATCAGGTGCCCACTTATAGAACAAGGGAATGCAGTATAGGTTTTGGCAATCAGGCGCCCACCTAAAGAACAAGGGAATACAATTCAAGTTTGGTAATCAAGCGCATACTTGGAGAACAAGGGAATAAAGTTTAAAGTTTTGGCAATCAGGCGGCAACCTGGAGAACAAGGGAAAACAGTTTCAAGTTTTGGCAATTAGGCGCCCACCTAGAGAACAAGGGAATACAATTCAAGTTTTGGCAATCAGGCGCCCACCTGGAGAACAAGGGAATACAGTATAAGTTTCGGCAATCAGGCGCCCACCTGGAGAACAAGGGAATACAGTTCAAGTTTCAACAATCAGGCGCCCACTTAGAGAACAAGGGAATGCAGTATAGGTTTTGGCAATCAGGCGCCCACCTAGAGAACAAGGGAATACAGTTCAAGTTTGGGCAATCAGGCACCCACCTGGAGAACAAGGGAATACAGTTAAAGTTTTGGCAATCAGGCGCCCATATGGAGAACAAAGGAATACAATTCAAGCTTCGGCAATCAGGCGCCCACTTGGAGAACAAGGAAATACAATTCAAGTTATGGCAATTAGGCGCCCACCTGGAGAACATGGGAATATAGTTAATGTTTTGGCAATCAGGCACCCACCTGGTAACAAGGGAATATAGTTCAAATTTGGGCAATCAGGTGCCCACCTGGAGAACAAGGGCATACAGTTCATGTTTTGGCAATCAGGCGCCCACCTGGAGAACAAGGGAATATAGTTAAAGTTTTGGCAATCATGCACCCATCTGGAAAATAAGGGAATACAGTTCAAGTTTTGGCAATTAGGCGGCAACCTGGAGAATAAGGGAATACAGTTCATGTTTCGGCAATTAGGAGCCCACCTATAGAACAAGGGAATACAATTCAAGTTTTGGCAATCAGGCGCCCACCTTGAGAACAAGGGAATACAGTTCAAGTTTCGGCAATCAGGCGCTCACCTGGAGAGAACAAAGGAATACAAATCAAGTTTCGGCAATCAGGAACCCACCTGAGAACAAGGGAATACAGATCAAGTTTGGGTAATCAGGTGCCCACTTGGAGAACAAGGGCATATAGTTCAAGCTTTGGTAATCAGGTACCCACCTGGAGGACAAGGGCATACAATTCAAGTTTTGGCAATCAGGCGCCCACCTGGAGAACAAGGGAATATGTTTAAAGTTTTGGCAATCAGGCACCCATCTGGAAAATAAGGGAATGCAGTTCAAGTTTTGGCAATAAGGCGCCCACCTGGAGAATAAGGGAATACAGTTCAAGTTTCGGAAATCAGGCGCACACTTAGAGAACAAAGGAATGCAGTTCAAGTTTTCGCTATTAGGCGCCCATCTGGAGAAACAGGGAATACAGTTCAAGTTTTGGTAATCAAGAGCCTACCTGGAGAACAAGGGCATATAGTTCAAGCTTTGGTAATCAGGCGCCCACCTAGAGAACAAGGGCATACAGTTTCAAGTTTTGGCAATCAGGCACCCACCTGGAGAACAAGGAAATATAGTTCACGTTTTGGTAATCAGCAACCCATCTGGAAAATAAGGGAATACAGTTCAAGTTTTGGCAATCAGGCGCCCACCTGGAGAATAAGGGAATACAGTTCAAGTTTTGGCAATCAGGCGCCCACCTGAGAACAAGGGAATACAGTTCAAGTTTGGGCAATCAGGTGCCCACCTAGAGAACAAGGGCATATATTTAAAGTTTTCGCAATCAGGCACCCATCTAGAAAATAAGGGAATACAGTTCAAGTTTTGGCAATCAGGCACCCACCTTGAGAACAAAGTAATTCAAATCAAGTTTCGGCAATTAGGCACCCACCTGAGAACAAGGGAATACAGTTCAAGTTTGGGCAATCAGGTGCCCACCTAGAGAACAAGGGCATATAGTTCAAGCTTTGGTAATCAGGCGCCCACCTGGAGAACAAGGGTATAGAATTCAAGTTTTGGCAATCAGGCGCCCACTTGGAGAACAAGGGAATATAGTTAAAGTTTTGGCAATCAGGCACCCATCTAGAAAATAAGGGAATACAGTTCAAGTTTTGGCGATCAGGCGCCCACCGGAGAATAAGGGAATAAAGTTCAAGTTTCGGCAATCAGGCGCCCAGCTGGAGAACAAGGGAATACAGTTCAAGTTTCGGCAATCAGGCGCCCACTTAGAGAACAAGGGAATACAGTATAGGTTTTGGCAATCAGGCGCCCACCTAGAGAACAAGGGAATACAGTTCAAGTTTGGGCAATTAGGCACCCACCTGCAGAACCAGGGAATACAGTTAATGTTTTGGCAATCAGGCGCCCATCTGGAGAAAAAGGGAATACAGTTCAAGTTTTGGCAATCAGGCATCCATCTGAAGAACAAGGGAATACAGTTCAAGTTTCGGGAATCAGGCACCTACTTGGAGAACAAGGAAATATAATTCAACTTTTGGCAATCAGGCGCCCACCTGGAGAACAAGGGAATATAGTTAAAGTTTTGGCAATCAGGCACCCACCTGAGAACAAGGGAATACAGTTCAAATTTGGGCAATCAGGGTGCCTACCTGGAGAACAAGGGCATACAGTTCATGCTTTGACAATCGGGCGCCCACCTGGAGAACAAGGGAATATAGTTAAAGTTTTGGCAATCAGGCACCCATCTGGAAAATAAGGGAATACAGTTCAAGTTTTGGCAATCAGGCGCCCACCAGGAGAATAAGAGAATACAATTCAAGTTTCGGCAATCAGGCGCCCACCTAGAGAACAAAGGAATGCAGTTCAAGTTTTCGCTATTAGGCGCCCACCTGGAGAAATAGGGAATACAGTTCAAGTTTTGGTAATCAAGCGCCTACCTGGAGAACAAGGGAATAAAGTTTCAAATTTTGGCAATTAGGCGGCAACCTGGAGAACAAGGGAAAATAGTTTCAAGTTTTGGCAAGGAGGAGCCCACCTAGAGAACAAGGGAATATAGTTCAAGTTTTGGCAATCAGGCGCCCACCTTGAGAACAAGGGAATACAGTTCAAGTTTCGGCAATCAGGCGCCCACCTGGAGAACAAAGGAATACAAATCAAGTTTCGGCAATCAGGCACCCACCTGAGAACAAGGGAATACAGTTCAAGTTTGGGCAATCAGGTGCCCACCTGGAGAACAAGGGCATACAGTTCAAGCTTTGGTAATCAGGCGCCCACCTGGAGAACAAGGGTATACAATTCAAGTTTTGGCAATCAGGCACCCACCTGGAGAACAAGGAAATATAGTTAATGTTTTGGCAATCAGGCACCCATCTGGAAAATAAGGGAATACAGTTCAAGTTTTGGCAATAAGGCGCCCACCTGGAGAATAAGGGAATACAGTTCAAGTTTCGGAAATCAGGCGCACACTTAGAGAACAAAGGAATGCAGTTCAAGTTTTCGCTATTAGGCGCCCATCTGGAGAAACAGGGAATACAGTTCAAGTTTTGGTAATCAAGCGCCTACCTGGAGAACAAGGGCATATAGTTTAAGCTTTGGTAATCAGGCGCCCACCTAGAGAACAAGGGCATACAGTTTCAAGTTTTGGCAATCAGGCGCCCACCTGGAGAACAAGGAAATATAGTTCACGTTTTGGTAATCAGCAACCCATCTGGAAAATAAGGGAATACAGTTCAAGTTTTGGCAATCAGGCGCCCACCTGGAGAATAAGGGAATACAGTTCAAGTTTTGGCAATCAGGCGCCCACCTGAGAACAAGGGAATACAGTTCAAGTTTGGGCAATCAGGTGCCCACCTAGAGAACAAGGGCATATATTTAAAGTTTTCGCAATCAGGCACCCATCTAGAAAATAAGGGAATACAGTTCAAGTTTTGGCAATCAGGCAACCACCTTGAGAACAAAGTAATTCAAATCAAGTTTCGGCAATTAGGCACCCACCTAAGAACAAGGGAATACAGTTCAAGTTTGGGCAATCAGGTGCCCACCTAGAGAACAAGGGCATATAGTTCAAGCTTTGGTAATCAGGCGCCCACCTGGAGAACAAGGGTATAGAATTCAAGTTTTGGCAATCAGGCGCCCACTTGGAGAACAAGGGAATATAGTTAAAGTTTTGGCAATCAGGCACCCATCTAGAAAATAAGGGAATACAGTTCAAGTTTTGGCGATCAGGCGCCCACCGGAGAATAAGGGAATAAAGTTCAAGTTTCGGCAATCAGGCGCCCAGCTGGAGAACAAGGGAATACAGTTCAAGTTTCGGCAATCAGGCGCCCACTTAGAGAACAAGGGAATACAGTATAGGTTTTGGCAATCAGGCGCCCACCTAGAGAACAAGGGAATACAGTTCAAGTTTGGGCAATTAGGCACCCACCTGGAGAACCAGGGAATACAGTTAATGTTTTGGCAATCAGGCGCCCATCTGGAGAAAAAGGGAATACAGTTCAAGTTTTGGCAATCAGGCGTCCATCTGAAGAACAAGGGAATACAGTTCAAGTTTCGGGAATCAGGCACCTACTTGGAGAACAAGGAAATATAATTCAACTTTTGGCAATCAGGCGCCCACCTGGAGAACAAGGGAATATAGTTAAAGTTTTGGCAATCAGGCACCCACCTGAGAACAAGGGAATATAGTTCAAATTTGGGCAATCGGGTGCCTACCTGGAGAACAAGGGCATACAGTTCATGCTTTGACAATCGGGCGCCCACCTGGAGAACAAGGGAATATAGTTAAAGTTTTGGCAATCAGGCACCTATCTGGAAAATAAGGGAATACAGTTCAAGTTTTGGCAATCAGGCGCCCACCAGGAGAATAAGAGAATACAATTCAAGTTTCGGCAATCAGGCGCCCACCTAGAGAACAAAGGAATGCAGTTCAAGTTTTCGCTATTAGGCGCCCACCTGGAGAAATAGGGAATACAGTTCAAGTTTTGGTAATCAAGCGCCTACCTGGAGAACAAGGGAATAAAGTTTCAAATTTTGGCAATTAGGCGGCAACCTGGAGAACAAGGGAAAATAGTTTCAAGTTTTGGCAAGGAGGAGCCCACCTAGAGAACAAGGGAATACAGTTCAAGTTTTGGCAATCAGGCGCCCACCTTGAGAACAAGGGAATACAGTTCAAGTTTCGGCAATCAGGCGCCCACCTGGAGAACAAAGGAATACAAATCAAGTTTTGGCAATCAGGCACCCACCTAAGAACAAGGGAATACAGGTCAAGTTTGGGCAATCAGGTGCCCACCTGGAGAACAAGGGCATACAGTTCAAGCTTTGGTAATCAGGCGCCCACCTGGAGAACAAGGGTATACAATTCAAGTTTTGGCAATCAGGCACCCACCTGGAGAACAAGGAAATATAGTTAATGTTTTGGCAATCAGGCACCCATCTGGAAAATAAGGGAATACAGTTCAAGTTTTGGCAATCAGGCGCCCACCTGGAGAATAAGGGAATACAGTTCATGTTTTGGAAATCAGGCGCCCACCTGAGAACAAGGGAATACAGTTCAAGTTTGGGCAATCAGGTGCCCACATGGAGAACAAGGGCATATATTTAAAGTTTTTCGCAATCATGCACCCATCTAGAAAATAAGGGAATACAGTTCAAGTTTTGGCAATCAGGCGCCCACCTGGAGAACAAAGGAATACAAATCAAGTTTCGGCAATCAGGCACCCACCTGAGAACAAGGGAATACAGTTCAAGTTTGGGCAATCAGGTGCCCACCTGGAGAACAAGGGCATATAGTTCAAGGTTTGGTAATTAGGCGCCCACCTGGAGAACAAGGGTATACAATTCAAGTTTTGGTAATCAGGCACCCACTTGGAGAACAAGGGAATATAGTTAAAGTTTTGGCAATCAGGCACCCATCTGGAAAATAAGGGAACACAGTTCAAGTTTTGGCGATCAGGCGCCCACCGGAGAATAAGGGAATACAGTTCAAGTTTCGGCAATCAGGCGCCCACCTGGAGAACAAGGGAATACAGTTCAAGTTTCGGCAATCAGGCACCCACTTAGAGAACAAGGGAATGCAGTATAGGTTTTGGCAATCAGGCGCCCACCTAGAGAACAAGGGAATACAGTTCAAGTTTGGGCAATCAGGCACCTACCTGGAGAATAAGGGAATACAGTTAAAGTTTTGGCAATCAGGCGCCGACTTGGAGAACAAGGGAATAGAGTTCTAGTTTTGGCAATCAGGTGCCCACCTGAAGTACAAGGAATACAGTTCAAGTTTTGGCAATCAGGCGCCTAGTTGGAGAACAAGGGAATACAGTTAATGTTTTGGCAATCAGGCGCCCACCTGGAGAACAAGGAAATACAATTAAAGTTTCGGCAATCAGGCGCCCACCTGGAGAACAAGGGAATACAATTCAAGTTTTCGCAATTAGGCACCCACCTGGAGAAACAAACAATACAGTTCAAGTTTTGGCAATCAGGCGCCTACCTGGAGAACAAGGGAATACAATTCAAGTTTTGGCAATCAGGCGCCCACCTGGAGAACAAGGGAATACAGTTCAAGTTTCGGCAATCAGGCGCCCACTTGGAGAACAAGGAAATATAGTTCAACTTTTGGCAATCAGGCGCCCACCTGGAGAACAAGGGAATATAGTTTAAGTTTTGGCAATCAGGCACCCACCTGAGAACAAGGGAATACAGTTCAAATTTGGGCAATCAGGTGCCCACCTGGAGAACAAGGGCATACAGTTCATGTTTTGGCAATCGGGCGCCCACCTGGAGAACAAGGGAATATAGTTAATGTTTTGGCAATCAGGCACCCATCTGGAAAATAAGATAATACAATTCAAGTTTCGGTAATCAGGCGCCCACCTAGAGAACAAAGGAATGCAGTTCAAGTTTTCGCTATTAGGCGCCCACCTGGAGAAACAGGTAATACAGTTCAAGTTTGGTAATCAAGCGCATACTTGGAGAACAAGGGAATAAAGTTTAAAGTTTTGGCAATCAGGCGGCAACTTGGAGAACAAGGGAAAACAGTTTCAAGTTTTGGCAATTAGGCGCCCACCTAGAGAACAAGGGAATACAGTTCAAGTTTTGGCAATCAGGCGCCCACCGTTATGAAGCTAGAGAATAGAAGTTCTGCAACTATTCAAGGAACTAGGCTAAACTATATTTCTGAGGCAATTAGTAACGTCGTAAAAGAAACATAGTGTAGGGAGAATCATTAACATTCCTAAACATAGAGAGTTAGCCTCACATACCTTAACTTTCTGCTCTTGAGTGTAATACAACATTCACTAACCCTTTCAACTTTAATCTATATCAATACAAGTTAAAGGTATTCCATATTAGCAATAATTCTCATGTTTTGGTCACTTAAACATCTTCTCAAACACTTGGTTACATAAATCTTCATAGTCCTTATTAATGGTGTTTCAACACCCGACAAGCCATTCTCTTGATCCTAGATAAATTCTAAAGTCTCAAATTGTTATAATCAACATCATTCTTTATCACCCATAAGGTAAAAACACCCTTTAACCAATAATCAACAATCAACACCCCAAACCTATAACCGTTCATGCTTTTCTATCAAATCCATCAACTCATATCTCATGAACTAGAGTCTATAATCATTAATCCAATAGTATAATCAATTAGAGGTTGAAGACATTACCTTTTTGAAGTTCAATCCTCTTGAACTCGAGTTCTAGAATTTCTTCTCTCAACAATGATGTCCCAATAGAATATCTAATGATATGAAGGGTTTACCCATATTAATAAGATGTTAGAAAATTGAAATTAACTTGGAATCACTATTAGAAATTACCTTGGATGGTGGAAGGACCCTTAAGGAGTTAGGTTTTTGAGAGTTCCCCTTTTTAGAGCAAATTTTTATGTTTTGGGGCAGTGGGGATGAAATATAGCTTTAAAACGACCCCCCACGAGCGCGCCCATGCACCTGACAACCTGAACACACTACTGACTATGCAAAACGGCAGTAACACTGCCTCAAAATAAGCGTGGTCGCACTATGGGCACGGTACAGGCGCGCATATCGCATACTATTCTGTAAAATGCACATAACGTTTTGCACAGAGATCCATTTAGGCTCCATAATATATCATTGGAAATCTATTTAAAAGGAATACAACTTTTGTGTTTTGAGTTTTCCTAAATTCCTTACACATTTGCACTAAACGCTGTTGGAAGACAGTCCTTCTGCAAACTTAGTCGATTTTGTCAAATCTTATGCAACTTACTTTCCATATTGAATTTGAAACAACTATTTTAACCCATAATCATACCGATGGGACTTCACATGTTCAAAATATAACCTTACTACTCCTTTAACTCATTCATACCTAAGCCGAATTTACGGGTTGTTACATTATCTCCCCCTTGAGATCATTCATCCTCGAATGATTGTCCTGACTGTAACTTATGCTAACTCCGGACCTTAAACGGGTCTGGTAGATCCATGAACTTTAATTAACACTTGTATAGTAAGCTGAATGAATATATGATTACTGAACTGTTGCGATATTGAACTGAATGACTACTGCATTGAATGAATATTGGTTTTCCATAGATACGTGAATACTGAACTAACATAGATATATGAATATTGAATTGGCACGAATATTTGAGTATTCTGAGTACTAAGCTGACATAAGTATCTGAGTACTGGAAACTTGAATGTTATAACATGACACGTGAAATACTGGCTGTACCACCACTAATTATAGTGGGAACTCCAACTCATAAGCTAATTGACTGATCCTTCGCAAGAATCTATATGGCCCAATATAGAAGGGACTATGCTTCCCCTTCTTCCCAAATTTCATAACCCTTTTCATAAGCGAAACTTTCAGAAACGCCCAATCATCAACTTGAAACTCTAGGTCTCTATGCTGCACGCTCGAATAGGACTTTTGGCGGATCTGAGTTTTCTTCAAACACTCTTGAATCAACTTTAACTTTCTCTATAGTCTGATAGACCAAATCGGGTCCTAACAACTCCACTTCTCCAACTTCGAACCAACCAATTGGTGATCTACACCTTCGCCCATACAGAGCCTCTCATAGTGCTATCTTGATACTAGAATGGTAAGTGTTATTATTATAAAACTCAATGAGAGGTATGTGATCATCTCAATTTCTTTTAACAATCAAGGATATCCTCAAGTTTTTGAATAATGCGCTCTGCCTGTCCATCTTTCTGAGGATGGAAAACTTGTGCCTAATCCTTTCTGAAATGACTTTTGAAAGTTCATTTTAAACTTAGCACAACAGTCCAAAATGACGGATCACTGAGTCCCATGCAATCAAACGATTTCCTGGATGTATAACTTGGTATAATCTTCTACTGAATCTGTAGTCTTTACTGGCAAGAAATGTGCTGACTTGGTAAGTCGATTTACAATCACCAAATCAAGTGATGCTTTTGAGATGAGCAAGATACTCCTGTTATAAATTCCATATTTACCATCTCCACTCAAAAGTATGTGTAAACTATGGTAAAATATTGGGTTTCATGTTGCTCGACTTTCATTTGTTGATACTTCGGACACTCGGCCACAAGGTCTGCGACGTCCTTTTATGTCGTTCAACCAATAAATCTCCTTAGTCATGATGCATATTTGGGGAACCTTGATGGAAAAAATACCTGGAACTATGGGCTTCTACTATGATCTTCCCTCTTTAAGTCCATCTATGTCTGGAACACATAGTCCATCTCGGTACCTCAAATTTCCATTATCTCCCCCTTATTCAAAAGCTAACATTTCATTCTGGTGAATCCCTCTTTTTACTGAAACAAGTAGGGGTCATCAAACCGTTTATCCTTCACTTCGGCTACTAAGGAGGAACAAGTCATATTCTAGATAACAACTCTACTATCTTTGGAGCATGCAAATCGAACTCCTAACTAGGCTAAGCAATGAACTTCTTTCACCAGAGTTGTCTTATCTACCTCAATCATGAGTTATACTTCCCACACTTGATTATCTTCTTAAGCACTTCCTGAATACACTTATAGCATTGTTGCGAGTTAATTCTTTGACTTGTATTCCAAAATTAGAGTCTCGTACAATGCCACTACCCCATAACACATAAATAGACATGGTTTTACAACCTTTCTATGACCCTTTTATCATCAATAGCTAAGCTCGGTGATCATTCTAATCAATTTGTGCCTCTTACACATCCTAGACATATTCCTTGTGGTAATTATACAACTTTCCCTCATTACCGAACTGATTTTATTTTTCATATCCCATGCTAATTATTCAAGATTCAAATCATTAAATGGACTTACTAAAAAATTTTGCATCACCCCTTATATCGAAGGTCTTATACTTGCGGATCCTTCTCTTTTTGTTGGGATCCAAATAATTTTCCTTATTTTCTACAATTCTTTGCACTCTAAGTCAATGACGACTAATCTTCCAACTTACTTATGAGAAATCTCCTTTTTTTCTAGGAAAAACTAAATTATTCACATAAATGAAAGCTAATGTATTCACAACTATCATACATAATCTTAATAATTTAACTCTGCTCACACTGTCAATCCTGGAGAAAACCCCTTTCGATAACTCTTAAAGGCTATTCTTCTATAGCTTGCTCTCTCACTGCCTAGCTAATTGTTTTTCCCACTATCATTGTACTTCAGATTTAACTTAAACTCTTTGGGTTCTAACACACGTTTGGTGTTTTAAACTATTAACCACTCACTATTGTTGACCTACCTAAGTAAATCAAATCGTACATCTACTAGCTCTGCTAAAATTGCTAGTTCACTATATCTACTCAAAATTTACTTACTATTCTTTTATTAACCACCTGCTAGCATCATGTTTTCTAGTCCTCTTTGAATAACTAAAGGGAAACAGAATATTATTCCTAAAATCCCTCACCATCCAACCCTATTCTACGGTCGCATACTATCTCCCTTTTTTTTTCTAAACTATGTGCGCGGATCACACTTAGGGAATTCATCTGTCTTAAACAAAATTGAAATATCTAAACCCAAACTTTCTATACAATACAAAATCATAACATACTATAAATATCCTCGGTAATCACTTAGTCACATAACCTAAGGGGGAACTGCCATAACTTTTATCTTACATCAATAGCTGCTTCTTATAGTAGCTTACTAGCGTGGTACTTCTAGTTCTGATTTGAATAAATCTAAACAACTTAAAATCATTCTCTGAAATTCGATATTAGTTGCCCTTGGTACTCATTTCATATATCTCATCTTCTAGTCATTTGCATGAGTTGTACGAAATCACATCTTTGGTGATAACAAACGTTTCTGACTCCTAGGTATTTTACCCTTGGGCTCTCTTCTGTCCAAAACTATTGTGACTAATGTTAGGGTCTGACATCTGAATTATCATCATCCAACTTGTGGCTCCATTTTCAAGAATTAAATAAAGTTGTTCTATGAGGTAAAACACATAAAAATACACTACAATGCACAAACTTATCCTTCAAAGTATACCATCATCTGATAATTCACTTCATGTGCCATCCGGTGAGTCTTGGTCTTAATCCGGACCTAAAACATGAGAAGAGTTTGCTATGATCATTGTTACTTACATTTTCTTTTAGCACCCATAGGCATCACTACATACTCACTGTCACACCTCCTTTTTCCGCACCCGCGAGGTACAAGGGAGTTTTTTCCAATTAAAGGACAATCGAAACGGGATTTGTTTATTTTATTTCAGAGTCGTCACTTGGAAGGTTTTAAGGTGTCCCAAGTCACCAATTTTAATCCCGAATCGAGGAAAAGAATGACTCTATATTACAGTCTGCGTACCAGAAATCCGGATAAGGAATTCTGTTAACTCGGGAGAAGGTGTTAGGCATTCCCGAGTTCCGTGGTTCTAGCACGGTCGCTCAACTGTTATATTCGGCTTGATTATCTGATTTTATACAAATATGAACTGATGTGCAAATTTTAACTTTTTACTGCTTTCATAATTATTATTATTTTATAGGACTTGCAACGTTGTGAAAACATATCTCAAACCACGTTACATCAATGCACCCGTGGTTATTGACATATCTCGACTCGGTTAAGATTTGGATTTAGGTCACATAAATGTGCACCCGAGTTAAGGAAAATAAATTATTAAAGGCGTGCCTAAAGAAATTAGCGTATTGTTATTTTGGGGAAGGCCGTAAAATTCGCTAAACGGCCTGTCCCGAATTCTAAGTATTTTAACATATATATATTTAGAGGGCCCCGCAGCTTGTGCATTTTTTGTTCGTCGAGGCTCGTCTCATTCATTATTAAAAAAAGAATTTGCAACGTCATGGAAATGCATCTCAGACCACGTCACAATCAATGTACCCGTGATTAGAGACACATTTCGATTTCGTTGAGATTTGGATTTGGGTCACATAAATGTGCACCCGAGTTTAAGGAGATAACATTATTAAATACGCGCCTAAAGCGACTAGCGCAGGGTTATTTTGAGAAAAGGCCGTGAAGTTCGCTAAGCGGCCGATCCCGAGTTCTAAGTAATTAACACATACATTTGTGAGGGCCCCGCAATCTATATATTTTACTAGGCGAGGCTCATCTCATTTATTTTAAATGGACAAACCTATAGTGACTACATTTTTCTATTAAGTTCGTCTCTAAAAATAAAAGGAAATCCCTCAATTAATTACATGCTGAAAAAGTCAAACTTATTAGTTGTTAATTTACGGCTAATGCAAAAATGGAAAATTGCAATCGAGTTTGTACAAAGAGAGATTGCTTCTGTTCTATATTCTATTATTTAATAATACTAAAACATGAGATTGACACACCATAATATCAAAACAGATTAACTATTCTTTGATTAATTTAAACTAACATTATTAGATGAAGAAGTTATACATATGCAACATCATTACTCATTAATCAATCAACTACATTTTTATACAAAGAAAGGAAAATTATATTCAAACACAAATCCGAACAGGAGAAATTCAACAGGAACAGAGCCTGATTAATATTTCATTTTGCTTCAAACCGAGAGTGTACAAATGTGTACCTGGAAATGGCAGTACAAGAACAAAAGAAGGAGAAGTCAGCAGCAATAATAACACAGCAACAGCAGGTTAAGCAACGCTGCAAACCAGTAACAACCAGTAGAATAACCCAGCAACGGATTGAAAAATCAGCAATACCAAAGTGCAATCGCAGTCAAAGCAGAAGAGAGACCGATACAAGATGCAGTAGTTTACTGATTTTGAATAACACTCGAGAAAAGACAAACAGAATTTATTCAAGTAGAAGTTCAAGTTGTCTTTTTCTTTTTCAGTCTAAAAGCTCTCTCATGTAAAAAAAAGTCTGTAAGCTCTCAAGTGTAAAAGTCTCTCAATAATAATCTCCAAGTCTAGTCTTAATGTTCAAAGTCTGTTTCTCAAGTATTAAAACTTTCTCCCGAAAATCTTCTTCTCCTTTCCGTCCCCTTTGATGTGTCAAATGACCCTATATATATAGCAAGACAAGTCTTGAATCCTCAACCCAAAATATTCCCCCAATGGCATGCTTTGTCCCCACTACTTAATGTTTTCTTTATTTTAAACTTTGTCCCTCATGCCTACATTAAATAAATACATCATCCACAGCTCATTACAATTTGTCCCTCATGCCTAACATAAACAAATACAATATTCCCCTCCACTACATTATGTTTTGTCCCCCATTATGTTAAACAATTATATCAAACACCACCCCATTATAATTTGTCCCTCATTCTTAACATAAAGAATTAAAATAATGTTCAATTACCAAACTACCCCTCCGTCCCTATTGCAATTACCATTCTACCCCTGAATGTAATGCAATTTACCAAACTAACCCCATCAGCATAACTTAACCAAAATATAGTCAAGATGACCAATTTCTCAACAATCTTCAACAACAAATTACATGAACACGATGAACAACACAACTCAAAATTAATGGAATGAATTAACCATATCGGGAACCAATCCTGGTTAATTTAGACCATCAATGGATGAGCAAGGGTACAACAATACAAACAACAAAATACATTATTCAAACTAAATCAACAAATCAAAAACAAACATAAACTCACTGGATTAAACATAAACTTCAAACAAAGATGAACATGAACTAAATCTATTTTTAAGCAACAAACATGACGGATTCACATGATTAAAACAACATTAATAATTTCTGGAAAATACATAACAACATGAAACAATTTGAAGAAATAATCAATTAAATTTCAATTTGAATCTAACAAACATTAAACTAACAAATTTTTACCTAAAAAACAAAACAAACATGAAATAAACATGAAAACAACTAATTAAATTTGCATTTGAAAATCTGAAAATTAATTCAACAAAACACATGAACAAACTAAAAATTTAACAAAATGATGAACAATAAACAAAACAAACATTTGCCGATTTTAGATTCGAAAATATCAAAACAAAATACGGACAAAATAAAACTCAAAATCTACTAACCGGATCGAAACGACGAACAACAACGAACTTGACCATGTAGGGACTGTTTTGACGAGCCTCGACCAAAGCTCGAACAAACGACGACGAAACGAATTTAAGAAGTTGACGCCGAAAGTAGCACCGACGCAGCAGCAGCAGTCGACGCAGTAGCGTGAGCAACCAGTAGCAACGATGGCGGAACTGAGGATGCAGCAGCGAAACGGAGGAGCTGGAGAAGATGAAGCAACAGTTACGGTAGCGGTTCATCAACGCTGCTGAAACAGTGGTGGTTGATCATCGCTGCTGAAATAGTGGTATTGGGGAGCAGTAGTAGCAACGAGCTCCCCTCGAATGCTGACGAAGCTGGAAGAAGAAAGAACGTCGAGGAAGAGGAATCAAACGCCATGGTCGTAGCAGCCATGGCGTAGTGGTTGTCCATGGCGCAACTGGTCGCTTGGAAATAAGACTACGATGGTCGTTTGGACGAAGAAGATGAAGAGCTCGGGCAACAGCTGTTTGGACGTGAAAGAGCAGAAGCAGCGGGTTGTTTGGACGACGAGGGTGTGTCGAATAAGAAGGTAAGGGGCAACCATGGATGCGTGGGGTGGTTTAGTTTTGGAGAAGAAGAAGATGGAGGGGGGCGGGTAGGTTTTTTGTGTTTTTTAGGGTTTTTCCAAAATGAAAAATGAAGATTAGGAAGGGTTAGGTCATTTTGGGGTTAATGGGGCGGACCGGGTCGACCCGGTTTGAAGTGGACCGGGTCAAGGGAAAGGTTGGGCAATTATTTGGACCTGTGGTTTGAAATTTGAAGAAATGACCCAATCCGATTTTTCTTTGTATTTTTGTTCTCTTTTCTTCTTTTATTTTTTTTTTTTAAAAATAAATTCTAAAAATACTTAAATTATTATTAAGATCTAAATTAAGTTATATAAGCGCAAATTAACTCCCAATAACAATTAACGCACAATTAAGTAATAATTAAGCATAAAATTGTTCATTTGGACATTAAATGCTAAAAATGCAAAAGATGCCTATTTTTGTAATTTTTAATTTTTGTAAAACAAATTTAATTACTAACAATTGTAGAATTAAATCCTACATGCAAAATGCGACATATTTTTGTATTTTTTATTAATTTAACAAATAAACAAACACAGACAAATACAAATAATTATCCAAAAATATCACAAAATCTCACAAAATTGCACACCAAGGAAAATCATTTGATTTTGAATTTTTTTGGGAGTAATTCTCATATAGGGCAAAAATCACGTGCTTACAGCTGCCCCTCTTTGCCCGAAGACACGAAGGGTTTTCGCGCAAAGATAAAGTGAGCGATTTTTGCCCATCCGAGTACTCCGTGTGAAGCATTTTTTTGAAAAAGATTTAACCGAACCTTTGCTTCAAAGGTTTCCTACATATCCCTGGCTAAAGGGGAATCAGGTTAATGTAGTTCGGGAAGTTTTGGTAGCTGGGACTACCGTGGGACTGCAATGTTACTGCTGTTGCATGCTGTTATCACTGCTTACCGATCTCCTTGTTACATCGTACTTAAAAGAAAACAAGAAGCTAGGCTAGACTAAAATTTGTTTTTGTTGCCTTGCTTTCTTGTCTGCTTGTGTTTCCTCCGGTGCTTTTTTTCTGTGAATTTGGGAATGACACTGGCCCTTTGCTTTTCTGAATACCAGTTTCATCATTTTGCTTGGTCCGCTGGGGACATGGCTTTCTTCGTTAAGCTTTTCGGCGGTTCCTCTGGGGGTACGACTCTCTTCATCATATTTGTTATGCTGGACATGATTTAATGTTCACAAGCCGCTTCTTTCAAGACGAGTCCTTTCTTCCTTTTGACTCATGCGCCTGAATTTGTGATGGGACCTCTTGTTGCAACCTTCTGCTTCCTGGTGCTGGGATTTTTATTGCTTTCTGCTGGGGATTCCTGTTGTAACCTTCTGCCTTCCGGTGGGGTTACTGATTTCAAAATCTCTCTTCAGGCGGGCTCTTGACTTCAAACAAACATCTTTTGAAAAATAAACGCCTTTCCTCTCTTCAGGTTGGCGAGATTTCAACAACTTTTAAAAATAAAATCCTATTCGAGGGCGGGTGAACCCAAAATATCCTATTCGAGGGCGGACGAACCCAAAATATCCTATTCGAGGGCGGACGAACCCAAAATATCCTATTCGAGGGCGGACGAACCCAAAATATCCTATTCGAGGGCGGACGAACCCAAAATATCCTATTCGAGGGCGGACGAACCCAAAATATCCTATTCGAGGGCGGATGAACCCAAAATATCCTATTCGAGGGCGGATGAACCCAAAATATCCTATTCGAGGGAGGATGAACCCAAAATATCCTATTCGAGGGCGGATGAACCCAAAATATCATATTCGAGGGCGGATGAACCCAAAATATCCTATTCGAGGGCGGATGAACCCAAAATACTTGGAATTGTCTTACCTCCGACCGTTTTTCTTAGAATCGTGTTGTCTTGCTATCTCTTAAAACTTGAATTGATTTCCTCGTTCCTCCGAGAAAATTTTTGACAAATGGCAGAAATTTTTCTGCCCCAGTTTTGGTGCTTTTCCTTGTGGCATGTTTTTCCGCCATTAATAAGATTTCTTTTTCCTGCTTCAAATCAAAGAAAATTTGTTAGTTTTAAATATGGTGAATGTTCATGCCATTCCTGCCGGGGATGGTCTTTCTCCCTTCCCCGCTCTGTGTTTCATTATGTTATCAAAACGTGCTGGGGATTATTTTGCTGTGGATGAATTTTCCCTTCCTTCCTTCCCCAATTCTGTGTTGTCCGACCCTCTTGGAACTTGATCGAAAATCTGTCGGGGATGATCCTACATCTTGATGATCTGCTGGGGGCCCTCTTGGAATTAGGTCCACAACCTTTCAATTGTTGTTTTCCTGTTTTTCTCCAACTTCCCTTGGAAATTTGGTCCTATTAGGATCTAGACCCCTTTCATCATTTGGTCTTGCGACCAACTTCTTTTCTCTTTATCGCCTTATCTTTGGCATGTCCTATTCGCATTTTGCTTTGCATCATTTTGGCAACTGGTAGTAAGCTCTGAAAATCCTTTTAAAAAACAAACTGCTGGGAAGGTAAAGTCTTTTAAACCAAGAAATGAAAAAGTGATGATTTCAAAAAATAGAAAAAGAAGAAGTCTTTCGGAACAAATGCTGGGGAAAAGGAAAGAAAAGAACTTATCTGAATGATATAACTGATTCCAACGATCATGTCGCGCATTCCAGATTAATCAACCCAGTCTATTTGTATCAATCAACCTTTCGGACGGCCTCATGTTGTTGGGAATAAACAAGCACTCAACTCTTTGCCAAATACGGATCCTTCCCGCCAATCTTGTCTTGTCGCCTCATAGTGCCCTTCGAGGGGTTTTCACTAATAAGACTCTCTCATTTCTCTCAACTCTCGTCGCCTTATGGTGCCTGTGAAGGTTTTCACCGATAAGACTCTCTCATTTTATTTTATTTTTCAGCTGGGGATTGGAGTGCTGCCGATATGACTCTCTCTGTTGGGGATTCTTTCGGCTATCAATTCATTTCCAGCTTATGATCTTCTTCTTTGCTGGGGATCAGAGTGTTATTCCCGACTTCCATTTGCATTGACTTAGCACTTCTCAGATACTGATCGGGAGGTCTTTTTTGGACATCAATAGGGGTTTTTGTGTATGGCTGAAAGGAGATGGGGGAATCCAAAGTTCAAAAATAATTTTTAGGGGTAAAATATTACAACTCTTGGAATCAAACTTTCTTGCCAAAATTACAAGCCCCAACTTCTGCCCCAATTTTTCTTGCTCGGGGATTTTTATTTTGTCACACTATGTTACCTTATGCACACTATGTTACACTATGACCGAGCCGTGAGGCACCTACGTATCCTTCTTTGAGGAATCAGGTCAAACGTAGTTCTCAATTCCTTTGTTTTTTTTTCTTGTTACTTTTCTTTTGTTCTTATTATCATTACTTTTTTTCTTTTTCTTTTTTTTTTCTTTTTTTTCATTTTCATTTATGATTCCAAAAGAGGGGTATGAAAGAGTAAATAAGGTTAAAAAAGGGGAAGCAAAGGTTAAAGTTTTTGGATAGAAGTAAGAATTGCCTCCGTCATTTCATTCTCTGATAAATGCTAAGTACAAACAAACAACAATTACAATTACAAGAAATCATGCATAATATCTCTTAACTGCGTCAGAATTGATAGCCATGTCGACGCATTTCCCTTCGATATCTGTTGATCATAAAGCGTCATTGGGCTTGCTCTGTTTAGATTGCGATAATCAACACACACCCGAATTTTCCGTCTCTCTTTTTTTTTTTTTTTTTTTTACACTGGCACCACATTAGCCCACCAATCAGGATATCGAGCGACCCGAATAACCTTAGTATTCAGCTGTTTGGTCACTTCTTCCTTAATCTTCACAATCACGTCAGTTTTGAACTTCCTCAATTTTGCTGGACGGGGGGAAATGCCGGGTCAGTGGGCAATTTTTGAACCACTAGATTGGTGCTTAAACCCGGCATGTCGTCGTATGACCATGCAAAATGTTTTGAATTCAGTAAGTGCTTTGATTAGTTCTTCCCTGATGTTTGGTTCCATGTGGACGCTATCTTAGCTTCCCTGATGTCATCCGCATCCCCTAGATTGACGGCTTCCGTGTCATTTGAGTTGGGCTCTTTTTTTTTCAATTGGCTCAACTCTTTGTTAATTTCTTCGAAGGCTTCATCCTTATCGTATTCCGACTTATCATCACAATCTTGTACTATAAGTTCGAAATCAGATTGATTTTTTTTAGACTAGGTTGAAGATCTGTCGTGCATGCCATGTCATTAGAACCAGTATAAAGAGAACTGTTCAGAAGAGAAAAATAAGAAGAAAAATTAAAACAAAATAAGGAATGAGGAAAAAAACTTTCACTTTATTAAAATACGGGATAGCAAGGTTTCACACTTTGGCGAGCACAAGAAAAATCTGGATTACAACCCTGGAATAATCCAGACAACAAGAAAGAAAATCAGAGCCCACTACCAAGACTCCCTTCGTATAGGAAGAGGAGTAGCCATTCAATTGTTGATTTTTGCTTTCAGCCCCACAAACTGCACATCTGCCTCATTGGACCCTTTTCCAACACCATAACTGGCTTGTCATCCACCTTTTCCAACTATACCACCGCTTTTCCACTTGTTAACATTTCTTTTGAACTGACACATATCATCATCACTGTTTGTGAGGGTTTCTTTATCTCCCCTCCTTCGTGCATTAGCTCAATCATGTGGGTTTCAAGTTGTGCCGGCAACGGGTTCTGATTGATGTTGGGTGCCTCTGGTGTCTGAACCTCAATCTTGTTGGTGTCAATAAGATTTTGTACTGCATGTTTCAACTTCCAACATTTCTCGGTATCATGACCGAGAGCCCCCGAACAATACTCACAGCTTACCGAGTGGTCCATATTTTTGGGAAAGGGATTTGGCAATCTGGGCTCAACAGGACTCAACAAGCCTAACTGCCTTAATTTGTGGAACACGGCAGTATAGGTTTCCCCTAACTCAGTGAATGTTCTTTGTATTTTTTCATTTCTGAAAGCCTGATTTCCCCGGAAACCTACCCCTGGAGGGTTCTTGTAGGCTCTTGGTGGTGAATAGGTGTTTTGCAGTGGTGTATGTGTGTTCTGGGGAGCCGGTGCGCCCCATTGCGGGCGAACCGGAGGCCGAGTGTACGTTTGGGCTTGATGCACGGAGAAGTGTGGTTCTTGAGGTGGATAGTAGTGCTGAGGTGGGATGTATGGGTAGTTTGGTTTGTGGGTTCTGGGTTGGTTGTAGTATGGTTTACCAGACCTGGACCAACTGTTTGCCTCAATCGTGGCAATTTCTTCTTTCTTCCTCCTTCCCAGGGCACCTCCCGTGTTGCTCTGAATAGCCTGGATCGTTGCCTTGAGTGCTGAGTAATTCAGGATTTTGTCAGACCTCAGACCCTCCTCTATTATGACCCCTATCTTTACTACTTCATTGAAGGATTTCCCAACCGTCGTCACCAAGTGACCAAAGTAAGTTGGATCCAGTGTCTGCAAGAAGTAGTCCACCATTTCTCCCTCTCTCATGGGAGGATCAACTCTGGCCGCTTGCTCTCTCCAGCGGAACCCGAACTCGCGAAAACTTTCCCCGGGCTTATTCCCGGTCCTCAGCAATGTGAGACGGTCAGGGACTATCTCGAGATTGTATTGAAAGTGACCTGCGAAAGCCTGCGCCAGATCATCCCAAGTGTACCATCTGCTGGAATCCTGCCTGGTATACCATTCTAGTACCGATCCGCTCAGACTTTGGCCGAAATAAGCTATCAGCAGCTCATCTTTGCCGCCTGCCCCTCTCATTTTGCTACAGAAACCTCGCAAATGTGCCATGGGGTCACCGTGCCCTTCATATAAATCAAACTTAGGCATATTGAACCCAGCCGGGAGTTGGACGTCCGGGAAAGGGCATAGATCCTTGTAGGCCACGCTGACCTGGTTGCCCAATCTGTGCAGTTTTCTGAAGGACTGCTCCAAGCTTTTGAACTTCCTCATTACCTCATCTTGTTCTAGGACTTTAACCGGCTTTTCAATCTCTGCCGGTACCTCCAAGTGTGGATTGTAAGTATGGGGTTCTAGTGCATGGAATGTGGGCTCAGGGGGATAGTATTGCGTATCGTGAGCCTGAAACAACGGCTCGCTGGAGGATCTTTGTAGCGTGGCTGGCGGAGGTGCCCCGAAGACGGGGACGATTGGCGGAGGAGGGTTTTGTTTGGGTGGTGGAGCTTGGGGATTATAGGAAGTATCCCCTTGGTAGTATTGGGCAACGGGGAAGCTTGTTGAAGGGCTGGGTGAAGGGTATTCCGGTGTGTGTCCCGGTGGGGAAGTAGGAGTGACGAGTGGTTCGGGCCCCTTTTGCGCCTTAGCCATGGCTAGCTGCATTTCATGCATTTCCAATCTCATTTTTTCTATATTGGCCATCGCCTCCTTCAACATCTGATGTGCCGTCCTTTCCGACTCAACACTATTTTCTGAGCCAGTCATGCTTTCTGGTATAATCCCTTTTGATCTTGTTTGATAATGGTATGGTGACAGTACGCTTTAATAACTAACTGTTTGGATTTGGACAAACAACAAACTTGTTAGCGTTAAAGTTTTAACAGATATTGTAATTGCATGTTGGGGAACGCAATATTCTTAGGCAGTTAACCATTTCTAACATTTTGCATCCTCCCGGCTGGTTTTTATTCGTGCCTTTTCAAGTGTTTCGGAAACCCTCCATTCCACCCTTTTTATTTATTCTTTGTGCCTTTTTTATTTATTCACTTTTTTTTTGTGGTCGAATCTTATGGAGATTGCCTACGTATCATGACCCCGCATGAATCAGACCTTGCGTAGTTCGGACCAATAAAAGATAAACAATACTAATCATTTTTTTTTCAATTTACATATTAAAATAAACTGAAAAATCAAACAAACCACATTTTCTAATTAAAGATTTATAAACGGCTAGTCTCTTTCCCCGTTTGACAAATGCAACCAAACGACTATTTTTGCAAATGTGGCCCCTTCCAGATCTCACATGAATATGAGGCCGGGGAGGATTATTTTATGATACTTTACAAACTTGTCCGTTCTTTTACGAAAATAACCTTTCGACAATTGAAAGATACTCTAAGGCTATTTCGGCAAGAACGGTTTAAGACACTGCCGAAGCTGGCTCGGCTTATTTTTGACTAAAAATCCAAACGGTATTCACCTGACCGCTGACTCTTGTTTTTTTTTTCGAATTACAATAAAAGCCTGGTGTTGCAAACACGACCCTTCAGCGTCTCGAAGACGAAGATTTTTTAAGGCTGTGTGGGTCAACTGGACCAAAATCCTAAACACGACCCAAAAGGTGGCTGTTTATGCAAAGTCAGCCTTCCGACGTCCCTTTCGGGAACATTCGGCTATTTTGACAAAACAACATCACCCGACTTATTTATGACTCTTTTTATCATTTTTTTCAGAATAAAAAACTCAATATTGCAAACACGGCCTTTCAACATCTCAGGGACAAAGATTTTTAAGGCTGTGTGGGTCAACTGGACCAAACCTTAAGAAATGAACCAAAAGTGGATGTTTATGCAGAGTCAGCCTTCCGGCGTCCCTTTCGGAAACATTCGACTATTTATGACAAAATAACATCATCTGACTTATTTACGACTCTTTTTATCGTTTTTCAAATTAGAAAACTCAATATTGCAAACACGACCTTTCAACATCTCGGGGACGAAGATTTTTAAGGCTGTGGGGGTCAACAGGACCAAATCTTACACATGACCCAAAAGTGGCCGTTTATGCAAAGTCAGCCTCCCGACGTCCCTGTCGGGAACATTCCGTTATTTTTGACAAAACAGCATCACCCGACTTATTTATGACAGAATTAAATGTTTTTATTTATTTATTTGTTTTTGGCTATTTTAGCAAAAGGTGGGGTTGGACCCGATGAGGGTTGCCTACGTATCTCACATCCGATGAGAATCAAACCCGCGTAGTTCGGGCATGTCATAAATAAACTAATTTTAAATTATTTTTTTTTTTGAATTTGTAAAAGAACTGCTTTAAAAGAAGAAAGGAAGTATTTATTTATTTTTTTTGGATTTTGATTGATTTTCTTTTTAAAAGAAAGACTTCTAAGAATTCCTTTTCTTTTGATTTGAACTTTGAGAATTTCAAAAGTAAAAGGAAGATGTTTTTTTTTCTGAATTTTCAATTGTTTTTTCTTATTCTAAAGAAAAAAGAAATTTTTTTTTGGAATTTTACCTTTAATAAAAGAAATGCTTCTAAAAAAATATTTTTTGAATTTTGAATTTTCTTTTCAATTTGAAAGAAGAAGGAAAGTATTTTCGGATTTTTTTATATATATATATATTTTTTATTTTATTTTTTAAATAATTAAAAAGACTTTCTAAAGAAGTCAATAATGGAAAATATTTTTGGATTTTTTGTTTTGAAAATTGGGGGTCTAAAAAACTTTTCTAGACTTTTTGGCAAGATAAATATTTTTGCAACAAATAAAGATATATATATATATATATATATATATATATATATATATATATATATATATATTTGTTGGAAATAAAGAAAACTTTTTGGATTTATATATATATATATATATATTTGCAACAAATAATGAAAATCACTTCAACGCCCGGCTCTTTTTTTTATTTTTATTTTTGGTATTTTTATAAACAAATAAATAAATAAAAATCATTTTAAAAACAAGACTTTTTTTATTTATTTATTTATTTTCATTTTCATGGCAAGACAAACTATTTTTTTTCTATATTTTTTTTGAAAAACAAGATAGAACAACGACTTTTTTTTTCTTCGATTTTTCCTTTGCTTTTAATAAAACAAACTAATAAGACATTGTTTTTTTTTTCATTTTCTCAAAATTTCGGCAGAGTTTTGACAGTATTTTTGCATTGGGTTTTTCAAAAATAAACAATTAACTCCCTAACCGCTATTTCCTTTTTTTTTTCAATTTCACAATATTCATAATATTCAAACACCGGTCAGCATGCGGGCGCGAGACAAATAAATGCACGGAAAACAAATAGGATGCATTAGGATGGTCCTTTCATATCAGGTTGCTAGTCCTAGACGGACCCAACCCCTGTGTTGAGTCCCCTAAGTCAAATGCAATGTGATGCAAATAAGCGTTCCTACTAGGGATCCGGCATGAAGTCACGTTATTCTATGTTCAAAACCTGGGTCGGTGTTCTAGACAGTGTACCCGAGCGGACAACTCGAGCTGAGGAAGGAGCTCCTTTCCGGGAACCAAAAGGCCAGCCGGCTTAGAAACTTTCCGAGCCTCTTTTATTTAGGGTATGACACTAACAGAATAGGGAGTCTCAACCAGTAAGCACATCCCCGGAGGTAAGAAGAGGAAAGGTTTCAGCACAATTTATATACAGTTCAGATAATATCAAAGCGGTAAAAGCAGCATTTAGCACATTAGGCTCAAAACATGTAAAAATCAGATAAAGCCAAATATAACAATTTATCTAAGCTCGAATTTCTAACCCTGAACCAGTGGTTCTGGGTTACTATTCCCCAGCAGAGTCGCCAGAGCTGTCACACCTCCTTTTTCCGCACCCGCGAGGTACAAGGGAGTTTTTTTCCAATTAAAGGACAATCGAAACGGGATTTGTTTATTTTATTTCAGAGTCTCCATTTGGAAGGTTTTAAGGTGTCCCAAGTCACCAATTTTAATCTCGAATCGAGGAAAAGAATGACTCTATATTACAGTATGCGTACCAGAAATTCGGATGAGGAATTCTGTTAACTCGTGAGAAGGTGTTAGGCATTCCCGAGTTCCGTGGTTCTAGCACGGTCGCTCAACTGTTATATTCGGCTTGATTAATCTGATTTTATACAAATATGAACTGATGTGCAAATTTTAACTTTTTACTGCTTTCATAATAATTATTATTTTATAGGACTTGCAACGTTGTGAAAACATATCTCAAACCACGTTACATCAATGCACCCGTGGTTATTGACATATCTCGACTCGGTTGAGATTTGGATTTAGGTCACATAAATGTGCACCCGAGTTAAGGAAAATAAATTATTAAAGGCGTGCCTAAAGCAACTAGCGTATTGTTATTTTGGGGAAGGCCGTAAAATTCGCTAAACGGCCTGTCCCGAATTCTAAGTATTTTAACATATATATATTTAGAGGGCCCCGCAACTTGTGCATTTTTTGTTCGTCGAGGCTCGTCTCATTCATTATTAAAAAAAAGAATTTGCAACGTCATGGAAATGCATCTCAGACCACGTCACAATCAATGTACCCGTGATTAGAGACACATTTCGATTTCGTTGAGATTTGGATTTGGGTCACATAAATGTGCACCCGAGTTTAAGGAGATAACATTATTAAATACGCGCCTAAAGCGACTAGCGCAGGGTTATTTTGAGAAAAGGCCGTGAAGTTCGCTAAGCGGCCGATCCCGAGTTCTAAGTAATTAACACATACATTTGTGAGGGCCCCGCAATCTATATATTTTACTAGGCGAGGCTCATCTCATTTATTTTAAATAAACCTGTAGTGACTACATTTTTCTATTAAGTTCGTCTCTAAAAATAAAAGGAAATCCCTCAATTAATTACATGCTGAAAAAGTCAAACTTATTAGTTGTTAATTTACGGCTAATGCAAAAATGGAAAATTGCAATCGAGTTTGTACAAAGAGAGATTGCTTCTGTTCTATATTCTATTATTTAATAATACTAAAACATGAGATTGACACACCATAATATCAAAACAGATTAACTATTCTTTGATTAATTTAAACTAACATTATTAGATGAAGAAGTTATACATATGCAACATCATTACTCATTAATCAATCAACTACATTTTTATACAAAGAAAAGAAAATTATATTCAAACACAAATCCGAACAGAAGAAATTCAACAGGAACAGAGCCTGATTAATATTTCATTTCGCTTCAAACCGAGAGTGTACAAATGTGTACCTGGAAATGGCAGTACAAGAACAAAAGAAGGAGAAGTCAGCAGCAATAATAACACAACAACAGCAGGTTCAGCAACGCCGCAAACCAGTAACAACCAGTAGAATAACCCAACAATGGATTGAAAAATCAGCAATACCAAAGTGCAATCGCAGTCAAAGCAGAAGAGAGACCGATACAAGATGCAGTAGTTTACTGATTTTGAATAACACTCGAGAAAAGACAAACAGAATTTATTCAAGTAGAAGTTCAAGTTGTCTTTTTCTTTTTCAGTCTAAAAGCTCTCTCATGTAAAAAAAAGTTTGTAAGCTCTCAAGTGTAAAAGTCTCTCAATAATAATCTCCAAGTCTAGTCTTAATGTTCAAAGTCTGTTTCTCAAGTATTAAAACTTTCTCCCAAAAATCTTCTTCTCCTTTCCGTCCCCTTTAATGTGTCAAATGACCCTATATATATAGCAAGACAAGTCTTGAATCCTCAACCCAAAATATTCCCCCAATGGCATGCTTTGTCCCTACTACTTAATGTTTTCTTTATTTTAAACTTTGTCCCCCATGCCTACATTAAATAAATACATCATCCACAACCCATTACAATTTGTCCCCCATGCCTAACATAAACAAATGTAATATTCCCCTCCACTACATTATGTTTTGTCCCCCATTATGTTAAACAATTATATCAAACACCACCCCATTATAATTTGTCCCTCATGCTTAACATAAAGAATTAAAATAATGTTCAATTACCAAACTACCCCTCCGTCCCTATTGCAATTACCATTCTACCCCTGAATGTAATGCAATTTACCAAACTAACCCCATCAGCATAACTTAACCAAAATATAGCCAAGATGACCAATTTCTCAACAATCTTCAACAACAAATTACATGAACACGATGAACAACACAACTCAAAATTAATGGAATGAATTAACCATATCGGGAACCAATCCTGGTTAATTTAGACCATCAATGGATGAGCAAGGGTACAACAATACAAACAACAAAATACATGATTCAAATTAAATCAACAAATCAAAAACAAACATAAACTCACATTAAATCACTGGATTAAACATGAACTTCAAACAAAGATGAACATGAACTAAATCTATTTTTAAGCAACAAACATGACAGATTCACATGATTAAAACAACATTAATAATTTCTGGAAAATACATAACAGCATGAAACAATTTGAAGAAATAATCAATTAAATTTCAATTTGAATCTAACAAACATTAAACTAACAATTTTTTACCTAAACAACAAAACAAACATGAAATAAACATGAAAACAACTAATTAAATTTCCATTTGAAAATCTGAAAATTAATTCAACAAAACACATGAACAAACTAAAAATTTAACAAAACAATGAACAAAACAAACATTTGCCGATTTTAGATTCGAAAATATCAAAACAAAATACGGACAAAATAAAACTCAAAATATACTAACCGGATCGAAACGACGAACAACAACGAACTTGACCATGTAGGGACTGTTTTGACGAGCCTCGACCAAGGCTCGAACAAACGACGACGAAACGAATTTAAGAAGTTGACGCCGAAAGTAGCACCGACGCAGCAGCAGCAGTCGACGCAGCAGCGTGAGCAACCAGTAGCAACGATGGCGGAACTGAGGATGCAGCAGCGAAACGGAGGAGCTGGAGAAGATGAAGCAACAGTTACGGTAGCAGTTCATCAACGCTGCTGAAACAGTGGTGGTTGATCATCGCTGCTGAAATAGTGGTGTTGGGGAGCAGTAGCAGCAACGAGCTCCCCTCGAATGCTGACGAAGCTGGAAGAAGAAAGAACGTCGAGGAAGAGGAATCAAACGCTATGGTCGTAGCAGCCATGGCGTAGTGGTTGTCCATGGCGCAACTGGTCGCTTGGAAATAAGACGACGATGGTCGTTTGGACGAAGAAGATGAAGAGCTCGGGCAGCAGCTGTTTGGACGTGAAAGAGCAGAAGCAGCGGGTTGTTTGGACGACAAGGGTGTGTCGAATAAGAAGGTAAGGGGCAGCCATGGATGCTTGGGGTGGTTTAGTTTTGGAGAAGAAGAAGATGGAGGGGGCGGGTAGGTTTTTTGTGTTTTTTAGGGTTTTTCCAAAATGAAAAATGAAGATTAGGAAGGGTTAGGTCATTTTGGGGTTAATGGGGCGGACCGGGTCGACCCGGTTTGAAGTGGACCGGGTCAAGGGGAAGGTTGGGCAATTATTTGGACCTGTGGTTTGAAATTTGAAGAAATGACCCAATCCGATTTTTCTTTGTATTTTTGTTCTCTCTTTTTTTTTTAAACTAAATTCTAAAAATACTTAAATTATTATTAAGATCTAAATTAAGTTATAAAAGCGCAAATTAACTCCCAATAACAATTAACGCACAATTAAGCATAAAATTATTCATTTGGACATTAAATGCTAAAAATCCAAAAGATGCCTATTTTTGTAATTTTTAATTTTTGTAAAACAAATTTAATTACTAACAATTGTAGAATTAAATCCTACATGAAAAATGCAACATATTTTTGTATTTTTTTTATTAATTTAACAAATAAACAAACACAGACAAATACAAATAATTATCCAAAAATATCACAAAATCTCACAAAATTGCACACCAAGGAAAATCATTTGATTTTGAATTTTTTTTTGGGAGTAATTCTCATATAGGGCCAAAATCACGTGCTTACACTCACCAGTCACCATAATTTTGATACACTGAAAATTAAAGATCTGGTAACTAAATAACTGATATCTGATAACTGAACTGATAACTGGTGACTGAAATTATAACTGATAACTGAAATGATAACTAATAATTGAACTGAACAAATGAAGTAAGGATATGAATACTCCCTCTTCTGAATAATGAACAACCTATTTATCTCAATAAATAAACTGCAGCCTCAGGCCCAATATATATATATATATATATGTGCACAACTGCATCCTTGGGCCCAAGTATACGTATACGTAACTGAGACCTCAGGTCCAAAATGCATAAAGCATAAACTGCGGCCTCAGTCCCACATATGAGAAAAGCACTAACTGCGGCCTCAGGCCCAAAGATGCATAAAACATTAACTGCGGCCTCAGGCCCAAAATTATGCATAAAGCATAAACTACGACCTCATGCCCAAATACATGTGTTCAACATTCAGGAACTGAGAATCATACTACAATACATGATAGTGAAATACTGAATACACTGAGTTGCATGATACTAGAATATTGGATCACACTGAGTTACATAATACTGGAATACTGAATAGGACTAGACTGAGACATGTATTCTTGAAGTGATTATGAACACTGAAACTTCAACTATTTATGGCATACTGAGTAATCTATACTAAGACTCGGGGGCATCAAACCCAAGTCTGTATTGAATACGTATTAAGCTCACAACGTTCAGAATGAAAGTGGTGAACGAGTTATGAAGCTAGAGAATAGAAGTTCTGCAACTATTCAAGAAACTAGGCTAAACTATATTTCTGAGGCAATTAGTAACGTCGTAAATGAAACGTAGTGTAGGAAGAATCATTAACATTCCTAAACATAGAGAGTTAGCCTCACATACCTTAACTTTCTGCTCTTGAGCGTAATACAACATTCACTAACCCTTTCAACTTTAATCTATATCAATACAAGTTAAAGGGATTCCATATTAGCAATAATTCTCATGTTTTGGTCACTTAAGTATCTTCTCAAACACTTGGTGACATAAATCTTCACAGTCCTTATTAATGGTGTTTCTACACCCAACAAGACATTCTGTTGATCCTAGATAAATTCTAAAGTCTCAAATTGTTTTAATCAACATCATTCTTTATCACCCATAAGGTAAACAACACCCTTTAACCAATAATCAACAATCACCACCCCAAACCTATAACCGTTCATGCTTTTCTATCAAATCCATCAACTCATATCTCATGAACTAGAGTCTATAATCATTAATCCAATAGTATATTCAATTAGAGGTTGAAGACATTACCTTTTTTAAGTTCAATCCTCTTGAATTCGAGTTCTAGGATTTCTTCTCTCAACAATGATGTCCCAATCGAATATCTAATGATATGAAGGGTTTACCCATATTAATAAGATGTTAGAAAATTGAAATTAACTTAAAATCACTATTAGAACTTACCTTGGATGGTGGAAGGACCCTTAAAGAGTTAGGTTTTTGAAAGTTCCCCTTTTTAGAGCAAGTTTTTATGTTTTGGGGCTATGGGGATGAAATATGGTTTTAAAACGACCCCTACAAGCGCGCCCGTGCAGCAGATGACCTGACCGCACTACTGACTATGCAAAACGGCAGTAACACTGCCTCAAAATAAGCGTGGTCGCGCTATGGGCACGGTACAGGCGCGCATATCGCATACTATTCAGTAAAATGCACATAACGTTTTGCACAGAGATCCATTTAGGCTCCATAATATATCATTGGAAATCTATTTAAAAGGAATACAACTTTTGTGTTTTGAGTTTTCCTAAATTCCTTACACATTTGCACTAAACACTGTTGGAAGACAGTCCTTCTGCAAACTTAGTCGATTTTGTCAAATCTTATGCAACTTACTTTCCATATTGAATTTGAAACAACTATTTTAACCCATAATCATACCGATGGGACTTCACATGTTCAAAATATAACCTTACTACTCCTTTAACTCATTCATACCTAAGCCGAATTTACGGGTTGTTACATTATCTCCCCCTTGAGATCATTCATCCTCGAATGATTTTCCTGACTGTAACTTATGCTAACTCCGAACCTTAAATGGGTCTGGTGGATCCATGAACTTTCATTAACACTTGTATAGTAAGCTGAATGAATATATGATTACTGAGCTGTTGCGATATTGAACTGAATGACTACTGCATTGAATGAATATTGGTTTTCCATAGATACGTGAATACTGAACTAACATAGATATATGAATATTGAATTGGCACGAATATTTGAGTATTTTGAGTACTAAGCTAGCATGAATGTCTAAGTATTGGACTAACATGAGTAGCTGAGTATTGAGCTAACATAAGTATTTGAGTACTGAACTGACATGAGTGTGAGTACTGAACTGACATGAGTATCTGAGTACTGAACTAACATGAGTATCTGAATACTGAACTGACATGAGTATCTGAGTACTGGAAACTTGAATGTTATAACATGACACGTGAAATACTGGCTGTACCACCACTAATTATAGTGGGAACTCCAACTCATAAGCTAATTGACTGATCCTTCGCAAGAATCTATATGGCCCAATATAGCAGGGACTATGCTTCCCCTTCTTCCCAAATTTCATAACGCTTTTCATAAGCGAAACTTTCAGAAACGCCCAATCATCAACTTGAAACTCTAGGTCTCTATGCTGCACGCTCGAATAGGACTTTTGGCGGCTATGAGTTTTCTTCAAACACTCTTGAATCAAATTAACTTTCTCTATAGTCTGATAGACCAAATCGGGTCCTACCAACTCCACTTCTCCAACTTCGAACCAACCAATTGGTGATCTACACCTTCGCCCATACAGAGCCTCTCATAGTGCCATCTTGATACTATAATGGTAAGTGTTATTATTATAAAACTCAATGAGAGGTATGTAATCATCTCAATTTCTTTTAACAATCAAGGATATCCTCAAGTTTTTGAATAATGCGCTCTGCCTGTCCATCTTTCTGAGGATGGAAAACTTGTGCCTAATCCTTTCTGAAATGACTTTTGAAAGTTCATTTTAAACTTAGCACAACAGTCCAAAATGACGGATCACTGAGTCCCATGCAATCAAACGATTTCCTGGATGTATAACTTGGTATAATCTTCTACTGAATCTGTAGACTTTACTGGCAAGAAATGTGCTGACTTGGTAAGTCGATTTACAATCACCCAATCAAGTGATGCTTTTGAGATGAGCAAGATACTCCTGTTATAAATTCCATATTTACCATCTCCACTCAAAAGTATGTGTAAACTATGGTAAAATATTGGGTTTCCTGTTGCTCGACTTTCATTTGTTGATACTTCGGACACTCGGCCACAAGGTCTGCGACGTCCTTTTATGTCGTTCAACCAATAAATATTCTTAGTCATGATGCATATTTGGGGAACCTGGATGGAAAAAATACCTGGAACTATGGGCTTCTACTATGATCTTCCCTCTTTAAGGCCATCTATGTCTGGAACACATAGTCCATCTCGGTACCTCAAATTTCCATTATCTCCCCCTTATTCAAAAGCTAACATTTCATTCTGGTGAATCCCTCTTTTTACTGAAACAAGTAGGGGTCATCAAACCGTTTATCCTTCACTTCGGCTACTAAGGAGGAACAAGTCATATTCTAGACAACAACTCTACTATCTTTGGAGCATGCAAATCGAACTCCTAACTAGGCTAAGCAATGAACTTCTTTCACCAGAGTTGTCTTATCTACCTCAATCATGAGTTATACTTCCCACACTTGATTATCTTCTTAAGCACTTCCTGAATACACTTATAGCATTGTTGCGAGCTAATTCTTTGACTTGTATTCCAAAATTAGAGTCTCGTACAATGCCACTACCCCATAACACATAAATAGACATGGTTTTCCAACCTTTCTATGACCCTTTTATCATCAATAGCTAAGCTCGGTGATCATTCTAATCACTTTGTGCCTCTTACACATCCTAGACATATTCCTTGTGGTAATTATACAACTTTCCCTCATTACCGAACTGATTTTATTTTTCATATCCCATGCTAATTATTCAAGATTCAAATCATTAAATGGACTTACTAAAAAATTTTGCATCACCCCTTAGATCGAAGGTCTTATACTTGCGGATCCTTCTCTTTTTGTTGGGATCCAAATAACTTTCCTTATTTTCTACAATTCTTTGCACTCTAAGTCAATGACGACTAATCTTCCAACTTACTTATGAGAAATCTCCTTTTTTTCTAGGAAAAACTAAATTATTCACATAAATGAAAGCTAATGTATTCACAACTATCATACATAATCTTAATAATTTAACTCTGCTCACACTGTCAATCCTGGAGAAAACCCCTTTCGATAATTCTTAAAGGCTATTCTTCTATAGCTTGCTCTCTCACTGCCTAGCTAATTGTTTTTCCCACTATCATTGTACTTCAGATTTAACTTAAACTCTTTGGGTTCTAACACACGTTTGGTGTTTTAAACTATTAACTACTCACTATTGTTGACCTACCTAAGTAAATCAAATCGTACATCTACTAGCTCTGCTAAAATTGCTAGTTCACTATATCTACTCAAAATTTACTTACTATTCTTTTACTAACCACCTGCTAGCATCATGTTTTCTAGTCCTCTTTGAATAACTAAAGGGAAACAGAATATTATTCCTAAAATCCCTCACCATCCAACACTATTCTACGGTCGCATACTATCTCCCTTTTTTTTCTAAACTATGTGCGCGGATCACACTTAGGGAATTCATCTGTCTTAAACAAAATTGAAATATCTAAACCCAAACTTTCTATACAATACAAAATCATAACATACTATAAATATCCTCGATAATCACTTAGTCACATAACCTAAGGGGGAACTGCCATATCTTTTATCTTACATCAATAGCTGCTTCTTATAGTAGCTTACTAGCGTGGTACTTCTAGTTCTGATTTGAATAAATCTAACAACTTAAAATCATTCTCTGAAATTCGATATTAGCTGCCCTTGGTACTCATTTCATATATCTCATCTTCTAGTCATTTGCATGAGTTGTACGAAATCACATCTTTGGTGATAACAAACGTTTCTGACTCCTAGGTATTTTACCCTTAGGCTCTCTTCTGTCCAAAACTATTGTGACTAATGTTAGGGTCTGACATCTGAATTATCATCATCCAACTTGTGGCTCCATTTTCAAGAATTAAATAAAGTTGTTCTATGAGGTAAAACACATACAAATACACTACAATGCACAAACTTATCCTTCAAAGTATACCATCATCTGATAATTCACTTCATGTGCCATCCGGTGAGTCTTGGTCTTAATCCGGACCTAAAACATGAGAAGATTTTGCTATGATCATTGTTACTTATATTTTCTTTTAGCACCCATAAGCATCACTACATACTCACCAGTCACCATAATTTTGATACACTGAAAATTAAAGATCTGGTAACTAAATAACTGATATCTGATAACTGAACTAATAACTGGTGACTGAAATTATAACTGATAACTGAAATGATAACTAATAATTAAACTGAACAAATGAAGTAAGGATATGAATACTCCCTCTTCTGAATAATGAACAACCTATTTATCTGAATAAATAAATTGCAGCCTCAGGCCCAATATATATATATATATATATATATATATGTGCACAACTGCATCCTTGGGCCCAAGTATACGTATACATAACTGAGACCTCAGGTCCAAAATGCATAAAGCATAAACTGCGACCTCAGTCCCACAGATGCGAAAAGCACTAACTGCGGCCTCAGGCCCAAAGATGCATAAAACATTAACTGCGGCCTCAGGCCCAAAATTATGCATAAAGCATAAACTACGGCCTCATGCCCAAATACAGGTGTTCAACATTCAAGAACTGAGAATCATACTACAATACATGATAGTGAAATACTGAATTACACTGAGTTGCATGATACTAGAATACTGGATCACACTGAGTTACATAATACTGGAATACTGAATAGGACTAGACTGAGACATGTATTCTTGAAGTGATTATGAACATTGAAACTTCAACTATTTATGGCATACTGAGTAATCTATACTAAGACTCGGGGGCATCAAACCCAAGTCTGTATTGAATACGTATTAAGCTCACAACGTTCAGAATGAAAGTGGTGAACGAGTTATGAAGCTAGAGAATAGAAGTTCTGCAACTATTCAAGAAACTAGGCTAAACTATATTTCTGAGGCAATTAGTAACGTCGTAAATGAAACGTAGTGTAGGGAGAATCATTAACATTCCTAAACATAGAGAGTTAGCCTCACATACCTTAACTTTCTGCTCTTGAGTGTAATACAACATTCACTAACCCTTTCAACTTTAATCTATATCAATACAAGTTAAAGGGATTCCATATTAGCAATAATTCTCATGTTTTGGTCACTTAAGTATCTTCTCAAACACTTGGTGACATAAATCTTCATAGTCCTTATTAATGGTGTTTTTACACCCAACAAGCCATTCTCTTGATCCTAGATAAATTCTAAAGTCTCAAATTGTTTTAATCAACATCATTCTTTATCACCCATAAGGTAAACAACACCCTTTAACCAATAATCAACAATCAACACCCCAAACCTATAACCGTTCATGCTTTTCTATCAAATCCATCAACTCATATCTCATGAACTAGAGTCTATAATCATTAATCCAATAGTATATTCAATTAGAGGTTGAAGACATTACCTTTTTTAAGTTCAATCCTCTTGAATTCGAGTTCTAGGATTTCTTCTCTCAACAATGATGTCCCAATCGAATATCTAATGATATGAAGGGTTTACCCATATTAATAAGATGTTAGAAAATTGAAATTAACTTAGAATCACTATTAGAACTTACCTTGGATGGTGGAAGGACCCTTAAGGAGTTAGGTTTTTGAGAGTTCCCCTTTTTAGAGCAAGTTTTTATGTTTAGGGGCTATGGGGATGAAATATGGTTTTAAAATGACCCCCACAAGTGCGCCCGTGCAGAAGATGACCTGACCGCACTACTGACTATGCAAAACGGAAGTAACACTGCCTCAAAATAAGTGTGGTCGCACTATGGGCGCGCTACAGGCGCGCATATCGCATACTATTATGTAAAACTTTCATAACCTTTTGCATAGAGATCTGCTCCGGCTTCATAATATATCTTTGGAAAGCTATTTCAAAGGCATACAACTTTCGTCTTTTGAGTTTTCCTAAATTCCTTATACATTTTAATTAAACCCTGCTGGAAGATAGACCTTCTACAAACTTAGTCGATTTTGTCAAATCTTATGCACCTTACTTTCCATCTTGATTTTGAAACAACTATTTTCACCCATAATCATCCCAATTGGACTTCACATGTTCAAAATATAACCTTACTACTCTTTTAACTCATTCATATGTAATCCTAATTCACGGGGTGTTACATCGGGTTTGGGCAAATTCGGAACTTGTGATGTAATTTGATTAATTTCGTATGGGTTTCACTCCTCTAGCATATTTTGATGGTTATACACTGATTTTGGTTAGATTCGGGGCATTTGGAGGCTGAATCGAGAGGAAAAAGCATCGCGGACTAGAGTTTGGCTTGGCTTAAGGTAAGTAACGGTTCCAAACTTTGTTCTGAGGGTTCGAAACCCCAAACTATGTATTCTATGATTACTATTGAGGTGAAGGAAATGCCAAGTGACGGGCGTGCACTGTGAGAAAAAGCGGCTTGGATCATTCTAGAGCACCGCTTAGTGACTTTTTTTCCTGATATCTGTGTTGTATCTATGTGATTAAGTCAATGTGCTGCAAATCATGCTAATCACCATATTAAGGCTTCACGCCAATCCTGTTGAGACCCGAGAGGTCGTTTCTTGTTGTCTTTTCATTAGCTTTATTTATATTCTATACTCAGTCCTGTTCATGCATATTATATCATGCCTCAGTCTCGATTATTGCTATTTGACATATCATATCATTGTTCGGGATTGTATCATGACATCTTAGCCCATGTGTGTGAGACTGGAGAGTATTGACTGAGTGAGGCCGAGAGCCTGAAATTGATTGACAATATGGCATCGGGTTGTACGCCGCAACGAGATATTGATCATGCCTTCGCTGACATTGACATAGCGCTTGGGCTCAGAGAAGCCCCTCCAGAGTCTTTACACCACAGTGAGCGCAATTGATGATATTGAGGGATGGATCTTCCCTGGACATGGATCTTGTCCGCAGTTTTGGTATGGGGATGGATCTTCTCCATGAGGCTGGATTGGCCTGTTTCCTTGGTACTAGGTGACTTATAGTCTATGATGTATATATATTCCGGTATGGATCTTCCCTGGGCCGAATGGGCGATATACAATACCGAGTGGTTGAGTACTGTGAGTGGAAGTAGTATATGTAACCTTGATCATGCTATATGTGCATTGGTACTTAGAGTTTCTGAGCTTTATACTCTGTATCGTTCATACTGTATTTAATTACTACTGAGAAATTACATGAACTATAAGCATGTCTACTTTTCCGTACAACTAACTGTTGCAACCTGTTGAGGTTTGGTTCGTCACTACCGTCAGTCCATAGTTTGGACTCGTTACTTACTGAGTTGGTGTACTCAGGTTACCCCCTGCACCCATGTGTGCAGATCCAGGTATTTAGGGACACGGTAGCGGTTGCTTATCTTGCCAGTTGGAGGCCTTTTGTGGAGATTGCGAGGTAGCTGCTTGGCGACCGCAGTTTCGCCTTCTCCTTCCTTATCTTCCTTTAGTTTATTTGTTGGATATTCTCAGACCGTGTTGGTCATGTTATTTCGAACAGTTGTAGTAGTTTTTGGTTCATGACTTAGTGACACCCGAGGTCGGAATTATGTTTCTTTCCGCTGGATTTTGATTTTTACTTTTATCTTATTGAATTTCTGTTAAAATTATGATTTTCCTTAAGTATTTATTTGAAAAATGGAATGTTTGGAAATAAGTGGCTGGCCTAGTATCATGATAGTCGCCATCATAACATGGTTATATTTTGGATCGTGACATTATACCATCAAAATATGCTAAGGAAACAAAGTCGACTCGAAAATAACCATTTTATATCAAAAATCCCAAAATTGGCCAAACCCGACCCCCGTACCCACGTCTCGGATTCTGATAAAATTAACAAAACTAAAATCCTTACACTCTTACGAGTTCATACATATCAAAAATACCAAAATCAGACCACAAATGACCCCTCAAATCCCTAGATTAAGGTCTCCAATTTTCAAGCCCTGAACCCCCAATTTTTGCTACTAATTTCCATGGATTTCAAGCACAATCAGTTAAAAACCATCATAGAAACAAGTTTAGGGTCCAAAAACCTTACCTCCACGAAATCCCCTTAAAAACCCTCTTCAAGTTGCCCCCTCAAGCTCAAACCCGAAAAAAAATGGTGAAGAACAACTGAAAAATTGTGAAGGAGGGTTTATATACTTTCTGGCCCAGGTTTTCACACCTGCGGTCCATTTTCCACACCTGCGGAGCCTCTTCTGCGGGCAACCAAACCGCTCTTGCGGTTTTCACTTAAACCCTCTGGAACTGCACCTGCGCCTCCAGACCATCTCGCCCAATTCTGCATTTGCGTTCATTGTACCACTTCTGTGGGCCCGCACCTGCGGTCCCTAATCCGCAGGTGCGGTTATGACAATAATTCAACAGCTTCAGCTGCAAATTTCTAACTCCAAACTTCCCGTCAATCATCCGAAATCACCCCGAGGCCCCCGGGCCCTCAACCAAAAGTACGAACAAGTCATATACCACCATCCAAACTTATACCAAACTTCGAAACACCTAAAACGACATCGAATCAACAAAATAACATCGGATTCAAGCCTAAGGATTCCAAAAACTTCCAAATTCCACTTTTGATCAAAAAGTCTATCAAACCTCGTTCGAATGACCTGAAATTTTGCATACACATCACATATGACACAACGGACCTATTGCAACTTTCAGAAATTCCATTCCGACCCCTATATCAAGATCTCCCCTATCAACCGAAAAACGCCAAAATTCCAATTTCGCCAATTCAAGCCTAAATCTACTCCGGACCTCCAAAATCCATTCCAATCACGCTCCTAAGTCCCAAATCATCTCCCAAAGCTATCCGAACCATCAGAATTCACATCCAAGCCCTTTTTCACATAAGTCAACATCCGGTTGATTTTTCCAACCTAAGCTTACTCAAAAGAGACTAAGTGTCTCATTCCTTTCCAAAACCTCTCCGAACCCGAACCAACTAACCCGATATCACATAATACAGATGAACAAGACAATAAGAAGCAGAAATGAGGGAAACGAAGCGGTAACTCATGAAACGATCGGTCGTGTCGTTACAAAAATATATATTATTATTACTACTACTTACTAGATGTTGGATTTATTTAACGATGAAATATTTAAAACAAAGAAAAATTCATCCCAATAAAGAAAAATTGGCATCCTATAACAGCACATAACAGAAATTGGCAATTTTTAGCCTTATATTAGGTTTGGAAAAACTAGCCCCAAACAATTAACATTTTATAGCCAAATCTTCAAAAAAACTACTCTCTTTTATATTCTCTCTCACAAAAAAACTACACGCTTATTTTGGCTTCCCTCTCCGTTTCTCTCCTTGTACTTCTTCTTCTATCTCTTCTCTTTTGCTCTCATAATTTAGCAAAAATTCTTGTAAATAATGCAAAAAAAATCAATGGGATGAAAAGGTAAGGTTGATCTCACATCTGAGAAAATCAGAAGCAAAAACTAAGAGAGAAAAAATATATTTTAACTTTGTTTTTCTTCTCTCTTCATTTTTTTGGTTGGATTGGATGTGGGTGTGATTTAAATTGGTTGAAAATACCTAAACGAGGCCATATACAAATTTTGAGCAAGATTAGCAAAAACTAAGAGAGAAAAAATATATTTCAACTTTGTTTTTCGTCTCTCTTCCTTTTTTGGTTGGATTGAATGAGTGAGTGTGATTGAAAATACCTAAACAAGGCTATATACAAAATTTGAGCAAGATTAAAAGTGATTTAGACTGGTTACAACTAAAAAAGCAAACCTAAAAATCCAACAATGACATGTGTATATCACGTTATATATCGCGTACATTAGTGTATATCACACACAAGTTTTTAAGAACGTCTGTGTATATCACTTTGTATATCGTGTATATAACACAATTTGTTTATGGACGCCCATGTATATCACACTGTATATCGTATATATAATACAAATTTTCGTGGATATACACAGATACACATAATATACATGAGATATCACTGATGTGCATAGAGATATACACGTGTTGCAATAGAGGATACACATGTGGAGTCGTCTTGAACTTGAGTTTTCAATCTAAAATGTGTTATACAAAGAAGAAAAATAAAATTTTAAAAAATATTTTTGATATACACATTATTATTATGTATACTGTCACGACCCAAAATCCACTAAGGGTCGTGATAGCGCCGTACACACTGTCAGACAAGCCAACACCAAGTAGTTAGTTTAATTCCCATTTTAGTATTTGTTGAAATCATTTTCTTATATACATTAAGAAATAAATAATGAAATTCATAGAAATAAACATGAAGTCTTTAACAAACTTAATTTTGAGTAATCCCATAATCACCCCTGAACCCGATGTCACAACTGCACAAACTATCTCTAGGAAACAATATAATACAGCAACCGTCCGGAATACAAATTGGACAGAAAGTAAATACAGTAATCTGAAAGAGACTCTGCTGGCTGCGGGTCGTCTCGAGAAGTGCAGCTCACCTAAGTCTCCATATCAACCATGCTGCTACGCCCACTAGGCCACTAGAGAAATATGTGCCTGTGAAAAAAAAATGCACAGCAAGTGTAGCATGAGTACAAAAGCAACGTGTACTCAGTAAGTATCCCGTCTAATCTCGAAGAAGTAGAGATGAGAGGTCGACTTTGACACTTACTAGGGGTCCAATATTAATAAAACCAATAATATAGAAAATCGGGGATTTTCATAAAAATGATTTTAACTCAATAGCATGAGGCAAGTAAACAATTCTTTTATTAATAGAAATTTCCAAATTTGTTTTCGTCAGTTACACATTTATCTCAGGAGAGGGAGGAAATATCATCATTTATAGATTTTCAACTCAAGCAATACAAGCATGTGCAAAATCATGTCGAGGTCGTACTGCCCGATCCAACAATATTTATTTGTGCACTGCCAGAGGGTCGAATGGCGCGAACCATAGATGCATCTGTTTAATCTACCGAGGCATTTGACCCATTTCACAATATATAAACAAATTCAAACAATCAATCAAAAATTCATCAAGGAGAAATTATCCAAGAAAAAGGCAAATTTCTCTTTTAAAAATCAAGAAACGATGACTAGTCTTATAGAAATTCATTTACGCGTTCGATATGTTTTAAGCATTTTTAAAATTGACCACAAGATTTCAAATATTGCAAGTAAAGCATGCTTTTGGGTCCTAGACTACTCGAACTTAAGCATAATAGTAGCTACGCACAGACTCTCATCACCTCGTGCGTACGTAGCCCCTACAAATAGAAGCATATATCCAATTAATTCACCTATGGGGACAATTCCCTCTTACAAGGTTAGAAAGGAGACTCACCTCATCTCATAGCCTATATCCCAATTCAAGAATGCGCTCACACCTCCAAATCGGAGCCAAACGATCCAAAAACTATTCAAATGGGGTAAGAACTAGTCAATACATGCTCAAGAGTTCATATTCTAATTATTAAACTAATTTTCCAACCCTAAATGCAAGATTCCTAAAATTCATTCCCGGGCCCACGTGTCTGAATTCTGGAAATTTTTAAAGAAAGTTGTTACCCATAGCCTAAGGAACACAAATATATGATTTATACTAAATTCCATAACAAATTTCGTGGTTAAATCTCATTTTTGTCAAAATCCTAGGTTCTTACCTAAACCATTGATTTTTCCTAATTTTTACATGTTAATCTTCCTATAATCTATGTATTTAACTCATGTTGTGTAGAAATTACATACCTCAAAGTGCCAGGTGAAAATGCTCTTCCAAAACTCCAAAAATCGCCTAAGAGGATGACGTGAAATGAAATAATGGCCTAAATCCCGCCTTAAAAAAGCTGGACACAACCCTCTAATGTCGCATTTGCGACACTAGGTTCGCAAATGCGAGGGTTGTAAATGCGACAAAAGCCTCGCAAATGCGAACCTTGGGCTTCAGCTATTGGGATCGCAAATGCGACCCAAAGTCGCAAATGCGATGTCTGCTGGGATCGCAAATGCGGCAAAAGTGTCGCAAATGCAAACACTACCTTGGTTGGGCTTCATTGCAATTGCGAAGCCATCATCGCAAATACGAGGTTCGCATTTGCGAAAAATCTCTTGCATTTGCGAGACCTGCAATTGATGCCAAGAACACCAGAAAATCTGGTGTGCTTTCAACTCCTCCCACACTTCCGAAACACACCCGAGGCCCCAGGACCCAGTCTAATCACACAACTCAGTCCCATAACATAACACGGACCTGCTCGAAGCTTCAAATAATATCAAACAATGCTAAAACCATGAATCGCACTCCAATTCAAGCTTAATGAACTTTAGAATTTCAAACTTCTATTTTTGATGCCGAAACCTATCAAATCACGTCCGATTGACCTCAAGTTTTGCACACAAGTCATATTCAATATTATAGACCTACTCCAACTTCCGGAATCGGAATCCAAACCCAATATCAAAAATTCCACTTCCGGTCAACTTCTCAAAAACTTTCAAATTTCTAACTTTCGCCAAATGACTCCAAAATGACCTACGAACCTCCAAATCCACTTTCGATCGTGCTCCCAATACCGAAATCACCATACGGAGCTATTCCCAGACTCAAAATTCCAAACGGACATCGATAACATTAAAATGCACTTCAAGTCAAATTTATGGAATTCTTCCAAAATGCCAACTTCCATAATAGGCGGTGAAACATTCCCGGGTCATCTAAAACCCGATCCGGACATACGCCTAAGTCCAAAATTATCATGTGAACCTGTTCGAACCTTCAAATCTTGATTTCGAGGTCGTTTACTCATAAATCAATCCTTATTCAATTCTTTCAACTTAAAGCTTCCGAAATGGGAATTTTCTTTCCAAATCAACTCTGAACTTCCCGAAATTCAATTCCGACCATGCGTACAAGTCATAATATCTGACGTGAATCTACTCATGAACTCAAACTGTCGAACGACGCGCTTGAGCTCAAAACGGTCGGTCGGGTCGTTACATATACAATGTGATATACAAATAATATAATTATTAATTATTGATCAAAAAAGGAAAATAATTTTTGATATAGCATGTTTAAGAAAGTTCTAAAATGTAAAAATAATAAATATAATTGTGAGAGTAAATTATATTTTGGTATAAAAAGAAAATTAATTTTTGATATACACAAATAAGAAAAATAAACTTATAATATCTATTTTAGTATACACATGTCCGATGTGCTATACACTGTGATATACAAATAATATAATATTTTTATTGTGATATACATTGATATAAAGATATCAATAACTATATATATAATTTTATATTATTGATATACAAAGAATAATATTATTTATATATAAAGAATGAAAATAAAATTTTAATACACATGTTGATATATACAAAGAAGAAGAAAAAAAAGTTGTGATATACATATTATTATTGTGATATACATTTATTGGCTATTTGATGCCAATATCTATAACTAGGGCTAGTTTTTGCCAATTATATGAGTATGTTATTATACCATGCCAAAACCCCATAATAAAACAAAAATATTGATAGAACCAAGGAACCCACAATTGACCACAATTTAAAACATAAGTAAAAAGCCGTACTCCAAGCCTTAGAAGTCTGTACCTATCTCAATCAAAATCTCAAATCGGGTTTGGCTCAAAATCTCAAATTGAGTTTGGCCAGATTTTCTACAAGGAACTATGTATGGTGAGTATTGGAGATTTAGAAGGAAAAGATTTTGGCGGTAAGAATTTTGCTTCCCTCCTCCCAATTCTAAAAAATATAGTTTCTTTCCTTAGTTAAAATTCTTCAAAAACCCTAATTTTTTACATTCGGCTGTGCTATAATAGATACTTGGAGAAGAAAAATTTTTTATCACGAGGTTTTTGCTGCTGAGATTCACAAAGCTTATTTGCTACAAAGTCAAGGTACCAGTTTAGTTAACAGATTACTTTTTTTTTCTTAGTTGTTTGGATTTGGGTTAACATATTTATTTCTTTTTCTTAATTGTTTGGATTTGGGTTAACAATTTTCTTTCTTTTTCCTACTTGTTCGGTTTTTTTAAGAATGTTAATCTTTTTAACCTGATAAAGAAAGAGAGTTCTGTAGGTTGTTTGACCAATATATTGATTAAAATATAAAAGAATAGATAAATAATAACGAACACAATGGACCTAGATTTTTATAGGCAACACTAACTTATTTGGGGATGAAACATAGTTTGACGAATTGATGGATGGAAGAAAGTTCATTTTTTTGGGGGGCATTTCTTTTATTTGTTTTGCTTTATTCATATCTCTGATATGAGATTTTTGCGTTCTAAAAATACTTACTAGGTTTTTTCTTTCCTAGTTGTTTAGGATATTTAAGTTTGCTTCCAAAGTATATTTGTAGTACTTAAACTTTATGTATAGAAATAATAGTACTATTTTAAAATATTGGATTAGTATGATGTCATTTACTAGTTCAATCTAAAATAGATCTACATCAAGTTCAATAAAACATCAATTTGATAATTATTTTTTAAAAGTTATATTTACTCAAGATGTCAATTATGGTATTCTATAGTTTGATTTTGCTTAGTCATGATAAAATATTAAATAATGTGGCCATAGAGTGAACTAGTTTGTAAGATTCACTTTTGAAAAAAATAATAAAGAAACTAGATATGTTTTTTTTCCATGCCTTGAATGAACACATTTGTACAGTCATTAGTAAAGTGTATAAATTATTATAAATATTCGTATTCTACGATATACACTTTATAGTTTCTATCTATAATTACTCTCTTTTAGTTGATTTTTTTGCTATATATATATATATATATATATATATATATAGGTTATTCTTAATGGATAAGACTTGGATAAAAATATTGAATAGGAATGATCTTTTATATGAGAATGGAGCCAAAACGTTTCTTCATTTTGCCTCATTAGATAGGCCTAATGCATCTGAAATCTTGTGTCAGTGTCAGAAGTGTCGTAATATGAAATATATCCCGAAAGAATTGATTGTTGAACATATTGTGGTTGATGAATTTCTACCTAGTTACGTTAATTGGATTTTTCATGGTGAGACATCATCTTCATCAATGTCTATGGATAGATTAGATAGAGGTGATGAGATACAAGATTTGGTGCATGATGCTTTTGGAGTTTCTCCTACTAGTGACTTTATTAATATTAACGGCCATGGTGATAGTTTTGGTGGGTAAAATCAACATAATGTGGGATTTGATAAGAACACAGAGAAGTTTTTTAACTTATTGAAAGAAGCTGAGCGTGAATTATTTCCCGGAAGCAAATATTCACTTCTTTCTTTTATTGTTCGTCTATTACATGTAAAGTGTCTCAATGAGTGGAGTAATAATTCATTTTCCATGCTGTTAGAATTGTTTATTTCCTGAAGGTGAAATATTACCCAGTCCTTTAATGATGCAAAAGAAATTATTAAAGATTTAGGACTCGAATACAATAAATACATGTGTGTCCAAATGATTATATGATCTATTGGAGTGAGACAAAAGATCGAACTGATTGTAAGTTTTGCAAAGCTCCAAGATACAAACAATTTATAGGTGAATCTGGTAGTTTGGAAACCTCAAAAATTCCAGCAAAGGTATTTAGATACTTTCCGTTGATACCGAGGCTTCAAAGATTATTTATGTCATCTAAAACATCTACTGATATGAGATGGCATGAGGAAGGTCGCACTAAAGACGGGGTAATGCGGCATACTGCTGATAGTGTTGCTTGGAGAAAATTTGATGAATTGCATCAAGATTTTTCTCAAGATCCTCGAAATATTAGACTTGGATTGGCTTCAGATGGATTTAATCCATTCAAGTCTATGTTTATCTCACATAGCACATGGCTAGTTGTCTTGGTTCCATATAACTTGCCATCATGGTTGTGCATGAAGCAACCATACATGATATTATCAATGATTATTGATGGCCCTCATACACCGAGCAATGATATTGATGTTTATCTTCGACCGTTAATTGATGAGTTAAAACAATTATCAAGATATGGTGTGAAAACTAGATATGCTTGTCCATGATGTCTTTCCAAGACTAAATTTCTGAGATTGAAATATGGGCAAAAATATTATTTCATGCCGCATAGGCGATGGTTACCCCATGGGCATAAGTTTTGAAAAGATAAAGTTTCATTTGATGGTTTTAAGGAGTTAGAGGTAGCACCTAAATGTATGTCAGGTATTGAAGTTCTTAAGCAATTGAAAGGGATTAAAAAAAATTCGGAAAACATTCATCGACCAAATCCCAGAAAAGAAAATGGAAGAATTTTGATCATGTTGATGATGCCATATTGCAATATTTATGGAAGAAAAAGAGCATATTTTTTTAGTTAGACTACTGGAAAGACAATATGATTTGCCATAATCTTGACACAATGCATATTGAAAAGAATGTATTTGACAATATGTTCTGGACATTACTAAATGTTGACGGGTGAGGAAAAAACTATCTGAATTCTCGAATGGATTTACAAGAGAAGGGGATTCGAAAGGCGTTGCACCCTAAAAAAAGAGCTAATGGCAAATACTATCTACCTCTGACATGTTTCACTTTGAGCAATGCACAAAAAGATATGCTCTTACAAGTTTTAAGAGATGTGAAGGTACCAGATGGATATGCTTCAAATATATCACGTTGTGTTGATCTTAAGCAACGCATTGTGCATGGATTGAAGAGTCATGACTGCCATATTTTAATACAACAACTCCTTCCTATTGCTTTGTGAGGTCTCCTTCCAAGAATGTTCATATGATGATTTTGGACTTGGGCATATGTCCGAATTGGGTTTTGGATGACTCAGGAGCATTTCAGCGCCTATTGTGGAAGTTGACATTTTGGAAGAATTTCATAAATTTGGGTTGAGGTGTATTTCAATGTTATATATGTCCACTTGGGATTCCGAGTCTGGGTATAACTCTGAAGGTCATTTCGGGGTCATTTGGCGAAAGTTATAAATTTGAAGGTTTTTGAGCAGTTTGAACGGGAGTGAAATTTTTGATATCGGGGTCAAATTCTGATTCTAGAAGTTGGAGTAGGTCTGTAATGTCGAATGTCACGTGTGCAAAATTTGATGTCAATCAGATGTGATTTGATAGGTTTCGGCATCGAATGTAGAAACTAGAATTTCTTAGTTTCTTTAGACTCGAATTGGGGTGTGATTCGTGTTTTTAGCATTGCTTGATATGATTTGAGGCCTCGACTAAGTCCGTGATATGTTTTGAGACTTGTTGGTTTGTTCGGACGGAGTCCCGAGGGGCTCGGGTGAGTTTTGGGGTGGTATCAGACCATTTCTAGGCTATTTTTAGCTGCTGATTTTTGGCTAAAGCGGTGTGCTACACGATCGCGGGGAACTAATTGCGATTGCGATGGGTAAAATAGGAGAAATTGGCCAGTGTCGCGATCGCGGAAGGGCTTTCGCGATCGCGTAGAGGAAAGTTTCTGCTGCTATGACCCGACTTTGGAGGCTTGTATCTTGCAATCTATAAAGAATTTGTAGATGATCTAAAAATAAAAGTTGTTGCTCTTTATGTCTAATTTTAAAAAAGTGAAACCAATTGCAATTTGGAGTTTTATACAAAACGTTATGACCATTGTACTAGAGGCTGTTTGGAAGAGCTGAGCATTTGTTCTTCGTGATCACGAAGTATTTTCCGCGATCACGAAGGGAAAATTTTGGGCTAAAAATGTTGTGCATTGCGATCACAAAGTATTTTCCACTATCACAAAGAGTAAATACCTGGGCAGAAGCTATATTTCGAGGTTTCGGCCATTTTTAACATATTTGGAGCTATGGAGGTCGGATTAAAGCGATTTTTGAGGCGATTTTCATCATATGAATTGGGGTAAGTGTCCTATATCCTAAAGTTATTATACATTCTATGGTTATATTCATTTTTTTCCGGATTTAAATGGAAGAAATCAAGATTTTTGCAAAACTTTTCAAGAGCGAAAATTTAAGATTTGGAAGTCAAGTTGTCATCAGAATTTGATAAAATTAGTATAGTTGAACTCATATCGAAATAGGTTGTCGAATTTTGTGAGTTTCATCGGGTTCAGAGACGTGGGCCCCACTACCAACATTTCGAGCGGAGTTGAATTTTTTTTATAAATTGTTAAATTTCAAGGATTGAAGTATATTTTTAATTAACTTGCACGTTGTTTGACTAGTTTCGGATTGAACAGCACCAAGTTGGGGCTTTTAGAGCGAAATTGTGACTGGAAAGTGGGCTTTAAGACGAGATAAGTCTCCTTTCTAACCTTGTAAGAGGGAATTAACCCCATAGATGAATTAAATAAATGTGTGTACTTATTTGTGGGGGCTATGTACGTACGGGGTGACATGAGTCCATACGTAGCTACTATTATGCTATTGTCCGGGTAGTTTAGGATCCGTATCATGCTTTACTTGAAATATTTGCACCCTTACTTGCTAATTCAATTACTTAAGTCGTCGGAACTTGATAAAAGAAGTGTAAAGGTTAAATTCAATAACTTGAAAGATTTAATTGAGTAGTTGACTGTAAATGTGAAATTTGTGTTTTCCTTTAAAAATAAATTGCTATTTGTGGGTCCGGCTGAACGCCTCGGTAGTAAATAGATACATCTACGGTTCGTGCTGCTTGACCCTCCAGCAGTGCACAATTAAATATTATGTTGGATCGGGCCGTACGACCTTGGCATGATTTGCGCATGGCTTGATTGATTGTTTTGAGATTATTGATGATTGATGTTCCATCATTGGCCGGAGATATGAATAGTTAAAAATATGAAAATAAATTTGGAAATCTCCTACTAACAAAAGAATTGTTTACCTACTTCATGTTATTGAATTTATAGTCGTCTTATAAAACCCATAATTTATCATATTAACGATATATTATTGTTGGCCATAGTAAGTGTCAGAGTCGACCTCTCGTCACTACTTCTTCGAGATTAGACTGGATACTTATTTGGTACACGGTGTTTTGGTACTCATACTACACTTGCTATACATTTTATTGTATAGGCACATGTATGTCTAGTGGCCTTGTGGGCGTAGTGGCATGATTGATACAGGGACTTAGGTGAGCTGCATCTTGTGTATGATCCGCAACCAGCAGAGTCTCCATCAGAGTATTTGTCTTTTCTTTTATGTTCAAATTTGAATTCCGGATAGTTATTTTATTTTATTTTATTTACTAGTAAATATTTATGCACTTGTGACACCGAGTTCTGGGATGATTATGGGATATTTAATATTGAAATCGGGAAACGTTATTATTATTCCTTAAAGTTCATCTTTTACTAGTTAACTTGAAGGAAATTTATGATTTTAGAAATATAAAAATGAGAGTTTAATTAACTATTTAGTGTTGGCTTCCCTGATAGTGGTGTACGACGCCATCACGACCTTTAACAGATTTTGGGTCATGACAACATGGTATCAGGGCACTAGGTTCACTTAGGTCTCACGAGTCTTGAGCAAGTCTAGTAGAGCCTTGCGAATCGGTACGGAAACGTTTGTACTTATCTTCAAGAGGTTACATGGCTATTAGGAGCACTTCCCTTCTTGATTCCTCATCGTGCAAACTGATCTTTTTGAGGCTTGTACCTTTATTTCCTTACTATTTAATCTTATGCAACATGAATCGCTGGTTATCAATTGGGAATTGAGGAATTGTAATGGTACTACAGATGTGGTGCGAGATGTTTCTTCCTGCGTAGTTGATTGAGCTATTGTCGTCGCCTTGCAGAAGGATATTCTGTCGTTTCGACCCAGTAGCTGTACTTCTGAGAGTTTGAGGCTATACACAGGTTGATAGATGCTCATGAGTTGTTATCGCACAATAGTGATGTAATGGTAAGATGCTTGCCTATGTGTTAGGGTAGTGGGTGACTTGGAAGGAGCTTTACCCAGTGCGTGATTCAGATATTTAGTATTTTATTTCTGGTGGAGGAAAGACAATCGTTCTATGAATGTTCAAGTTTGGGTTGGAGGGGTAACAAAACTTGGTACTTTCAAGCGTGGTGGAATTTTCATCTCGCCCTTGATTGAACACGTTAAGCTTCGCCGATGTTATGGACTTCTTCAATTTGCCTTCGGGGTAGGGTATTGTGAAATGGTTCTTGAGATGTGGGTGTCAGAGATAACAGAGTGTAGCAATTTCGGAATCGAATTGGTACTTCTACTATTGATGGCTCGAGAAAGATAATCTTCTAAGAGGTTTAGAGTTGGTGGCGGCTCATTTTTTCGGGTGTTACAAAGATGGAATCGGATTTGGGGCAACAGTTGGGCGACGAAGGACATGTAGGAGGTGTTTTGCGGTGGTTGAATTTCTAGAAAGTTATGTGTGAAAAGTAGAAGTCGAGGAGTTGCTTAAAGGAGAGGGTTGAACCAAAGTGGGAGAGTGGCAGAGTAATATATAAGTTCTGTGGTAGGATGGTCACACGCCTTGAGGAAAGTCTGGAGCTATTTGGGTAATTCATGGTGGAAATGCACTAGGTCCACAAATTTTTATTTAGGTGCAACATGACTTCGAGTTTGGAATGCGTTTTTGGACATTTAGTTGATGCCAATGGGGAAGAAGGAACTTCGGTGGGTCTCAGGGTTATGTAATTGTAGCTTCAAGCTAAGTGGGAGAGCCCCACCGTCTATGATTGGACTGCGTGGTTGTCTACTTGTGTGGTTTCTAATTATCGGTGTATTGGTGGGTTATTATGACTAAGGAAAAAAACATCAGTGGTAATTTGAGCAAAGGATTTGAGGAATATGTGCTATCTTTGGCCTTATCGTTTCATGTTCATGTTTGGGAAGACTCAGAGTCTATGCTTCATGTGGATGTGATGTATAAGGAAAATAATTCAGCCGGTTGCTTCCTAGAGAGGGTGTTCATGTGCTAGCAAGGCATTGGAGTGTGACTATATTCGAGAATAAGTCAGAGTGGGTGACTCTCAACAATGGCCCTAGTAGGTTCAAAATTAAAGTTCGGTGCCTAAGGATTTTGGGTCCATGATATGGTTTAGTATCGAGCTTTTGCAACGGATTATGAAAAGGGCTTGGAGTATTCAATGTTATCTTCGGTATGTGGTGTAGCATTAGAGGAATGGGAGAAAATAATTTCGGACTTCATAGAGGAATTATCAGAATAGGTTTACCAGTTGAAGATGCGAATGTGCGCACAAGGAGGGTATGAGATGAATTGTGGGTTTTGAGACAATGTGGTCTCGTGAAATGGGATCACTCAGGATGAGTGCAGATTGAGTTTGTTATATTTTGAATTGAGCCATTGTTATTTCTAAGGAAAGTCCAAAGCAAATTAGAAGAATTTGGTTCCATTAGCAATGGTTGAATCGACATGGTGGTGGCAATGATCAGTTCCTTCAGCATGTTACGTTATGTAGATGATTGGTGGCGGTACGTGCGAGGCTTGGCGGCCGCTGCAATTAGATTTATTTAGAGATATTCAATTATAATAGTCTGATAAGTGTAGACGGACCTCAGAAGAGTTATGGTGGCTTAGACCCCTACTTGAGGATTGTATTTTCTGCGGTTATGGGAATTCAGTCACGTGTTGCAATGGTCCTCTTGAAATGAGTTAAGTAAAAGGTTTCTATATGATAAAGTGTGTACCCTATTAGTGGATCATGAGTTATGATGAAATTCTTGTACTCTTGTGCATAGACATGATTAAGTGTATCGAGTAGCAGGGGAGTTGGAAGTTGAGGATCAAGGTTGCGATTTGGGTGTCGACAAGAATATCACCAGCTCGGATGAACAAGGAAAAGAGATTCAGATGGTTAGAGTAAGCTGGTATTGTCTTTAGCGTCACCTGAGATCGATGTCCTCTGTAAGAGGCTTTGAGTACTTATTTGCGGATCCTTGATTTGCTTTACAACATTAGTATGGTCGGTGGTATGTGTAACAACCCGGCCGGTCGTTTCATGAGTTATAGTCCCATTTCCCCCTATTTTTACTTCTTTATGTATTGCTCAATTGTATTTCATCGTATCATGTTGGTTGGTTCGGATTCAAAGTGCTCGTGGAATGGAATGAGATACATAGTCTCTTATTTAGAAGCTTTAGTTGAAAAAGTCAACCGGAAGTTGACTTCTGGATATATGATCTCGCAAGTTAGTTTTTATGGTTCGGATAGCTTCATTAGGTGATTTTGGACTTAGGAGCGTGTTCAGAATGTAATTTGGAGGTCGGTAGTAGATTTAGGCTTGAGTTGACGAAATTGAAAATTTTGCGTTTTCTGGTCGGCAGTGGAAATCTTAATATCAAGATCGGAATGAAATTTTGGAAATTGGAGTAAGTCTGTTGTGTCATTTGTCATGTGTATGCAAAATTTCGGGTAATTTGGATGAGGTTTGATAGGTTTTGGCATCGTTTGCGGAGTTCGATAGTTTGGAAATCCTTGGGCTTTAATCCGAGGGTGATTTGGTGTTTCGATGTTGTTTTGAGTGTTTTGAAGGTTGGTATAGGTTTGAATGATGATATGTGACTTGTTGATATGTTTGGTTGAGGTCCCGATGGCCTCGGGATGGATTTGAGTGGTTGACAGGAAGTTTGGCTTTGAGTTGTTGATGCAGATTTTGCTGCTTCTGTCATTTCCGCACCTGTGGATTGGGGACCGCAGGTGAGAAGTCGCAAATACGATAAGGAGATCGCAGGTGCGTGTTTTGGTCATCAGGATAAGATGCGATTATTTGGACGCATCTGCAGCACCGCATCTGCGGTAACTATTGCAGATGCGGTCCCGGTCCTTTAAGTGATTTTTGCAGGTGCGCACTTGGGACTGCAGGTGCGAGTCCACAAGTGCGAGTTATTGTCTGCAGGTGCGGAATCCCTGGGGCAGAAAGTATATAAGTTCCCCTTCGCGCATTTTGGTCATTCTTCACAATTTCAACTCGGTTTTTGGAGCTTTTGGAGGGTTTTGAAGAGGGAATCAAGGGGAAACTTGTTGAGGTAAGATTTTTGAACTTAATACTCAATTCTATGGTGATTTTCAGTAGATTAAGCTTGGAATTTGTTGGATTTAAGGGTGAAAATTGGGGAATTAGGGCTTGGAACTTTAGAGTTAAAATTGGGTGATAAAGGCATCAAACGAAGTTGGATTTTGGTAAATTTGGTATGTATGGACTTATGAGGGGATAAGGGATTCTAGTGTTGTGACTTTTATCGAATTCCGAGACGTGGGTCCAGGGGTAAGGTTTGGCCAATTTTGGGAATTTTGATATAATTTGATAATTTTTGCGTGGGCTTTGTTCCTTTAGCATGTATTGACGATTTGAGGCCGAGTCGAGCGGCAAAGGCATCACGGAGTAGATTTTCGTCTGGTTTGAGGTAAGTAATGATTGTAAATCTAGATATGAAGGTATGAAACCCTGGAATTTCGTACAATTTTGATAAATGCGGTGACACACATACTAGGTGACGGGCGTGTGGGCGTGCACCTGCAGAGATTGTGACTTAGTCCATCCTGTTGAAACTGTAGAGTTGCATATTTTGATAAACTCTATATGATATCTATGTGTTTTAGAAATAAATTTGTTAGCTTGGGCTGAATGCCATGTTTTGGGACTTGTGCCGTACTGTTTGGACCCTCAGGGGTATTTTTCTGTTATCCTCACATTATTTTTGATAGAAAGCATTATCCTCAGTCATGGTTTATACCTACTTATTGTTTAATCTTGTTCATCACTCTATTTTAATATATGAAAGTTGTTTTGGGCTGAGTTCCCTGAGCTTATACTGAAATGCCCAAGTGGCTTGTGAGGTTGATGAGTGAGTGAAATCGAGAGCCGGATTGTGAGGATAGTTAAGGATCGGGCTACACACCACATCGTTATATATATATATATATATATATATATGTGTGTGTGTGTGTGTGTGTGTGTGTGTGTGTGTATGGATTGGGCTGCACGCCGCAGCGATATAATGCTTGGGCTGTAGGAGCCTCTCCGGAGTCTGCACACCCCCAATGAGCGCAGTTGGCTATGTATTTTTGGATCGAGCTGCACACCACAACGGTTATTATAAGGTACCTATTGAACGTGAGTGCTGATTGATGAGAGTTGAGTCATGTGTGACTGAGAGGCTTGCTCGAGGGGCTATATATATATGAGTGATACTTTTCCCGAAGGACTTGTTTTATGAAGTTACTATTTTCACTCTTCTTTTGTACTGATCCTCTAATGAAAATGTTGAATAAACATTTTAGAAACTTTCATTGAAACTGGAATTTTTACAAGATGTTCAGAATTTAATTACTGATTTGACTTTGTTATTTCCAATGAGATTTTTATGTTATGAGATGTATATGATTTTAAATGCTCGTCATTGCACTCAGCCTTTATTTATAATTGTTACTTACTGAGTTGGCTTATTGATGTTACTCACTGCACCTTATGTGCAGACCCAGGTGCTAGGGCATCCGAGTGAGAGATGACCTTTTCCTTCAGAGCATTTCCGTAGTTAGCAAGGTAGCTGCACAACGTCCGAAACCCTGCCTTTCTCCTTCCTATCTTTTAGTATTTGTATTTATCAGACTCATCTTGTATTGAGTAGACAATATCATGTTGTATTTTAGTGGTTCATCACTAGTGACTCCGGGATCGGGCAGTGTTTGATGTTTTGCATAATTATCCGCTTGTTCTAAAATGTTTAAACGAAGGATTTGTGATAATATCTGATTAGTAAATGAATTAAGAAAAAGACCTGTTTATGTTATAAATGTCGGATCGGCTAGCCTAGTAATGCGATAGGCGCCATCATGACCGGGATGGTTTAGGATCGTGACAGTATGGATGTGCAGAATTATTACCTGGTGCGGAAGGTCGTGGGAGAGTGACCACGAGAAGATTTTATAAGTGTGACATGTAGTCACTTGATTGATTGAAGATTGGAACCAAGTATAGAGATTATGGTACTATTGTTCATGTGAGAATTTATGCGTAAAGGGCACTCAGTTCATTTGGTTGTGGACTGTGGAAGTTTGTTCCGGATTAACGACTGTTCTTGTGCCATGGGAAGAAGGGTTACTGCGGATCCTTTATAGGTTACTGGCTTAGTGCGGTACGATCAGAATCGACTTGAGGTATGTGGATGGATCTGAATGAGAACGTGGGCTCTATATCAAGCCGGATGTATTCATTTCAGCATAGCACTCCTTATGGAGGAGTATTCAGACGTTGGATGTTGTTTTGTCGTCGACTCTTTCATGTAATACTATATTATGCAGTATGAGTTGTGAAATGGCTTGATAAATTTCATATGTGTTGAGGTTCCGCGTAGAGATGGTATTATGTGAGCAAGATAGCTCTCGAGATATAGATCAAATATCGCACCTTAGTTGTGGTTGAGTTTTATATCGTATGGCGCTATCCGTCTCCCCAAGGATGATATTATGCACTTGGCGTGCTTGTGGCCGATATTTGGTTATTTTGTAGTAATGAGCATTCTAGCTCGGGAAGTATCTCCTTATTTAGATTTTATGTGTGGATGGGATTGCACACCGTAATAGTGTGATGTTGAGTACAATCCCCTATATCTATCCTTGTTTTTCCCATTTTCTGAGGAAGGTTCGTAATACTTTTCCGTTGTCTAATTCGTTACATGGGTTGAGTAGTCCTTTCCAAAGTTTGTTTTCCTTATGTATCACATTCAAGTTGGTAGCTTGTTGGAACATTGTGGCATCATATGAGACTCTTGGTCGTGTCTGGGGTGGCTTATTGCCTGAATAACTTATACTGGATGAGACGAAATTATTGGATGTGGGATCAGTGCGATCGGATTATATGCAGTATATTAAAGAGCAATATTGTTATTTGGTTCATACTGAGGTAAATGTTCCTATCAGGAGGACGAACTCAGCGATTTGTTGTCTCGAAAGTTGGTTATGAATTTCTACACATCTCTTCCTTCGTGGCGGTATTGCAAGAGTTGGAACAAGACTTATATATGTCATGAGGTGCATTGTGAGCATCAGATTCATGAAATTTTGGCTATTGTTATCAAAGGATGTTATTATGGTCATATGAGTTATGCAGTACATAGTGTGGATTAAGCAAAGGTAAGCAATCATGTATTGGTGCATCGCATAAAGATTGATGCGGTGTTCATATGATGGAAACAGGCCTGGCAGAGAATTCCGATGTTGGAATTGGGATCTAAGGCCCATTTGGCTGAGTAAAAGGGAATATCTTCAGATTAGCTCGAGTAAATGTGACCAACTGAGTTGTGGTGGCATGGGTAGGTGCACGAGGTGTTAAACGGTGATTTCAGACAACTCTCTAGCAGTCCTTAGCACGTTCAAGGACGAACTTATGTTTAAGTGTGAGAGAATGTAATGAACCGACCGGTCGTTTTGAGCACTAGTGCGTCATCCAGCAGTTTTAGGCCCTGAGTAGCTTCACTTCAGGTATTATGACTTACATGCATGGTTGAAATTGAATTTCGGGAAATTCGGAGGTTATTTAGAAAGAAAATTCTCATTTCGGAAGCTTCAAGTTGGAAGAATTGACTAAAGTGTGATTTTTGAGTAAACGACCTCAAAATCGGGATTTGAAGGTTCCAACAGGTTCGTATGATGTTTCTGGACTTGGACGTATACCTGGATCGGGTTTTGGATGACTCGGGAGAGTTTCAGTGCCTATTGTGGAAGTTGGCATTTTGGAAGAATTTTATAAATTTGGGTTGAGGTCTATTTCATTGTTACCGATGCCTGCTTGGGATTTCGAGTGTGGGAATAGCTTCGTATGGTGATTCTGGTATTAGGAGCACGTCCGAAAGTGGATTTGGAGGTCCGTAGGTTGTTTCGGGGTCATTCGACAAAAGTTATAAATTTGAAGGTTTTTGAGAAGTTTGACCGGGAGTGGACTTTTTGATATCGGGGTCAGACTTCGATCTAGAAGTTGGAGTAGGTTCGTAATGTCGAATGTGACTTGTGTGCAAAATTTGATGTCAATCGGACGTGATTTGATAGGTTTCGGCATCAAATTTAGAAAATGGAATTTTTTAGTTTCATTAGACTAGAATTGGGGTGTGATTCGTGTTTTCAGCGTTATTTGATGTGCTTTGAGGTCTCAACTAAGTCCGTGATATGGTTTGAGACTTGTTGTTATATTCGGACGGGTTCCCGAGGGGCTCAAGTGAGTTTTGGGGTGGTTTCGGACCATTTCTAGGCCATTTTTAGCTGCTAGTTTTTAGCTACAGCAGTATGCTATACGATCGCGGGGAACTGGTCGCCATCGCGATGAGGAAAATGGGAGAAATTAGCCAGTGATTCGCGATCGCGGAAGGCCTTTGCGATCGCGTAGAGTAAAGTTTCTGCTGCACTGACCCGACTTTGGAAGCTCGTATCTTGCAATCTATAAAGAATTTGGAGATGATCAAAAAATTAAAGTTGTAGCCATTTGTGTCTAGTTTTCAGAAAATCAAACCATTTACAATTTGGATTTTTGTACAAAAGGTTTTGACCATTATACTAGAGGTTGTCTGGAAGGGCTGGGCATTTGTTCTTCGCGATTGTGAAGCATTTTTCGTGATCGCGAAGGCTGAGAAATGTTGTGCTTCACGATCGTGAAGCGTAAATATCTGGGCAGAAGCTATATTTCGAGGTTTCAGCCATTTTAAACATATTTGGAGCTATGGAGCTCGGATTGAAGCGATTTTCACCATATGGAGTGGGGTAAGTGTTCTATATCCTAAAGGTATTATACTTCATGATTCTATGGTTATATTCATCATTTATTTTGGATTTAAATGGATGAAATCAAGATTTTTGCAGAAATTTTCAAGAACTAAAATTTAAGATTTGGAGGACAAGTTGTTATCGGAATTTGATAAAATGGTATGGTTGAACTCGTATTGAAATGGGTTGTTGGATTTTGTAAATTTCATCAGGTTCCGAGACGTGGGCCCCACTACCAACTTTTCGAGCGGAGCAGAATTTTTATAAATTGTTAAATTTTAAGTGTTGGAGTATATTTTTTAATTAATTTGCACATCGTTTGACTTGTTTCGGATTGAACGGCACCAAGTTGGGGCTTTATAGCAAAATTGTGACAGGAAAGTGGGATTTAAGATGAGGTAAGTCTCATTTCTAACCTTGTAAGAGGGAATTAACCCCATAGGTGAAACAAATAAATGTGTTGTAACGGCCCGACCGGTCGTTTCATGAGTTACCGCTCTATTTTCTCCATTTCTGCTCACTATTGCCTTGTTCAGCTATATTATGTTTTATCGAATTGGTTGGCTTGGGTTCAGAGAGGTATTGGTAAGGTTTGAGGCACTTAGTCTCTTTTGAGTAAGCTTAAGTTGGAAAAGTCAACTGGATGTTGACTTATGTGATAAAGGGTTCGGATGTAAATTTCGATGGTTCGGATAGCTTCTGGAGATGATTTGTGACTTAGGAGTGTGATCGGAACATGTTTTGGAGGTCGGTTTAGGTTTGAATTGGCGAAATTGGTATTTTGGGCATTTTCCAGTTGAATGGTGAAATTTTAATATAGGGGTCGAAATGGAATTCTGAGAGTTGCAGAGGTCCATTGTGTCATTTGGGATGTGTGTGCAAAATTTCAGGTCATTCGGACGTGGTTTGGTAGACTTTTTGATCAAAAGCGGAATTCGGAAGATTTTGGAACCTTAGGCTTGAATTCGATGTGATTTGGTTGATTCGATGTCGTTTGGGGTGTTTTGAAGATTGGTATAAGTTTGGATAGTGGTATATGACTTGTTTGTGATTTTGGTTGAGGTTCCGGGGGCCTCGGGGTGATTTCGGATGGTTGACGGAAGATTTGAGTTGGATTTTTGCAGCTGAAGATTTAGGACTGCTGTCATAACTGCATCTGCGGTTGGGAGGCCGCAGGTGCGAACCTGCAGATATGGAAGCAAGCTGCAGAAGCGTCCAAGAAGGTGTCAGTTGAAACCACAGAAGCGGCTAAAGAAGTGCACCTGCGGTAGCGCAGGTGCGAGGAAAGGATCGCAGATGCGGGACTTGAACTTTAAGTGAAAACCGCAGATGTGGTGTTTTGGACCGCAGAAACGGTAGCACAAAAGCGGAATCTGGACCGCAGGTCCAGAAAGTATAAAAGGTTTTCATCATGATTTTTGAGCTATTCTTCACCATTTTCATATGGGTTTGAGCTTGAGGGGGCTATTTGAAGAGGGATTTCATAGAGGTAATGTTTTTGGATCCTAAACTCGTTTCTATGGTGTTATTTCACTGATTTGACTTGAAATTAATGGGAATTAAGGGTTAAAATTGGGAATTAGGGCATGAGATTGGAGAGCTTTGAGTAAGAGTTTGAGGGGCCATTTGTAGTCGAATTTTGGTAGTTTTGATATGTATGAACTCGTGGGGAGATAAGGAGTTGATTGATATAAATTTTATCGAATTCTGAGACGTGGGCCCGGGGGTCGAGTTTGGTTAATTTCGGGATTTGCATTGTATTTTGATTACTTTCGAGTGGGCTTTGTTCCCTTAGCATATTTTGATGGTCGTGTACTGATTTTGGTTAGATTTAGAGTATTCGGAGGCCGATTCGAGAGGTAAAGGCATCACAGGCTTGAGTTTGGACCAGATAGAGTGAGTAATGATTGTAAATGTTGTCCTTAGAGTATGAAATCCTAGATTTCACATCGTTGTGCTATTTTGAGGTGACACACACGCTAGATGACGAGCGAGGGGTCGTTCACTGTTGGGGATTGTGACTTAGTCCATCCTGAATAACTGTTTTACTGCGTATTCGGTTGAAAACTGTTTGCTATCATCATGTCTTGGGCTGAATGCCATATTTGGGCCTCATGCCAACTGTTTTGAACCATTTGGGGATTTTTACACTATTCCTCACTGTTTTGACTTTATACTTGAACTCAGTCATGCTATATTCTATTGTTTTTCATAACTCAGCCATGTTTACTCTGTTTTGACATCTTAAAGGATAATTTGAGCTGAGCATTATATTTTACTGTGCCCGAGTGGCTTTTAGAGATTTCTGACTGAGTATGGACGACGGCCTGTGTTGTGAGGTTAATATGGGATCGGGCTGCGCGCTGCAGCGATATTATGCTGATTCATGATTATGAGGCCGAAGGCCTGAGTTGTACGCCACAAGGTGGATTGATATGAGGCCGAGAGCCTGTTTGATTATGCTACGAGATAGCTTGTTATTACGCTTGGGCCATAAAGGGTCCCTCCCGGAGTCTATACATCCCCAATGAGCGCGAATACCCAGTTTGAGATGTGATATAGCTAGAGGGGTTGATGTTGTTCTATGTTATTGCCTGAGGGGCTGATACGAGTGATTGTGAGATAGCCCGAGGGGCTGAATCTATTGCTACTTTGCTCGAGGGGCTGGTTTTATGTGTTTATCTTTTCTCACTGCTTTTCATTCACTAGTTTAACTGTTAAAAGATGTTTTACAGAAGTTTATTCTGAACTAAGGTGTTTTTATAAGATTGCACTATTTTATTGCATTATATTGGTTTTACACTGTCTCCTTGTAGCATTTTGTTGTGGTTTATGTGTTTTCTTATCTCTCAGCTACTTTTACTTTTATTACTCAATGAGTTGGCGTACTCACATTACTCCCTGCACCCTGTGTGCAGATTCAGGAGCCTCAGGTCCTACCAGCGAGGGTTGATTACTTCTAGCAGCCTGTTCAGAGTCCACTAGGTAGTTGCTCGGCGTTCACAACCCCGTGTTTCTTCTCCCTGTCTATATTTTCATTTGTACTGGAATTGTAGTAGACTATGTAGACTCTTCATACTCTTAGACAGATGTTTTAGATGCTCATGACTGGTGACACCCTGATGTCGGGCTGTGTTTATTTCTGCAAATGTTCTGTTATATTCTATTTTGGGATTTATCGCTTATTAATGACTTAATTATGAATTAATATAACTGTTGATTGGATTGGGGATTTGTGTCAGCTGGACTTGTCTTCACGAGAGGCACCATAACGATCGGGTCCGATTTGGGGTTGTGACAAGTTGGTATCAGAGCCTATGTTGCATATGTCTCACGAGTCATGAGCAGGTTTAGTAAAGTCTCGCGGATCGGTATGGAGATGTCTGTATTTATCCTCGGGAGGCTATAGAACCTTTAGGAAAAACTTCATATTCTTGAAATTCTTATTGTGTAAATCTGTTGATCCGAGTACTAAACTTCTATTATTCTATTCTCTCACAGATGGTGAGGACACGAGCGACCGGTCAGCATGGACGACCACTAGTACCACCAACTGTGGCCACTAGAGGCCGAGGCTATGGTAGTGGCAGAGGTGTAGCCCACACCGCAGCAAGGGCAACACCTGCAGATCCACCAGCCACCCTAGTTCACAATCAAGTTCTAGTTGTGGACGCTCCAACAGCACCAGCTGAGGCACCAGCTGTGCTCATTGTGATTTCGGGTCTTCAGGAGGCCCCGACTCAGATTTTATCAGTATGCACTGGCCTAGCTCAGGCAGTTTCAGTTACTACAGCCGCAACTACTTCTCAGGATGGGGGAGGCACTCAGACTCCCGCCGCTCGCACACTTGAGCAGGTCGTGAAGGGCTTCAGACACCGGGGGCACCTCCATCCCAGCCGGTTGCAGCTGTTTATGACTATGTACCCCCTACTATGCCAGAGGACGAGCAACTCAGTTTGGAGAGGTTTGGTAGACTTCAAACTCCGACTTTCAGTGGTGCAAAGGGTGAGGATGCCCAGGGTTTCTTGGACAAGTGTCAGAGGATTCTTCGTACAGTGGGTATTCTGGAGACCAGCGGGGTCGCTTTCACTACTTTTCAGTTTTCTGGAGCTGCCTTCACTTGGTGGGAGGCTTATGAGAGGCGTAGGCCTATTGGTTCAGCACCCCTTACTAGGCAACAGTTCTCCGTTCTCTTTTTTGAGAAGTATGTGCGACAGTCTCGCAGAGAGAAGCTGCGCAGGCAGTTCGAGTATTTGATTGTGATGCAGTTTGAGATGAGGTTCTTAGAGTTAGCTTGTCATGCTATTTGGTTGGTTCCGACAGACAGAGAGAGGATTAGGAGGTTTGTTGATGGCCTCACATATCAACTTCGTACCTCATGACCGACAGACAGAGAGAGGATTAGGAGGTTCGTTGATGGCCTCACATATCAACTTCGTATCTCATGACCGGGGAGAGGGTGTCTGGTGCTACCTTTGAGGAGGTTGTAGACATTGCTCACGAGATTGAGTCAGTTTGTCGCCAGGAGCGAGATGAGAGGGAGGCAAAGAGGCCTAGGGGATCTGGTAGTTATGGTGGTGCTCATTCGAGAGGTCAGTTTCAGCACAGTAGAGGCTGACCATTCAGACATGCTCAATCAGCTCGCCCAGGTTACTGTGGGGCATCATCGGGTCATGGTTCTCACAGTTCTCATCAGGGACAGTCATCACTTAGTGCCCTTCCAGATCAGAGTTTGTCCCGTGCTCCGTCAATTCAGGGCTCTTCTATGCTACATGCATCTTCTAGTCATTCCGGTGCTAGGGGTTCCCTTCAGTCCCGTCTCCAGCACCCGGGAGTTGCTATGAGTGTGGAGAGATGAGTCATATATGGAGGCAGTGTCCTCGTCGTCTTGGGGGTTCATCTCAGCAGAGGAGTCAGTCATCAGCTTCAGCGCCAATTACTTCACCCCCATTCACCCAGTCAGCTAGGGGTGGAGGTCAGTCAACTAGGAATCACCCTAGAGGGGGAGATCGATCAGGTGGCGGTCAGGCCCGTTTCTATGCACTTCCAGCTAGACCCGATGCTATTACTTCAGATGCCGTGATCACAGGTATTGTCTCAGTCTGCCACAGAGATGCCTCTGTATTATTTGATCCCGGTTCCACTTATTCTTATGTGTCATCATACTTTGCTCGTTATTTGGATACACCCCATAAGTCTCTTATTTCATCTGTTCGTATATATAATACGGTGGGCGATACTGTTGTTGTAGATCGTGTGTACCAATCTTGTGTGGTGACTATTGGGGGTCAGAAGACCCGAGTGGATCTTTTGTTGTTATGTATGGTAGACTTCGATGTTATATTGGGCATGGATTGGCTATCTTCGTATCGCGCTATTTTGGACTGTCATGCTAAAATAGTGACATTGGCTATATCGACTGTGCCACGGATTGAGTGGCGATGTTTGACTGATTATGTTCCTAGTAGGGTAATTTCATTCTTGGAGGCCCATCATATGGTTGGGAGGGGTTGTCTTTCATATCTAGCCTTTGTGAGGGATGTCGGTGCAGAGACTCCTAGTATTAATTCTGTTCCTGTTGTGAGGGAGTTTCCCGATATGTTTCCTATAGACCTGTCGGGCATGCCACTGGACAGGGATAGTGATTTTGGTATTGATCTGGTGTCGGGCACTCAGCCCATTTCTATTCCACCATATCATATGACACCAATGGAGTTGAAGGAGCAGCTTCAGGAACTCCTTGATAAGGGGTTTATTCGGCCTAGTGTGTTGCCTTGGGGTGTGCCAGTTCTTTTTATGAAGAAAAAGGATGGAAAAATGAGGATGTGCATTGATTACAAACAGTTGAACAAAGTAAAAATCAAGAACAAGTATCCTTTGCCTCGTATTGATGATTTTTTTGACCAGCTTCAGGGAGCGAGAGTGTTCTCCAAGATTGATCTCTGTTCAGGTTATCACCAGTTGAAGATCAGGGATTCAAATATTCTTAAGATGGCTTTCAAGACCCGATATGGTCATTATGAGTTCTTGGTGATGTCTTTTGGGCTGACCAATGCCCCAATAGTGTTCATGCATTTGATGAACAGCGTGTTTCAGCCTTATCTCGACTCGTTTGCCATAGTTTTCATTGATGATATTCTGGTGTATTCACGTGGTCAGGAGGAGCATGAGGAGCATTTGAGAGTTGTGTTGCAGAGATTGAGGGAGGAGAAGCTTTATGCAAAGTTCTCCAAGTGTGAGTTTTGGCTCAGTTCAGTGGCTTTCTTGGGGCATGTGGTGTCCAGTAAGGGTATCCAAGTTGATCCAAAGAAGATAGAGGCGGTTCAGAGTTGGCCCAGACTGTCCTCAGCCATAGAGATTCACATATTTCTTGATTTGGCGGGTTATTACCGCCGATTTGTTTAGGGATTCTCATCTATCGCATCGCCCTTGACTAAGTTGACTCAAAAGGGTGCTCTATTTAGGTGGTTGGATGAGTGCGAGGAGAGCTTTCAGAAGCTCAAGACTGCCTTGACCATAGCTCCAGTGATAGTTTTGCCATCAACTTCAGGTTCATATACCATGTGTCGCACCTCCTTTTTCCGCACCCGCGAGGGTACAAGGGAGTTTTTCCAATTAAAGGACAATCGAAACGGGATTTATTTATTTATTTCAGAGTCGCCACTTGGGAGATTTAGGGTGTCCCAAGTCACCAATTTAATCCCGAATCGAGGAAAAGAATGACTCTATATTACGGTCTGCGTACCAGAAATCTGGATAAGGAATTCTGTTAACCCGGGAGAAGGTGTTAGGCATTCCCGAGTTCCGTGGTTCTAGCACGGTCGCTCAACTGTCATATTCGGCTTGATTATCTGATTTTATACAAATGTGAACTTATGTGCAAATTTTATCTTTTTACCAATTTCATAATTATTATTTTACGAGAATTGCAACGTCGTGAAAACATATCTCGAACCACGTTACATCAATGCACCCGTGGTTATTGACATATCTCGACTCCGTTGAGATTTGGATTTGGGTCACATCAATGTGCACCCGAGTTTAAAGAGATAACTTTATTAAATACGCGCCTAAAGTGACTAGCGTATCATTATTTTAGGAAGGCCGTGGAATTTTGCTAAACGGTCCATCCCGAAGTCTAAGCAATTTTAAAGCAAATATTTACTGAGGGCCCCGCGATTTTTGTATTTTTCGGCGAGGCTCATCTCATTTTTATTTTTAAGGATAAACCTACAGTGACTACATTTTTTCTATTAAGTTTGTCTCTAAAACAAAAGAAAATACCTCAATTAATTACATGCTGAAAAGATGTAACTTATTAGTTATTAGTTTACGGTTAATGCGAATGGAAAATTGCGATCGAGTTTGTTCAAAGAAAAACTGCTTTCATTCTATATTCTTTTATTCAATAATACTAGAACATGAGATTGACACACCATAATATCAAAACAGATTAACTATTTTTCGATTAATTTAAACTAACATTATTATATGAAGAAGTTATACATATGTAACCTTATTACTCATTAATCAATCAACTACATTTTTATACAAAGAGAGGAAAATTAATATTCAAACACAAATCTAAACAGGAGGAATTCAACAGAAACAAAGCCTGATTAATATTTCATTTTTTTCGCTTCAAGCCAAGAGTGTACAAATGTGTACCTGGAAATGACAGTACAAGAAGAAAAGAAGTAGGAGAGTAGTATGTAACACAACAACATACAGCAGCAGAAAGCCCAACACAGTAGCTTCAACACCTCAGTCCAGAAATCCCAGCAACACGGAGAAAACTAGTAAAAATGGAGAAGACAAATAGTGCGGAAATCTCTCTTTATTTTTTTATTTCTAGATTTGAACTCTCTATGGTGTTCTTCCACTCTCAATATTTCAGAAAATTTGTTTCTATATTTTTTACTCTCTTCAAAATTAATTCTGTCCCTGTATATTCTATGTATCCAGAGTGTATATCGAGTGTATACGGCTCTCTCCGCCCCCTCTTTTCTTCTTCTCTCTATCTAGTTTTTCCTCTTTTTTCCACCCCTTCTTCCTAAATTTTCTCTTCTATTTATAGCAAAATTTTCGAAATTTTCAGATTTGTTTTTTTATTATTTTATTATTTTTTTAATTAAAAGAAATCCCACTTACAAATTGCTTTTATTTTTTTAGAAAAAGAAATCCCACCTTTATTTACTTTTATTTTTAAAATTCCAACTTTAATTACTTTATCTTATTTAAAATCCCACTTTTTATTTTTTTAAAAGAGAATCTCACTTTATTTAACTTTTCTTTAAAAAACAAACCACTATCTTTTCTTTTTCTTTTAAAAATGCTACTTTCAATTACTTTAAATTTTTTAAATTTTCAGATACCTTTATATTTATTTTTTAATTCCAACCTTATTTTACTTTTAAATTTTTTAAAACTTTTTACTTTTTTTAAATTTTCTACATTCTTTTACTTTTTTTTATTTTTTTATTTTTTTATTTTTTTTAAAAATCATTTCCGAAATTACTATATATATATATTTTTTAAAATAAAAATAATAAATAAAATAAAATATTTTCGGAATTCTTTTTTATATATATAAAAATACAAAAAATAAAACTATTAATAGTGATAATTCACTTTTTATTTTTTATTTTTTCGGTTTTGTTTTGTGTTGGACAAAAATGAAGAAGGGGTGTTGGGTTAATGGAGCGGACCGGATCGACCCGGTTTGAAACGGACCGGGTCATGGGGAAAGTTGGGCAATTATTTGGGCCTGTGGTTTGAAATTGAAGAAGTGGCCCAATCCGATTTTTCTTTGTATTTTTGTTCTCTTTTCTTCTTTTATTTTCTAAAACTAAATTATAAAAGTACTTAAATTATTATTAAGAACTAAATTAAGTTATAAAAGCGCAAATTAACTCCCAATAACAATTAACGCACAATTAAGTAATAATTAAGCATAAAATTGTATATTTGGACATTAAATGCTAAAAATGCAAAAGGTGCCTATTTTTGTAATTTTTAATTTTTGTAAAACTAATTTAATTACTAACAATTGTAGAATTAAATCCTACATGCAAAATGCGACATATTTTTATATTTTTTATTAATTTAACAAATAAGCAAACACAAACAAATACAAATAATTATCCAAAAATATCACAAAAATACTCAAAATTGCACACCAAGGAAAATCATTTTATTTTGCATTTTTTTGGGAGTATTTCTCATATAGGGCAAAAATCACGTGCTTACAGCTGCCCCTCTTTGCCCGGAGACACGAAGGGTTTTCGTGCAAAGATAAAGCGAGCGATTTTTGCCCATCCGAGTACTCTGTTGAAGCATTTTTTTGAAAAAGATTTGACCGAACCTTTGCTTCAAAGGTTTCCTACATATCCCTGGCTAAAGGGGAATCGGGTTAATGTAGTTCGGAAAGTTTTGGTAGCTGGGACTACCGTGGGACTGCGATGTTACTGCTGTTGCATGTTGTTATCACTACTTACCGATCTCCTTGTTACACCGTGCTTAAAAGAAAACAAGAAGCTAGGCTAGATTGAAATTTGTTCTTGTTGCCTTGCTTTCTTGTCGACTTGTGTTTCCTCCGGTGCTTTTCTTCCGTGAATTTTGGAATGATACTGGCCATCTGCTTTTCTGAATACCAGTTTTCATCATTTTGCTCGGTCCGCTGGGGACATGGCTTTCTTCATTAAGCTTTTGGCGGTTCCTCTGGTGGGTACGGCTTTCTTCATCAGACTTGTTATGCTGGGCATGATTTAATGTTCACCAGCTGCTTCTTTCAAGACGCGTCTTTTCTTCCTTTTGAGTCATGCGCCTGAATTTGTGCTGGGACCTCTTGTTGCAACCTTCTGTTTCCGGTGCTGAGATTTTATTGTTTCCTGTTGGAGATTCTTGTTGTAACCCTCTGTTTTATTGTCTTCTGACTTGATCTTGAAATGTATGCCTCTGTTATTATGGGCGGGCTCCCAACTTCAACACTTGAAAAGTAAAGACTGGAATGTATGCCTCTGTTATCTGGGCGGGCTCCCAACTTCAACACTTGAAAAGTAAAGACTGGAATGTATGCCTCTGTTATCTGGGCGGACTCCCAACTTCACTACTTGAAAATTAAAGACTGAAATGTATGCCTCTGTTATCTGGGCGGGCTCCCAACTTCAACACTTGAAAAGTAAAGACTGGAATGTATTCTTCTGTTATTATGGGCAGGCGCCTGGCTTCATCATCTTGAATTTAACAACCTCTATTCTCCAGGTGGGATCCTACAACCAAAACAAACAAAACAAACGAGAATTTCCTAACCCAGTTTGCACTGGGAAGATTTGTGAGTCGTTAGCAAAATTGTAACCTATTTATACTACTGATGCAATGATGAGAGTAAACTAAAGACTAGGCTAGGATGTGCATCTCCTACGAGTAAAACCAAAACTCTTGCTAGCAAATGTGTCTGCTAAAAAAACCTCAATGACTCAAACTAGAAAGTGCTTCTTCTATGGTTGAATCGGAATGAGCTAAACTAGGAAGTGCGTCTCCTAAGGGTGAAAACTTCAAAGAACTAGACTAGGAATTGTGTTTCCTATGGTCGAACTCAAAATGAATCAAACTACGAAGTGCATCTCCTAAGGGTGAAATCTCAATTCCGGAAGTGCGTCTCCTGAAATAAAGTATAACCTGAAAAAGCCAAACTAGGAAGTGCATCTCCTAAAGTAAAAGTATAACCTGAAAAAGCCAAACTAGGAAGTGCGTCTCCTAAAGTAAACTTAATTCAGGAAGTGCGTTTCCTATGCACGAAATTAAACTTAGGAAGTGCGTCTCCTAGGGGTTAAATAGTCTTAGGAAGTGCGTCTCCTATGGGTGAAACCTTAATGATTTTGAACTAGGAAGTGCGTCTCCTATGAATGAAAATAATTTAGGAAATGCGTCTCCTATGCGTGAAATCTTAATTTAGGAAGTGCGTCTCCTATGGGATAAAAGTAAACTTAGGAAGTGCGTCTCCTATGGGCAAAACTAAACTTTAAGGAAGTGCGTCTCCTATTGGGTACAATAAACTTAGGAAGTGCGTCTCCTGTGGGTACAATAAACTTAGGAAGTGCGTCTCCTATTGGTAGAACTGAACTTGGGAAGTGCGTCTCCTATGGTACAATAAACTTAGGAAGTGCGTCTCCTATTGGTAGAACTGAACTTAGGAAGTGCGTCTCCTATGGTAAAACTGAACTTAGGAAGTGCGTCTCCTATGGTAAAACTGAACTTTAGGAAGTGCGTCTCCTATGGTAAAACTGAACTTAGGAAGTGCGTCTCCTATTGGGTACAATAAACTTAGGAAGTGCGTCTCCTATTGGGAAAAACTAAACTTAGGAAGTGCATCTCCTATTGGTAAAACTTACTTAGGAAGTGCATCTCCTATGGGTACAACTATACTTAGGAAGTGCGTCTCCTGTTGGTGAAATAAACTTAGGAAGTGCGTCTCCTATTGGTGAAATAAACTTAGGAAGTGCGTCTCCTATTGGTGAAACTTTTCTTAGGAAGTGCGTCTCCTATTGGGTAAAACTAACTTAGGAAGTGCGTCTCCTATTGGGTGAAATAACTTAGGATGTGCGTCTCCTATTGGGTGAAATAACTTAGGAAAGTGCGTCTCCTATTGGTACAACTAAACTTAGGAAGTGCGTCTCCTATTGGTGAAACTATTCTTAGGAAGTGCGTCTCCTATTGGTAAAACTTGGCTTAGGAAGTGCGTCTCCTACTGGTGAAACTATTCTTAGGAAGTGCGTCTCCTATAGGTGAAACTATTCTTAGGAAGTGCGTCTCCTCTTGGTGAAACTTATCTTAGGACTAACTTAGGATGTGCGTCTCCTCTTGGTGAAACTATTCTTAGGAAGTGCGTCTCCTCTTGGTGAAACTATTCTTAGGAAGTGCGTCTCCTTAGGATGTGCGTCTCCTATTGGTGAAACTTAGCTTAGGAAGTGCGTCTCCTATTGGTGAAACTTAGCTTAGGAAGTGCGTCTCCTATTGGTAAAACTATTCTTAGGAAGTGCGTCTCCTATTGATGAAACTATTCTTAGGATGTGCATCTCCTATTGGTGAAACTGACTTAGGATGTGCGTCTCCTCTTGGTGAAACTTACTTAGGAAGTGCGTCTCCTCTTGGTGAAACTTAACTTAGGATGTGCGTCTCCTGTTGGTGAAACTAACTTAGGATGTGCGTCTCCTGTTGGTGAAACTAACTTAGGATGTGCGTCTCCTCTTGGTGAAACTATTTTTAGGAAGTGCGTCTCCTTAGGACGTGCGTCTCCTATTGGTGAAACTTTTCTTAGGAAGTGCGTCTCCTCTTGGTGAAACTAACTTAGGATGTGCGTCTCCTCTTGGTGAAACTATTTTTAGGAAGTGCGTCTCCTTAGGACGTGCGTCTCCTATTGGTGAAACTTTTCTTAGGAAGTGCGTCTCCTCTTGGTGAAACTAACTTAGGATGTGCGTCTCCTCTTGGTGGAACTTACTTAGGATGTGCGTCTCCTATTGGTGAAATTGACTTAGGAAGTGCGTCTCCTAATGGTGAAACTTATCTTAGGATGTGCGTCTCCTATTGGTGAAACTTAACTTAGGATGTGCGTCTCCTATTGGTAAAAATAAACTTTAGGAGGAAATACATCTCCTATGGGTAAAAAACAAACTTAGGAGGAAATGCATCTCCTAAGGGTGAAACTAAAACAAACTTAGGAGGAAATGCATCTCCTATGGGTGGGACCAAAACAAACTTAGGAGGAAATGCATCTCCTATGGGTGGAACTAAAACAAACTTAGGAGGAAATGCATCTCCTATGGGTGGACTAAAACAAACTTAGGAGGAAATGCATCTCCTATGGGTGAAACTAAAACAAACTTAGGAGGAAATGCATCTCCTATGGGTGGACTAAAACAAACTTAGGAGGAAATGCATCTCCTATGGGTGAAACTAAAACAAACTTAGGAGGAAATGCATCTCCTATGGGTGGACTAAAACAAACTTAGGAGGAAATGCATCTCCTATGGGTGGACTAAAACAAACTTAGGAGGAAATGCATCTCCTATGGGTGAAACTAAAACAAACTTAGGAGGAAATGCATCTCCTATGGGTGGACTAAAACAAACTTAGGAGGAAATGCATCTCCTATGGGTGAAACTAAAACAAACTTAGGAGGAAATGCATCTCCTATGGGTGGACTAAAACAAACTTAGGAGGAAATGCATCTCCTATGGGTGAAACTAAAACAAACTTAGGAGGAAATGCATCTCCTATGGGTAAAAATAAACTTAGGAGGAAATGCATCTCCTATGGGTGAAATAACTTAGGAAGTGCGTCTCCTATGGGTAAAGCTTAGGAAGTGCGTCTCCTATTGGCAAAACTAGACTTAGGAAGTGCGTCTCCTATTGGTAAAGGCTAGGCTTAGGAAGTGCGTCTCCTATTGGAACAGACGTGGAATGTATTCCCTTGTTATACAGGTGGGCGCCTAATGGTAAAGACATGAAATGTATTCCCTTGTTATACAGGTGGGTGCCTGAAATATGAAATGCACAGACAAAAAGTATTCCTCTCGTTATTCAGGTGGGCGCCTGTCTATACTAAGACATAAAAGTATTCCTCTCGTTATTCAGGTGGGCGCCTGTCTTCGAGAAAATTTTCACAATGAGAAAAATTTTCTGCCCCGGTTTGATGATTTTCTTTATGGCCTGTCTTTCCGCCATCAATAACGTTCATTTTCCCTGTTTCTAAATCAAAGAAAAATTTGTTAGTTTAAAAACATGGTAAGCGGTCATGCCACTCTTGTTGGGGATGGTTTCCTCTTTCTCCTTTCCCAGCTTTGTGTTCCATTATGCTATCAAACTTGCTGGGGATGATATTAATTGCTGACACTGGCCCATCCCTTTTATCAATCTCATCTTGATAGGGATACCCTTCTTGACACGGGTTTTGCGCCTGTTCCTTGTACCACTTGGATGTACTAGTTGATGGCCTATTTTGAAGTCATTTCCCACTGGTTCCGACCAAACAGACTCTACTAGGGAATTTTCCTATGAAAGGAAAAAAATAAAAAGAAACAAAATAAAGACAAAGGAAAAGATGACTCTTTAACAAAAGAAACTATAAATAAAAATCTATCAAACGCAGATACCGACTCTAATGGCCATGACATGCGTATGTGGCCTATCCTCTGCCGTCAATCGTCTCTCAAGACCTTCCCTTGACGATTCCCCATCTGATTCCCAATCTTATTCGACTTGTAGTGCCCGAAGGGTTTTTTCACTATCAAGCCTCTCTCATTTTGGTTTTCTCTCAGCTTTCATCGCCTTATGGTGCCTGTGAAGGTTTTCACCGATAAGACTCTCTCATTTGTATTACTTTCCAGCTGGGGATTTGGAGTGTCGCCGGTATGACTCTTTCTGTTGGAGATTAGAGTCCTTTCTGCTGTGGAACAGAATGTTATGTTCGCCGGTAAGACTCTCATTTGTCTGACTTGGCATCTTTTGAAGACTGGTCAGAAGGTCTTTCTTTGGACCGTAATGTGGGTTTTGGATAGGCTAGAAAGAAAGGGTATAAAAGGCTAAAAAAATACATTAATTTTGGGTTATTAGTTACAACCTTCGGAATTAGATTTATTCACAATAAACGCAACCTTTGCCCCAGTTTCTTGCTTGGGGATATCCTAACTGATTTTTTTTTCATTTTTCAAAACTATGACCGAGCCGTGAAGCGCCTACGTATCCTCTTTGAGGAATCAGGTCAAACGTAGTTCCCAATTCCTCTTTTCATTCCGACTTTCTTTTGTTTGTTTTTTTTCTTTTCTTTTTTTTCTTCTTTCATTTTTCTCTTTTTTCGTTTTGTTGTTTTTTTTTCATGCCATATGCTTGCGTTTTCTAGTCGTTTTTTCTGATTCCGAACGAGGGGTATGACAAAAAATAAGTAAGGCTCAAAAGGGGTAACGAAGGATAAAGTGTTTAGGTAGCGGAATAAAATGCCTTCGTCATTCCAGTCTTCAAACTATGCCAAGTGCAAACAACACAATTTGAACAACGATTTGTAGCCTCTTCCGATGGTGCTGGACTTGACAATTTTATTCAACATTTGCTTTTTCATTGGTCCTTTCTAAAGAACCGTTGGGCGACACTCTCATTATCATGAACGACCCTCATGCCAATTTGGCAAATCTTGCTTTTAACGATTTTTCTTCATATTTTACTTGCCCCAGTTCCATATGACTCGAGCTCTGAATAATCTCAACCGTCCTTATTTCCTTTAAATGGTCTGATCGGGGTTTTATAATTAACTTTAAGATTAGGCCCCAAACTGTGTGCGCATGTCATGTCACTAGAATCGTCGTTGAAAAAATGATAAAAGGACTAAACAAAAGAAGATTGGAAATAATAAAAGACCGGATTTTGCATTAGACTACCGGCGAAATAGTTTGAATAACAAAACAAAACAAACCAGAACAAAATCCTAAACAACCCTAACAAAACTTAAACAGACCGCTATGACAAAAACGGGAAGATAAGCGGCATGATATTGACACAAAACAATCCGAATTACAATCCTAATGATCCGAACAACAGAAATGAAAACAAAATAAGCCACCACAAGCTTCTCTCCTGTTAACAAAGTAACAGAGCGTCCTTCCACTTTATCAAGACTGGCATCTTAGCCACTGAGCTTCGCATCGATACTGCCAAGACCATTACCAGCTTCAATATCATCAACATCGTTCAACAAGTTCTCAAGAGGATTCGCGTGCTCCCTGTCACTGTCATCGATCACAATTGCCCCTTCCTGAATCATTCTTTCTATTTCCTTTTTCAAAGAACGACAGTCTTCAATGCTATGTCCTTGGACATTAGAGTGATACACGCATCGAACAGCAGGATCGAATCCTTTTGCATATGAGTCTGGAGTATAGCCAAGGAGCGGCTCAATCAGTCCTGAAAGCTTTAACTTTTCAAACAAACTCGCGTAGGACTCCCCAATTGGCGTGAAATTGTTTCCTTGCCTTTGTTTTCCCCCATGCCCCTGTTTTCTAGGGTCGTTGGGTGCTTGAAAACGTTGTGAAGGCAAGAATGCATCACGTGGTGCTGGCTCTCGCCAGCGGGGGTGACCTGATGGTTGACCCTGCGACCGGACCTTGTTCGGAGGATAATACTGAGGCGGATTATATGGAGCTCGGGGGCAGGCTTGGGCATGATGGTCTGAAAAGAGTGGCTCTGATGGTGGGTAGTAGGGTTGTGGAAGGTTGTATGGAGTGTGTGGATAATTTGGATGACTGGGCCTGGGCTGGTAGTGAGGGGAAGGACCTCTGAATTTGGACCCAGTACCTGCTTCGACTGATGCAACCTCGAGCGCACCTCCCGCGCCGCTCTGAATAGCCTGGGTCGTTGCCTTGAGCGCTGAGTAATTTAGGATTTTGTCAGACCTTAGGCCCTCCTCTATCATGACCCCTATCTTTACCACTTCATTGAAGGATTTCCCAACCGTTGTCACCAAGTGACCAAAGTAAGTTGGATCAAGTGTTTGCAAGAAGTAGTCCACCATTTCTCCCTCTTTCATGGGAGGATCAACTCTGGCCGCTTGTTCTCTCCAGCGGAAACCAAACTCACGAAAACTTTCCCCAGGCTTCTTTCCAGTCCTCAGCAATGTGAGACGGTCAGGGACTATCTCGAGATTGTATTGAAAATGACCTGCGAAAGCCTGCGCCAGATCATCCCAAGTGTACCATCTGCTGGAATCCTGCCTGGTATACCATTCTAGTGCCGATCCACTCAGACTTTGGCCGAAATAAGCTATCAGCAGCTCATCTTTGCCACCTGCCCCTCTCATTTTGCTACAGAATCCCCGCAAATGCGCCATGGGATCACCGTGCCCTTCATATAAATCAAACTTAGGCATCTTGAACCCAGCCGGGAGATGGACATCCGGAAAAGGGCATAGATCCTTGTAGGCCACGCTGACCTGGTTGCCCAATCCGTGCAGGTTCCTGAAGGACTGCTCCAGGCTCTTGAACTTCCTCGTCACCTCATCTTGTTCGGGGATTTTAACCAGCTTTTCAATCTCTGCCGGTACCTCTAAGTGCAGGTTGTAGGTACAGGGTTCTGGTGCATGAAATGTGGGCTCAAGGGGATAGTATTGCGTATCAGGAGACTGAAACAATGGCTCGATGGTCGTTCTTTGCAGGGTGACTGATGTGGGTCCCACAAAAGTGGGAACATTTGGTGTCGGGAGAGGTTGATGGGATGGTGGAGCTTGGGAATCATGGGGGCTTCTCTCCTGAAGACAACGATGATTTGGGAGGCTTGTTGAAGGGCCGGAGTGGGGGTATTCGGGCACGTGCCCTAGTGGCTCAGGGCTCCTTTGTGCTTTGGCTAGAGCTAGCTGCATTGCATTCATCTCTAGTCCCATCCTTTCTATCTTTTCCATCGCTTCCTTTAACAACTGGCTCACCGGCCTTTCTTCCTTGGTACTATTCTCTGAAGTAGTCATGCTTGTTGTTATCGGTCCTTTGGATCTAGTTTGGTAAGGGTGTGTTGCCAGAATTCTTTAACAACTAACTGTTTGAGATTCGGAAAACAAACTTGTTAGCGTTTAGAGTTTAACAGATTTGATAACAACACATTGTACAAGCCAAAAGTGTACAAATGTGTACCTGGAAATAGCAGTACAAGAAGAAAAGAAGTAGGAGAGTAGTACGTAACACAGCAACATACAGCAGCGGAAAGCCCAACACAGTAGCTTCAACACCTCAGTCCAGAAATCCCAGCAACACGGAGAAAACTAGTAAAAATGGAGAAGACAAATAGTGCGGAAATCTCTTTTTTTTTTATTTCTAGATTTAACTCTCTTTGGTATTCTTCCACTCTCAATATTTCAGAAAATTCTTTTCAACTTCAAAACTCTCCAAAATGAATTCTGTCCCTGTATATTCAGTGTATCCAGAATGTATATCGGGTGTATACTTCTCACTCCGCCCCCTCTTTTTTTCTTCTCTCTATCTAGTTTTTCCTCTCTTTTTTTCCACCCTTCTTCCTAAATTTTCTCTTCTATTTATAGCAAAATTTTCGAAATTTTCAGATTTGTTTTTTATTATTTTATTATTTTTTTAATTAAAAGAAATCCCACTTACAAATTGCTTTTATTTTTTTAGAAAAAGAAATCCCACCTTTATTTACTTTTATTTTTAAAATTCCAACTTTAATTACTTTATCTTATTTAAAATCCCACTTTTTATTTTTTTAAAAGAGAATCTCACTTTATTTAACTTTTCTTTAAAAAACAAACCACTATCTTTTCTTTTTCTTTTAAAAATGCTACTTTCAATTACTTTAAATTTTTTAAATTTTCAGATACCTTTATATTTATTTTTTAATTCCAACCTTATTTTACTTTTAAATTTTTTAAAACTTTTTACTTTTTTTAAATTTTCTACATTCTTTTACTTTTTTTTATTTTTTTATTTTTTATTTTTTTAAAATCATTTCCGAAATTACTATATATATATATTTTTTAAAATAAAAAATAAATAAAATAAAATATTTTCGGATTTTTTTATATATAAAAAAAACAAAAAATAAAACTATTAATAGTGATAATTCACTTTTTATTTTTTATTTTTTTGGTTTTGTTTTGTGTTGGACAAAAATGAAGAAGGGGTGTTGGGTTAATGGAGCGGACCGGATCGACCCGGTTTGAAACGGACCGGGTCATGGGGAAAGTTGGGCAATTATTTGGGCCTGTGGTTTGAAATTGAAGAAGTGGCCCAATCCGATTTTTCTTTGTATTTTTGTTCTCTTTTCTTCTTTTATTTTTCTAAAACTAAATTATAAAAGTACTTAAATTATTATTAAGAACTAAATTAAGTTATAAAAGCGCAAATTAACTCCCAATAACAATTAACGCACAATTAAGTAATAATTAAGCATAAAATTGTATATTTGGACATTAAATGCTAAAAATGCAAAAGGTGCCTATTTTTGTAATTTTTAATTTTTGTAAAACTAATTTAATTACTAACAATTGTAGAATTAAATCCTACATGCAAAATGCGACATATTTTTATATTTTTTATTAATTTAACAAATAAGCAAACACAAACAAATACAAATAATTATCCAAAAATATCACAAAAATACTCAAAATTGCACACCAAGGAAAATCATTTTATTTTGCATTTCTTTGGGAGTATTTCTCATATAGGGCAAAAATCACGTGCTTACACCATGTATTGTGATGCTTCAAGAGTTGGTATCGGGTGTGTGTTGATGCAGGAGAGTAGAGTTATTACTTATGATTCTCTTCAGTTGAAGCCCCATGAGAAGAACTACCATGTTCATAATTTGGAGTTGGCTGCCATTGTTCACGCGTTGAAGGTTTGGAGGCATTATTTGTATGGTGTATCTTGTGAGGTGTTTACTGATCATCTTAGCCTCCAGCACTTGTTCAAATAGAAGGATCTCAATTTGAGGCAGCGAAGATGGTTGGAGTTGCTAAAGGATTATGATATTACTATTTTGTACCATCTAGGGAAGGCCAACGTGGTGGCCGATGCTTTGAGTAGAAAGGCGGTGAGTATGGGGAGTTTGGCATATATTCCAGTTGGGGAGAGACCTCTTGCAGTTTATGTTCAGGCCTTGGCAAATTGGTTTATGAGGTTGGATATTTCGGAGCCCAGTCGGGTATTGGCTTGTGTGATTTCTTGGTCTTCCTTATTTGATCCCATTAGAGAATGCCAGTATGATGTCCTCATTTTCTTGTCCTCAAGGGCAAAGTTCAGCACGATGATGCCAGAGATATGACCATTGGTGATGATGGGGTGTTAAGGATGAAGGGCCGGATATGTGTGCCCAATGTAGATGGGCTTCGGGAGTTGATTCTGGAGGAGGCCCATAACTTGAGGTATTCCATTCATCCGGGTGCCGCAAAGATGTATCTGGATCTGAGACAATATTATTGGTGGAGGAGAATGAAGAAGGACATTGTGGGATTTGTAGCTCGGTGTCTCAATTGTCAGCAGGTGAAATATGAGCATAAGAGACGGGGTGGCTTGCTTCAGCAGATGGATATTCCAGAGTGGAAGTGGGAGCAGATCACCATGGACTTTGTAGTTGGGCTCCCATAGACTTTAGAGAAGTTTGATGCTATTTGGGTGATTGTGGATCGGCTGACCAAGTCTGCGCACTTCATTCTTGTGTGTACTACCTATTCTTCAGAGCGGTTGGCAAAGATATATATCTAGGAGATTGATCGTTTGCATGGTGTCCTAGTTTCCATCATTTCAGATAGGGGTACTCAGTTTACTTCACAGTTTTGGAGGTCTGTGTAACGAGAGTTGGGTACTCAAGTTGAGTTGAGCACATCGTTTCACCCTTAGACGGACGAGCAGTCTGAGCGCACTATTAAGATATTGGAGGACATGTTGCGTGCTTATGTCACGGATTTCGGAGGGTCATGGGATCAGTTTCTACCTCTCGCAGAGTTTGCTTATAACAATAGTTACCAGTCGAGTATCCAGATGGCCCCATATGAGGCTTTGTGTGGGAGGCGGTGTAGATCTCCAGTTGGGCGGTTTTAGCCAGGTGAGGCTAGTCTATTAGGTACAGACTTGGTACAGGATGCTTTAGACAAGGTGAAGGTGATTCGGAGAGGCTTCGTACAGCGCAGTCGAGACAAAAGAGTTATGCTGACAGGAAGGTTCGAGACGTGTCCTACATGGTTGGTGAGAAGGTCTTGTTGAAGGTTTCGCCCATGAAGGGTGTTATGAGATTTGGGAAGAAGGGTAAATTGAGTCCTCGGTTCATTGGGCCATTTGAGGTGCTTCGGAGGATTGGGGATGTGGCTTATCAGCTTGCTTTGCCACCCAGCTTGTCTAGTGCGCATACGAAATTTCATGTTTCTATGCTCCGGAAGTATATTGGAGATCCGTCTCATGTTTTGGATTTCAGCACGGTTCAGTGGAAGTGCAGTGGAGAGGTCGGCCCGTGGAGGAGGCTACCTGGGAGATCGAGCGGGAGATGCGGAGCAGATATTCTCACTTGTTTGAGGCTTCAGGTATATTTCTTGACTCGTTCGAGGATAAACATTTGTTTAAGAGGGGGAGGATGTAACGACCCGGCCGGTCATTTTATGAGTTACCGCTCTGTTTCCCCCATTTCTGCTTGCTATGGCCTTGTTCAACTATATTATGTGTTATCGGGTTTGTTGGCTCGGGTTCGGAGAGGTATTGGTAAGGTTTGAGGCACTTAGTCTCTTTTGAGTAAGCTTAAGTTGGAAAAGTTAACTGAAAGTTGACTTATGTAATAAAGGGCTCAGATGTGAATTTCGATGGTTCAGATAGCTTTGGGAGATGATGTGGGACTTAGGAGTGTGATCGGAACATGTTTGGAGGTCCATAGTAGGTTTAGGCTTGAATTGGCGAAATTAGTATTTTGGGCATTTTCCGGTTGATAGGTGAAATTTTGATATAGGGGTAGGAATGGAATTCTGGGAGTTGCAGTAGGTCCGCTGTGTCATTTGGGATGTGTGTGCAAAATTTCAGGTCATTCGGACGTGGTTTGGTAGACTTTTTGATCAAAAGCGGAATTCAGAAGATTTTGGAACCTTAGGCTTGAATTAGATGTGTTTTGGTTGATTCGATGTTGTTTGGGGTGTTTTGAAGATTGGTGTAAGTTTGGATAGTGGTATATGATTTTGTTTGTGCTTTTGGTTGAGGTCCTGGGGGCTTCGAGGTGATTTCCGATGGTTGACGGAAGATTTGAGTTGGGTTTTTGCAGCTGAAGTTTTAGGACTGCTGTCATAACCACATTTTCGGTTGGGAGGCCGTAGGTGCGACCCCGCAGATGCGGAAGCAAGCCGCAGAATCGGCCAAGAAGGGTGTCAGCTAAAACCACAGAAGGGGCTAAGGAACCGCAGCTGCAGTAGCGCAGGTGCGAGGAAGGGATCGCAGATGCGAGACTTGGACTTTAAGTGAAAACCGCAGATGCGGTGTTTTGGACCGCAAAAACGGTAACGCAAAAGTGGAATCTGGACTGCAGGTGAAAAAAACCTGGGCCAGAAAGTATAAAAGGTTTCCTTCGCGATTTTTGAGCTATTCTTCACCATTTTCATACGGGTTTGAGCTTGAGGGAGCTATTTGAAGAGGGATTTCATAGAGTTAAAGTTTTTGGACCCTAAACTTGTTTCTATGGTGTTATTTCACTGATTTAATTTGAAATTATTGGGAATTAAGGGTTAAAAATTGGGAATTAGGGCTTGAGATTGGAGACCTTTGAGTAAGGGTTTGAGAGGTCATTTGTAGTCGGATTTTGGTACTTTTGGTATTTATGAACTCATGGGGAGATAAGGAGTTGGTTGATATAAATTTTATCGAATTCCGAGATGTGGGCCCGGGGGTCGGGTTTGGTTAATTTCAGGATTTGCGTTGTATTTTGATTACTTTTGAGTGAGCTTTGTTTCCTTAACATATTTTGATGGCTATGTACTGATTTTGGTTAGATTTAGAGCATCTGGAGGCCGATTCGAGAGGCAAAGGCATTACGGGCTCGAGTTTAGACTGGATAGAGGTGGGTAATGATTGTATATGTTGTCGAGAGGGTATGAAACCCCAGATTTCACATTGTTGTTCTATTTTGAGGTGACACATACGCTAGATGACGAGCGTGGGATCGTGCACTGTTGGGGATTGTGACTTAGTCCATCCCGAATAACTGTTTTACTGCATATTCGATTGAAAACTGTTTGCTATCATCATGTCTTGGGCTGAATGCCATATTTGGGCCTTGTGCCAACTGTTTTGAACCCTTTGGGGATTTTTACTACTATTCCTCACTGTTTTGACTTTATACTTGAACTCAGTCATGCTATATTCTACTGTTTTTCATAACTCAGCCATGTTTACTTTATTTTGACATCTTAAATGATATTTTGAGCTGTGCATTATATTTTACTGTACCCGAGTGGCTTTTAGAGATTTCTGACTGAGTAGGGCCAAGGGCCTTTGTTGTGAGGTTAATATGGGATCGGGCTGTGCGCCGCAGGGATATTATGCTGATTCATGATTATGAGGCCGAGGGTCTGAGTTGTACGCCGCAAGGTGGATTGATATGAGTCTGAGAGCCTGTTTGATTATGCCACGAGATGGCTTGTTATTGCGCTTGGGCCTTAAAGAGCCCCTCCCTGAGTCTGTACATCCCCAGTGAGCACGTGTACCTAGTGTGAGATGTGATATAGCCAGAGGGGCTGATGTTGTTCCATGTTATTGCCCGAGGGGCTGATACGAGTGATTGTGAGATAGCCCGAGGGGCTAAATCTGTTGCTACTTTGCCCGAGGGGCTGGTTTTATGTGTTTATCTTTTCTCACTGCTTTTCATTTACTAGCTTAACTGTTAAAAGATGTTTTAAAGAAGCTTATTCTGAACTCAGGTGTTTTTATAAGATTGCACTGTTTTATTGCATTATATTGGTTTTACACTGCCTCCTTGTAGCATTTTGTTGTGGTTTACGTGTTTTCTTATCTCTCAGTTGTTTTTACTTTTATTACTCAATGAGTTGGCGTACTCACATTACTCCCTGCACCATGTGTGCAGATTCAGGAGCCTCAGGTCCTGCCAACGAGGGTTGATTACTTCTATTAGCCTATTCAGTGTCCACTAGGTAGCTGCTCGGCGTTCACAGCCCAATATTTGTCCTCCCTGTCTATATTTTCATTTGTACTGGAATTGTAGTAGACTATGTAGACTCTTCATACTCTTAGATGGATATTTTAGATGCTCATGACCGGTGACACCCCGATGTCGAGCTGTGTTTATTTCCGCAAATGTTCTGTTATACTCTATTTTAGGATTTATCGCTTATTAATGACTTATTTATGAAATAATATAACTGTTGATTGGATTGGGGATTTGTGTCGGCTAGCCTTGTCTTCACGAGAGGCACCATCACGACTGGGTCCGGTTGGGGTCGTGACATGTGTGTGCCTATTTGTTGGGAATACGTACGTATGAGGTGACGAGAGTCCATACGTAGCTACTATTATGCTATTGTCTGGGTGGTTTAGGACCCGTATCGTGCTTTATTGAAATGTTTGCGCTCTTACTTGCTAATTCAATTACTTAAGTCATCGAAACTTGATAAAAGAAGTATAAAAGGTAAATTCACTTACTCGAAAGATTTAATGGAATAGTTGACTGTAAATGTGAAATTGTGTTTTCCTTTAAAAATAAATTGCTATTTGTGGATCGGGCCGAATGCCTCGCTAGTAAATAGATGCATCTACGGATCCCGCTATTCGACCCTTCGGTAGTGCACAATTAATATTATGTTAGATCGGAACGTACGACCTCAACATGATTTGCGCATGACTTGATTGACTGTTTTGGGGTTATTTATGATTGATGTGGCCTCATTGGCCGGAGATATGAATTATTAATAATATGAAAATAAATTTGGAAATCTACTATTAACAAAAGAATGTTTTACCTGCTTCACGTTATTGAGTTTATAGTCGTCTTATGGAAACCATGATTTATCATACTAACGATATATTATTGTTGGCCATAGTAAGGGTCGGAGTCGACCTCTCGTCACTACTTTTTTGAGATTAGACTGGATACTTATTGGGTACGCGCTATTTTCGTACTCATATTACACTTGCTGTACATTTTATTGTACAGGCACATGTATGTCTAATGGCCTTGTAGATGCAACATTGTGATTGATACGGGGACTTAGGTGAGTTGTATCTTATGTACGATTCGAAGCCAGCAGAGTCTCCTTTAAAGTATTTGTATTTTATTTTCTGTCCATATTTGAAATCCGGACAGTTATATTATTTTATTTTATTTCCTAGTAAATACTCGTGCACTTGTCACACCGGGTTCTGGGAATAATTATGGGATATTTGGTATTGAAATTGGAAAACATTATTATTATTCCTTAAAGTTCATCTTTTACTAGTTAAATTGAAGGAAATTTATAATTTCAGAAATATAAAAATGAGAATTTAATTAACTATTTAGTGTTGGCTTGCCTGACAGTGGTGTCCGGCGCCATCACGACCTTTAACGAATTTAGGGTCGTGACAACAAAGTTAAATCCATCTTTAAGAAATTATGGTTTGTATAATGAGATTCCAAATAAAGAGGGTCGTCAGTAAACTAAAATTGACGGGTTCACGCTTGATGACATTACCCATGCCCAAGCATAGATATATGTTTTATTTAATTCTGCTACCATAACTCCATACCGCGAGTAAGTATCAATAATATTTTTTGTTATAATTAGTTATTAAGTTATAATAATTATAATTTCTTTTATTAAGTTATTATTTATTTTACTTTTGTAGTGAGCATATAAAAGAAATCAAGAAGCAAAATTCTCGTCTAGACATGATGTGGATTGAATTCACAATGAAAAATTTCACATATGATTTAGAAAACATATAATTGTGAGCCAACTAAAATGCTTTTACACGCACACACACTATATACAATATCAATTTTTAATTAGTTCTTGCTTATTTATAATTGATAGGTTGAGAAGATACATATGGCAGGTGAGCAAATACCAGAAGAAATTCAAAATCTAGCTATTGGTCCCTCAAAGGAAGCAAAAAGGATGAACGAATATAAAAGTAATAGAGTTAGATACCTAACAAAGTCTCGTGATGCAAAGCTAAAAACACAAAATAGTGGAGTTATGGTAAAGGTTGCCACTCAGAGCTATGCAAGCGCAAGAGACAGAAATCTCATATTAGCAGAAGTCACCTTTTATGGAATTCTCACGGACATAATTCAGTTGTATTATATCGCAAACCTCAAGTTTATTCTATTTGGATGCGAATGGGTGGACAATAACAAGGGGCTTATTGTGGAAGATGATTATGGATTTACTCTTATTAATTTTTCTCATCTACTCTACAAAAGGAAGCACCCGTCAAATGAACCTTTCATCCTTTCTTCTCAAGTTCAACATGTGTTTTATGTCAATCATCCAATGGCAAAAGAATGACAGATTGTAGTTGAAATTAAACCAAGAGGTTTGTATAATTTAGGTGAAAACAAACCAGCAAATGAGCAAATGGAAGAGCACATGGAATTGTGGCCCGAACAACAGCTGGATTATACTGTATTTGAAAATGAAGAGGATATTGAATGGGTTAGAGAAGGTGTGTCAGGAATAGAAATTCACCTACTTACTTTGGAAAGTAATGAGACATATGATAAAGAAGACGATATATCTTAGTTACTTTTATTATTTTTGTCAAGATTGTTATTGAACATATATAGATCATTGAGTTGGAGATTTCTTACTATGCTTTTTAGTTGTTCAAATCTCATATGTGCATGTGTCTTTTTGTTTGGCTTATTAGTTTGATATTATTTTATACTTTTGGATAGTAGAAAATATTTTTCAATTTTACAGGAACTACAGTTTTTGAGCAACTTTGTTGTGATGGCAAGAAAAAGACAGAAATTCTAGTCAAGAAATGTTTCTGCTTGATTTTTCGGAGCAACAAGAAGAACAAATAGGAGGTGCGGCGATGCCTCAACCACCTCAAAACTGGCCCCAAAATGAAGGACAAGCTATCCGATCTGGAAAATCAAGAAATGATTTACATCAAATAGAAAATTCTCTAGGTACTTATTCTGTATAATATCTTATCTTTCTTGAATAGTTACATTTCGTGTATTTGTACACTTTTTCATAGGCATCCTCTTTTTTATATTTGGTTATTGCAGACTCTAGTGCTAGTGAAGAGTAATCTAAGCGACCTAGGGGTCCTACTATGATGCACTCAGGATGGGGAAAAGATGGTGGCATTTTACATGTTGAGTTCAATGATCTTAGCCAAGCTATTGGGCTTGATGCAACTAGATTGAGTTCAAAACTTGGTGTGTCATAGCACGAAATGGAATTTTAGTTCCCTTAAATCATCAAGATTGGAGGCTTGTGCCTAAACTATACAAGAATAGGATATGGGCTCATATTAAGGTGCTTGGAAAAATAAAGAAAAATGTTATATACTAATATGCTTATTGATATTATGCTTTTATATATGTGTTATATGTTGATGTTTGCAGGAAAATACTGATGCAACTGAGGATATGCGGCGTATGTTGATGACATCGGTTGGATCTAAATGGAAAGAATGGAAGCATGAAGCAAAAATGATCGGTTATGAGCCATACAACAATGATATTGAGCGCTTAGATAAACGTCCAGATAGGGGAGAAGAAGACCAATGGCATGCATTAGTTCATTATTGGAGCTCTAATGAAGGAAATGTATTCTCCAAGCATCAAACATCTTCTTCTCTTGCTCTTAGCACATTCCGTATGCGGATCATTGATTGCTGCTAACTCCACACTACTAAAAAGTAGGAAGAGAGGGTCGCAATAACTTTTACCCGATATGAGGGTCGGGATCGATTTCCACAGGGAGCTAGGAATGGAGTGGAGTATCTATCTAGACTACAGTTGTGTAATTATTTCAAATGTCACTTCCATACATTTTTGGGTTTTTGATTATAAACTACTATTATCAAACTATTAATTGAAACTAGATTATGCTATGAGATAATTGATAAGTTGTCTCTAATGGGAAGAAGGGCATTAGGGTCGTGACATTACCTAGGTGGCTAATTGACGGGTAGATGTTACTAAGATTCTATTGACATAATTGGGGCTTATGCTATAACCGTTGCACAATTTTACCCACTCTTACACCTCTCGATAGAGAGAGTGATTTTGCCCAATTGACTCTCTCGAGACCAAATGGGTAGGCAAATTAGCTCAAGTAACTAGGGTTCAAGTTAGGTAATTACTCTTTCGAGGTTTAACCCTTTAATTTGGACTATCAATTCTCTTGAGTGCATCTCAATTCCTTGTTGGGTCAATTTTGGAGACTTAGGCTCTCTTTCTCAAGAAGAGCCAAGTCAACTTAGCTCAAACCAGTGTTTGCAACTACCAATTCATAGATTAAAACATAAAATTGACCCAAATAACAAACACCCATAGTCAATCTAACAATAGATGGCAACACCCATCAATTACCCACACTAGGGTTGAGCCACAACCCTAGCTAATGGGTTTAGCTACTCATGCTTGAAGGAGAAAATAGAGAAATAGATGAAGAACAAGGCATATTAATTAAATGCTAAATTAAAATACAAGAATCTATCGTTAATTTGAAGCTAAGATGCCAAAAATGGCTACAGATGAGGATCCCACGAGCGCAGCTCAGTTCTAGATATATCATATAACCTAAAAAATGGTAAAATATTCTATTTATACTAGGCTGGGAAAACTGGACAAAAATACCTCTGTGGGGTCAGTGCGGGCTGCATAAAATGGACCGCGGCCGCACTAGGCTCTTGGACTTCAATTCTAGGCTCTCTGAACTTGGGCTCCACGGACCGCGACCGCGGAGGCAGCTGGCGCGGTCCGCACAATAATGACCGCGCACCGCATGGCTTGAACTTTGGCATTTTTCATCTCTCTGAATCTCTCTTCCGCGGACCGCACAAAAAGGTAGTGCGGACGCGGAACCTTCACCGTGGACTGTGCAACGTGTACTGCGGCCGCATTGCCTGAAGCCCAGTTTTGCCATCTCTCTGAATCACCTAGTGGGGCCGCATTCAACTTTGTGCGGTCCGCACTAGGCTTGTTTGCCCTTAGGTTACTTTGTCTTTGATACTTGAGCAGGTTTCACTCCTTTTGAGCCGATCTTTGACATTTCGTCACTTTGTCGATCAAACCTACAATCAAGCATAACTTATGAGCCTTTTGAGACTATTTTGTAACAATTTATAATCAAAGCATAGGCAAGAAGGAGCATGAAACTCATTAAAATCCCTACTTATCAACTCCCCCAAACTTAAGCCTCTGATTGTCCTCAAGCAAACAAAATAAGACCCACCCCTTAAGGGAAAATCCAAGTATTTCCAACTATCCTAAAGTAACCTCAACAAACATCAATTGGGACTAATAATTGCCCTCAATACTAATGAATCATTAACAACATTTAAACTTTGAAAAACTATGGATCAAGTGTGACACAAGAGCATCAAGAGTTGACTCATTACATCAAAGAACTCTCTCAATTACTTTGGTCATTGTGGAACCCAAACTCACACATCCTCAACTCTCCCTAAGCAAACCTCACCTTTTAGACTATTAGCACACAAACCGAGGTTAATGGGAATTCACTCATCTTTCTCAAGGAAAGGCCACAAGTCTGGTTCTAAGTACCATATGCTTGCCGCTCATGTAAGTATCCACTAATGTAAGCGTCATTCAACTCAAGATCATATAGGGCTTTTGAGGAGTCAATGTGAAGGCTTTTGGTTCAGGGTAGGAAAAGTTTTTGGTGTAAATGGGTTCCATCTTCCCTTAAGCACTTCTTTTGATTCATTTGGCAAAATTCTTTTGACTCTTTGAGTATCTCACTTCTTTTAAGGGGTTAGAGAGGCATAATGTCACTCTTTCTTATGCATTTCAAAGTGTTTCTCCTTTTTCAACTTTTTCTACACCTTTTTCTCTTTTGTTTTTCTTGAATCCCTTTTTATTCTTTTTCACATTGGGCTTTCTTTTTGTCTTTTTTCTTTTCTTTTCTTTTTCATTGCCTTTTTTTTTGCTTTTGTACCTTTTACCACTTTGTTCCCTTTCTCGTCTCTCCCTCCAAACTTAGAGTTTTGCCATTGATCAAGGAAATATCAGGTGCCAAGATATTTTAGAACGGGTATAGACTTATAGTATTGGTTCTTGAAAGAAAAAGGTTTAAGGTTGAAAAGGGTTAACTAGGAATTATATCATTGGTGGGCTATTGAATTGTTCAACTATCATTTGGATCAAGGAGAGCCTATAATCACTTCTCAAGCCAAATTTCACTCAAGATTTCGCCTCAACAGACATTCAGGGCAGTTCTAGACCATTGGCTCGGGACTTGGACTCACAATTCGATTTCTAACCACACAAGCTCAAGTATTGCTAAAGACATAGAGTCGGGGGCTGACAACAACCTTAGACACGATTGAGCACACAATAGTCCCGAAAGACCACATGATGATTGTTTGGTCAACACAAGAGTCTCAAGGTCTTTCACCATCCTAAATACAACAACTTGTCTTTGACCATGGGATCAAAAGAAAATGTGTTACGCCCAAGTGAAGCTTTGCTTGAGGTACCCTTAACTACAAGCTACCAAAAATAAAAAACAAAAATGGACTCAAACCCTTAAGAAGGTTGTCACACCCTCCATCACCAGGAAGAGCCACCCGGTTCACACAATACTCCACCTTTGGAAAGAACCGTGAAATTAAGAAAACCAAAGGCTTATTGAAAGCGCCAAAAATGAAACAAGAAGCTGCGAGCCAATATAAGAAGCTAAAAATGAAATTGTTTTACGAAAATAAAAAATAGAATGATTATGTACAATAGGGGATTTGAATATACAACGGGGGATGAGTATATACAATAGTGTAACTCTATATACAGACCAAATGAAAGATAAAAAAGTGCAATAAAAGTAACTAAATGTTACACCCCAAGTTTTCATACGTGAGAGTACGTCGTAAGTCATTGATGTAAGCTCGGAAATGAGATTATATTTGGAAGAAAATAAAGTAAGTTAATCATGTTACCTTGGAGGTTACAAATATTTAAGATCATGAATAACGAGTACCAAGAGGGTTGGAAATCTTAGAAGCTAAACCAATTGAAGAAAATAAGTTTTATCGAAAGTCGACAAGTTTTGAATATTATAACATGTACTTTGGGGTAAGACTAGGGTTATTAACATGATAAGGAGGTTATTCTATGAGTTATTTTAGTCGTATGATATTCATTTTCTACATTTTGAAGGCAAGCAAGTTGTGGAACAAGAGTTGGCAAAGGTCATCACAAGTTACATTCATAAATTTGTTGAAATTTAGGTCAAATGTATCTGAGAATTTCTCCAAATATACTTGGAATAATGGGGTGTTCTACCTACCAAATTGAAGGTCTACGAGTCTAGTTTCTAACGCATTAAACCGTTTGTCAATACGACATCGGAGTAGAGAGATATTCGCGTTTTCGCGAGACCGCGCAAGCAGCTCCCAATGGGACCCACTTAGGCGGTGGTTGACCTACTTCAATTTATAAACGATTTGGACGCCTATTTTTGCTCATTTTTCAACTAAAATTCGTCTCCAAACTTCTCCTAACCCTCCTAAACATATACCACAAGGGTTTGAAGTGATTCCAAAGTGATTACACCATATTTCAACATCAAAACTTAGTTCTAGTGAAGAACAACACCTCTTTGAGGTTGTGTTGTCATTGAGGATTGTTGTGGGCTGTATTTGGATGAAATTCCAAGTTGTTGCTGCTGTCTAAGGTGAGTATAACAACCTACTAATTGTGCTTAAGCTTGCTTGTATGTTGGTTAAGTTGTTAGGATGATAAACTACAAGATAATACTTGGATTAGCTTAAGTCACTTCTATGGTGTTGTATTGCTATTAAGGGTTGTTGTAAACTGAATATAACTTGGATTTTGACTTGAAGTTACTGTATAAGGTATGTATATTGTGATCTTGCTTGTGCCTAAGGTTATCTTGATGTTGATTAAGTTAAATGGATGGGCTAGACATGAACTAGTGAATAAAGTTGCTAATTGAGGATAGTTGAAGTTGTGGATTATTTTCGTTGTTATAAATATATGGTTTAAGGCTGGAATCATTGATTAATGACTTCATTATCATGTTAATGATACTTTTATGTTGAAGTAAGAAGTCTATAAGGATTGATAAGGGGTATACGGATTCCAATCGGAGCTTGCCGCTCGTCGTAATGTAGTTGTGACTTGTTGTTGTTATATGGTGTCTTGATATTGATAATTATGTATTGATGGATTGCTCTGGTCATTGTTGTTTGTATATGGTATTGGAGGAGGCCCTTGTTACAAGGGAGATGCTGCCAAAATTTACGTAAACGAGCTACTAGCTTAAGTTATAGACTTAGCCTTTGCTCAGCACTGATTTTGAATCTCCTTATACTATGATAGATTGAGTTGACTTGTTTGAAGAGTTGCTTGGAAGTGATTAAGGACTCAACGGGTTTAAGGTATGTTAAGGTACTTTCTTCTTTCTTTTGGCATGATCTAAAGTGAAATGAATACGCTACTTCATAACGGATCTACTCCTAGCAACTAAGGTTGTCCATGTTGTTCTTTCCTTATAAAATTATTCTAAACAAGTGTGTATGATCCTTAAAATCCTACTAAGGTTCATATTGATGGTAGGGATGTCCATAATGTTCTTAAGTTACTCCAAAAGGTTTAGAATGTGATTCCATGAGTTGAGCATGCATTGTGTATATGTATCTATTTTACTCTATCGAGCCGCGCTATAGTCGGCCGGGTACGACACATATTGTGCAACCACTGATCAGTTGGGTTTACCAAGCTCCACGTGGCCGAGTACGATTATACCTAACCTAATTATGGTCGGGTACGCTTTTACCGAGTCCTCTTTGAGGCCGAGTACGATATGATGATGATGATGCCCACAGAGGCGAATGTTTTTAAATTTTTTATGTATATATGTGTATTATGCATTTCATATCATAGCCCCTAGAGGCACTCAGATGTTACAGGTTGTATCTCCTCTATCTCTCTCTTTACATTACTGTTCTTGTTTATGCTTTCCTGCCTAACATACTCGGTACTTTATTCGTACTGACGTCCCTTTTGCCTGGGGACGCTGCATTTCATGCCCGCAGGTCCCGATTGATAGGTTGACAGTCCTCCTAGTAGGCTATCAGCTCAGCGAAGGTGTTGGTGCACTCCACTTGCTCCGGAGTTGCCTATTTGGTCAGTATGCTTTGGATATGTATTGATTGATATGGCGGGGCCCTGTCCCGACCTTTATGATTTTATGTACTCTTAGAGGCTTGTAGACAGATGTCAGGTGTATGGATAATCATATGGCCTTGTCGGCCTATGTTTCGAGTTTACAAATGGTCATGTCGGCCTTATAGGCCCATATGTCACATATATTAGTTTGTATATCATGTTGGGTCTTCATATGTTGAGTATTCCCTTATGTTTTATTCTTGTTATCTCATGACGGGTTTTCTGGCTCATTTACTCATGATAACATGTTAAGAAAGATATGTTACGTTGGTACTCGGTTGAGTAAGGCACCGGGTGCCCGTTGCAGCCCTTCGATTTGGGTCGTGACAAAAGTGGTATTAGAGCAGTTCTGTCTTAGGGAGTCTACAACCCGTGTCTAGTAGAGTCTTGTTTATGGGTGTGTTGTGCACCACACTTATAAGTAGGAGGCTACAAGGCATTTAGGTCTGTCACTCTTTCTTCTTACTCAAGATCGTGCAGTAGAGCTCAGTTGTAAGAATTCAAACTCCTAAATTCGACTTTAGTCGTAATACAACGATACCTACATCCACAAAGATAGTTGGTAAGAGACTGCATGTGGATGTGGAAGGGTTGAGTCAGAGGAACTCGATTTCACATCATGCTTATGATGAGTAAATATGAGGTCTTCAACAGATCATGTGTGTACTAAGATGTGTATGATTCTTAATAAGGAGCCTTAAGGCACGAATATCTATTCACGAATATGGTGAAAATCTATGAGGAATTCAGAAGCTAGATACAAGTTTTAACAAGTAAAAGAAGTAAGGTGAAGAGGGGTACGAGTCACCCAGATAATGAAGATTATCAATATTTTCAAATTAGGCAGAGAAATATAAGCATTTTGGTACCTTCATCAATGACAGAGGTAAGTACAATTGGCCACACCCATCTCAGTTATGTTCTATAGGAGCTAACAAATATTATTTAAGAGAAAGATGGGATATCAAGATCCAGTTGGAGTTAGAGTAACCCAAAAATTATGGATAGGTTGTTATCATTAACTACCGTTTCCGAAAGATGGTGCAAATATGGTAATAGATCTCCTTCTAAGACACCCAGATGGTGAACTCTAGAGTAGTACAATCAGATACGAATACTGGAATATTCAAAAATTTCAGAAGATAGGTAGTGGGATCCTAGAAGGGACAAATATTTACCTTAGTATGACTCTAGCCCAGAGTAAAAAAAAGAATGTTAGGCATTCCCAAGAGCTAGTGAGATGAAGCTAGGGGAGCTTATAGGGAAAGAACTTTTTGTTGAAGTTTTCAGAATAAAGTGATAGACAAAAGAAATATTATCCGGAGAATAAGAAGAAAATAAATGAAGCATCATGAGTAAGATGTGATATATGGGTAATAACAGTAAATCAAAATATGACACGATGATAGAGTCTATAGTCAAGTGAAGGAAAATACAAGAGGTGACAAGCCTTAAGGCAATAAAAGAGTATAAGCCATAAAGTCATATTCTTATTTCGAGAAATGAGTTGGTGACTTCAACGTGATTACCAGGAGGAAAGGTTAGACCCCAGAGTAATAAAAATCAGTATGGGCTGGTGAACAAGATAAAACCGAACATGAATTAGGGACCGGAGGATTTGATAATGGTCGACATCGTGAGAATTTCAAAGATCGTGCTCCAACAATAATAGAATAGACAACAGACGAATAACCTTTAAAGGTTATTTAGGAAGTCGCTTACCTAAAGCAAGCACTCTGAGCAGAGTTAATCTTAAGGGACTAAGTGTGCCAGTTACCGTAGGTGTCACCTTCGGGCGTGAGAAATTTAGTTATCCCTAGTACAGAAGGTTACCATAAGGTGATTAAGGTTCATTGATAATGTGAAAAGACGCCAAAGATGAAGAGGTAAAACAACTATAGGTAGATCGTCGTAGTACTAAATCTTAGTACTCCACTGAAGGGGGGAATATGGTGTGATATGATATTAAGTCGGAGTTAAGCGGTTCAGTTAACTATGGAATGGTAAAGGTAGAATGTGGTAAAAAGGAGAAAGGGATGATGTTGCATTTATTCAGTTCCTGCAGATATGTTGCGACTCTAGAACATTATACAAGCACGACACCGGGGAGTGGCAGTAAAAGTTTCCGGCCAGGATGTTATTGATAAATAAGTGTGAATGGACACTTGATACATCAGGAGCTAGTGGAGGGAGATAAGTTAAGACAAAGGATATATCCCAAGAAGGATTATGTAGAATATATATATATATATATATATATATATATATATATATATATATATATATATATATATATATATATGAGAATGGACCAACGAGTAATTAGTAGTTGATTCAGGAAGAGACCAGTTATGGCTAGACAAGAGGTCACAGATAAATCAATAGATCATGCAAGATAAATGTAGTGAACCGCAGCATAGTTCAGTCTCGCAGATACGAGATCGCAATCATTTGAAAAAGTTTCAGATAGGAGTTGAGGCAATTAAAGGTACCATTTTTAAGGTTTATAAAAATAAGAGAGAGTGCCACTAAGGAGACAATAAAAATTTGAGCTTAGAAGTAACCCTACGAGCACAAAGGCATAAATTTATGTAACTAAGGATTATTATGGGCGAGTAAGAATAACGAAAATTACCTTCGGGTGTACGATATATCAAGCTCGCAACTTTACAAGAGCCAGAAGGTCTCCCTAAGTACTACAATGAAAGACTAGCTGAGGAAATAAGGAAGAAGGTTTCCACCTAAGCATAGTGAGCTAAAGAGTAAATTATCCTGTAACAACAGTCTCACTACAATATTGTATACACTCCATAAGAAAGTGGCACCTATCATGGCTAATGAATGGTAAAAAAAAGCCATCAAAGGTGATGTTTGAGATCATATGAGGTACAGGAAATTATAGTATTCGTGGGCAAAAAGACAAGCCAAGTATTCATGCAACAAGTGATAGAACGACCAGCAAAAGTAATTGCTTACATTTAAGGACAACTGAGAAGGCACGAAAGGAAATTTATGGTGCTAGCAAGTTAAAGGAAGGTTGCGAGTAGTATAAATAGATCGGTGTAGGTCCTAAGGTAAAGTATTGTAGAGCAACAAGGTTTTAGGTAGATAGGAGTAAGGATATGAAAAGGTGAGTGAGAAGGTGACGAGAATATGTATGTCCTCGGGATTAAACCCATCAAAACAAGGGAGCTGATGATTTCCATATGTAATAAAAAGCTCGGTACAGCCTGAATGAACACAGAGGAGTCTGATTCTTAGGCCTTTGATTGAGTAATGATTTAACGAGAAAGGGATTTCATTAATTGCACGGGATTAGAATACCCCCATAAGATGAATCGCGTTGGGATGCAATGAAATACGGTTATTGAAGTATAGTATTATCCCTAGGTGGATCAGGAAAATCACTTCATATGTTCCCCGATAAGATGTGAGCCCTAGTGACAGTGTATTACGTAAGAGGTTGCAAGTTATCAGTGATAGATTATAGATCAACATTAAGGTGAATAAACAATAGATGGGTACAAGTTCCAAAGTTCGAGATGAGATTTGTTTGTTATTCTTAGATGAATAATAATGAGGAAGCACTAAAGGACTTAGATTTATACATATAGGATAAGCAGCGAGAGAGTAACCTGGAGTTGGGTAGCAAACCTCGGTAATAATAAACCGAAGTAAGTTTTATGGTATAGTATAACCTACCTAGATGTAGTAAATCCATAAGGATAGATATACAAGGCTATGAAACAAGAGATAGAAATATAGTCTTAAGTTCGATAAAGTACCAAGCGAAAGACATCAGTACACCTATAGATGCCTAGAGGGACAGCTTGTCATAATTCTATATATGTTCATAAAGTGAGGCTTAGAGATTGGCTAAAAGATGGAGGAAAAAGAGAATACAAAGTCGCTAGGCGCTCATACAAGGACACAGTCGTACATACTGCATGACATAAGGTATCAAATGTTACGATGTTGGAAGAATTCCAACCACATGTCATGGTGTGACAAAGAGGCCTAAAAGGGGGAATGCCCAAGCATTTCGATTTATTCACAAAACAATTGCTTAGATGGAAAGATGAGCATTAAAGTATTCGTAAGAGCCATAGTTTATGAAACTGATAAGCGCATCAGTCAACATTCGAGGACGAATGTTCCAAAGGGGGGAATGATGTTACACCCCAAGTTTTCATACGTGAGAGTACGTCGTAAGTCATTGATGTAAGCTCGGAAATGAGATTATATTTGGAAGCAAATAAAGTAAGTTAATCATGTTACCTTGGAGGTTACAAATATTTAAGATCATGAATAACGAGTACCAAGAGGGTTGGAAATCTTAGAAGCTAAACCAATTGAAGAAAATAAGTTTCGTCGAAAGTCGACAAGTTTCGAATGTTATAACATGTACTTTGGGGTGAGACTAGGGTTATTAACATGATAAGGAGGTTATTCTATGAGTTATTTTAGTCGTATGATATTCATTTTCTACATTTTGAAGGCAAGCAAGTTGTGGAACAAGAGTTGGCAAAGGTCATCACAAGTTACATTCATAAATTTGCTGAAATTTAGGTCAAATATATCTGAGAATTTCTCCAAATATACTTGGAATCATGGGGTGTTCTACCTACCAAATTGAAGGTCTGCGAGTCTTGTTTCTAACACATAAAACCGTTCGTCAATGTGACATCGGAGTAGAGAGATATTCGCGTTTTCGCGAGACCGCGCAAGTAGCTCCCAATGGGACCCACTTAGGCGGTGGTTGACCTACTTCAATTTATAAACGATTTTGAAGCCTATTTTTGCTCATTTATCAACTAAAATTCGTCTCCAAACTTCTCCTAACCCTCCTAAACATATACCACAAGGGTTTGAAGTGATTCCAAAGTGATTACACCATATTTCAACATCAAAACTTAGTTCTAGTGAAGAACAACACCTCTTTGAGGTTGTGTTGTCATTGAGGATTGTTGTGGGCTGTATTTGGATGAAATTCCAAGTTGTTTCTGCTTTCTAAGGTGAGTATAACAGCCTACTAATTGTGCTTAATCTTGCTTGTATGTTGGTTAAGTTATTAGGATGATAAACTACAAGAAAATACTTGGATTAGCTTAAGTCACTTCTATGGCGTTGTATTGCTATTAACGGTTGTTGTAAACTGAATATAACTTGGATTATGACTTGAAGTTACTGTATAAGGTATGTATATTGTGATCTTTCTTGTTCCTAAGGTTATCTTGATGTTGATTAAGTTAAATGGATGGGCTAGACATGAACTAGTGAATAAAGTTGCTAATTGAGGATAGTTGAAGTTGTGGATTATTTTCGTTATTATAAATATATGGTTTAAGGCTGGAATCATTGATTAATGACTTCATTATAATATTAATGATACTTTTATGTTGAAGTAAGAAGTCTATAAGGATTGATAAGGGGTATACGGATTCCAATCTGAGCTAACCGCTCGTCGTAATGTAGTTGTGACTTGTTGTTGTTATATGGTGTCTTGATATTGATAATTATGTATTGATGGATTACTCTGGTCATTGTTGTTTGTATATGGTATTGGAGGAGGCCCTTGTTACAAGGGATATGCTGCCAAAATTTACGTAAACGAGCTACTAGCTTAAGTTATAGACTTAGCCTTTGCTAAGCACTGATTTTGAATCTCCTTATACTATGATAGATTGAGTTGACTTGTTTGAAGAGTTGCTTGGAAGTGATTAAGGACTCAACGGGTTTAAGGTATGTTAAGGCACTTTCTTCTTTCTTTTGGCATGATCTAAAGTGAAATGAATACGCTACTTCATAACGGATCTACTCCTAGCAACTAAGGTTGTCCATGTTGTTCTTTCCTTATAAAATTATTCTAAACAAGTTTGTATGATCCTTAAATCCTACTAAGGTTCATATTGATGGTAGGGATGTCCATAATGTTCTTAAGTCACTCCAAAAGGTTTAGAATGTGATTCTATGAGTCGAGCATGCATTATGTATATGTATCTATTTTACTCTACCTAGCCGCGCTATAGTCGGCCGGGTACAACACATATTGTGCAACCACTGATCAGTTGGGTTTACCGAGCTCCACGTGCCCGAGTACGATTCTACCGAACCTTATGATGGTCGGGTATACTTTTACAGAGTCCTCTTTGAGGCCGGGTACGATATGATGATGATGATGCCCACAAAGGCAAATGTTTTTAAATTTTTTATGTATATATATGTATTATGCATTTCATATCATAGCCCCTAGAGGTACTCAGATGTTACAGGTTGTATCTCCTCTATCTCTCTCTTTACATTACTGTTCTTGTTTATGCTTTCCTGGCTAACATACTTGGTACTTTATTCGTACTGACGTCCCTTTTGCTAGGGGATGCTGCGTTTCATTCCCGCAGGTCCCGATTGATAGGTTGATAGTCCTCCTAGTAGGCTATCAACTCAACTAAGGTGTTGGTGCACTCCACTTGCTCCGGAGTTGCCTATTTGGTCAGTATACTTTGGATATGTATTGATTGGTATGGTGGGGCCCTGTCCCGACCTTTATGATTTTATGTACTCTTTAAGGCTTGTAGACACATGTCAGGTGTATGGATAATCATATGGCCTTGTCGGCCTATGTTTCGAGTTTACAAATGGTCATGTCGGCCTTATAGGCCCATATGTCACATATATTAGTTTGTATATCATGTTGGGTCTTCATATGTTGAGTATTCCCTTATGTTTTATTCTTGTTATCTCATGACGGGTTTTCTAGCTCATTTACTCATGATAACATGTTAAGAAAGATATGTTATGTTGGTACTCGGTTGAGTAAGGCACCGGGTGCCCGTCGCGGCCCTTCGGTTTGGGTCGTGACACTAAACGTAAAATTATATACAGACCAAAGATGAAAATCAAGAAGACATAAAATGTAATAATATATACAGTCATCCAAAAATTTAGGGTGCACCCCCTCAAATAAAAGCTGGCATTGTCCCCAATGCCAACTAAATAAATAAGCACCAAAAAGTATTAGGAAAGATTGTGGGGATTCCCTAAGCCGTGTCTGTCTATATGGGATCATCAGTGGTCCCCGGGACCTCTGTATGCACGAGAACCTCTGACTAGTTCCCGGTCTCCTACTGCTCAGCTGCTGGGACTAGGGCCTGGACCTGGATGGGCTGAATATCAGGAACATCCTATGGCTGACTGGAGGAAGCCTCCAGTGGGTCCGCCAGATGGATGATCGCCTCATCTGCATTAGGGAGCTTCCTATTCTTCTTTGGAAGCCTCGGTGTCTGCTCCTGCTGTGGCTCTACTGCTGGAGCTGGATCCTCAAATAGCAAATCTAAAGGCAGCTGGTCTGACTTCAGTTTGTCCACATCCGCTCTAAGCTCCTTCACAGACTCCCTGGAAGCCCGTGTTTTGTGCAGCTTCTTGTGCTCCCTAGCAAGCTCCTTTAGGGACTTGCCATGTGAATCCACTGCCTTAGCCAAGGCACCCTGAGTACTGATGATCCTTTCCTGGTTCTCCAGGATCTTCTTCAATGTATCCTCAATTGACTGTGGAATTTGTGCTGGCTGCGGTGCCGACTGAGCCGCAATGGTAGAATTCAAGGTGGACAACTTGGATGATGCAGCTGACGTCCAGTTGTTCAAGATATGAAGTGTCTGTCTTAGCTGGTGGGAAGTGATAGGATGGGCCCGGGAAGATGGAATCCCCAGGCCAGCTGAAGTAGAGGGACCAACAGTAGTGGAAGGTCTGGGAGGCATGTCAACAACTATGGAGGCAGGCTCAGTGGAGGGCTCTACCGCAACCGACTTTTCAGACTGGCCAGTTGGGGCAGGGGCAGGCGGCTTGTAATTCTTGTCCTTGGGGTTGTCTGACCCCTTTAAACTATATCACAAAAACGGAGCCACAGGTTTGACCTTAATGTCAAAAGGTCTCTTCTTCACCTCCAGGTCCTAGAAATACAACCAAAAGCTAAATCAAAGATAGATTCATGAAATATAACAAAAAATGAGTAGAGAACACTTACCCCAATTCATAGTTGGGAAAAGGGTAGTTCCGGTCATGCTCAACCCCCACTAAAAAAATGATGCGGGACATCACATTGCTCACGTTGATAGGGTATCCCACCATAATAGATGCAATAAGAACAGCCGAGCAAGTGGAATAGTCTGATCATGGGTAGTGGGGTCAAGCCGACTGCACACAAAAGTCAACCACCCCCTAGCCTCAAAGTTAAAGGTCCTCCGAAGGATTTTGGCCCCTGCTATCAACCACTCTGGAAGAGTACCCAGGATTGACAGGTATGAAGCTAACCACAGATGAACCTCCTCGCCCATTGCCAACTTTTCATTGCAAAGGGACTCATCTTCTTCATTGAAACCCAGGTATTCATTTAGTGCCTTCCCTGTAAATGCCACATTTTTGTTTCGCACTTTGGTCACTTTAGTTCCCTTCAAGATGTGGGCCACATTGCTATAGAACTCCTTGACCATGTGCTCATTCGCCTTCACACAATTATCCCGAAAATGCTCCCAACTCACTCAAGCTCAAAACTGTCTATGCATATTAAGGTGTAGGGGCAGCAGGTCTCTGTCAATAAAACTCCTCTCAAGAATCAACTTCCATAGTGGCCACCATTCCCTAAACTTGTGGCATGCCACCTGGCTAACAAATCTATCCTCCCAGACTGCGGGATTTATAGTCCGGTCAACACCCCCAACCTGAGGCACACCACCCCCAGGTACCTCCTCATCTCTCTCATCACCTACGCCTACACCCTCCCCGGATAATGAAGCTGTGGGGGAGGTGGAGTACTCGCCACTGCCGGCTACTGAGCCCTCAGACGATTTAGTGGAGACATGATCTGCTTCTTGGGCAGTAGGTGTGGGTGGAGGAGTATCATCAGTCAATCTCATTCTCCTGGGCCAGTCAGGGACATATTTGGGCACAAAATCAGAGGAAATATCCTAGGAAGGCATGTACTCACTCCCCGACTGGTCACAAGCTCTATTAGCAGCTTTAATTGCTTTCCGCATCCTTTTAATACTTTATCTCACTTGGGGAGTGCGTCGAATCATATTCTTGCCCTTGCCTCCCCGGGAGGAATCACCTCAGCTGTGTTGTTTTGCGCCTTAACCTCTTTGTTTGACCATTGTCTGCAAGCACAAATATCTAGATTTGTTAGTATCAACACAAACAGTGAATCAGTTGTGGAAAATGAATTGAAGAACAGAAGCCCAAAAGTTACAGAAAATGTTGCAGACACAGTGCATCGCGGATCGCACATCGCACAAAAAGGAGTGCGGCCGCACTGGGGGCACCGCGGTCCGCATTGTGGAAAGTTCTAAAAATCCACTTCTCTGAATCTAACCATCGCGGCCCATATAAAGTAGCATCGCAGCCATGGTGGGCCAGCACGGACCGTACAAAATGTAGTGCGTCCGCGCTGGGCAACATGCCTATCTTTTTGAACATAAGCACCGCGGTCTGCACAAAGTGGTACAACAGACCGCATTAGAGCACCACGGACCGCACAACAGGGACCACAGTCCGCGGAGGGTGCTTAGTCAAGACACTGAGGTAGGGTTCATGGGTTTTGCCTTTTTGTTTGAGTTTTCACCTAACTTTGTCCCTACTCAATTTACCGAGTTAATAATACTCCTCAGGCAAACAAAACTTAACAGTTAAACTAAACTAACATCAAAATTGAAGAATTACAGGGGGGATTACACAGTTAATAGAAAAGGACATAAAATGAAATTAAATAATTAAAATAGCAAGAAGTGGTTGAATTGTTGCCAGATATTGAGAAGAAGTGAAGAAACACAATGCAAACAAGCTAGCACGAAGAAGAGGGAAGATGAATAGTAATTTTTAGGTCTCTAAGAATCAATTTTTCCAAAAGGGTAACCGGTGACCCCTGTGGTCTCTTTATAGAAAAACATATGGGACCCAGTCTTACCTACCAGCGCGGCCGCACAAAACGGACCGCGGACCGTGCTGGGTTTGTTCAGAAGAAGCTTGAGAAGGTAACCTCCGCGGTCCGCACAAAACAGACCACGATCGTGGAGGTCCACCGCGGTCCGCACTAAATGGAATGCGTCCGCGGTGGTAAATTTCAGAGAGTTCCTCACTTGGTTCATACCAGTGCGGGCCGCACAAAGTGCAATGTGGCCGCACTGGCAACTTCAGAGACTATTCAATTTGTTCATCATGTTTTGCACTGTATCAACACAATCCCTGCAACATCTCACAACCAATTGGTCCCAAAAATAAAACCTAAACTACAAAGAAAATCAAGGAAAACAAGAAGAAAAAGACATGAGTTGCCTCCCAAGAAGCGCCTGATTTAACGTCGCAGCACGATGCATGTTACCATTACATCACTTTAGATGAAGAAGCGCCACCATGTGGCTGTCATCAAACTTCCCAAGGTAATTCTTGACTCGGTGCCATTAACTCTGAAAACTTCACCATTTTTGTTCCTTAGATCAAGAGCACCAAATGGGGTCACAATCACCACTTCAAATGGCCCATCCACTTTGACTTGAGCTTATCCGGAAACAGACATAACCGGGAATTGAACAAGAGAACCATATCTCCAACCTTGAACTCCTTACCCCGAGCATATTTGTCTTGAAGGTACTTTATTTTGTCCTTATACAAGGATGCACTTGAGTAGGCATGGAATCTAAACTCATGGAGCTCATTGAGTTGTTCAACACGAAGATTTACAACAACATCCCATTCCAATTCAACTTCCTCAAAGCCTACATGGCCTTGTTCTCTAAACCGGAAGATGACAAGCTTTTCCAAACACCAACCGATACAGAGACATACCAATCGGAGTTTTGTAAGCCGTCCGATAAGCCCATAGAGCGTCATCCAACTTTTCGACCAATCGGTCCTATTGGCATTGACAGTTTTTGACAAGATGCTCTTAATTTATCAGTTGGAGACTTCCACTTGACTACTAGCATGAGGATGATAGAGGGTAGAAACCTTATGATTGACACCGTACTTCGAAAGCAATGTGTCGAAAGCCTTGTTGCAAAAGTGAGACCCCCATCACTGATAATCGCACAAGGAGTGCCAAACCCTGTGAAGATGCTCTTTTTAAGAAATGCCACAACACTCCGGGCTTCATTGTTAGGCAAAGCCATGACTTCAACCCATTTCGAGACATAATCAACCGCCACGAGAATGTAAGTGTTCCCACAAGAGATAACAAATGGACCCATGAAATTGATGCCCCAAACATCAAAGATATCCACTTCTAGAATTGTATTGAGAAGCATCTTATCCCTTTTTGAAATTTTGCCCGCTCTTTGGCATTCGTCACATCTCTTGACAAAATCGCCCGCATCTTTGAACAAGGTCGGCCAATAGAATCCACAACTAAGCACTTTCGAGGCGATCCTCACCCCACCATGATGGCCACCATAGGGTGAAGAATGACAAGCCTCTAAGATACTCAATTGTTCTTCCTCCGGAACACATCTACGAATCACACCATTCGTGCAAATCTTGAACAGGTATGGCGCATCCCAATAGAAATCCAAACTATCCCGCTTGAGCTTCGTCCTTTGGTTAGAAGAGAGCTCATACGGGATTATTCCGGTCACAAGGTAATTGGCAACATCGTCAAACCATGGCCTTCATTGACACCACAAGGAGTTGTTCGTCGGGAAATGAATCATTGATCTCAAGGCTATCACAAGGCCTCCCCTACTCATCCAAACGGGACAAGTGGTCCGCCACATGATACTCACTACCTTTCCGGTCCACAATTTCTAGATCAAACTCTTGGAGTAGTAGCACCCATCTAATCAATCTTGCCTTGGAGTCTTTCTTTGTCATTAAGTACCTAAGGGTGGCATGATCGGTGTGAACTATAACTTTGGCCCCCATAAGGTAAGGTCAAAACTTTTCCATAGCAAACACAATATCCAACAACTCTTTCTCGGTGACTATATAGTTCCTTTGAGCCTCATTCATGGTCTTGCTTGCGTAGTGCACCGGATGAAATATCTTGTTGATCCTTTGGCCCAAAACAGCCCCAACCGCAACATCACTAGCATCACACATGAGCTCGAAATGTAAGCTCCAATTTGGTGTGGTAATGATGGGGGTAGAAGTCAACTTGAACTTGAGATGCTCGAATGCTTGCATACAACTCTCATCGAACAAGAACTTCGCATCTTTCTCTAGCAACTTGCACAAAGGGTGTACCACCTTAGAAAAATCATTTATGAACCTCCGGTAAAAACCTATGTGCCCAAGAAAACTCCTCACCCCTTTGATAGAAGTAGGGGTAGGAAGCCTCGAAATCACCTCTATCTTGGATTTATCCACTTCAATTCCTTGCTTCGAGATTTTGTGACCCAAAACTATACCCTCTTCTACCATGAAATGATACTTTTCCCAATTGAGAACAAGGTTGGTGTCATCACACCGGACCAATACTCTATCCAAATTTTTCAGACACTCATCAAAAGAATCCCCAACCATGCTGAAATCACCCATGAAAACCTCCAAGATATCTTCCACCATGTCGGTGAAAATAGCCATCATGCAACGTTGGAAGGTCGCCGGAGCATTACACAATCCGAACGACATTCGAGAGAAAGCGAATGTGCCATAAGGACATGTAAAAGTTGTCTTCTCTTGGTCCTCCGGGGCAATTAAAATTTGATTGTACCCTGAGTAACCATCCAAAAAGCAATTGAAAGCACGCCCCACAAGACGATCTAGCATTTGGTCAAGGAATGGCAATGGGAAATGATCTTTTCGGGTCACCTTGTTTAGCTTCCAATAATCCATACATACTCTCCACCAGGTGACCGTGCGAGTAGGAATGAGTTCATTGTTGTCATTGGTCACCACAGTCATACCACCCTTCTTTGGCACACATTGCACCGGAGAAGTCCAAGAACTGTCAGAAATAGGATAAACCACACCGGCGTCTAACCACTTGATAACCTCTTTCTTCACCACTTCTTGAATCGCCTCATTTAATATTCTTTGATGCTCCAAGGAAGGATTTGCATCCTCCTCCAAGATGATTTTGTGCATGCAAAATGCAGGGCTTATTCCCTGAATGTCAGTTAGAGTCCATCCAATTGCCCTTTTTCGCTTTTGAAGCACTGCCAAAGTGGCCTCAACCTGCATGTTAGTAAGGCAAGAAGAAAGAATAACTGGTAAAGTAGAACTTGAGCCTAAGAATTCATACCTGAGGTGTGGAGGAAGTGGTTTCAACTCCAACACCGGTGGCTCCTCAATTGATGGCTTTGTTGGTGGAGTTTTCCGATTTTCAAGATCCAAAGATAATTTTCTTGGCTCATAAGAATAAGAGCCCATCCCATGTATGGCATTCACGCACTCCACTCTACTAGCATCATCATTGACATCCATGCTTAAGAGCACTGCTTCAAGAGGATATTCCACATTGATCATATCACTGGTGTCATCCACAATCACAGCTGTGACAAGGTCTACAAATGAGCACACCTCGGTGCTATTGGGTTGCTTCATAGATTTGCAAACGTGGAAAATGACCTTTTCATCTCCCACTCGGAAAGTGAGCTCACCCGCTTCAACATCAACCAATGCCTTCCCCGTTGCAAGGAATGGTTTTCCCAAGATAATAGGAACCTCGTAGTCCACTTCATAATCTAAAATAACAAAGTCGGCTGGCAATATGAATTTCTCCACCCAGACATGCACATCATCAATAATGCCCAAAGGTCGCTTCATCGATCGATCTGCCATTTGAAGTCTCATTGAAGTTGGCCTAGGTTGCCCGATAACCAAAGCCGAGTAGGGCATCAAATTGATACTAGCTCCCAAGTCACAAAGAGCTTTGGCAAAATCCGCACTCCCAATGGTGCAAGGAATGGTGAAAGAACCGGGATCTTCAAGCTTCGGGGCCATTGAATGCACTATAGCACTAACTTGGTGAGTCATCTTTATAGTTTTACAGTCCATAGAATGCTTCTTTGTAACCAAGTCTTTCATGAATTTTGCATAACCTGGCATTTGTTCAAGTGCCTCCACCAGAGGCACATTAATAGATAAGCTCTTCATCTTGTCAATGAACTTTTTAAACTGATTATCATTATTCTGCTTCGCGAGCTTTGAGGATAAGGTGGAGGTGGTCTTGGCAAAGGAGCCTTGGTTTTTGGCACAACCAGCTCCTACATGTCAATTATGTGATCCCTTCACGGGTTCACATCATTTTGGGTTTCCACCTCGACTTCTTGAATATCAATCCTCACTTCATTGTTCATATTTTCATCAACCACATCTTCAACTACCAAAGGGACTTCGTCATCTTGCAACTCAACATCATCATCCATGACTTGTTTTTGCTTAGAGGTATTAACATCACCGCCTCTCCCACTTCTTGTTGTGATCGTCATAACATGATTGTTCCCACCCTTTGGGTTCACTACCATATCACTTGGTAGAGCACCATTTGGGCGAGTATTTAATGACTGAGAGATTTGGCCTAATTGCACCTCCAAGTTTCGGATAGAGGTGTTATGAGAAGCTAACTGTGCATCTGAATCCACATTCCTCTTCATCATCTACTCGAACATCATTTCAATTCTACCCATATCATTACCAGAAGAACTAGGACCTTGAGAAGGGAAAGGGAGTGGATTGTTCGGTTGTTGGTACATTGGGGGCCTTTGAAATCCTTGCCCCCGGATGCCTTGGTTTCCATTGTTGTTCCACCCACCTTGATTGTTTTTGTTGCCCCATTTGTTTTTATTTCCATTTCAATTGTCTTGGTTGTTGTTCTGATTACCCCAATTGTTGTTTTGGTTGTTGTTCCAATTGCCACCACTTTGTTGTTGATTGCACCAATTTCCTTGGGGTCGCCATTGTTGGTTTGAAAAGTTGCCTCTATTGCTTTGAAAGTTGTTAACATATTGTACTCTTCACTTTGGTCATCATAACCATCATTTTGACACCCATCATATTCATCAACAAATTGCTCAGAATTTCCTTGATTTTGTTGCCTCTTTTGCCTTCTCTTGTTGACAAGTATACTAACACCCTCCATGGCATTCATTTGGCGAGGATTCTGAACTTGTTGCATCTGTGCCTTATCCAATTGATTCATCGTAGTAGTAAGCTCAGCTATCGCTTGCCCGTGATCATGTAATTCCTTGTGCAAATGGATAACTGTAGGGTCACCTTGAGGCACATTTGCTCTACTCTGCCATGCTGAAGAAGTGTCCGCCATTTTATCAAGTACATCACATGCCCCTCATAAGAAAGCTTCATAAAATTGCCCCCGACCAATTGGTTAACAATGCATTGATTTGTAGTATTTATGCCCTGGTAGAAAGTTTGTTGGATCATGGCCTCGGTCATATCATTATTTGGGCACTCCTTCACCATCGTTCTATACCGCTCCCAAATCTCATGCAAAGGTTCCATTGGCTCTTGCTTGAAGGCTAATATTTCATCTCGAAGTGCCGCCATATGACTAGGAGAGAAGAATTTGGCAATAAACTTATCCGCCAACTCATCCCAAGTTGTGATGGAATGGTTGGGGAGTCTCTCGAGCCAATCCAATGCCTTTCCCTGAAGTGAGAACGGGAAAAGTCTCAATCTCAACGCATCCTCAGATACATTCATATGTTTGCTCCCCTGACATGTATCTACGAACCCCTTGAGATGTTTGGAGGAATTTTGATTTGCAGAGCCCGTGAAGTACCCACGCTGCTCAAGTAAGGTCAACATCACATTGGTTATCGGAACATTGCCCGCCCAGATTCGGGGTGGGATAATAGAACTTGCGTAGCCTTGGTTCGGTAATACTCTGGGAGCCACTCTTAGAGGAACCGGGGGAGGGTCTGGAATATTGTCAATTGGATTAGAATTGGCATTCCGGCCTCTCCGTTGACCTTGAGGTGCAAGAGGCACCTCATCTTGCTCAAGATCATCTACCTCCTCCACCGCTATCACGTTTCCAAGAGGATCATTACCGTTGTTTAAATCCATGTTGGTACCTGAGTAATGACACAAACAAGTAAGTAATAAAGAAGGAAAGAAGAACAATACACGAAACTAACTAAATAGATAACCAAAGTTGTTAGCTCCCCGGCAACAGCGCCAAAAAGTGATCGCTGCCAACTCCACACTACTAAAAAGTAGGAAGAGAGGGTCGCAATAGCTTTTACCCGATATGAGGGTCGGGATCGATTTCCACAGAGAGCTAGGAATGGAGTCGAGTATCTATCTAGACTAGAGTTGTGTAATTGTTCCAAATGTCACTTCCATACTTTTTTGGGTTTTTGATTATAAACTACTATTATCAAACTATTAATTGAAACTAGATTATGCTACGAGATAATTGCTAAGTTGTATCTAATGGGAAAAAGTGCACTAGGGTCGTGACATTACCTAGGTGGCTAATTGACGGGTAGCTGTTACTAAGGTTCGATTGACATAATTGGGGCTTATGCTATAATCGTTGCACAATTTTACCCACTCTCACACCTCTCGGTAGAGAGAGTGGTTTTGCCCAATTGACTCTCTTGAGACAAAATGGATAGGCAAATTAGCTCAAGCAACTAGGGTTCAAGTTAGGTAATTACTCTCTCGAGGTTTAATCCTTTAATTAGGACTATCAATTCTCTTGAGTCTATCCTAGTTCCTTGTTGGGTCAATTTTGGAGACTTAGGCTCTTTTTCTCAAGAAGAGTCAAGTCAACTTACCACAACCAGTGTTCGCAACCACCAATTCATAGATTAAACCATAAAATTGTCCCAAATAACAAACACCCATAGTCAATCTAACAATAGATGGCAACACCTATCAATTATCCACACTAGAGTTGAGCCACAACCCTAGCTAATGGGTTTAGCTACTCATGCTTGAAGGAGAAAATAGAGAAATAGATGAAGAACAAGCATATTAATTAAATGTAAATTTAAATACAAGAATCTATCGTTAATTTGAAGCTAAGATGCCAAAAATGGATACAGATGAGAATCCCAGGAGCGCAGCTCAGTTCTAGATATATCAGATAACCTAAAAATGGTAAAATGTTCTATTTATACTAGGCTGGAAAAACTGGACAAAAATAACCCTGCGGGGTCAGTGCGGGCTGCATAAAATGGACTGCGGCCGCACTAGGCTCTTGGACCTCAATTCTGGGCTCTCTAAACTTGGGCTCCGCTGACCGCGACTGCGGAGGCAGCTGGAGCGGTCCGCACAATCATGACCGCGGACCGCATTGCTTGAACTTTGGCATTTTTCATCTCTCTGAATCTCTCTTCCGCGGACCGCACAAAAAGGTAGTGTAGCCACTGAACCTTCACCGCGGATCGCGCAATGTGCATTGTGGTTGTGTTGCCTGAATCCTGGTTTTGCCATCTCTCTGAATCACCTAGTGCGGCCGCATTCGACTTTGTGCGGTCCGCACTAGGCTTGTTTTCCCTCAGGTTATTTTGTCTTTGATACTTGAGCAGGTTTCACTCCTTTTGAGCCGATCTTTGACATTTCGTCACTTTGTCGATCAAACCTGCAATCAAGCACAACTTATGAGCCTTTTGGGACTATTTTGTAATAATTTATAATCAAAGAATAGGCAAAAGGAGCATGAAACTCGTTAAAATCCGTACTTATCAATCATACTTTTTCCTTTAAATATTTTATGCTTTTCCTCTGTCATTCTTCTTACTTTTTATCTTTTTCTTTTAAAAATTATCTGGCCATGAATTATCTCTAATATATAATATTATGTGTAACTTTTCTAGGAAAAAAGCGAGAGGAACAAATAAAGTCGAAGGAAGTTGATTATGCCACACACATCAGGAAGAAAAAGTCATTCTTAAATTATAGATAATGTATGCCATGTTCACTATAAGCTTGTTGTAATTTATATATCAATACTTATTTTCCTAAATATATTTGCAACACATTTTTTACTATTTAAATAGATGACAAAGAAGAATGGTGTAAAACCAAGTCGTATCGAGGTGTTAAAAGAAACATATACGAGAAAGAAAAAACAACCAGTAAATGAGATAGCTGATGAAACTATGGTAAATTCTAATTCTTTATGAATATAAATTACTTTTTTATTAACTTTTATTGTATTACCTTTTCTTTCTAAAAGAAAGAAATGAATGAACTTGCTAAGGTGTATCCTGAGTTAAATGCCCCTGGAAGTGCTCCCAATAATGTGTATGCACATGTTATGTATAACGACCTGACTGGTCGTTTTGCTTTCTAAAACCCCGTTCCCATAAATAATACTTCTCATACTTGCTTTTACTGATTTATAACTTGCGGGGATAGTTGGTTCGAGATTTGGAAGAGTTTGGATTAAAATCGGAACACTTGGTTCCTTAAGGTTGGCATAAAAAGTCAAGTATGACTTCGGTCAACATTTTGAGTAAACGACATCGGAATCAGGATTTGAAGATTCCAACAAGTTCGTATGATGATTTTGGACTTAGGTTCAAATCGGGTTTTGAATGTCCCGGGAGCATTTTAGCACCTAATAGTGAAAGTTGGTTCTTGAAGACTTTTAGAAGTTCTTTAAATTTAGTTTGGAGTGATTTTTGGTGATATCGAGGTCCAAACGAAATTTTGAAATTGGAAATAGTTCCGTAGTGTCATTTAAGACTTTCAAGAAAAATTTGGTATCATTCCGAGTAGTATGCGTACGTTTCTGCGCATTAGAGTAAATTGAAGAACTTGAAGTTCTTAAGTTTGATTCAATTGTTTTAGGGTGTGATTTTTACTTTTGATGTTGTTTCGGGTATTCTGAGAGTTCAAGCAAGTCCGTCTTATGATTCCAAACTTGTTGGTACGCTCGGGCGGGGCTCTAGAGTCCCCGAGCGTCAATCAGACGAGGCTCAAAACAAGTTGAAAGTTTGGGGCAAGAGCTGAAGCTCCAAGTGCTTTCATAACCGCACCTGCGGTTGGTCAGCCGCAGGTGCGAGCTCGTAGGAGCGGTCAACGCCTCGCAGATGTGGACCAAGGAGAGGATCCCAGGTTTCGCATATGCAATTCCTTTTTTGCAAAAATGGGACCGCAAAAGTGAGAGCCCATCCGTAGAAGCGACCCCAGCCGGCCCACCCATATCTGCAGAAGCGGACCCCTGGTCCGTAGAAGTGGATCCGCAGGTGCAAAAAAGCTGGAGGCAGTGGCCTTCATTTAATCGGGGAGTTAGGCATTTTTCTCCCATTCTGTACATATTTGGGCGATTGGGGAGCTCTCAAAGAGGGGATTTCGACTTAGCACTTTTAGGTAAGTAAATTCTATACAGTGTGAGTTAAATACATAGTTTATGGGTAGATTATAACATGTAAATTAGTGAAAATCATGGGTTTAGATGAAAACCTAAGGTTTTGATAAAAATGAGATTTATCCACGAAATTTGTTATGGAATTTAGTAGAAATCATATATTTATGTTTCTAAGGTTATGGGTAACAACTTCCTTTAAAAATTTCCGGAATCCGATCATGTGGGCTCGGGGGTGAATTTTAGGAATCTTGTAATTTAGGTCGGAAAATCACTTAAATGGTGGAATTGTAAACGTTTGAGCATAGATTGATTAGTTTATGTAATGTTTGACTAGTTTTAAGTCATTTCTCGTCAAATTTGGAGGTTTGAACGTGTTCTTGAATTGGGAAGTAGGCTTTGAGACGAGGTAAGTCTTCTTTCTAACCTTGTAAGAGGGAATTAACCCCATAGGTGAATTAAATAAATATTTGTACCTATCTGTGGGGGATACGTACGTACATGGTGACGAGAGGTCGTACGTAGCTACTATCATGTTATTGTCCGGGTAGTTTAGGACCTGTATCACGCTATATTTAAAATGCTTGCGTCCTTACTTGCTATTATAATCACTTAAGTCATGCTGAAAATTGGTAAAATAATTATAGAAGGTTATACTCACTTACTTGAGGATATATATTAAATACTTGATTGTAAATGAGAAATGTGTGCTTTCTTGAAAAAAAATTATTATTTGTGAATCGGGTCGAGCGCCTCGGTAGTAAATAGGTGAATCTATGGTTCGCGTCATTCGACCCTTTAGCAGTGCACATTTTAATATGATGTTGGATCGGGCCGTACGACCTCGATATAATTGCGCATGTTAATTATTTGGAATTTCTCTATGATTTACACTGCCTAAATGCCTTGGAATGTAAGTGGTTAAATGATATGACTGAAATTTAAAATCTCATTTATGAAAGAAGAACTTATCACTTCCTGTTATTAAACTGTCAATATTGTTCATGATATCCATGCTTAGCATAACACTTTAATTATATTATTGTTGGCCCTAGTAAGTGTCAAGTCGACCCCTCGTTACTACTTCTTCGAGGTTAGACTAGATACTTACTAGGTACATATAATTTATGTACTCATACTATGTTTCTGTACTTAATTATACAGGATCTGAGGCAGGTGCATCTAGTTGCCCGCCCGGCGCGCATACTTGATCTTGGACTGAGACCTCACCGTGAGCTGCCCCCATCTGAGCCATTCAGCAGCATGCCGGAGTTTCTCTTTTGTTGTATCTATCTATTCTATTTCAGACAGTAGGATAGTCATCTTTTATATTCTGCTAGTTGCCCACACACTTGTAACACTAGATCTTGGCACATATTAGTAGACTTGATTTTTGGATTGTATTTCTATAATTATGACTTCTTCTAGTTGTTACCGTTTTACATGCCTTAAAAATCCGTTATTTATCAAATGCGTTAATTTTAAGTAAAGTTAAATATTGGGATTATGTTACGTACCGCATTTTCATACGTTACAGTTTCATCTTCAGTTAATTGACGTAGACTCAGGGATAAAATTATCTTAAGGTTAACGTATTTATGCTATTTACAACAAGCGATAAGTAAGTGCCGTGAATGATAAAGGGTAAATGAATCTAAGAAAATGAGTTTCATTGAAGGTTGTCAATTTGAGATAAATTACGGTCCGAGCCATAATACCTGGTATTTAGCGACTAGAGCCATACAAGGTACCCCATGACCACGATTGTAGGGTACGTAAAGGGTATTAAAAATGAGTAGTAATTTAAGTAATTTGAGGCAATTCTTAATTATGCGGGTAATTGGTTAATTATTAGGTAACAGAAAATTACCTAATTAATTAATAAATTAGTTGATAAAGATTTAAAATCCCCCCCCCACCCCACCCCCCCATATGACAGTAGGCCACGATTAAGACATATGACTAAGTAGTCATATGAGCTTAGGTGGCTACCTAAAGTGAATACATCATTAATGTGTAAAACATTCAATGTTATAAAAAGTTTGGTTCATTTGGACAGAGAATAAAAAAGTAAGAATCATATATCTTTCTTCCTAAGTTCAAAGTACTTCAAGAACATAAGCTAAACTCCATCTGAAAAAGCTTCCAATGAAATTCTTGCAACCAAACAATTCCAACGAGAATTATTAGAACCATAGCAACGTAATATTTTGCGGTTCTAAAGGAGTACAGTGCAATCTTTTTCAAGAATATTATACGAATTTTTCTTTACTCCATGTATGTTAAGGCCATCCCTTCTTTCTTTTGGCATGATCTATACGACACAAACGAAACGAGCAAATGCACAACTTCTATAAACTACTCTATTCGTAAAAATGCTAGAGATGTGTATATTCTTATTTTCTCACAAGTCTTATTATTCTATCATCTGTTCATGGGTCTCAAAAAAATACGTATTTGATAAAGTTTATCAGAAAGCCATATTGAGTTTTATGGCATTCCCAGAAAATCTTATTAACGTATTTCTTATGCATTTCATGCATTTATACATATACATTGACCCATGACCAGATGGCATTATATACACGTATATATGTATATTATATTTATATGGAATACGAGAAAAAGGTTACGGTGTTATATACGCACCACCACCTGATCAGTTGGTATATATTGATGATGTTACCCAGAGTGGCCGAGATGACATGATGGGATGCCCTTGGAGGCTTGATGATGTTATGTACATCTATACCCATGCATGGCACGACATTTATATATATGTGCATGACATTATAAATGTTTCAAAATTTACAAAGTTATTCAAACTTACAGATGAATTTCTTCATTCCATGTTTCATCTATGTCTTTTATGTACTAATTTTCATGCTTTACATACTCAGTACATTATTCGTACTGACGCCCTATTTCCTGGGGCTTGCATTTCATGCATGCGGGTGCAGGTAGGAAAGTTGATGATCCCTCTTCTTAAGATCCTTGATGTGACGACCCGGTCGGCCGTCTTAAGAATTTATGTTCCGATACCCTATTAACTGCATTCCCCAAGTTTATTTCTGCTATTTTGATTTGTCGGGATGTTCGGTTTTAAGTTGGGAGAGTTTTGGGACACTTAGTCCCTAAATGAGAACTTAACTGTTGGAAAGTTGACTGTAGTCGGAACAGTATGAAAACGGTCTTGGAATGGAAATCCGATGGTTCTGTCAGCTCTGTTGGGTGATTTTGGGGTTAGGAGCATGTTCAGATTGTATTTTGAAGGTCCATAGCTAATGTAAGCTTGAAATGCCGAAGGTTGAATTTTTGAAGTTTCCGGTTCGATAGCGAGATTTTTATCTGAGGGTTGGAATGGAATTCCGAGAGTTGTAGTAGTTCCGTTGTGTCATTTGGAATGTGTGTGAAAAATTTCAGGTCATTCAGACGTGGTTTGGTTGAGTTTTTGATCAAAAGCAGAATTCGAAAGATTTTAGAAACTTAGGCTTGAATCCGATGTGTTTTGATGTTGTTTGAGGTGTTTTGAAGATTGGTATAAGTTTGAATAAGGTTTTAGGATATGTTGATGCCTTTGGTTAAGGTCCCGAGGGCCTCGGGGTGATTTCAGATGGTTAACGAGAAGTTAAGGAAATGTTGCAGCTGATGTGTTTTTGCTGCTTCTGGTATTTTCGCATCTGCGGTTTGCAGACTGCAGAAGCGGCTAAGGAGATCGCAGAAGTGAATTTTGGTCCTTTCTTCAGGTTCCGCAGATGTAAAAGGAATACCGCAGAAGCGATAGTGCATCTGCGAAAGGGTGATTGCAGATGTGGTTTCTAGTCATTTAATGAAAGTCACAGATGCGAAGTAGTTTCCGCAGACGTGGGACCGCAGATGTGGTCCCAGGGTCGCAAATGCGGAAATCGTTGTTCAGAACATATAAATAGTTTCCTTCGTGAATTTGAGGGATTCTTTCACCATTTTCATCAGGGTTTGAAGATTTTCAGAGAGATTTTTGAGGAAAACAAAGGGGAATTACTTGGAGGTAATATCCATGACTTCATAACTCGTTTTTGTGTGATTAAAGTCCTAATTAGTTGTGAGAAATTTGGAAAAAATGGTTAATTAGGGCTTGAGTTTAAGAGGCCTTTAAATGAGGATTTGAGGGGTCATTTGGACTCTGATTTCTGTGTTCTTGTTATGTATTGACTCGTGAGAGTACGAGGTTTTTGAAATGTAAATTTCAGCCGATTCCGAGACCTGGGCTCAAGGGGCATTTTGGACATTTTATATAATTTCGTGTATCAACATAGAATTTATTTGTAGAATCAGTTATTTGAAGTGTTATTTACATTATGAGATTGAATTGAATAGATTTGGGCCATTTGGAGTCGAGTACTCGTGGCAAAAGCATGGTTTCGGGTTGACTTTGAGCCGGTTCAAGGTAAGTGGCTTGTCTAACCTTGTGTGGGGGACCTTCCCCTTAGGATATGATATATTTGATAATTGAAATGTCTTGTACGTGAGGTGACGAGTGCGTACTTGAGCTAATTGTTGATAATCTGATTTTTCCTTAAGTATTTCAGTTAAGTTCTTTTCCTGTTTTATTCTACTTGTGAATTTAGCTTGTTGCTAGTTTAGAAAAGCATATTTAGTTGACTTAATTGCCTATTTGCTTAAACTGCTTACTTGTATTACGTGAAGTATGTTAGGCTAGGATTAACTGTTTACTTGGTATGAAATTTAGCTTAATTGGGTATTCTTGTGTTGCTGTTGTGTGTTTTTACTTTGGGACTACATGACGGCATCCCGGGAGATCCCTTGTATGTATTTATGATCTGGACTGAGGTGCAAGATACCAAGAGATCCTTGGCACGTATATTTAGTATACTAAGAGATCCTCGGGATACCAAGAGATCCCTAGCATACATTGAGGATACCGAGAGATCCTCGGGATACCAATAGATCCCTAGCAAATATTGAGGATACCAAGAGATCCCTAACATATATTGAGGATACCGAGAGATCCTCGGGATACCAAGAGATCCCTGGTATATGTTGAGGGTACTAATAGATACTCGGGATACTGAGAGATCCCCGGTTATCATCCTTGTTATGAGTGGTACTTCCTGGTGTTTGCCATTATTTCTGTTTCCGTTATTGTATTCCTTATTTTTCTGTGTAGATTCTTATTGTAGATTTTCAACTGTTCTACTTATCTTATACTGTCATGTCTCATATTCTTTATTTTATCTTAGTAGGGCCCTGACCTTCCTCGTCACTACCCAACTGAGGTTAGGCTTGGCACTTACTGAGTACCGTTGTGGTTTACTCATGCCCCTTTTGCGCATATTTTTCATGTGTATGTCCAGGTACTCCTACTCAGACCTACCATCTTTGAGGGAGGCGACTACTTAGAGACTTTGAGGTACATCTGTCGTGTCTGCAGACTGAGGAGTCCCTTTCTATTCCTGCCTTTTTGTATTTAGCCCTTCAGTACTTTCTGTTCTTATTAGACAAATTCCGGAGTTAGAGCTATGTAGTATTTCTTTTTCTTAGCTTGTGATATAGATATTGGTTTTCAGATCTATATGAATATGGTGCATGCCGAGCGGCACATTTAACACTATTATTGCCTTATTTCTATTTTAAATTGTTTTACTTCTGCAAGTTTTGGTTATTTTCTGCAAGTTTTGGTTATCTTCTACAAGTTTAGGCTTACCTAGTCGTAGAGACTAGGTGCCGTCACGCTGGTTCACGGAGGGTGAATCGTGGTCGTGACAAGTTGGTATCAGAGCTCTAGGTGTATAGGAGTCATGGATCACAAGCCGGTTTATTATAGTCTCACTGATTGGTACGGAGACGTCTGTACTTATCTACGAGAGGCTATGTAACTGTTATGAAAATTCCACTTCATTTGATTTCCTTGTTGTGTGATATTTTGACTTCACAATTCTAAACTTATGTCTTCTATTCTCTCACAGATGGTGAGGACACGTGCTACTTGGATGATTAGGCACCCGCATCCCCTACTACTGCTGTCAGAGGCCGGGGCTGGGGTAGAGACCGAAGACGCGCACGGGATGCAGCCAGAGAACCTATGCGAGCTGCCGTCGAGGTACTACCAACAGATCCAACCAGAGTTCAGGCACCTGACACGCCTACTGCTACTACTACTCCATCTCTTCAGGAGACTTTTGCATAGTTCATGAGCATGTACACTAGCTTGGCTCAGGCAGGGTTGATTCCCCTTGCTGCAGCTACATCTCAGGCCGGGGGAGGAGCACAGACTCCCGCCGCCCGCACTCCTGAGTAGCGAGTGCATGTTGATCAGGTCCCTAAGATTATTCCTGTGCCGCCTGTAGTGCCAGTTCAGCCCGAGGACAGGGCAGTGGCTTTCAAGGATGAGCAGTTAAGGCTTGAAAGGTTCAAGAAGTACAAGCTTCCTGTATTCAGTGGTCTAGCATCGGAGGATGCTCTGGGATTTATTGATGAGTGTTACCGCATTCTCCGTACCATGGGTATCTCAGGATTGAGCGGGGTTTCTTTCACTACCTTCCAGCTTCGAGGAGCCGCCTATGAGTGGTGCGCACCTATGAGTTAGATAGTTCAGATGAGGCTGCTTCACTGACTTGGGCTCAATTTTTCAGATCTGTTCCTGAGGGAGTATGTTCCTTAGAGCCTTAGGGACGCATGGCGCGCAGAGTTTGAGCATTTGCACTAGGGCGCTATGACTATTTCAGAGTATGCTGTCAGTTACACCAGTTTGTCTAGGCATGCACCAGCCTTGGTTTCTACTGTTCGCGAGAGAGTTCACCTATTTATTGAGGGCCTTATTCCTAACATCAAATCTAGCATGGCTTGTGAGTTGGAGAAGGATATTTCTTATCAGCAGGTGGTGAGAATTGCTAGGAGGATTGAGGGTATGCATGCTAGGGAGAGAGAGGAGAGGGAGGCCAAGAGGTCTCGAGAGTCGGGCCATTATTCTGGTGCTCGTACCCTAACTGCAAGTCGTCATGGTAGGGGTTATAAGAGTTGCCCTGTTCATTCAGCTCTTCTAGCAGCCAGTAGTGCCCTAGATCCTCCTAGACCTCATGATCCTTATATGCACCACCGGTATCTAGCGCGCCTCCTATGCGGGGTGCTTTCAGAGGTCAGTCTAGTAGACCTGGCTTGAGCCAGTCATAGCCGCCATGTCCTCCCAGGGCTTGTTTTGAGTGTGGTGACACACGCCATGTGGTGAGGGATTGCCCTAGACTTGGGAGGAGTGCGCCTCCATAGACGTCTTAGCCACAATGTGCCCTGCAGAGTTCACAGGCCATGGTTATAGCTCCAGTTGCTACCCCACCTGCTCAGCCAGCTAGATGTGGAGGTCGGGGAGGTAGAGGTCGCCCTCGAGGGGGACGTCAAGCCAGATACTATGCCCTTCCTGCCTGTACCGAGGCTATTACCTCTGATTCTGTCATTACAAGTATTATATTGGTTTTCCATAGAGATACATCGATTCTATTCGATCCAGGATCTACTTACTCTTATGTGTCTTCTTATTTTGCTTCGTATTTTGGTGTACCTTGGGATTCTTTGAGTTCCCCTGTTTATGTTTCTACACATGTGGGAGATTCTCTCATTGTGGACTGTGTTTATCAGTCGTGTTTGGTTGCTCTTACTGGTTTTGAGACTAGAGCCGATTTATTGTTACTCAGTATGTTTGACTTTGATATTATCTTGGGCATGGACTTGTTGTCACCCCATTATGCTATTCTTGATTGTCACGCCAAAACAGTGATGTTGGCTATGCCAGGTGTACTGCGTGTTGAGTGGAGGGGTACTTTAGATTACACTCCCAGTATAGTTATTTCTTTCCTTAGAGCTCAATGTATGGTTGAGAAGGGGTGTGACACATATTTAGCTTATGTAATAGTTGTCAGTATTGATACCCCTTTAGTTGATTCAGTTCCAGTAGTACGGGATTTTTCCGATGTGTTTCCAACTGATCTTCTAGGCATATCGCCTGACAGAGATATTGATTTTGGCATTGATCTACTGTCGGGGACTCAGCCCATTTCTATTCCTCTGTATCGTATGGCTCCTTGAAGGAGTTGAAGGATCAGTTGCAGTAATTGCTTGATAAGGGTTTTATTCGACCCCGTGTTTCATCTTGGGGTGCTCCTGTCTTGTTTGTAAAGAAAAATGTTGGTTCTATGCGTATGTGTATTGATTACCGCCAGTTGAACAAGGTTACAGTGAAGAACCGTTATCCGTTGCCTCGTATCGATCATCTATTTGACCAGCTTCACGGCGGGCGGGTGTTTTATAAGATTGATTTGCGCTTAGGTTACCATCAGTTGAAGATTCAGGAGCCCGATATCTCGAAGACTGCTTTCAGGACTCGGTATGGTCATTACAAGATGTCATTTGGGTTGACCAATGCCCCAACAGCCTTTATGCATCTGATGCACAGTGTGTTCCGGCCGTATCTTGGCTCGTTCATCATTGCCTTTATTGATGATATTCTGGTGTATTCCTGAAGTCGGGAAGATCATAAGCAGCACCTGAGGATCGTGCTTTAGACTTTGAGAGAGAAGAAGCTATATGCTAAATTCTCGAAATGTGAGTTTTGGTTGGATTTAGTGGCATTCTTAGGCCACATGGTATCGAGTGAAGGTATTCAGGTAGATCCGAAGAAGATAGATGTCGTGCAGAGTTGGCCCAGACCATCCTTAACTAAAGAGATCTGTAGTTTCCTTGGTTTGGCGGGTTATTACCGTCGCTTTGTGGAATGGTTTTCATCGATTGCAGCCCCTTTGACCAGGTTGACCTAGAAGGGTGCTCCATTTTAATGGGCGAATGAGTGTGAGGCGAGCTTTCAGAAGCTCAAGGCAGCTTTGACCACAACCCCAATTTTAATACTACCTACAGGTTCGGGGTCTTATATGGTCTATTGTGATGCCTCGAGGGTTAGACTCAGAGCGGTGTTGATGCAGGATGGTAGGGTGATTGCCTATGCGTCTAGATAGTTGAAGATACATGAGAAGAATTACCCTATTCACGACCTTGAGTTGGCTGCCATTATTCACACCCTGAAGATTTGGCACCACTATTTATACGGGATTCCCTGTGAGATTTATATTGACCATCGGAGCTTGCAGCATTTGTTCAAGCAAAATGATCTAAATTTGCGCTAGAGGAGATGGTTGGAGTTTCTGAAGGACTGTGATATCACTATTTTGTATCACTCGGGCAAGGCCAATGTGGTGGCCGATGCTTTGAGTCACCGAGCAGAGAGTTTGGGGAGTTTGGTTTATTTACCAGCATCAGAGAGGCCTATGGCGATGGATGTTCAGGCTTTAGCCAGCCAGTTTGTGAGATTGGATCTTTCGGAGCCCAGTCGGGTTCTAGCTTGCGTGGTTTCTCGGTCTTCGTTATTTGATCGTATCAGGGAGCGACAGTATGATGACCCTCATTTGCTTGTCCTCAAGGACAATGTTCAGCATGGTGATGCTAGGGATGCGACTATTGGTGATGATGCGGTATTGAGGATGTAGGGTCAGAGTACCCAATGTCGATGGGCTTTGAGAGTTGATTCTAGAGGATGCCCATAGCTCGCGGAATTCCATTCATCTGGGTGTCGTGAAGATGTATCAGGATTTGAGGCAGTACTATTGGTGGAGGCGGATGAAGAAAGATATAGTTGGATTTGTAGCTCGGTTCCTCAACTGTCAGTAGGTGAAGTATAAGCACCAGAGGCTGGGTGGGTTGCTTCAGCAGATAGAGATTCCGGAGTGGATGTGGGAGCGGATCACCATGGACTTTGTAGTTGGACTCCCACGGACTTTGAAGAAGTTTGATGCTATTTGGGTGATTGTGGATCGGCTGACCAAGTTTTCTCATTTCATTCCTATGTGTACTACTTATTCTTCGGAGCGGTTGGCGGAGATTATATCTGAGAGATTGTTTGTTTGCATGGTATTCTAGTTTCCATAATTTCGGATAGAGGTACTCAGTTCATATCACGGTTTTGGAGGGCCATTCAGCGTGAGTTGGGTACTTGGGTAGAGTTGAGTACAACTTTTCACCCTCAGACGGACGGACAGTCCGAGCGAACTATTGAGATTCTTGAGAATATGCTCCGTGCGTGTGTGATTGAGTTTGGAGGGTCTTGGGATCAGTTCTTGCCATTGGCGGAGTTTGCTTACAACAACAGTTACCAGTCTAGCATTCAGATGGCACCGCATGAGGCTTTATATGGTAGGCAGTGTAGATCTTCGGTGGGTTGGTTTGAGCTGGGTGAGGCTAGACTATTGGGCATAGATTTGGTTCAGGATGCTTTGGAGAAAGTTAAGGTGATTCAGGATAGACTTCATACAGCCCAGTCCAGACAGAAGAGTTACGCGGACCGAAAGGTTCGTAACATTTCCTATATGGTTGGAGAGCGGGTTCTGCTTCGGGTTTTGCCTATGAAGGGTGTTATGAGATTCTGGAAGAAGGGGAAGTTGATTCCGAGGTTTATTGGCCCTTTTGAGATATTGAGGCATGTTGGGGAGGTTGCTTATGAGCTTGCCTTACCTCCCAACTTGGTAGGAGTTCATCCGGTGCTTCATGTTTCGATGCTCTGGAGGTATCACGGAGATCCATCGCACGTGTTGGATTTCAGTTCAGTCTAGTTGGACAAGGATCTATCTTATATTGAGGAGCCAGTGGCAATATTGGGCAGGCATGTTAGAAAGCTGAGGTCAAAGAACATTGCATCAGTGAAGGTCCAATGGCGGGGCCAGCCGGTCGAGGAGGCGACCTGGGAGACCGAGTAGGATATGCACAGTCGTTACCCTCATCTTCTCACTACTTCAGGTATGTCTCTATGCTCGTTTGAGGATGAATGAAAGTTTAAGTGTAGGAGGATGTGACGACCCGGCCGGTCATCTCAAGAATTTACGCCCCAATCCCCTATTAACTGCTTTCCCCGAGTTTATTTCTACTATTTTGATTTGCCGGGATGTTCGGTTTTATGTTCGGAGAGTTATGGGACACTTAGTCCCAAAATGAGAGCTTAAGTGTTAGAAAATTGATCGTAGTCAGAATAGTGTGAAGACGACCTCAGAATGGAAAATCAATGGTTCCGTCAGCTCCGTTGGGTGATTTTGGGGTTAGAAGTGTGTTCAGATTGTATTTTGGAGGTCCGTAGATAATTTAGGCTTGAAATGCCGAAGGTTGAATTTTTGAAGTTTCTGGTTCGAAAGCGAGATATTTATCCGAGGGATGGAAAGGAATACCGAGAGTTGCAGTAGTTCCATTGTGTCATTTGGGATGTGTGTGAAAAATTTCAGGTCATTCGGATGTGGTTTGATTGAGTTTTTTTTATCAAAAGCAGAATTCGGAAGATTTTAGAAACTTGGGCTTGAATCTGATGTGTTTTGATGTTGTTTGAAGTTTTTTTGAAGATTGGTATACGTTTGAATAAGGTTTTAGGATATGTTGATGCCTTTGGTTGAGGTTTCGGGGACCTCGGGGTGATTTCGGATGGTTAACAAGAAATTGAGGAAATGTTGCAGCTGCTGTGTTTTTGCTGCTTCTGGTATTTTCTCATTTGCGATTTGGGGACCGCAGAAGCGGCTAAGGAGATCGCAGAAGCGAATTTTGGTCCTTTTTTCAGGATCCGCAGATGCGGAAAGAATACCGCAGAAGCGGTAGCGCATCTGCAAAAGGGTGATCACAGATGTGGTTTCTGGTCATTTAATGAAAGTCGCAGATGCGACGTAGTTTCCGCATACGCAAATGCGAAAATCGCTGGGCAGAACATATAAATAGTTGCCTTCGCGAATTTGAGTGATTCTTTCACCATTTTCATCCTGGTTTGAAACTTTTAAGAGAGATTTTTGAGGAAAACAAAGGGGAATCACTTGGAGGTAATATCCTTGACTTCATAACTCGTTTTTATGTGATTAAAGACTTAATTAGTGGTGAGAAATTTGAGAAAAATGGTTAATTAGCGCTTGAGTTTAAGAGGACATTAAGTGAGGATTTGAGGGGTCATTTGGACTCAGATTTCAGTGTTCTAATTATGTATAGACTTGTGAGAGTACGAGGTTTCTAAAAATGTAAATTTCACCCGATTCCGAGACATGGGCCCGAGGGGCGTTTTGGTCATTTTATATAATTTCGTGTATTAGCTTAGAATTTAATTGTAAAATCAGTTACTTGAAGAGTTATTTACATTATGCGATTGAATTGAATAGATTTGGGCCATTGTAGTTGAGTACTCATGGCAAAAGAGTGGTTTCGAGTTGACTTTGAGCCGGTTCGATGTAAGTGACTTGTCTAACCTTGTGTGGGGGACCTTCCCCTTAGGATATGATATATTTGATAATTGAAATGTCTTGTACGTGAGGTGCCGAGCGCGTACTTGAGCTAATTGTTGATAATCCGGTTTTTTCCTTAAGTATTTCAGTTGAGTTCTTTTCCTGTTTTATTCTACTTGTGAATTTAGCTTGTCGCTAGTTTAGAAAAGCATGTTTAGTTGACTTAATTGTCTATTTGCTTAAACTGCCTCACTTGCATTACGTGAAGTATGTAGGCTAGGATTAACTGTTTACTTGGTACGAAATTTAGGTTAATTGGGTATTCTTATGTTGTTGCTGTGTGTTTTTACTTTGGGACAACAGGACGGCATCTCGGGAGATCTCCTGTATGTATTTATGATCTGGACTGAGGTGCGGGATATCAAGAGATCCCTGGCACATATATTAAGGATACCAAGATATCTCTAGCATACATTGAGGATACCAAGAGATCCCTAGCATATATTGAGGATACCAAGAGATCCCTAACATATATTGAGGATACCAAGAGATCCCTAACATATATTGAGGATACCAAGAGATCCTCGGGATACCAAGAGATCCCTAGCATACATTGAGGATACCGAGAGATCCTCGGGATACCAAGATATCCCTGGCATATATTGGGGGTACTAAGAGATCCTCGGGATACTAAGAGATCCCCAATTATTATACTTGTTATGAGTGGTGCTTCCTAGTGTTTGCCATTATTTCTGTTTCCGTTATTGTATTCCTTATTTTCCTGTGTAGATTCTTATTGTAGATTTTCAACTGTTCTACTTATCTTATACTGTCATGTCTCATATTCTTTATTTTATCTCAGTAGGGCCCTGACCTTCCTCGTCACTACCCAACTGAGGTTAGACTTGGCACTTACTGAGTACCGCTTTGGTTTACTCATGCCCCTTTTGCGCATATTTTTCATGTGTATGTCCAGGTACTCCTACTCAGACCTACCATCTTTGAGGGAGGCGACTACTTAGAGACTTCGAGGTACATCTGCCGCGTCTGCAGACCGAGGAGTCCCTTTTTATTCTTGCCTTTTTGTATTTAGCCCTTCTGTACTTTTTGTTCTTATTAGACAAATTTCGGAGTTAGAGTTAATTTCTTTTTCTTAGCTTGTGACTCGTGGGTTTTCGGGTCTTAGATTTAGATATTGGTTTTGAGATCTATATGAATATGGTGTATGCCGAGCGGCACATTTAACACTGTTATTGCCTTATTTCTGTTTTAAATTGTTTTACTTTCGCAAGTTTTGGTTATTTTTCGCAAGTTTTGGTTATCTTCCGCAAGTTTAGGATTACCTTGTCGTAGAGACTAGGTGCCATTACGATGGTTCATGGAGGGAGAATCGAGGTCGTGACACTTGATCAATGAGAATTAGCGTGCTCCACTTGATCCAGAGTTGTTTTTGATTTTGGTACGATATGTTTGTGTATATATATATATATGGGTATGATGTGGCTTAGTCCCATCTTTGTACAATTATATTTCTATTAGAGGTCTGTAGACAATATGTATGGTCGTATAGTATGTGGCCTTGCCGACTTTTAGTTTTGGATATGTAGTTTTCTATAGCAGCCTTGTCGGTTCGCCCTACGTATTTCGCACGTGTATGTATATATGTCTTTTGGACAGGTTTCCTCACGTACGCTATTCTACTGGTTCTGCAGATTTTATTCATGTTTATATCTTAGACGCATGCTTAAAGGTATTCGACAGGTAGGACTCGTCACCCGTCGCGATCCATCGGTTTGTGTCGTGACAGATTGCTTAAATAAAAAATGGGAATTCACTAGTTGATTAGTGTTGGCTTGCCTAATAATGATGTTGGGCGCCATCATGACCTATAATGAAATTTGGGTCGTGACATTATGGGGCCAGACACTCATGAAAATGTTCGAACTCTAGGAAAAGGAGCAGCTCCAAATTTTGTTTATGGCCCTGCATATAAAAGATCCCAGGTCGAGCAAAGAAAATTTGATAGAAGGGTTGAGATAGAAGTTGAAAAATCTACCTCCGCTATAAGAATTGAGATGGAAGAAAATTTGTCTGAAGCAAAAGAAGAAATAGAAGTGAAGGAGCAAAAGTTATTTGAAGCAAAAGAAGAAATAAAAACGACGGGGAAAAAATATTTGAAGAAACAAAGAATATGGAAGCAAACTTAGACAATAAAGTAAAGTTGGGTATAGGTGCATATCTAGAGTCTTTGGGTATTACTATTGGCTCAAATAGGAAATTATTTGGTAATGAGCAGGTAAAAAATATTGTGCTCTTTAGCAAAAAATTATTGTTTTTAAGATAATCTTGTAATTTAGTTTTCTTTTAATTGTAGTAATCTTCCTCTTTTGTAAGAGGTTTCTAATAACTCAATGGACGATCACCAACTATCACTATCACATATTTCAGTTGTTCACACAAAGAAGGTGAGTTCATAAACTCATTTTAACTATACCCTTTTAACTATAAATTACGAATTGATGTTACTATGGATGTAGCCTTCGTTTATTGCTTTTACTTTCTGTTCGTGTCTAATTTCAACTTAAAAAAGTTATGTATATGTTTTTTGGGTATGTACCTCACATGGGTTCAGGGATAGTTGCATTCCCATTTTAAAGAATCCTGGATTTGTAGCTTGTGCTATTTTGGGAAAGATTTAATTATAATCATTTATATGTCTACATTATATTGGAGTTATTGGCTAAGGGTTTAATTGTGCTGGTTGCACTTTAACCAGATGGGCTCCGATAATTTCAAAATAACAATGCTTTTTTAAGTACATATAGTCGATTTAAGTTATTGGTAAAAACTTTACAGTGACCGAATATTTCTCCTTTTCTTGCATATGTGCATTTGATTAAAATTCAATCTGTAATAAACGTAGGTGGTAAGTGATAGTGGCTAAAGTTTGTGGCGTTGTAATGATCATAGAGGCTAGCAGTCGGCCTTAAGCCAGCAGGGGGAAGTCAGAGTGGATCTAGTTTTAGTAGACTGGGTTATCATCTTCATTGTTTCTCTCTAGCCAATTCCTTACCATTTTTCCCTTCTTCTCAACTGAATTATGTCCATCTTATTCACTCGGTGGTCTTTTGTAGGGACATGGGTTTATCTCCCTCTAATTTCAAGTAACTTTTATTTATAGGGAGCTTTTTTTAGGACAATTCCATGTAATCCTGTGACCTAAAGAAGCTAATGCAACAATCAAATCTAAAAGGTGGTTTATGTTTGCCACATTTAGTTGCACAATTTGATTTATCTCTGCCATGGAAAAGAAAAATTACTTTACCAAGGGCTTAAGGATTAAATGTTGTATTGGATTATGTAGAAGTTATTTGCTTATATTTGTGGTTGGAGTGCGGCTGATTGGTCGTATAAAATAGGTCACACTGTAAGTTTTGCAAGTTTAATTTTGCTCGTATATTTGATTCAGGTATTCTTTATTCACATAGAATGTTGGATTATTTTTTAGCATCATATGATGTTTGATTTATAAGTTATTTGGTTTCTTCTCTTGCATATTTCTTATAAGGTTTAAAATTCTAATGTCTGCTTTTTCTCTTTTTTTGGATATGTAGCTATTATGTGCTGCTTGAGAGTAAAACAATTTGAAGGGTATATTCTGATCGATGTATAGTTCATTTCAGCTAGATAAATTGATCTCTTACTTAAGAGATAATTAATGGGTTGTTTTACCTGGCATAGAAGTCAAATTAACTTTATCTTATTTAGCGACCTCATCTTCCAAATGCAATTAATAGAAGTATCTTGAGTGATTTTGGAGTTGTTATTACTAATATGAAACATATTATAAAGGGATTTGATTGAGAAGTTACCAGAGTTTTCTTCTCAGGATAATATAATCAAGAAAACTGAAGTTAGTGAAGTTGGCACAAAGAAAAAGAAGCATGTAAGTTTGAAATAATTACAAGATTTTTGTTCTTTCTTTTCAAAGGGAGAAATCCTTCATGTTAGTTTGCAAAACTTATATAACATTCATTAGTTTTCAACTCACTATACCATTTACCAAAACTAATATTTTAAAATTCAACTCTCCCCTCTCCCACATTCCCCCACAACCAAATAATATTATTTTAGTTGTTGTTGGGTTTGGGCGGTTGCGTTCACTTTGTTAGATTTTTTGCTTTATGTTATCTATTTATCTCTCTCTTCAGCTGCTATTATTGCATTCATTATCAATTTGTTTCTCTTTTAGAACCTTAATCGGTTATTATTTTTGGTATTCCAATTATTTTAGAGGAGGAAAGAATTCACTTTATTATAAAGTTATGATTCTTTTTTTTTTGTGACTTCTTGTGCAACATTTTTGAAGGAAGTGATGCATGTCAATTACTGGCAATGAAAAGCTTGACTTGTGGAGAGTTGGTTTTATAAGATTTAGTCTAGAAGTTAAGGAAATTAATTCGAATTAGGAGTGATCTTAACGTAATTACAGGCTGAAGTTATTTTCTTTTATGATTTAGTTAGATTTGGGTTTTATGTGAAAACAAATCATTTGATTTGATATTATCTATAATGTACTAAGTACATTTTATATTGCTACTTTATTTTTTGGTTAGAGTATTAAAAGTATCACGATCCGGAATTTCCACCATCAAGACCGTGATGACGCCTAATAATTCACTTGCTAGGCAAGCCAACGTTAGAATAATATAATCTTTTTAACATATCAAATTAGATATTAAAGTGGAACTAAAGTAAGTGAATAAATTTAAAGTAACAATGAAGAAGCTGAACTAACCAAATATCTATTACAATTTCCTGAACCTGATGTCACGAGTGCATGAACTACTAGACCAATACACATAAGGGTCTGGAATAAATAGCAAGCTATTCAAATGAAAGTACTCAACTAAATAGCCAGAAGATAGAGACTCCAGGAGTTGCGGGCACTGAACAGTCGGACCTCAAGTCTCCGCAAATGTCCGATCCAAGCTCGTTAATAACCGCAGCTGGGACCGTCTTCACAATCTGCATAGTGTTCAGAGTACAGTATCAGTACAACTGACCCCATGTACTGGTAAGTGCCAAGCCTAACCTCGACGAAGTAGTGGTGAGGCTAAGGCGGGTCACCTATGCTGAAACCTGTACGTAGTCTATAATAATGACAGAATAATTGAAATACAGTAAAGAATTAAATAGCCAATAGGAAATGATAATCACACCTTCGAAAATAAACCACTATCACCCAAACTTACCATTCTCTACCAGCTCAAATAAAAATACCAAAAAAACAATGCAGCTGAAGAAATAGAAACATATAGGTTGTTGCAGCGTGCAATCCGATCCCACCAGACAACAGTTAATCCTCCCTTATTCCACCATAACATTATTAATAACAGTAAATAATATATATATTTGTTGCGCGTGCAACGCAATCCCACCATATATCAATATAAATATCATAATTCATCCTTATTTCACCATATCAATTCACCCATATTCCACATGTTGCGGCGTGCAATCCAATCTTACTGTATATATATATCACCCTTATTCCATCATATCATTCCTCCCTTATTACACCTGTTGCGGCGTGCAGCTTGATCCCACCATACCAATACCAAACAGTCAATGTACACAGTCAAATAACTATGCTAAATCACAAGGCCTTTATTATAAATAAATAACAAACTGAACCAAGAAAAGGAACGTTGTTCAACATAGAATCTACACAAATAATACTATACAACGAGACCAAACCAGCAGTTTACAACTAAAAGGTACAAACAAGTCAAATTAAGCAAATATCAGGGATTAGGGAAAACTATGAAAAGAGCTAACATGATTAACAAAAGAAAATATTGATTAACATGTAGCAATTAAGCATGTAAAGCATTTAGATCATTTAACAATTAAGATCGGAGGAAAAACAATTAAGAAAAAATGATAAATCAGGAAAAATAAATAATTCGGCGGCGTATAAACACTCGTCACCTTGCATACACACCGCTCATATGGAATTCACATAGCACAGTCCGAGGGTTCATAATTCCCTCAAGTCAAGTTAGAAACAACACTTACCTTGCTCCAAAGGCCACTCAAAGCTCAATCGCAGCTTTGCCTTTCAAACTAGCCTTCGAACCAACAATATCTAGTAAATTACCAACCAAATATTTCAAAATAAGACTTAGAAATCACCCACGATCAATAAGCATTCAATTTAGGCTATTATTGAAAAAGTCAACAAAAGTTAACACCCGGGCATATTTGGTCCAAGCCTGAAATTCTAACCAAAACATGATTACCCATTCACCCCGAGCCCGGATATGTAATTACTTTTGGAATCTGACCTCAATTTGAGGTCTAAATCCCAAAATTTCGAAATCCCTAGTTTCTACCCAAAAATTTCTAATTCCACCATGAAAACCTTAGATTCTAGGATAAAATCCTGTAAAATGAAGTGAAAGATTGAAAGAAATTAGTTTACAATCCCTTACGTATGATTTGGGGAAGAAAAGATCTTTGAAAAATCGCCTCTTTTGTTTTAGGTTTTGAAAATTTGAAGAATGGGAGAAAAATCCTGTCTAAGTCCCTTTTCATCAGCTGCAGATGTCGCATTTGCGACTTGAGCTTCACAATTGAAGCTCGCAAATACAAAGGGACCATCGCAAATGCGAGGTCCTTCACATCTCTGTTTCCTTCGCAATTGCGAACTTGAATCTCCGCAAATGCGAAAAAATGATCGCATTTGCGATCACTGCCCCTCCCGTCTTTACTTCGCAAATGCGAAGAATTCTTCACAATTGCAAGTCTGTATGGCCTAGTTTCTCTTCGCATCTGCGATGAGATTCTCGCAAATACCAACCTCTCAGAGATTGCAATTGCGATGCCTGATCTTGCAATTACGAGATCAGAGGCCTGCAACAACCTCAGTTACACCAACAAATTTTTTCTAAGTTTAAATCACTCTGTAGCCTATCAGAAATTCACTCGAGCCCTCGGGGCTCCAAACCAAACATGCACAAAAGTCTATAAAGAACATACGAACTTTCTCGCACGATTATATCGCCAAAATAACACCGAGAACTACGAATTTAGTACCAAATCAAACGAAATTCTCAAGAACACTTTGAAATTTCTATTTTCACAACCGGACGTCCGAATACCAAATTTCATAGACATGTCTTACATATTATAATGAACCTGTACTGTTCTCCGGAACTAAAATACGGACCCGATACCAACAAGATCAAACATTAGCAATTTCTTAAAAACCAATAATTTTTTAAGATTCCATTTTTTAAAAAAATTCATAACTCCGGCTAGGGACCTCCGAATCCGATTTCGGGCATATGCACAGGTCCCATATTTCGATACGGAGCTACCGAGACTATCAAAACATGAATCCAGGTTCATTTACCAAAAATATTGACCGAAGACAACTGAAATGAAGGTTTTAAGCAAAAATCCTTATTTTTATCAACTTTCAACACAAAAGTATTCTGAAAATACGTTCGGACTGTCCACACAAATCGAAGAGGGATAATATGAGGTTTTAAAGGCCTCAGAACACGAAATTTGGTTTAAAATCATAAGATGACCTATCGGGTCATCATATTCTCCACCTCTAAAACAACCGTTCATCCTCGAATGCACATAGAAAAGTACATGAGCTGGGAAAAAGGTGGGGACATCTACTCCGCTTATTGGACTCGAAATCCCAGGTAGCTACCTCAGTAGGCTGACCTCTCCACTACACTCGAAATGAAGGAAAACTCTTCGATCTCAACTGATGAACCTGTTGGTCTAGAATATCTACCAGCTCCTCCTCGTAGGTCAAATCCTTGTCCAATTGGATAGTGCTAAAGTCTAACACGTGAGATGGATCGCCGTGATATTTCCGAAGCATGGACACATGGAATACTAGATGGACCTGCTGATAAACCAAGTGGCAACGCAAGTCTGTAAGCCACCTCTCCCACTCGATAAAAAATGTGAGGACCCAACCGGTCGTCTTAAGAATTAATGCCCCGATCCCCTATTAACTGCTTTCCCCAAGTTTATTTCGGGCTTAGGGGCGTGTTCGGATTTTGTTTTGGAGGTCCGTAGCTAATTTAGGCTTGAAATGCCGAAAGTTGAATTTTTGAAGTTTCCGGTCCGATAGTGAGATTTTGATCTGAGGGTTGGAATGGAATTCCGGATGTTGGACTAACTCCGTAGTTTTGAATGTGACGTGTAAGCAAAATTTTAGGTCATTCGGACGAGGTTTGATAGACTTTTTGATCGAAAGCGTATTTTGAGAATTTTGGAGTTCTTAGGCTTGAATCCAAGGTTAATTCGAGGTTTCGATGTTGTTTTAGGTGTTTTAAGGATTGGTACAAGTTTGGATAGCCGTTTGTGACTTGTTGGTGCCTTTGGTTGAGGTCTCGGAGGCCTCGGAATGAATTCGGATGGTTGACGGAAAGCTTTTGGAATTTAAGTTGCAGCTTCAGCTGCTGGTTCTGCCATAACCGCACCTGCAATTTGGGCTCTGCAGGTGCGGCACTGCAGAAGCGGCTAAGTCGCCGCAGAAGTTGAATTTGGCCATTTCTTCAGGAACCGCAGATGCGGGTAGTTCACCGTAGAAGTGGTACCGCACCTGCGGTAGGGTAACCAAAAATGTGGAAAATGGCCCTTTAAGTGAAAGTCGCAGATATGACCTAGGCTCACAAATGCGGAAATCGCTGGGCAAAACATATAAATTCTTGCCTTCACAAAATTTAGCCAATTTTTCATCTTTTTCAAAACGGGAAGAAGCTTGGGGAGCACTTTTCAAGAGAGACTTTCAGAGGAGTTCATTGGGGTAAGGTCTTTGTTCCCTAAACTCGTTATTGGAATGTTTTTTTATCAATTTAAGCATGAAAAATTAATGAAAATCAGTGGTAATTGGGGGGGGGGGTAGGCCTTGACTAATTGGAGTCCTTTGAGTGATGATTTGAGGGACCATTTGACGTCCGATTTTGATGCTTTGGTATGACTGAACTCGTGAGAGTTTGAGGATTCTGGAAATATAAATTTTGCCTAGTTCCGAGACGTGGGCCCGAGGGGAGTTTTGTTCATTTTACATAATTTTGTGTATTAGCTTAGAATTTAATTGTAGAATCAGTTACTTGAAGTGTTATTTACATTATGCAATTGAATTGAATAGATTTGGGCCATTTGGAGTCGAGTACTCGTGGCAAGAGCGTGGTTTCAGATTGATTATTGAGCCGGTTCGAGGTAAGTGACTTGTCTAACCTTGTGTGGGGGACCTTCCCCTTAGGATATGTTATATTTGATAATTGAAATGCCTTGTATGTGAGGTAACGAGCGCGTATTTGAGCTAATTGTTGAAAAGTCCAGTTTTTCCTTAAGTATTTCAATTAAGTTCTTTTTCCTGTTTTATTCTACTTGCGAATTTAGCCTGTTGCTAGTTTAGAAAAGCATGTTTAGTTGACTTAATTGCCTATTTGCCTAAACTGCCTTAATTGCATTACGTGAAGCATGTTAGGCTAGAATTAACTGTTTACTTGGTACGAAATTTAGCTTAATTGGGTATTCTTGTATTGCTGCTGTGTGTTTTTACTTTGGGACTACGGGACGACATCCCGAGATATCCCCTATACATATTTATGATCTGAATTGAGGTGCGGGATACCAAGAGATCCCTGACACGTATATTGAGGATACCAAGAGATCCTCGGGATACCAAGAGATCCCTAGCATATATTGATGATACCAGGAGATCTCTAGAATATATTGAGGATACCAAGAGATTCCCGGATATCATCCTTGTTATGAGTGATACTTCCTGGTGTTTGCCTTTATTTCTTACTGTAGATTCTCAATTGTACTATTTATCTTATCCTGTAATCTTATTATTTATTTAACCTTAGTAGGGCCCTGACTTTCCTCGTCACTATCTGACCAAGGTTAGGCTTGGCACTTACTAAGTACCACTGTGGTGTACTCATGCCCCTTTTACGCATGTTTTTCATGTGTAGATCCAAGTACCGCTATTCAGGCCTACCATCCTTGAGGGAGGCGAGTATTTTAGAGACTTTGAGGTACATCTGCCGCATCCGCAGACCGAGGAGTCCATTTCTATTCCTGCTTTTAGTATTTAGCCCTTCTGTATTTTTCTGTTCTTAGTAAACATTCCGGAGTTAGAGCTATGTAGTATTTTCTTATCTTGTGATTCGTGGGTTTCCGGGTCTTGCATTTACGTATTGGTATTGATATTTAAACATGGTGTATGATGAGCGGCCTATTTAAACACTATTTTTACTTTATTCCTGTTTTAAATTGTTTTACTTACGAAAATTTTGGTTTTTCTTCCGCAATTTAGGCTTACCTAGTCGTAGAGACTATGTGCCGTCACAATGGTTCATGGAGGGCGAACTAGGGTCGTGACAAGTTGGTATCAGAGCTCTAGGTTCATAGGAGTCATGAATCACAAGCCGGTTTATTAGAGTCTCGTTGATCGGTACGAAAACATCTGTATTTATCTACGAGAGGCTATGTAACTGTTAGGAAAATTTCACTTTATTTGATTTCCTTGTCGTGCGATATTTTGACATCAGAATTATAAACTTCTATCTTCTATTCTCTCACAGATTGTGAGGACACGTGCTACCCGAGATGATCAGGAACCCGCGCCCTCTACTGCAGCCGTCAAAGGCTGGGGCCGGGGTAGAGGCCGAGGATGCGCACGTGGTGTAGCCAGAGCACCTGCGCGAGCTGCTGCCGAGGTACCACCAGTAGTTCTAGCCGTAATCCAAGCACCTGACACGCCTACTGCTATAACTACTCCAGCTCTTCAGGAGACTTTGGCATAGTTCATGAGCATGTACACCACTCTGGCTCAAGCAGGGTTGCTTCCCCTTGCTGCAGCTATATCTCGGGCCAGGGGAGGAGCATAGACTCCCGCCGCCCACACTCCTGAGCAGCGAGTGCATGTTGAGTAGGTACCTGAGATTATTCTTGTATCGCCTGCAGTGCTAGTTCAGCCCGAGGAAAGGGAAGCGACTTCCGAGGAGGAGCAACTGAGGCTTGAGAGGTTCAAGAGGTACAAGCCTTCTATATTCAGCGGTCTAGCATCAGAGGATGCTCTGGGATTTCTAGATAAGAGTTACCACATTCTCCGTACCATGGGTATATTAGGATCAAGCGGGGTTTCCTTCACTACCTTCCAGCTTCAAGGAGCCGCCTATGAGTGGTGACGTACCTATGTGTTAGACAGTCCGGATGAGGCTGCTTCACTTACTTGGACTCAGTTTTCAGATCTGTTCCTGAGAGAGTATGTTCCTCAGAGCCTCAGGGACACATGGTGTACCGAGTTTGAGCATTTACACTAGGGTGCTATGACTGTCTCAGAGTATGCTGTCCGTTACACCAGTTTGGCTAGGCATGCACCAGCCTTGGTTTCTACTGTTCGCGAGATGGTTCGCCAATTTATTGAGGACCTTATTCCCAGCATCAGGTCTAGCATGGCTTGTGAGTTAGAGATGGATATTTCTTATCAGCGGGTGGTGAGCATTACTAGGAGGATTGAGGGCATGCATGCTAGGGAGAGAGAGGAGAGGGAGGCCAAGAGGTCTCGAGAGTCGGGCTATTTCTCTAGTGCCCGTGCCCAACAACAGGTTGTCATGGTAGGGATTATATGATTCGCCCTGTTCATTCAGCTCTTCAAGCAGCCAGTAGTGCTCCAGCTCCTCCTAGACCTCAGGAGCATTATTATGCACCTCTAGTATCTAGCGCGGCTCCTGTGCGGGGTGCTTTTAGAGGTCAGTCCAGTAGACCTGGTCCGAGCCAGTCACATCCTCTCGGAGTTTGTTTTGAGTGTGGTGACACACGCCATTTGGTGAGGGATTTCCCTAAACTTGGAAGGAGTGCACCTCCATAGACTTCTCAGCCACAGCGTGCCCCGCAGAGTTCTCAGGCTATTATTACAGCTCCAGTTGCTACCCCACCTGCTCAGCCAGCTAGAGGCTGAGGTCGGGGAGGTAGAGGTCACCATAGAGGGGGATTCGAAGCCCGATACTATGCCTTTCCTACCCGTACCGAGCATGTTGCCTTCGATTATGTCATCACAGGTATTATATTAGTTTGTCATAGAGATGCATTAGTTCTATTCGATCCAGGCTCTACTTACTCTTATGTTTCTTCTTAATTTGCTCCATATTTCGGCGTATCTCGGGATTCTTTAAGTTCCCCTATTTATGTTTCTACTCCTGTGGGAGATTCTCTTGTTGTGGACCGCATCTATCGGTTATGTTTGGTTGCTCTTAGTGGTTTTGAGACCATAGTTGATTTATTGTTGCTCAGCATGGTAGATTTTGATATTATCTTGGGCGTGGACTAGTTGTCGCCCCATTATTCTATTCTTGATTGTCACGCCAAAACTGTGACATTGGCTATGTAAGATGTACCGCGTGTTGAGTGGAGGGGCACTTTAGATCACACTCCCAGTAAAGTCATTTCTTTTCTTAAAGCTCAATGTATGGTTGAGAAGGGATGTGATGCGTATTTAGCTTATATGAGAGATGTCAGTATTGATACCCCTTTAGTTGATTCAGTCCCAATAGTACGAGATTTTCCCAATGTGTTTCTAGCTGACCTTCCGGGCATGCCACCTGATAGAGATATTGATTTTGGCATTGATCTGTTGCCTGGCACTCAGCCCATTTCCATTCCTCCGTATCATATAACTCTTTTTGAGTTGAAGGTGTTGAAGGATCAATTACAAGAATTGCTTGATAAGGGTTATATTCGGCCCAGTGTATCGCCTTGGTGTTCTCCTATCTTATTTGTGAAGAAAAAGGATGGTTCTAGGCGTATGTGTATTAATTATCTCTAGTTGAACAAGGTTACAGTGAAGAACCTTTATCCTTTGCCTCGTATTGATGATCTGTTTGACCAGCTTCAGGGCGTACGGGTGTTTTCTAAAATTGACTTGTGCTCAGGTTACCATCAGTTGAAGATTCGGGAGCCGGATTTCCCGAAGACTACTTTCAGGACTCGGTATGGTCATTACGATTTCCTTGTTATGTCATTTGGGCTGACCAATGCCCCAACAGCCTTTATGCATTTGATGCATAGTGTGTTTCGGCCGTATCTTGACTCGTTCATCATTGTCATTATTGATAATATTCTATTGTATTCCCGTAGTCGAGAAGATCATGAGCAGCACCCGAGGACTATGCTTCAGACTCTAAAGGAGAAGAAGTTATATGCTAAGTTCTTGAAATGTGAGTTTTGGTTGGATTCAGTGGTATTCTTAGGCCACGTGGTATCGAGTGAGGGTATTCAGGTGGATCCGAAGAAGATAGAGGCCATGCAGAGTTGGCCCAAACCATCCTCAGCTTCCGAGATCCGCAATTTCCTTGGTTTGGCGGGCTACTACCGTCATTTTGTGGAGGGGTTTTCATCGATTTCAGCCCCTATGACCAGGTTGACCTAGAAAGGTGTTGTGTTTCAGTGGACGGAGGAGTGTGAGGCGAGCTTTCAGAAGCTCAAGACAGCTTTGAACACAACCCCAATTTTGATAATGCCTACATGTTCAGGGTCTTATACGGTCTATTGTGATGCCTCGAGGGTTGGCCTCGGAGCAGTGTTGATGCAGGACGGTAGGGTGATTGCCTACGCGTCTAGAAAGTTGAAGATACATGAGAAGAACTACCCTGTTCACGACCTTGAGTTAGCTGCCATTGTTCACACCTTGAAGATTTGGCGCCATTACTTATACGGTGTGCCTTGTGAGATTTATACTGACCATCGGAGCTTGCAGCACCTAATCAAGCAAAAGGATCTAAATTTGCACCAGAGGAGGTGGTTAGAGTTGTTGAAGGACTATGACATCACTATTTTGTATTACCCGGGCAAGGCCAATGTGGTGGCCGATGCTTTGAGTCGCTGGGCAGAGAGTTTTGGTAGTTTGGCTTATTTACCAGCATTGGAGAGGTCTATGGCAATGGATGTTCAAGCCTTAGCCAACGAGTTTGTGAGATTGGATCTTTCGGAGCCTAGTCAGGTTCTAGCTTGCGTGGGTTCTCGGTCTTCCTTATTTGATCGTATCAGGGAGTGGCAGTATGATGACTCTCATTTTCTTGTCCTCAAGGACAAATTTCAGCACGACGATGCCTGAGATGTGACTATTGGTGATGATGGGGTATTGAGGATGCAGGGTCGAATTTGTGTACCCAATGTTGATGGGCTTCGAGAATTGATTCTAGAGAAGGCCCATAGTTCGCAGTATTCCATCCATCTGAGTGCCGCGAAGATGTATCAGGATTTGAGATAGCACTATTGGTAGAGGCAGATGAAGAAAGATATAGTTGGATTCGTAGCTCGTTGTCTCAACTGCCAGCAGGTGAAGTATGAGCACTAGAGACCGGGTGGGTTACTTCAGCAGATAGAGATTCCAGAGTGGAAGTGGGAGCGGATCACCATGGACTTTATAGTTGGCCTCCCACAGACCTTGAGAAAGTTTGATGCTATTTGGGTGACTGTGGATCGACTGACCAAGTCCGCTCATTTCATTCTTGTGCGTACTACTTATTCCTTGGAGCGATTGGCAGAGATTTATATCCGGGAGATTGTTCGTCTGCATGGTATTCTAGTTTCCATTATTTCAGACAGAGATACTTAGTTCACATCATGGTTGTGGAGGTCCGTTCAGCATGAGTTGGGTACTCAGGTGGAGTTGAGTACAATATTTCACCCTCAGATGGACGGACAGTCCAAATGTACTATTCAGATTCTTGAGGATATGCTCCGTGCGTGTGTGATCGGGTTTGGAGGGTCTTGGGATTAGTTCTTTCCATTTGCGGAGTTTGCTTACAACAAAAACTATTAGTCCAGTATTCAGATGGCACCGTATGAGGCTTTATATGTATGTGGTGTAGATCCCCAGTGGGCTGGTTTGAGCCGGGTGAGGCTAGCTTATTGGGCACAGACTTAGTTCAGGATGCTTTGGAGAAGGTTAAGGTGATTCAGGATAGACTCCATATAGCGCAGTCCAGACAGAAGAGTTATGTGGACCGGAAGGTTCTTGATGTTTCCTATATGGTTGGAGAGCGGGTTCTGCTTCGGGTTTCGCCTATGAAGGGCATTATGAGATTTTTGAAGAAAGGGAAGTTGAGTCCGAGGTTTATTGGCCCTTTTGAGATATTGAGGCGTATTGGGGAGGTTGCTTATGAGCTTGCGTTACCTCCCAGCTTGGCCGGAGTTCATCTGGTAATCCATGTTTCGATGCTCTGAAGGTATCACGGTGATCCGTTGCACGTGTTGGATTTCAGCTCAGTCTAATTGGACAAGGATCTATCCTATGTTGAGGATCCAGTGGCAATATTGGACAGGCAGGTTAGAAAGCTGAGGTCAAAGAACATTGCATCAGTAAAGGTTCAGTGGTGGGGTCAGCCGGTCGAGGAGGCGATCTAGGAGACCGAGCAGGATATGCGCAGCCGTTACCCTCATTTTCACTACTTCAGGTATGTCTCTATGCTCGTTCGAGGATGAATATATGTTTAAGTGTAGGAGGATGTGACGACCCGACCGATCGTCTTAAGAATTAACGCCCCGATCCCCTATTAATTGCTTTCCCCGAGTTTATTTCGGGCTTAGGGGCGTGTTCGGATTTTGTTTTGGAGGTCCGTAGCTAATTTAGGCTTCAAATACCGAAAGTTGAATTTTTGAAGTTTCCGGTCCGATAGTGAGATTTTGATCCGAGGGTCGGAATGAAATTTCGGAAGTTGGAATAGCTCCGTAGTGTTGAATGTGACGTATGTGCAAAATTTCATGTCATTCGGACAAGGTTTAATAGACTTTTTGATTGAAAGTGTATTTTGAGAATTTTGGAGTTCTTAGGCTTGAATCCATGGTTAATTCAAAAGTTTCGATGTTGTTTTAGGTGTTTTAAGGATTGGTACAAGTTTGGATAGTGGTTTGTGACTTGTTGGTGCCTTTGGTTAAGGTCCCGGAGGCCTCGAGATGAATTAGGATGGTTGACGAAAAGATTTTGGAATTTAAGTTGCAGCTTCAGCTGCTGGTTCTGTCATAACCGCACCTGCGGTTTGGGTTCCGCAGGTGCGGCACTGCAGAAGCAAAATTTGGCTATCTCTTCAGGAACCGCAGATGCGGGTAGTTCACCGCAGAAGCAGTACCGCACCTGCGGGATGGTAACCGCAGATGCGGAAAATGGCCCTTTAAGTGAATGTCGCAGATGCGACCTAGGCTCCGTAGAAGCGGGACCACAGTTGCGGTCCCAGGGCCGCAAATGCAGAAATCGCTGGGCAGAACATATAAATTCTTGCCTTCGTGAAATTTAGCCATTTTTCATCTTTTTCAAAACGAGAAGAAGCTTGGGGAGCACTTTTCAAGAGGGACTTTCAGAGGAGTTCATTGGGGTAAGATCTTTGGTCCCTAAACTCGTTATTGGAATGATTTTTATCAATTTAAGCATGAAACATTAAGGAAAATCAGTGGTAATTGGGGGGTTAGGGCTTGACTAATTGGAGGCCTTTGAGTGATGATTTGAGGGAACATTTGAGGTTCGATTTTGATGCTTTTGGTATGAATGAACTCGTGAGAGTGTGAGAATTCTGGAAATATAAATTTTGCCCGATTCCAAGATGTAGGCCCGAGGGGCATTTTGGACATTTTACATAATTTTGCGTATTAGTTTAGAATTTAATTGTAGAATCAATTACTTGAAGTGTTATTTACATTATGCAATTGAATTGAATAGACTTGGGCCATTTGGAGTCGAGTACTCGTGGCAAGAGCGTGGTTTCAGATTGATTATTGAGCCGGTTTGTGTTAAGTGGCTTGTCGAACCTTGTGGGGGGACCTTCGCCTTAGGATATGATATATTTGATAATTGAAATGCCTTGTACGTGAGGTGACGAGCGCGTACTTGAGCTAATTAGTGAAAAATCCGGTTTTTCCTTAAGTATTTCAATTGAGTTCTTTTTCATGTTTTATTCTACTTGCAAATTGAGCTCTTTGCTAGTTTAGAAAAGCATGTTTAGTTGACTTAATTGCCTATTTGCTTAAACTGCCTTAATTGCATTACGTGAAGCATGTTAGGATAGAATTAGTTGTTTACTTGGTACGAAATTTAGCTTAATTGGGTATTCTTGTGTTGCTGCTGTGTGTTTTTACTTTGGGACTACAGGACAGCATCCCGGGAGATCCCCTGTACGTATTTATGATCTGAACTGAGGTGCGGGATACCAAGAGATTCCTAGCACGTATATTGAGGATACCAAGAGATCCTCGGGATACCAAGAGATCCCAAGCATATATTGAGGATACCATGAGATCCTCGGGATACCAAGAGATCCTCGACTATCATCCTTGTTATGAGTAATACTTCCTGATGTTTGCCTTTATTTCTGTTTCTGTTATTGTACTCCTTGTTATCCTATGTAGATTCTTACTGTAGATTCTCAATTGTACTATTTATCTTATCCTATCATCTTATTATTTATTTAACCTCTGTAAGGCCCTGACTTTCCTTGTCACTACCCGATCGAGGTTAGACTTGGCACTTACTGAGTACCACTGTGGTGTACTCATGCCCCTTCTGCGTATGTTTTTCATGTGCAGATCTTGGTACCGCTACTCAGGCCTACCATCCTTGAGGGAGGCAACTGTTTTAGAGACTTCGAGGTACATCTACCGTATCCGCAGACCGAGGAGTCCCTTTCTATTCCTGCTTTTAGTATTTAGCCCTTCTGTATTTTTCTGTTCTTATTAGACATTCCGGAGTTAGAGATATGTAGTATTTTCTTAGCTTGTGATTCGTGGGTTTCCGGGTCTTGGATTTACGTATTGGTATTGAGAGTTAAACATGGTGTATGTCGATCGGCCTATTTAAACACTATTTTTACTTTATTCGTGTTTTAAATTGTTTTACTTACGGAAATTTTGGTTTTTCTTCCGCAATTTAGGCTTATCTAGTCGTAGAGACTATGTGTCGTCACAATGGTTCACGGAGGGCGAACCGGGTCGTGACAAAGAATCTCAAAAGGCACGATGTACCTAGGGCTCAACTTGCCCTTCTTTCCAAACCTTATTACACCTTTCATGGGTGACACACGGAGCAACACTCTCTCTCCGACCATGAATGCAACATCACGGACCTTACTGTCGGCATAACTCTTCTGCCTGGACTGAGCTGCGTGAAGTCTATCCTGAATGATCTTAACCTTATCCAAGGAATCCTCTACCAAATCTTTACCCAATAACCGAGCCTTCACCGGCTCAAACCATTCAATAGGTGATCGACACAGTTTACCATATAATGCCTCATATAGGGCCATTTGAATGCTCGACTGGTAACTGTTGTTGTAAGAAAACTCTACAAATGGCAAGAACTAATCCAAAGAGCCTTCGAAGTCAATAACACACGCGCGGAGCATATCCTCTAATATCTGAATAGTGCGCTCGGACTGTTCGTCCGTTTGAGGGTGAAATGTTGTACTCAACTCAACTTGTGTGCCCAACTCATGCTATACTGCCCTCTAGAAATGCGAGGTGAACTGCGTATCTCGATCAGAAATGATAGACATGAGCACACCGTGAAGATGAATGATCTCACGGATATAAATCCCTGCCAACTGCTATGAAGAATAGGTAACTGCCACAAGAATGAAATGAGCTGACTTGGTCAGTCTCTCCACAATAACCCAAACTACATCGAACTTCCTCTGAGTCTGTGGGAGTCCAACAACGAAATCCATAGTGATACGCTCCCACTTCCACTCAAGAATCTCTATCTTCTGAAGCAAACTACCAGGTCTCTGATGCTCGTACTTTACTTGCTGTCAATTTAGACACCGAGCCACATATGCTACTATATCTTTCTTCATTCTCCTCCACCAATAATGTTGCCGCAAGTCCTGATACATCTTGGCGACGCCCGGATAATAGAATACCAGGAACTGTGGGCCTCCTTTAGAATCAACTCACGAAGTCCATCCACATTAGGCACACAAACATGACCCTGCATCCTCAAAACCCCATCATCTCCAACCATGAACTGCTTGGCATCTCTGTGCCTAACCGTGTCCCTAAGGACAAGAAAATGAGGGTCATCATACTACCGCTCCCTGATATGCTCGAACAATGAAAACCGAGCGGCCATACAAGCTAGAACACGAATGGGTGCAGAAACATCCAACCTCACGAACTGATTGGCCAAAGCCTGAACATCTAATGAAAGCGGTCTCTCACCTACTAAAATGTACGCAAGACTGCCCATATTAGTTGACTTACCTACTTTAAGTATCGACCACCATATTGCCCTTCCTGGGATGATAAAAGATGGTAATATCATAGTCTTTCAATATCTCTAACCATCCTCTTTGACTCAAATTGAGCTCCTTTTGCTTGAACAAATACTGCAAATTCTGATGATCCGTGAACACCTCACACAACATGCCATAAAGGTAGTGCCTCTAAATCTTCTGTGCATGAACAATGGCTGCCACTCTAAGTCATGAACATGGTAATTCTTCTCTTGAACCTTTAGCTGCTGTGAGGCATATGCTATAACCTTGCAACCCTGCATCAATACCACACCAAGTCTAATATGATATGCATTACAATATACTATATAAGGCCCTGATCATGTGGGTAACACCAACACTGGCGCCATAGTCAAAGTAGTCTTGAGCCCTCACACTCATCTAGCCATTTGAACGGGGCATCCTTTTGGGTCAACCTGGTCAACAGGGCTACTATAGATGAGAACCCCTCCACAAACCGACAATAATAGCCCGACAATTCCAAGAAACTCTGGATCTCCGTAGCTGATGTGGGTCTAGGCCAGTTCTTGACTGCCTCAATCTTCTTAGGATCCACCTGAATACCCTCTACTGATACAACGTGACCCAAGAAAGCAACTGAACTCTACTAAAACTCGCATTTTGAAAACTTAGCATATAAGTGGTTGTCTCTTAGAGTTTGAAGAACGATCCGAAGGTACTGCTCATACTCCTCATGACTGCGGGAGTAGATCAAGATATCATCAATAAAGACAATCACAAAGGAATCCAGATAGGGCTTGAACACCCGGTTCATCAAATCCATGAATGTTGTTGGGGCGTTTGTCAGCCCAAATGACATCACTAGAAACTCATAATGCCAATACCGAGTCTGAAATGCTGTCTTAGGGACATTGGATGCCCTAATCCTTAACTGATGGTAGTCAGACCTCAAATCGATCTTCGAAAACAATTTAGCACCCTGAAGCTAAACAAATAAATCATCAATCCTCGGCAATGGATACTTGTTCTTAATAGAGACTTTGTTCAACTGCCGATAATCTATTCAAATCCTCATTGTTCCATCCTTCTTCTTCAAAAACAACACAGGCACACCCCAGGGCAAGACACTAGGTCTAATAATGCCCTTATCAAGCAAATATTACAACTGCTCTTTCAATTCTTTCAACTCAGGCGGGGCCATGCGGTATGGCGGAATAGAAATGGGTCGAGTGCCCGAAGCCAAATCAATACAGAAGTCAATATCTCTATCGAGTGGCATCCCCGACAGATCTGCAGGAAATACCTTAGGAAGCTCACGAACAACGGGCAGATAATTCATAGAAGGAACCTCCGCACTAGAATCACGAACATATACCAAATAAGCTAGACACCCCTTCTCGACCATGTGTCGAGCCTTCATATAAGAGATAATCCTGCTAGTAGAATGGCCAGGGTCCCCCCTCCACTCTAATCGAGGCAACCCCAGCAATGCTAAAGTTACCGTCTTGGCATGACAATCCAATATATCATGATAAGGTGACAACAAATCCATACCCAAAATGACATCAAAATCAACCATATCGAGAAGTAGAAGATCTACACTAGTCTCAAGACCTCTAATAGTAACCACACACAAACGATAGACACGATCTACAACAATAGAATCTGCCACAAGGGTGGACACATATACAGAAGCACTCAAAGAATCACGAGGCATAACCAAATATGAAGCAAAATAAGACGACACGTATGAATATTTAGAACCTGGATAAATAGAAATGAGGCATCTCTACTGCAAACTAAAACCGTACCTGTGATAATCACATTAGAAGACAACCTCAAGCCTGGCTAGAATAGCATAGGATCGGGGCTACGCCGCACCACTCTGAACCATATCTCTAGGATGGCCTCCTAATAGCTGGCCTCCACCTCTAACGGCCTGACCTCTACCTTTAGCAGCCTAACCTCTACCTCTAGCTCACTGATACCTAACTCTGGCTGGCTGAGCGGGCGGTGATGCAACCGGTGCCGGAATTATAGCACGAGAACTTTGCTGTGGCGTGCCACCCAATAATCTCTTACAATTCTTCCTATTATACCCATAACCACCACACTCAAAACATCCATCTTGGTACTTTGGCTGCTGAAACTAAGACTGACCCAAATAGGCTGGCTGACCATGGTAATAACTCTAAAAAAGAGGTGCGCTGATAGGAGCTGACGGTGCATTGTAGGTTGGCTAGCAAGAATGAGGCACATAAGGACCATGACTCCCTGAAGTGTTGTGAGATACCTGAAGTGCTAACTGATATGACCTGGGAGGATGACCTCTACCAAAAGTACCCCTGCCTCTACATGAGGCACCACTGAACCTACCAAAATGACGAGGTCTCTTGTCAGACCCCTAACCTCATCCCTAGGATAGAACCATCTCGACTTTCCTGGCAACATTGGCGGCCGTCTGAGAAGAAATCTCACTCCCAGTCTCCTTAGCCATCTATAATCTGATAGGTTGGGCATGTCTCTCAATAAACCTCATCACCCTCTCTCTCTCTCTCTCTCTCTCTCTCTTTCTCTCTCCCAGTAGGAAGCAGAAGAATAGAATGATGGACCAAATCTACAAATCGAGTCTCGTACTGAGTGACAGTCATAGAGCCCTGCTGAAGACGCTCGAACTACCTCTAATAGCCCTCCCTCTAAGTGATAGGAAGGAACTTCTCAAGGAATAATTGAGAGAACTGGTCCTAAGTAAGAGCAGGCGACCCAGCTGGTCTGGTCAACATATAATCCCTCCACCATCTCTTGGCGGAACCCAACAAATGAAATGCAGTAAAGTCGACCCCATTGGTCTCCACTATCCCATAATTCGTAGCACCTCATGATAGCTGTCCAAATAGTCCTGGGGATCCTCTGAAAATGCACCGCTGAAGTGAGCTAGAAAAAGCTTGGTAAACCTATCCAATCTCCATAAAGCCTCAGAGGACATAGTTGATCCATCACCGGTCTGTGCCACAAAACCCGGCTAAACTACCCCAAAAGGTTGAGTTGCTGGAGTCTGAAATTGAGGAGACATCTGCTCCGGAGTGTGAGTAGCAAGAGTTTGTGCTTCTCCCCCAGCCTGAGAGACGGTTAGTGCTACAAGAAATGTGCCGGCATGTGCCACACTCTCCATAAGGCCCACTAGATAGACCAAGGTATCCTGAAGTACCGGGGTGGCGATGAACCCCTCTAGGACCTGAGTTGGTCCTGCCGGAACGGTCTGGGCTAGAGCCTCCTCATTAAACTCTACGTGAGGCTCCGCCGCAGGTGCTGCTGCTCTAGCTCGTGGCTGAGCTCTTCCCCTGCCTCAGCCTTTGGCACGACCTTAGCCTCGACCCCTACACCTCATAGGAGCTGCTGTTGGGGGCTCTGGCTGCTGCTCAGCTGAAAATGCGGTATGCGTTCTCGCCATCTGCGTGAGAAAAAAATAGAAAAGTTCAATCAGCAATGATAGAATAAAATCACACAACATAGAAGAATATAGTGAAACAGTTCCTAACTCCATAGCCTCCGGAAGATAAGTAGAAACGTCTCTGTACCGATCTGCCAGACTCTACTAAGTTTGATCATAACTCATGAGACCTATAAAACCTAGGGCTCTGATACCAACTGTCACGACCCGAAATTCCCACCATTGGGACAGTGATGGCGCCTAACATTTCATTGCAAGGAAAGCCAACGTTAGAACAATCTACTTCTTTTAACAGTTTAAGTTAGATATTAAAGAGGAACTGGGGTAACTGAATAAATTTAAAGTAACAATGCAGAAGCTGAACTAGCCAAATATCTATTACCATTCCCTAAACCTGGTGTCACAAGTACACAAACTACTAGAGTAATACACATAAGGGTCTAGAATAAATAACTTATTGTTCGAATGAAAGTACACAACTAAATAGATAGAGAATGGGGACTCTAGGAGCTGTGGGTGCTGAACAATCGTACCTCAAGTCTCCGTGAATGTCCGATTTGAGCTAGCTAATAACCGTTGCTAGGACCGTCTCCAAAATCTGCACAGTGTGCAGAGTGCATTATCAGTACAACGGACCCCATGTACGGGTAAATACTGAGCCTAACCTCGACAAAGTAGTGATGAGGCTAAGGCAGGTCACCTACACTGAAACCTGTATATAGTCTATAATAATGACAAAATATTTGAAATAATTTACAGAATTAAACAGCCAACAGGAAATGATAACCACAAGTTCGAAAATAAACCAAAGTCATTCAAGATTACCAATCTCTACTAGCTCAAATAAAAATATCGGAAAAACAACGCAGCTTAAGAAATAGAAACATACAGGTTGTTGCGGCATGCAACCCGATCCCACTAGACAACACTTAATCCTCCCTTATTCCACCATAACAATATTAATAACAGTAAATAATATATATATTTGTTGCAGCACGTAACCCGATCCCATTATTTATCAATATCAATATCATAATTTACCATATTTCACCATATCAATCCACCCTTATTCCACCTGTTGTGACGTGCAACCCGATCATACCGTATACACATATTCACCCTTATTCCACTATGTCAATCATCCTTCATTACACATGCTATGGCGTGCAGCCCAATCCCACCATATCAGTACCAAAAAGTCAATCTACACAGTCAAATCAATAGGCTAAATCACAAGGCCTTTACGATAAATAAATACCAAACTGAACCAAGAAAAGGAATCTTGTTCAATATAAAATCTACACAAATAATACTACACAGCAAGACCAAACCAGCAATTTATAGCTAAAAGGTACAAACATGTTAAATTAAACAAATAGCAGGGATTAGGGGAAACTATGAAGAGAAATAACGTGATTAACAAAAGAAAATATTGATTAACACGTAGAAATTAAGCATGGAAAGCATTTACAACATCTAACAATTAAGATAGGAGGAAACACAATTAATGAAAAACGATAAATCAGAGAAAATAAATAATTCGGCGGCGTATAAGCACTCGTCACCTTGTACATACACCGTTCACATAGAATTCACATAACACAAAGTCCAAAGGTTCCTAATTCCCTCAAGTCAAGGTTAGATACAACACTTACCTCACTCCAAAGGCCACTCAAAGCTCAATCGCAACTTTGCCTTTCAAATTAGCTTCCGAACCAATAATATCTAGCAAATACCGATCAAACATTTCAAAATAAGCCTTAGGAATCACCCGCAATCAATAATAATTAAATTTAGGCCATTATGAAAAAAGTCAACAAAAGTTAACACCCGGAACCGCTTGGTCTAAACCCGAAATTTGAATCAAAACTCGATTAACCATTCACCCCCGAGCCCGGATATGTAATTGATTTTGGAATCCTACCTCAATTTGAGGTCTCAATCTCCAAATTTTCAAATTCTTAGTTTCTACCCAAAAATCCCCAATTCCACCATAAAAACCTTAGATTGTAGGTTGAAATCTTGTAAAATGAAGTGAAAGATTGAAAGAAACTAGTTTAGAATCACTTACCTATGATTTGGGAAAGAAAAGCTCTTTGAAAAATCGCCTCTTGTGTTTTAGGTTTTGAAAATTTGAAGAATGGGAGAAAAATCCCGTCTAAGTTCCTTTTCATCAGCTGCAGATGTTGCATTTGCAACCTGAGCTTCGCAATTACGAAGCTCGCAAAGGCGAAGGGACCATCGCAAACGTGAGGTCCTTCACATCTTTGCTGCCTTCGCAATTGTGAACGTGAATCTCCGCAAATATGACAAAATGACCGCATTTGCGATCACTGCCCCTCCCAACTTTACTTTGTAAATGAGAAGAATTCTTCGCAATTGCGAAGACTGTATGACCCAACTTCTCTTCGCAATTGTGATGAGAAACTCGCAAATGCCAACCCCTCAGAGGTTGCAATTGCGATGCCTGATCTCGCAATTGTGATGCCTGATCTCGCAATTGCGATATCAGAGGCCTGCAACAACCTTAGTTACAACATCAATTTTTTTCCAAGTTCAAGTCACTCTGTAGCCTATCCGAAGCTCACCCGAGTCCTCGGAGCTCCAAAACAAATATGCACACAAGTCTAATAATATCATACGAATTTGCTCGCGCGATCAAATTGCCAAAATAACACTTAGAACTACGAATTTAGCACCAAATCAAATGAAATTCTCAAGAACACTTTGAAATTTCTATTTTCACAACTGGACGTCTAAATCACGTCAAACCAATTTCTCACCAAATTTTACAAATATGTCTTAAATATTATAATGAACTTGTACCGGGCTCCGGAACCAAAATACGGAACTGATACCAACAAGATCAAACATTAGAAATTTCTTAAAAACCAATAATTTTTTCAGATTTCAATTTTTGCCAAAAAATCATAACTCGAGCTAGGAACCTCCGAATCCGATTCCGGGCATATTCCCAAGTCCCATATTTCGATACGGACCACCAGGACTGTCAAAATACGAATCCGAGTCCATTTACCAAAAATGTTGACCGAAGTCAACTCAAATGAATTTTTAAGCAAAAATCCTTATTTTTATCAACTTTCAACACAAAAGCTTTTCGGAAATATGTCCGAACTGCACAAGCAAATCCAAAAGGGATAAAATGAGATTTCAAAGGCCTCGGAACGCAAAATTTGGTTTTAAATCATAAGATAACCTATCGGGTAATCACAAAAAGATATTTGCTTTACATTTATTTCATGTTTGTTATAAAAGTTGACATTTGTGAACGTAAATGTGTTCATGATAAAACTAAACAGAGCATTATTATTTACGTTCTAATTAAATATGATCCTGACATTAATTTAAATGTCAAACATTTAATGTGACATTTTGATATGTTGTAAAAGATATATCAATAATTTTTAATGACATTTACGTAAAGTGGATACGACATTTTGTATATGTTGCGAATTTTCTTATTAACATTTACCAACATGTCAAAAATTTAATATGACATTTTGTGAAGATCATATGTAAATGTCATATTTTTTAGTAACATTAATCTAAATGTCGAAAATTTTAAGTGACATTTCCTAGATGTCGTGAACTAAATGTCATAACATTCTTACCTATATTTACCTAAATATCGTAAATTAAATGTCATAAATTTCTTATTGACATTTACCTAGATGTCGTAAAATAAGTATCGTAAATGTTTTATCGACATTTACCTAAATGTCATAAAATAAGTGTCATAATTTCTTACCGACATTTACTTAAATATTGGAAAATTACCGACATTAAAATTAACGATATTTGATGTAAATATAAATTAAATGTCGGTAAATAAATTTGTTATATTTAAACAGCTTTGTACGACATTTATTAAACGTCAGTCGTATCTCCACTTTCTTGTGGTAAGGAGAGTCGCTTGTAGATGTTTGACATATTGGGCGGAGAATAGGTGGATTTTTGGCTCTTTACACATACATTCAAAACTTAACGAATTTTCGTGTCGCAAAGTTTTGGGTCTAATGAATTATTAAGTTTAAAATTTAATGATTCTTAATCTTTCGAAATTTCTGCCTAATAATTATAAATCTTCTCTTTTAAATCTTTAACGTTGAAGACAAGTTGATCTTTGAAGATATTTCTTCTCGACAAGCTTCATTTCTCTTTAATTTGAACAAAAAAGTTGATCTGTGTATGCGGTAAAACCGGAGCCCCGATTTCCCCGTCATTAGGTCGCCTCGTAGGCATGCTTCTCGAGGCTTAAAGCCAAGGTCGAGACCCATCCTTGGGAGTCGTCGGGCACCGGCCCTGGGGGGAATTGCGTACCAACGACTATAGTACGGGAGAGGGGAGTTCCCAAGATGAACGGATATCACTGGCAGAACCTGGTATCGCGTCTGGCCGTCCCATCTTCATACCTTTACAATTAATGCACTCTTGTACCATGTTTGGATATCCCCTCCTATATAAGGGGGATCTTTGGCACTTTGTAAACTTCGTTGCTCTAACTATTCTACACAAGATCAATAACAATTCTCTCTCTCTTTTCTCTCTAACTTACTCGCTCGAGACTACCACTTTTATTTATTGCTTTCGTACTTGTTCTTCATTTATTGCTTGATATCGGCGTAAAGAGCCTTTTTTAATTATATTCTAACTGTTAGTCCCTTCCCGGTTACCCCCGATAGCTCGGGTCCGAGCCCAGGCATCGACCTCAAGGCCCTTCATCGGTTTGATTGTAACGTTGTTTAGCTCGCATTTCACCTTTATCTTCACGTATCTAGCATCCACAGCTCTAAAAAACTAGCATAAAAATAGATACATATTTTTAGAGTCCCATCAACAAATTTAATTGTTATTACCATTTTCACGGTAAACAGTTTGGCGCCCACCGTGGAGCTAAAAATAATAGTGATTATTTTCTTGTTGGTTTCACTACATAATGCAAGTTATCTTTCGCACTTTTTCTTGTCCAAGATCTTCAATTTCAGGACAAAATGTCTGGCCCGGTGAATAGAATGGGGAACCAGAACCTCGAAAATAGCAAAGAGAAGGACATGACTACTCCAGATGTCGATACACCACCAAACTAGACCTCGGTGGAAGGGGAGGCTCTCCGACATGATGCCCACATGATTATTGGAGGAACCGACGTTCCCCAAGGACCCATGTTCAAATGGACAAGAACGTCCACCATGGAAGAGGGACCGACCAAAAACCGCGTGCTCGAATACACCCTCGCGTTCAACAAGGAGGACATCGAGGCCATGATAGAACCGCACAACGACGCGCTGGTAATCTCGTTTCTGTTAAACAATACCAGGATAAAGCGCGTGCTCGTGGATCCAGGTAGCTCGGCCAACATTAGATCAGAGGTAGTAGAACAACTGGGACTGCTCAATCGAGTCACCCCCATCCCTCGAGTCCTTCATGGCTTCAACATGACCAGCGAAGTAACAAAAGGGGAGATCACCCTCCCGATTGACACGTCCGGCGTGATTCAAAATACCGAGTTCCAAGTCATCGAAGGCGACATGAGGTACAATGCATTACTTGGCAGGTCTTGGATATACAACATAAGGGCAGTACCGTCAACCTTATACCAGGTGATAAAGTTTTCCACAAATGACAACATCACGACCATACATGGAGAACAACGGGCTGTAAAAGAAATGTTCGCAGTCCACCATAAGGCGCCGATCCCCACGTGCCCAATCTCGGACGAGGTTAGGAACACACATGCCCTCAAGGATGATGAGGAAGATTTCTTCGTTCCTCGAACCTTCGTCGCCCCTGAAGAATTGGACGCGACTAAATCGACAGTCGAAGAGCTAGAGCAGACCATTTTAATCGAGCACCTACCGGATCGTAAGGTATACGTGGGAATGGGGTTGACCCCTAAACTCAGGACAGGGTTCATTCAATTTCTTAGTAACAATATCGACTGCTTCGCTTGGTCCCACTAAGATATGACATGAATTCCCCTCCCACGGGTTGAGCGTCGATCCTAAATTTAAACCCGTGAAGCAGAAGAGAAGACCACAGTCCGAGCTAAAACATGCCTTCATCAAAGAAGAGGTAACAAAACTTCTTAAAATCAGATCCATTAGAGAGGTAAAGTACCCCGAATGACTGGCCAACATAGTAGTAGTGCCTAAAAAGGGAAACAAGCTAATAATATGCGTAGATTATAAACACTTGATTAAGGTGTGCCCCAAAGATTCCTTCCCATTGTCTAATATTGATCGTCTGATTGTTTCTACAGCCGGCCACGAGACCCTCACTTTTCTCGATGCCTATTCGGGGTATAATCAAATCCAGATGAACCTCGAGGATAGGGAAAAAACCTCATTCATCACAAAGTATGGTACCTACTGCTACAGCGTAATGCCCTTTGGGCTAAAAAATGCAGGGGTAAAGTACCAGCGCCTAGTTAATAAAATGTTTGAGCATCAAGTAGGTAAATCAATGGAGGTATATATTGATGATAATCTAGTTAAGTCCCTGTGCAGAGGACCATTTGATCCATTTGCAGGAAAGTTTCGACATCCTTAGAAGTTACAACATGAAGCTCAACCCCGAGAAATGCACCTTCAGAGTGCGTTCGAGCAAATTCCTGGGCTTCATGGTTTCAAACAGGGGTATCGAGATAAATCCCGACAAAATAAAGGCCATTGAAGAAATCATGGTGCTGAACAATGTAAAGGTCGTCCAACGGCTAACAGGGCGGATAGTGGCCCTGGGCAGATTCATATCAAGGTCATCAGGCAAGAGCCATCATTTCTTCTCTTTACTCAAAAGAAAGAGCAATTTTGAATGGACTCCAGAATGCCAACACGCCCTAGAAGAACTAAAACGATACCTGACTAGACCACTTTTGTTGCACACGCCAAAGGAGGATGAAACACTACACCTGTACCTGGCCGTATCTGAAATAGCGGTAAGCGGCGTACTGGTTCGAGAGGAGCAAGGTACACAATTTCATGTTTACTATGTAAACCGAACCCTGGGGGACGCCGAAACCTGGTATCCCCATCTAGAAAAATTGGCTTTCGCACTGATAAGCGCCTCGCGTAAGCTGAAGCCCTATTTTCAATGTCACCGTATCTGCATTCTATCGGCGTACCCCCTCCTGAGCGTACTGCATAAACCCGAGCTATAGGGCCGATTGGCCAAATGGGCCATCAAACTCGGAGGGTATGATCTTGAGTTTCAACCTCGAACGGCCATCAAGTCCCAAATTCTGGCGGACTTCGTGGCCGATTTCTCGCCGTCCCTCGTACTCGAGGTAGAGAGGGAACTTTTATTAAACATGTCCTCCGGGATATGGACCCTGTTCATAGACGGCTCCACAAACATAAGAGGATCCGGATTCGGTATAGTCCTAGAGCCACCCGTTGGAAGTTTATAAGACAATCCATAAAAACTGCAAAATTGACTAACAATGAAGCCGAGTACGAGGCTATGATTGCAAGTTTAGAATTGGCCAAAAGCTTGGGAGCCGAGACCGTCGAGGCGAAATGCGCTTCGCTCCTCGTAGTAAGCCAGATGAATGGGAGATACGAAGCTCGAGAGGACAGGATGCAGAGGTACTTGGACAAAATTCAAATCGCATAGCGTCGATTCAAAGAATGGACGTTAGTCCATGTACCTCGGGAGCAGAATAGAGAGGCCGATGCCCTCACAAATCTGGGATCTTCTGCTGAAGAAGAGGATCTACTCCCTGGAGTTATTGTCCAATTGATTAAATCAGTGGTCAAGGAAGGTAACACAAGATTAATTCCAACAGTCTAACATGGGATTGCAGAAATAAGTATATTGATTATTTAAGAGACAAGAAACTACCCGCAGATCCAAAAGAATCGAGGGCCCTGCGAACCAAAGCAGCCCGGTTCTCGCTCGACAAAAATGAGACTCTGTACAGGAGAACTTTCAATGGCCCTCTGGCGGTATGATTGGGGTCAGGCGACACAGATTACGTACTCCGAGATATCCACGAGGGTACCTGTGGAAATCATTCTGGCGCCGACTCCTTGATACAGAAGGTGATTAGAGCATGCTACTATTGGGACCGCATGGAAAAGGACGCTAGAGAATTCGTTCGAAAGTGGGACAAATGCCAGAGATTCGCTCCCATGATCCACCAACCCAATGCGCAACTACATTCTGCTTTATCGCTATGGCCATTCATGAAATGAGGGATGGACATCGTTGTCCCTTTATCGACGGCACCAGGTAAGGCCAGATTCATTTTATTTATGACTGACTACTTTTCAAAATGGGTGGAAGCATAGGCCTTCGAAAAAATAAGAGAAAAGAAAGTCATCAACTTCATATGGTATCACATCATATGCTGATTCGGAATCCCATCATAAATAATGTGCGACAACGGAAAGCAGTTCATCGAGGGCAAGGTAACACAGTTTCTTGAAGACAACAAAATCAAGAGAATCCTGTCAACGCCTTACCATCCATGTGTAAATGGCCAGGCCGAATCCAAGAATAAAACCATCATTTAGAACTTAAAGAAGAAACTGGAGAGCGCCAAGGGAAAATGGAGATAAACGCTTCCCGAGGTGTTATGGGCATATCGAACAACTTCAAAATCAAGCACCGGGGAAACACCTTTCTCTCTAGTATACGGCGCCGAGGCTTTGATACCAGTGGAAGTCGGGGAGCTGAGCGCCAAATTTCAGCACACTAATGAGGGCTCGAACAACGAGGCCATGACAACGGCCCTCGAACTACTCGATGAAAAGTGAGAAGCCTCGCTGATCCGGATGGCCGCCCAGAAGCAGAGAATCGAAAGATACTATAACAAGAGAACAAATCTTCGGTATTTCAGGATCGGGGACTTAGTCCTAAGAAAGGTTACTCTTAACACCCGAAACCCTAATGAAGGGAAGCTGGGCTAGAACTGGGAAGGACCGTACCGTGTCCTCGCAATAGTCGGCAAGGGATCCTATAAGCTTGGCACCATGGAGGGCAAACAGCTTCTGAGCAACTGCAATATATCGATGCTAAAACGGTATTACTACTAAGGCACCTGATCGAAAAATTCCGAAAAAATCCTCGAGCAAACGTTGCACCCTTTTCCTTCGACTAAGCTTTTGTCCCGAAAAGGGTTTTTATCGGCAAGGTTTTTAACAAGGCAACGTCTACGCGCTATCTAAGGAGGACCCAACAAGCTTACAAGGCTTTCTTTTGCAATCAACCCCGAACACTGGAGGGTACCTCATTGAAAGGTCATCCCATCGGAAAAACATGGAATGACTAACTAAGTTCCAATAGGAAGCAATGTACCGGGTCAAATGGTCAAAAGAGTCGTGTCCACATCAGCCAGGCTCACGGCAACAAAACATGTACTTATGCCAAACAATCAAGGAATATCTTTCGCCAAAGCATCTCATACTCTAAAGAAAATTCAGCATTTTTACAGCGAGGATCGCTCCGCCGAGAACGCTTTGAAATACTCGGAGACTAGCGTCAATTTTTCGGCACCCGCATGGCCTCAGGGTCAGAGCTCCATATTCATAAGCCCTCAATGAGGCAACTCCGACCTCATGGGTAACGGCCTCCGAGCCTAAGCAAATTGATGACTTAGAGACTGTAACCAATCGCCATTCGTTAAAAAACCCTAGGCCGTAAGACCCCAAGCGGGCAGACCCGGTCTCAAATAAAAACTCGCACCGAGTATCAACAACTACACCTGCAAGACCTCAACGGCATAGAAAAACTATAAGACCTCAACAGGCATGAAAAACTGTAAGACCTCAACGGCATGGAAAAATTGTAAGACCTCAATAGGCATGAAAACTGTAAGACCTCAACGGCATGGAAAAACTGTAAGACCTCAACCTCATGAAAAAACTATAAGACCTCAACGACATGGAAAAATTGTAAGACCTCAACAGGTATGAAAAACTATAAGACCTCAATAGGCATGAAAAAACTATAAGACCTCAACAGGCATGAAAATACTGTAAGACCTCAACATGCATGAAAATACTGTAAGACCTCAAAAGGCATGAAATTTTTGTAAGACCTTACTACAGGCATAAACTCAATCCCGAAGTTTGGGCTATATATGTCACATTTGTAAGACTCCCAAAAGGGCATACCCTCGATATATATGCCTAAACTATCACATTCGGGATTAGAAATGGCTCCCGCCAAACACAAATGACTACGGTCATATGACTGTATCAACTGAATTAACGCGACTCGGGGACGCCCGACTGTCGCTATAAAATCACAGGTCATTATTTCAAATCTACTTCAAAAAGAACCGGTTAAATAGGCTACCCTCGACAAGCAAATGAGCTTCGACCATGTTAGCTCCAAATCACAAGGCTTCGAGCTACTCAACCTATGAGCTAAACCTTCCGAGGTGCTCGAACATCATCGCAAACGACTTAAAATCGAGGTTCTTTCCGAACCGACGACGGGTTAGGAAAAATTATTTCAAAAAGTCCTTAACGAGAGGAAAACAAAGACTACATATGCCTAAGGGCAAAGCGTAAGAGCCATTGTCCCCAGCCTAACGAGCTTCAGGGCCACACAATAAAAGGTCGCAATGACCCAAAGCGTAAGAGCCCTGTCACCAGCTAAAAATTTTGAAAGCTTGAGGGTCAAAATGAGCTCGAGTCGTAACCCAATTCAGAGACCGGACCCAAAATAGTTAACTATACATGCCTAAGGGCAAAGCGTAAGAGCCATCTTCGCCAGCCCACGCAAATACAAACTTGAGGGTCAATTGGCTCGCGCCGAAACTCGTCTCGAAGACTGAACCCAAAATAGTTAAAACACAAATGCCCAAGGGCAAAATGCAAGAACCATTGCCTCCCGCCTATGCAAAACACAGAAGCTTGAGGGTTGAATGAGCTCGAGGCGAAGCCTGACTCGGAGAATAAACCCAAAACAGTTGAGAGAAGCATTAGCGCTCTAACGCTAGCTTACATTAAAGGTCGCATCGACCAGGCGCGTAAAAGCCCCCGAGCCTGCCTGACGGGCTCCAAGACCATATCACAAATCTAAAGATTCTTGCCAACTCTAAAAACAGGAACACCCGTCCAAATTCCGGACAAAATAGTGGAGTGGAAGAAACAAAGCCACATGGTTTACTTTATACATATGCCAGTTTGAAAGTACTATATACAAACAGGGAAGTCGATAGGAAAATCAGCAGGATCCTAATCTATTGCTGAACCTACATTCTCAATGGCTCCCCAAGGGTTGCACCCTGACAACTACGAGTCCCCATACGGCCCCTTCTCAACGACATCTTCTCTCCTTGGGGATCTACCATCATTTTTAGCACTACCCGAGCTGTCGTTCGACATGCCTCCAACAATCTGCTTTCGGAAAACCGACCAGGCACGATCCATAGCTTGAGGTAAATTCGGCCTAGCCCCCTCAGACGCCCTCTCAACGCAAGAATTTGTGACAATAGCTCCCTCCCCGTGTGAGGATACAAGCGCCTAGACTTTGGCTTTGATCCGAGACAATGCAACCACCAGTTTGGAATGGAGACCTCTGTAATTATCACTTTCCTCCTTCGCATCCAGGAGCTGATGCTCGACTAAGGTTACCTTCCCCTGGAGGGTGTCCCTCTCAGAAGTCATTTCGTTTATGTACCTACTGAGCTTGGCAATTTCAGCATCTCTTGTCCAAATCTCCCCTCACAGCAAGGCGTTTTCCTTATCAAATTGCACAAATCAACTCCGAGATATTAAAAGCAATAGAACCTCACAAAGATTCAAATAATAGTAAACGGGGGATGAGTAACCTGCTCGGTAAGATAGGATTTCTCACGCTCACGACGGTTCACCTCATCCTTGTACTGGGTGAGAGCCTGGCTGGAAAGCGCTTTAGCCTGAAGCCACAAAAAAGGACAAGTTAGAAAAACAAAGATCGGAGCAGCCCTGAGTGGCGAACGAGGTTAGCAAAAATTACCTGCTCGCAAAGTCTGCCTATCTCGCCAAAAATGAATGAAGCATCAACCTCGGGACCTCCCTCGAGAATGGTCGGCAACCTCTCGAGTGCATCTCCGCCTTTGACTAGTGCACCTGCTCTAGAAGGCTCTTCACACGGGGCATCTTGCACTCCATGTGGCGGTAAGATCACTTCTTAAGTGGAATCAACAACGATCATAGGGCTAATAGGACCAGTCAAGGCCTCCGCCCCATGTTCACCGTAGATCCTAGAGCCGGGCCCCTCCGAACGGCCCACCAAGGGCGCCTCAACTCGGGGAGAATTCTGGACACTAGTGAACTCGGGGGGTAGTGCTCGATACTCCATCCATTGCCTCCCCACCGCAAAGGTGGGCCACAGCGGCATCAGGCTCCGGTTTAGAAGCCTCCATCCCCACGGCCCAAAGATCGGCCGAGTCTATACGCTCCTCGGGGGCCGTTGGGAAGATGTTTTCCCCCTCATCTTCAGATCGAGGGTTTTCTGCCGTCTCTTAGGTCAGTGCTTCCAGGTCAACCTTGGATTCTTCCGCCTTAACCCTCTTGAACTCCGGAGGCCCGACCGGCAGACCCCCCTGCCTTTTCTTCTTCTCGCTAGGCACTAATACATCCCCTTCAACGGGTGGTGCCTCTTTCATCAAAGGGACTTCCCCAAGACCTATGAAAATGAAAAAGTTAAACACAAAGAACGAAGAACGCTACTAATAGCAATTTGCGTCAAAGTATGCGGATGCAACAAGGTTCAAAGCTTACCATGATCTTTGGCTTTCCACCAAGCTCGGGATAAATTTGGCCACACTCATTTGGCATATGGTCAAATTGAGTATAAGTGGCCGAGCCAGCCTTGGAAGTCCGAAAATGCACCAGGGTAGGTTGCTACGGGTAAAAAACCAAGAGGAGTAGAGTTAGATGCTTGAAGATATATTGCAAAAATAAGCAAAGGAAAACCCAACAACATGTTTACTTACGCCAAGCGTTCCACTTCTCAGGGAACGGCATCTTTTTCGTCGGAATCAGGTCAGAAGTCCTCACTTGGACGAATCGGCTTATCCATCCTTCGTTCCCAAGCTCCTCAACACAGGCAAAAAGGGATCTCGGGGCTCGACATCGAAGTTTGATTAAGCCTGCTAGGAGGAGACGGGGGCTATCCATCCGGATCAGGTGGTTGAGGGTGAAGGGCATCTCCTCTATCATGTTTGAGTAATGCCTAATCATATAAACAACGCGCCAGAATGAAGGATGAATTTGGCCCAGAGTTACCTACTAACATCGATATAAGTCGAGAATCACGGGGTCAATCAGGGGCGAGGATGGCCCCACTGGCCCCAAGGTGAATGGATAGGTGTACGCACTCAGAAATCCAGCTTTGTTAGCCGTAATATCTTCCTCCCGAGCAGGAATCTCCACAAGCACGGTATCCCCCCAGCGGCAATCAGCCCTCACTCTACCGACGTCTGTTACCTAGCTGATATACCGAGTCACAGGCTCGCGATGCTCTAGCTTCGAGGAAGGTCTCTTGACCTTGAAATCGGAGGTCATCGCAAAAGATCCTGGGATGCATTCCTCGGAACAAGGAGGTGTAGCCACTTCACCTTCAGAAAGAAGCTAAGAGGATGAGCCCGCAACCTTCTGGGAAGCAGAAGTGGAAGTTTTTGCCATTTTTAGAAGATTCTGAAGGAAGAAAAAGAGTGCATTCCTGACAGAGAACGAGAGCAAAGGAAGAACGAACCATATCAGGGGTTTGAGCATTAAATGGGTTATATAAAGGAAGAAGGGGAGTATTTATAAAAGAACCGTATGCGCATTGAAGGAGGCCAAGAGGCAGCCAACTGCCATAGTCAATGCGGAAACATGTAAGAACAGCTTGTGTGTTGCATTTTGGCACCTCATAGCCATCGCCGATTGCAAAATCAACGAAGGAGGAAGAAATTCAAGGTCGTTCCTTATCGTTTCTTATCGCTTTTACTCTAAGAAACGCGGACACTATCTATATGCGGTAAAACTGGGGGCCTGTTTTCCCCATCATTAGATCGCCTCGCAAGCATGCTTCTCGAGGATCGAAGCCAAGGTCGTCGGGTACCAGCCCCGGGGGGCATTGCATACCAACAGCTATAGTATGGGAAGGGGAGTTCCGAAGAAGAACGGATAGCACTGGCAGGACTTGGTATTGCGCCTGGCCGTCCCATCTCCATACCTTTACAATTAATGCACTCTTGTACCATGTTTGGGTATCCCCTCCTATATAAGGGGGATCCTTGGCACTTTGTAAACCCTATTTCTCCAACTATTCTACACAAAATCAATAACAATTCTCTCTCTCTTTTCTCTCTAACTTACTCACTCGAGACTACCACTTTCATTTATTGCTTTCGTACTTGTTTTTCATTTATTGCCTGATATCGGCGTAAAGAGCCTCCTTTAATTATATTCTAACTGTTAGTCCCTTCCCGATTACCCCCGGTAGCTCGAGCCCGAGCCTAGGCATCGACCTCAAGGCCCTACATCGTTTAGCCTGAGGCCCGGATAGCTAACTTATTGGTTTGATTGTAAAGCTGTTTTAGCTCGCATTTCACCTTTATCTTCACGTATCTAGCATCCACTGCTCTAAACAACTAGCATAAAAATAGATCACATATTTTTAGAGTCTCATCAACAAATTTAATTGTTATTACCATTTTCACGGTAAACAATCTGTTTCTTTTCTTTGTTGAGTAGTTAGTCCAATTAATAGCAATTTTTATATTTAATTACGATTACTCCTAATTAATATTCTGGCTCTTTGAAAAGTAACAACACACTGTAATTGTGTCACGATCCAATTTCCCCTCCGTTGAGTTTTGTGATGGCACCTAATCTCTGGGACTAGGTAAGCCTAACATTTACTGAGTAACAACAATAATAAAGGAAAAATCTAACAGTCTCAATATAGAAATCTTTATAGAATTTACATCTTTCCAAAACCGACGGTAAAAGTCATAAGCTCTACAAAGTTTCACTACAACTTCTAAACACAATTGTATGGAAATCAGTACAACAGTGCGAATACAAAATAGGAAGGTGACTCCAAAGCCTACGAATGCAGCAGCATGGTTACCTTGAGTCTCCTCGGCAAGAATCTGCACAGCTACTAACGACCAATACCTGGATCTGTACAAAAAAAATGTACAGAAGTGTAGTATGAGCACACCATAGCAGTGCCTAAGTATCAAGACTAATCTCAATGGAGTAGTGATAAGGAACAGTCAAGACACCTACTAGTCTAATAAACTGAACAAGTATAAGTGTAGACATAACATAACATGATATCTATACAAAGACTACACAATGTGGCTAACAATACAGTAATTGCAATAAGGAAAGAAAACAACAAGTAACAGCGGAACACCATAATAAGAACATGGAAAAGTGAACGGAAATACAACCCAAATCCGAAATCACGAATACAGTAAGACAAGTCATAATTCAGCAACTACGACAGTTTTCACATTAGGTCTTAGCCAACAAACTCTAATCAATTAGTCAAATCTTTCAATTTATAAAAATATTTCGAAATATACCTCCTTCAAGTAAATATTTTTCAAATATAGTTCTTTCAAAATGAATACCTTTTGAATATAAGTCCCCCTATGACACCTCGTCTCATAATGATACAATATGGGTCTCAATACCTAAACCCTAAAACTTGGCATCATGTGCCCTTATCACAACACATAATCATACTGACAACTCACGTGCCAAATAGAGCCAGTCTCACATGGAAGGCAAATAAACAAGGGTATGCGTATATACTCAGCAATATCAAGATTACCGTTCCGTAGAACAGCGGGATCTACCGAGATACCGTCTCGTAGTCCCAAACGTAAATGTGTAGAGGGAATCTACTAGATTACCGTTCCGTAGTCTCAAAGTAAATATGCAGAACAGAGGGATCTACCGAGATACCGTCCCGTAGACCCAAAGTAAATATGCAGAACAACCATCAATAGAAATAACAGTTACAGCACAACAGAAACCTTGTACATCACAACAACAAGTACAACAGCAAAAATGGCGATAATACAAAGTACGGCGAGTAAATCAACTCAAGAACTTTGAATCACAAAGAAACGGTAGAACCAGTTCACAAGGAATAATCACAGTAAAGAATGCTAGGCATAAAGGGAATAGTTCAAGAAGCGAAAACTAACATGTAGCAACGAACCTACAATATACAAGTCAATAATAAGGAAGACAATACGAGTCAAATAGTTCCATATAAAGGCAATTCAACTAAGATATAGGTTATTTAAACTCCTTTTAAGGTTGAGCAATTGCCAAGGATATTCAACAATTCAAATAATGGTAAGCAGTAGAAGGTAATCATCACTCCAATTAAGACTAAACAATTATAGGATGAGACAATAACAATTTCAATTAAAAATAAGCAGTTATGAAAAGATAACATGACAATAGAAGAGGCAAAATCTTCAGTTAATTCAAATAAGGGTCAAATAGGCAATAAGAGTGAATCCTAAAGCAATTAATTCTAACTAAAGCATGTAGAGGTGAAACTAGTAAATAGGAACTTAGTCATATCAAGAACGACTTCATACACAGTGAATATAAGGACCTAAGAATCCTAAAAAGCCAACTGTCCACAAATAAGTCTGAGCACGCACTCGTCACGTCGCGTACACGGATTACAATCAACATAGAAGACTCAAATCCTAGGGGAAAGTCCCCCACACAAGTTTAGGCAAGATACTTACCTTAAAGAAGACAAACCGATACTCTAAAATGAACTTCTCGGGTGAAAAAACCTCTGGGCGGCTCAAATCTAACCAAAATAACTTGAAGGCACAAATAAAACTCATAAGAAACTATTCCGGATCATAAAGTCTCAATCTTTAACAAAATTCAAAAATCAGTTCAAAAGTTAACCCCTGGGCCCGCACTTTGGAACCTGACAAATTTTAAAAAAACTGAATACACATTCTAATACGAGTCTAACCATACAAAATTTATCAAATTCTGATACCATTTGGTCCCACAAATCATGATTTTTCATTTTGAAAACTTTCTTCAAAAACAGATATTTTTCTCAACTCAAAACACAAATTATATAATGACCCGGCTGGTCATTTTAAGAATTAACGCTCTGATCCCCTATAAAATGCTTTTCCCGTGTTTGTTTCTGCTATTTTGATTCGCCGGGATGTTTGGTTTTGAGTTTCGAAATGTTTTGGGACACTTAGTCCCTAAATGAGAGCTTAAGCTTTAGAATTTGGACTGTAGTCGGAGCAATGTGAAGACAGCCTCGGAATGGAATTCTGTTGGTTCCGTTAGCTTCGTTGGGTGATTTCGGGATTAAAGGCATGTTCGGATTGTATTTTGGAGGCCCGTAGCTTATTTAGACTTGAAATGCCGAAAATTGATTTTTTGAAGTTTCCGGTTCGATGAGATTTTGATATCGGGGTCAGAATGGAATTTAGAAAGTTGGCGTAGCTACGTAGTATTGAATGTGATGTGCTTACAAAATTTTAGGTCATTCGGACGAGGTTTGATAGACTTTTTGATCGAAAGCATAAATTGAGAGCTTTTGGAGTTCTTAGGCTCGAATCCGATGTTAAATTGATGTTTTGATGTTGTTTTGAGAATTACAAAGATTTGAACAAGTTTGAATGATGTTTTTGGATTGTTTGGCATGTCTGGTTGAGGTCCTGGGGGCCTCGGGTGTATTTCAGATGCTCAACGGATCATTTTTGGAACATAGAAAATTGCAGAAAACGTTGCCGCAGTCAGTTCTGGTTTCCTTCTTCGTGTTCGCGAGTGGGGTCTCGCATTCACAAAGAGGAGCTGGGGCTGGTAAAGGTTTAACATTTCTTGTTCGCGAAGGTACTCCCACATTCGCGAGGCTGTGGGATCTCATACCTACGCGTTCGCGAAGGTAGTTCTGCATTTGCGTAGGAGGAGGAGGTTGGTCATCGTGTTCGCGACTTGGGCATCGCGATCGCTAAAGAGGAAAGCTGGACCAAGCGGAGTTGTTCTTCGCGAACACAAGGGTCCTTCCACATTTACGAAGAAGGAATTAGCCGGGCAGAATATAAAATTTCAAAGTCGAGGGTTTAGCCATTTTTGTGAAAACTAGAGCTTGGGAGCTCGGATTTGAGTGAGGTTTTGAGGGATTTTCAGAGATATCAATTGGGTAATGATTTTTAACTCCTTTTTTCTTATAACCCATTAATCTAAACATGAATTCATCATTAAATTTCGAAATTAGGATGAAAATTGGGGGAAAGTTCTTAGACCTAAATTTCGAGTTTTGATTGGGGATTTGACGTTGGATTTGGATAATTTTGGTATGGTTAGACTCGTGAGAGTATGACAATTTTGAAAATGCAACTTTTATCCGATTCTGAGACGTGGGCCCGGAGGGTATTTTGGTCATTTTACCTAATTTTGCGTAGTGGCTTAGAATTTATTAGTGGAATGAGTTACTTGAAGTGTTATTTACATTATGCAATTTATTTGAATAGATTTGGGCCATTTGGAGTCGAGTACTCATGGCAAGAACGTGGTTTCAGGTTGATTCTGAGCTGGTTCGATGTAAGTGGCTTGTCTAACCTTGTGTGGGGGAACTTCCCCTTAGGATTTGGTATTATTGATATTTGAAATGCCTTGTACGTGAGGTGACGAGTGCGTACTTGGGCTAATTGTTGGAAAAATCCTATTTTCATTAAGTAATTATAAGTGTGTTTCTTTTCCTGTTTATATTACTTACAATTTAAGCATGTTAATAGCTGAGGAAAGCATGTCTAATTGACTTAATTGCTTACTTGCTCAAACTGCCTTATTTGGATTATGTGCAGCATGCTAGGCTAGAAATTCCTGTTTTACCTTGGTATGGAATTTGAATTGAATTGTTTATTCTTCGTGTTGTTGCTGTGTGTTTACTTTGGGACTACGGGATGGTATCCCAAGAGATCCCCCTGCGTGTTTACTTTTGGACTATGGATTGGTATTCCAGTAGACCCCCCTGCACATTTACATTGGAACTACGGGACTGCACCCGGTAGATTCCCCCAGTACTGGATATTTACATTTGGGACTATGGATTGGATTTCCGGTAGATCCCCGCGCATTATGACTTGGACTACGGGACTCCACCCAGGAGATCCACTGGATATTTATGTTTGGTGACTACAAGATGGTATCCTAGGAGATCCTGGGTTATTATTGCTGTGTTGAGCCGTACTCCTTTCCGTGATTATTTTGTCTCTGATATAGTTGTTGTTGTCCTTTTCTATTCTATGTTATTTCTTACTGTTTCACTTAGTTATATTATCTCTTTCTATACTGTTATACCTTATATTTCATTTAATCTCAGTAGGTCCCTGACCTTCCTCGTCACTACCCGACCGAGGTTAGGCTTGGCACTTACTGAGTACCGTTGTGGTGTACTCATGCCCTTTCTACGCATGTTTTTCATGTGCAGATCCAGGCACTTCCACTCAGTCTTATCACACTTGAGGCGAGGCACTTTCATAGAGACTTCGAGGTATATCTGCCGCATCCCCAGATCGAGGAGTCCCTTTCTATTCTCAGTACTATTATAGCCCTTCTGTAGTTTCCTTGTTGATAGATATTACTGGAGTTAGAGCTTTTTATGTAAACTCTTAGCTTGTGATTCATGGGGTTCCGGATTTTGGGAGTGTTTTGGTTGAGATCCTTGTATGTTATATGCCACGCGACATCTTAAACACTCTTTCATTTTGTTATCTCAGTTTTTAATTATTTTTTTTCCGCAATTGTTTCTTTTTCGCATTTGTTAGGATTACCTAGTCGTAGAGACTAGGTGTTGTCACGATAGTTCACGGACGGCGAACTGGGGTCGTGAAAAGTTGGTATCAGAGCACTAGGTTCATGGGAGTCATGAATCACAACCTGGTTTATTAGAGTCTCGCGGATCGGTACGGAGATGTCTGTACTTATCAACGAGGAGCTATGTAACTGTTAGGAAAATTCCACTTCATTTGATTTCCTTGTCGTGCGAGATTTTGATATCACAATTCTAAACTTTGATCTTCTATTCTCTCACAGATGGTGAGGACACATGTTACCCGAGACGATCAGGCACCCGTTCCCTCTACTGCAACCGTTAGAGGCCGGGGCCGGGGTAGAGACCGAGGATGTGCACGTGGTACAGCCATAGCACCTGTGCGAGCTGCCTCTGAGGTACCACCAGCAGTTCCAGTCGGAGTCCAGGCACATGATACGCCCACTGGTACTACTACTCCAGTGCTCCAGGACACTCTTGCGTAGTTCATGAGCATGTACACCATTCTGGCTGAGGTAGGGTTCCTTCCTCTTGCTGCAGCTACATCTCAGGCTGGGGGAGGAGCACAGACTCTCGCTGCCCGCACTCCTGAGTAGCGAGTGCATATTGATCAGGTTCCAGAGATTATTCATGTACAGCCTGCAGTACGAGATTAGCCCGAGGACAGGGCAGTGGTTTCCGAGGATGAGCAGCTGAGGCTTAAGAGGTTCAAGAAGTACAAGCCTCCTGTATTCAGTGGTCTAGCATCAGATGATGCTCTGGGATTTCTAGATGAGTGCTACTGCATTCTCCTTACTATGGGTATATCAGGATCGAGCGGAGTTTTCTTCACTGCCTTTGAGCTTCGAGGAGCCGCCTATGAGTGGTGGCGCACATATGAGTTAGACAATCCGGATGAGGCTGCTTCCCTGACTTGGACTCAGTTTTCAGATATGTTCTTGAGAGAGTATGTTCCTCAGAGCCTCAGGGACGTATGGCGCACATATTTTGAGCATTTTTGCCAGGTTGCTATGATTATCTCGGAGTATGATGTCCGTTACACCATCTTGGCTAGACATGCACCAGCTTTGGTTTCTACTGTTTGTGAGAGGGTTTATCGGTTTATTGTGGGGCTTATTCCCAGCATCAGGTCTAGCATGGCTTGTGAGTTGGAGATGGATATTTCTTATTAACAAGTGGTGAGCATTGCTAGTAGGATTGAGGGTATGCATGCTAGGGATAGAGAGGAGAGGGAGGCCAAGAGGTCTCGAGAGTCGGGCCATTATTTTGGTGCCCGTGCCCTAGCTGCAGGTCGCCATGGTAGGGGTAATATGAGTCGCCCCGTTCATTCAGCTCTTCCAGCAGCTAGTGGTATTCCAGCTCATCCTAGGTCTCAAGAGCCTTATAATGCACCTCCAGTATCTAGTGCGCCTCCTGCGCGGGGTGCTTTCAGTGGTCAGTGTAGCAGACCTGGCCCAAGCCAGCCACTGCCGCCACATCCTCCTAGAGCTTGTTTTGAGTATGGCGACACATGCTATATGGTGAGAGATTGCCCCAGACTTAGGAGGGGTGCAACTCAATAGACTTCTCATCCACAACATGCCCCATAGAGTTCTCAGGCTATGGTTACAACTCCAGTTGCTAACCCACCTGCTCAGCTAGCTAGAGCTAGAGGTCGGGGAGGTAGAGGTCACCATAGAGGGGCAGGCGAAGCCCGATACTATGACCTTCCTTCCCGTACTGAGGTTGTTACCTCCAATTCTGTCATTACAGGTATTGTCCTGGTTTGTCATAGAGATGCATCGGTTCTATTCGATCCAGGCTCCACTTATTCTTGTGTGTCTTCTTATTTTGCTCCGCATTTGGGTGTACCTTGGGATTCTTTGAGTTCCCCTATTTATGTTTCTAGTCCTATGGGAGATTCTCTTATTGTGGACTACTTTTATCGGTCGTGTTTGGTTTATCTTAGTGGTTTTAAGACCAGAGCTGATTTATTATTACTCAGCATGGTAGATTTTGATATTATCTTGGGCATGGACTGGTTGTCGCCCCATTATGCTATTCTTGATTGTCATGCCAAAACTATAACACTGGCTATGCCAGGTGTACCGCATGTTGAGTGGAGGGTGTTTTAGATCACACTCCTAGTAGAATTATTTGTTTCCTTAAGGCTCAGCATATAGTTGAGAAGGGTGTGACGCGTATGTAACTTACGTGAGAGATGTCAGTATTGATACCCCAACAGTTGATTCAGTCCCAGTAGTATGATATTTTCTTGATGTGTTTCCCTCTAATCTTCCGGGCATGCCGCCAGATAGAGATATTGATTTTGGCATTGATCTATTGCTGGGCACTCAGCCCATTTGTATTCCTCCGTATCATATGGCCCCTCCTGAGTTGAAGGATTTGAAGGAACAGTTACAGGAATTGCTTGATAAGGGTTTTATTCGGCCCAATGTATCACCATGGGGTGCTCCTGACTTGTTTGTTAAAAAAGAGGATGGTTCTATGCGTATGTGTATTGATTATCGCCAGTTGAACAAAGTTACAGTGAAGAATCGTTATCCTTTGCCTCGTATTGATGATCTGTTTGACCAGCTTCAGGGCGCACGAGTGTTTTCTAAGATTGACTTGCGCTCAGGTTACCATCAGTTGAAGATTTGGGAGCCAGATATCTCGAAGACTGCTTTCAGGACTCGGTATGGTCATTACGAGGTCCTTATTATGTCATTTGGGCTGACCAATGCCCCAACAGCCTTTATGTATTTGATGCACAATGTGTTCCGGACATATCTTAACTCGTTCGTCATTGTCTTTATTGATTATATTCTAGTGTATTCTCGAAGTCAGGAAGATTATGAGTAGCACCCGATGACTGTGCTTCAGACTTTGAGGGAAAAGAAGCTATGTGCAAAGTTCTCGAAATGTGAGTTTTGGTTGGATTCCGTGGTATTCTTAGGCCATGTGGTATCGAGTAAGGGTATTCAGGTGAATCCGAAGAATGTGGAAGCAGTGTAGAGTTGGACCAGACTATCCTCATCCATAGAGATCCGCTGATTTCTTGGCTTGGTGGGTTATTATCGTCATTTTGTTAAGGGGTTTTAATCGATTGTAGCCCCAATGACTAGGCTGACGCAGAAGGGTGCTCCGTTTCAGTGGACGGAAGAGTGTGAGGCGAGCTTTCAGAAGCTCAAGACAGCTTTGACTACAGCCCTAGTTTTGATATTGCCTATAGGTTCAGGGTCTTATACCATCTATTGTGATGCCTCGAGGATTGGCCTTGGAGCGGCATTGATGCAGGATGGTAGGATGATTGCCTACTCGTCCAAACAGTTGAAAGTACATGAGAAGAATTATCCTGTCCATGACCTTGCGTTAGCTGATATTGTTCACGCGTTGAAGATCTGTTGTCATTATTTGTACGGTATGCCTTGTGATATTTATACTGATCACTGGAGTTTGCAGCATCTGTTCAAGTAGAAGGACCTTAATTTGCATTAAAGGAGATGGCTAGAGCTGCTGAAGGACTATGACATCACTATCTTGTATCACCCGAGCAAGGCCAATATGGTGGCCGATGCTTTGAGTCGTCGGGCAGAGAGATTGGGGATTTTAGCTTATTTACCAGCAGCAGAGAGGCCCATGGCGATGTATGTTTAGGACTTAGCTGTCCAGTTTGTGAGATTGGATCTTTCGGAGTCCAGTCGGGTTCTAGCTTGCGTGGTTTTCCGGTCTTCCTTATTTGATCGTATTAGGAAACGTTAGTTTGATGACCCTCATTTGCTTGTCCTCAAGGATAAGGTTCAGCACGGTGATGCCAGAGATGTGTCTATTGGTGATGATGGGGTATTAAGGATGCAGGGTTAGATTTGTGTACCCAATGTTGATGGGCTTCGGGAGTTGATTCTAGAGGAGGCCCACAGTTTGCGGTATTCTATTTATCCGGGTGTCGCGAAGATGTACCAGGATTTGAGGCAGCACTATTGGTAGTGGCGGATGAAGAAAGATATAGTTGGGTCTGTAGTTCGGTGCCTCAATTATCAGTAGGTGAAGTTTGAGAACCAGAGACTAGGTGGGTTGCTTTAGCAGATAGAGATTCCGAAGTGGAAGTGGGAGCGGATCACCATGGACTTCGTAGTTGGACTCCCACGGACTTTGAGGAAGTTCGATGCCATTTGGGTGATTGTGGATTGGCTGACCAAGTCCGCACACTTCATTCCTGTGTGTACTACCCATTCTTTAGAGCGTCGGGCGAAGATTTATATCCGAGAGATTGTTTGTCTGCATGGTATTCCAGTTTCCATCATTTCATATAGAGGTACTTAGTTCACATCACGGTTCTGGAGGGCCGACAGCATGAGTTGGGTACTCGGGTGGAGTTGAGTACAACATTTCACCCTCAGACGGACGGACAGTCTGAGCACACTATTCAGATTCTTGAGGATATGCTCTGTGCGTGTGTGATTGAGTTTGGAGGGTCTTGGGATCAGTTCTTTCCATTGGCGTAGTTTGCCTACAACAACAGCTATCAGTCCAGTATTTTGATGGCACCGTATGAGGTTTTATATAGTAGGCGGTATAGATTCCCGGTAGGTTGGTTTGAGTCGGGTGAGGCTCGATTATTGGGCACAAACTTGGTTCAGGATGCTTTGGAGAATGTTAAGGTGATTCAGGATAGACTCCGTATAGCCCAGTCCAGATAGAAGAGTTATGCAGACCGGAAGGTTCGTGATGTTTCCTCGGGTTCTGCTTCAAGTTTCGCCTATGAAGGGCGTTATGAAATTTGGGAAGAAAGGGAAGTTGAGTCCGAGGTTTATTGGTCCTTTTGAGATATTGCAACGTGTTGGGGAGGTTGCTTATGAGCTTGCCTTACCTCCCAGCTTGGCAGGAGTTCATTCGGTATTTCATGTTTCGATGCCCCGGAGGTATCACGGTGATCCGCCGTACGTGTTGATTTCAGTTCTGTCCAGTTGGACAAATATCTAGCTTATGTTGAGGAGCCACTGACAATATTGGACCGACAGGTTCGAAAGCTGAGGTCAAAGAACATTGCATCAGTAAAGGTTCAGTGGCAGAGTCAGCCGGTCGAGGAGGCGACCTGGGAGACCGAGCAGTATATGCGTAGTCGTTACCCTCACCTTTTCACTACTTCAGGTATGTCTCTATGCTCGTTTAAGGACGAACGAATGTTTAAGTGTAGGAGGATGTAATGACCAGGCCGGTCGTTTTAAGAATTAACGTCCCAATCACCTATTAACTATTTTTCCCGTATTGTTTTCTGCTATTTTGATTCGCCGGGATGTTTGGTTTTGAGTTTTGAAGTGTTTTGGGACACTTAGTCCCCTAAATGAGAGCTTAAGCTTTAGAATTTGGACAGTAGTCGGAGCAGTGTAAAGACGGCCTCAGAATGGAATTTTTTTGGTTTTGTTAGCTCCGTTGGGTGATTTCGGGCTTAAGGGCATGTTCGGATTGTGTTTTGGAGGCCCGTAGCTTATTTAGGCTTGAAATGCCGAAAGTTAAATTTTTTAAGTTTTCGGTTCGATAGTGAGATTTTGATATCGGGGTCGGAATGGAATTCTGAAAGTTGGAATAGCTCTATAGTGTTGAATGTGATGTTCTTGCAAACTTTTAGGTCATTCGGATGAGGTTTGATAGACTTTTTGATCGAAAACGTAAATTGAGAGTTTTTGGAGTTCTTAGGCTCGAATCCGATGTTAAATTGGTGTTTTGATGTTGTTTTGAGCGTTTTGAAGATTGGAACAAGTTTGAATGATGTTTTAGGATTGCTTTACATGTCTGGTTAAGGTCCCGGGGGCCTCAGGTGTGTTTCGGATGCTCAACGGATCATTTTTGGAATTTAGAAAATTGTCTCTGTTATAGTTGTTGTTGTCCTTTTCTATTCTTTGTTATTTCTTACTGTTGCACTTAGTTATACTGTCTATTTCTATACTGATATACCTTATATTTCATTTAATCTCAGTAGGTCCCTGACCTTCCTCGTCACTACCCGACCGAGGTTAGGCTTGGCACTTACTGAGTACCGTTGTGGTGTACTCATGCCCTTTCTACGCATGTTTTTCATGTGCAGATCCAGGCACTTCCACTCAGTCTTATCACACTTGAGGCGAGGCACTTTCATAGAGACTTCGAGGTATATCTGCCGCATCCGCAGATCGAGGAGTCCCTTTCTATTCTCAGTACTATTATAGCCCTTCTGTATTTTCCTTGTTGATAGATATTACTGGAGTTAGAGCTTTTTATGTAAACTCTTAGCTTGTGATTCATAGGGTTCCGGATTTTGGGAGTGTTTTGGTTGAGATCCTTGTATGTTATATGCTACGCGACATCTTAAACACTGTTTCATTTTGTTATCTCAGTTTTTAATTATTTTCTTTCCGCAATTGTTTCTTTTTCGCATTTGTTAGGCTTACCTAGTCGTGGAGATTAGGTGCTGTCACGATAGTTCACGAAGGGCGAACTGGGGTCGTGACAAATTAAATAATATAAATGAAGATAAAATCATGGAATATATTAGATACTAGGTGAAGAACACTTACCCAATCGATTTGTTTGAAAAACCTATAAAAAAGCTATGAAAATCGAAGTCCAAAACTCAAAATATGAAGAAAATGGCCAAACCTTCGATTTAAATGATTATGCCAGGACTTCCACATCTGCAGATAAGAAACTGCATCTACGGGGCCGCATTTGTGAGAAAAAGTCCGGATATTCAAACTTAGCTAACCGGGCCAGGGACCGCATCCGTGGATATACAGCGGCACCGCAGAAGCGAAAGGGGAAATCGCAAGTGTGATCGCTGGACCACAGAAACGGCCTTCGCGCCTGCGTGTTAGCCTCCACAGAAGCGAGCAAGATCCCAGGAATTCATGATCGCAGAAGTGGCCAGGCTCACTTAGAAACGGAGACGCACCTGCGTTCCATAGTCGCAAGTGCGAAAACACCAGAACCAAACCTGTTCAAAACCATGCAAAACATCTGAAGCTCGTCTGAAACACACCCGAGGCCCCCGGAACCCCGTCTAAACAGACAAAAAAGTTCTATAACCTAACACGGACTCTCTCGAGGTCTCAATTCACATCAAACAATGTCAGAGATGCAGATCGCGCCATGAATCGAGCCTATGAACTTCCAAATCTTCCAACTTCTAGAACTCGCGCCAAAACCTATCAAATTAACCCGAAATGGTGCCAAAGTTTGCAGACAAGTCCAAAATGACATAACGAAGCTGCTCTAAATCTCGGAATCGCATTCTGACCCCGACAAAAGTCAACTATGGGTCAAACTTCTCCATTTTTCAAACTTGAACTTTTTCCAACTTTCGCTGAAATGCCTCAAATTACCCTATGGACCTCCAAATCTAAACATGGGCGCACACCTAAGTCCAAAATCATCACACGAAGCTGTTGAGATCATCCAAAACTCATTCCAGAGTTGTTTACACGAAAGTCAAATTCCGGTCAAATTCTTACCGCTTAAGCTTCCAAAACTAGATTTCTCCTCCCAACTCGACTCCGAATCATTTGTAACTGAATTCAACCATGCACGCAAGTCGATACATATAATATGAAGCTATTCAAGAACTTATGCCGCCGAGCAAAGCTTAAATTCTCAAAATGACCGGCCGGGTCGTTACATCCTCCCCCTTTTAAAACAAACATTCATCCTCGAATATGCCAATATTCGCCTCGAAGTCCTCAAATCACTGAATGATTACTTCCAACATACATCCGCGGGTGATACCACGTCACCCCAATCAACATAAGCCTGATGACACCATTCAACTGCAAATTAGCCTTTCAACCAACACCGATAAGCCTCATAGCCAAACTACTCACCTTCCATTTACTTCCAAAAGACCCGATTCTAAATCCACATCCGGTATCAATCTCAACTAGTTGCAACCACTATGAGTACAACCACAGAGTACAACCATAAAACATACATACCACATATAGGCCTATAATAACGTTCCTAATCACAATACCTATCCGAAATCAAATCCTACACCGGCCACTAGCCTCATATCCGATAGAACTTTGTTTCAAACCTCCATAACACTTAAAATGATGCAAGAAACATGAAGACCTCATAACCAAACACCTGAATCAACAAGTCACAACTAACACCATGGGGCACACATCCCGCAAGCTAAAACTCAAGAGGCATAGAACAAAAATGACTGAATATTGAAACAGAAACACATAAGGGAACTATCAAACAAGCCCGACAGGCACAATTTTCTATCAATACTAACCTACAAAACAATATACAAGAAAAGTATTAAAGCATATGAACAAATCACAAGGATCTCATACTGATATAACTTCCACCGCGGTACACAACCCGGTTCAAACACATCAAATCATATGAAATCGCGAGGATCCCGCCCTCAACTCTAAATCACAAGTAGGATATGCATCAACCAGTTGGAACCTCTCGCTAGATCAATTCCGCCAACAAAATTACAACACGTATTGGCTCCCACACCGGTGGAGCGTAAAAATCACAGCTCGTACTAAGAAATCACATCAAGACTACTGTAATGATCAATATGAATTTATTACTAGTCTCATAGCTCTCAAAAATGACAAGAAACAGATGATAGACACGGATATCACTCATAGAACCTCCCAACAGGGTAACACATAGACAAAGTGCTAATCATGAAACACACCCATAATTGGAGCAAAAAATAGGGGAACCCACCCCGATAAGCAAAACTATAATGAACTACGGATGGTGCTCCTCTATAACAAACCAAAAGCATACATGAATGACATCATCTGGCGTAGCTGCCTTAATCCTACTGTCTGAAACACATCAACGGGCCAGGCCTCCACCTATTGTGTGCCATCTACTCTCCCGAATACCTCGCCGTGATGTATTTGTCTGAAGTCTGGGACAATATCTCACCATATGGCTAGTATCTCTACACTCAAAGCAACCTCACTACTGGTGTGGCTATGGGAAATGTGCGGTACGGGTACTCAAAGACCCATGAATACTTAAATCACTGTGCGAAGCCTGTAGCGCAAACTAAACTAGCTGACCCACGAAACCTCTACCATGTCACACCCTATCCCCAAAATAAGGACAAGCAGATCTTTTCAGTCTACGAGGCCTTCTCGCCTCCCCATACTCTCTTTCCTGATCTTGTCTATTCTCTTGCTCCCGGTCCCACATGCCCTCTAATTGGAGAGCGATCCCTACCACCTTCTGAAAAAGAACATCTGACTCCAACTCCCGAGTCATGCTGAGCTGAATATCATGCTTGGGCCCCTCAATGAAACTATGGACTTGCTATCTAACTGTAGCGACCAAGGTAGGTGCATGTCTGGACAAATCACTAAATCTGATGGCATACTCTAATACTGATATAGTGCCCTAGCACTGCTGCTCAAACTCCATGCTCCATGCATCCCGAAGGGGCTGAGGTTCAAACTCTCTCATAAACATCTCTGAAAACTGACCCTATGTAAGTGAAGCTGCATCGGCCGGGCTACCCAACCCATATACCCACCACTACTGATAAGCTGCTCCCTGAAGCTGGAACGTAGAAAAAGCAACCCCACTCGTCTCAACAATACCCATAACGCGGAGAATGTGATGGAACTCCTCTAAAAAAACTATGTGCGCTCTCTGAAGCCAAACCACTGAATTTAGGAGGGTCATATTCCTTGAACCTTGCAAATCTAAATGGCCCTTCCTCTAATGCTGCTGCCCTGACCATGGGCTGATTTAGAACCACAGGTTGTGTCGCCATGACACCTAGAACCAGACCAATGTGAACTCACTGCTCTAGAGTATGGGCGGCAGGAGTCTGAGTCCCTTCCCGATCTATGAAGTAGCTGGTGCAACTGAAATCAACCCCGCCTAAGCCAATATACCAAACATGCTCAGGAACTATGCTAAAGTCTTCTGAAGTTTAGGGGTAACAATAGGCGCCTCCGGTACCTGCCCCCCAACTAGAGCTACAGGTGGCTCCTCAACTGCTGCTTCGGTAGGTGCTCTAGCTGCGGCACGTACTCCTCCTCGGCCTCTAGTGACACCTGCCCCGGAAGCAGCGTCATCGATAAATGCAGATTGTGTCCTCACCATCTGTGAGAGAATGGAATGAGAAAAGTTCAAACTCCGAGATCAATATGCTCGCACGATAGGAATGAAAGAAGTGATATTGTCCTAATAGTTTTGTAGCCTCTCGAAGATAAGTACAGACTTCTCTGTATCGATCCACAAGACTCTACTAAACTCGCTTATGACTAGTAGCACCTATGAACCTAGAGCTCTAATACCAACTTGTCATGACCCAACTTTCCCTTCTTTGTGTTTCGTGATGGCACCTAGTATTAGGGACTAGGTAAGCCTAACATTTACTGAATAATAACAATAATAAAGAAAAAATCTAACAATCTCAATATAGAAATCTTTATAGAATTTACATCTTCCCAAAATCGGTTGTACAAGTCATAAGCTCTACAAAGTTTCACTACAACTTCTAAACACAACTGTAAAAATAAGTACAACAGTGTGAATACAAAATAGGAAGGTGACTCCAAAGCCTATGAGCGCAACAACAGGGTTACCTAAAGTCTCCTTGGCAAGAATCTGCACAACTACTAACGACCAATACCTGGATTTGTACAAATAAAATGTACCGGGATACCGTCACGTAGTCCCAAACATAAATGTGCAGAGGGAATCTACTGGATTACCGTTCCATAGTCCCAAAGTAAATATGCAGAACAGGGGGATCTACCGGGATAGCGTCCTATAGACCCAAAGTAAATATGCAACGCAACCATCTACAAAAAAAACAGTTACAGCACAACAAAAACCTTGTACATCACCACAACAAGTACAACAGCAAAAATGGCAATAAAGTACGACGAGTAACTCAACTCCAGAACTTAAATCTGTCACGATCCGGATTTCCCACCCTCGGGAATCATGATGGCGCCTAATATTGTGAGTTAGGCAAGCCAGTTACATGAACAATTTACCTTTTTACCCATTTTATATCCATTAACAATTTCGAAATAATAACATTTAAACAGCAAAATTTAACATAAGCGGAAGAAAAAGCAATAAGCTAGCTGAACATGAATCCAATGCAACTATTTGAGTCTCGACTACCCAGAATTGGTGTCACAGTTTCACAGATGGTCTAAGAATACTATAATTAAAGTATTGAAAGAAATAAATAAAACATTGTCTCTGGAAATACATGATAGAAACAGGAATAGTAGATAGAGGGAGACACCAAGGCCTGGGACGCCTGCAGGACTACCTCAGGTCACCTGATGAGCAAAAATCAGCAATCCCACTACGGTCTGAAGTCTACAACACTGGGGTCTGCACAAAAGAGTGCATAGTTTAGTATCAGCACAACCAAACCCATGTGCTGGTAAGTGCCTAGCCTAACCTCAGCGAAGTAGTGACGAGGCTAGGACTAGACTACCAAATAAACCTGTGCAATTTAACTATATACAGCGGAAAAAGAAGTGCAAAAAGAAACAGTCATATACAGTTAAGTACGAGAGGGGGGGAAACATGCTGTGGGGAAACATCGAATAGTAACAGAAGAGAAACAAATAAGTATGAGGTTCACTACAGTTCAATTGAAGATAGGAAGGAGAAATCATGCTGTGGGGTACAACAAGTATCAACAGGAAACCAACAATTTAGTGTAGAGAAACCATAACACAATTATCAATAAAAATTAGGAAATCAAAGACAAGTGCACGACATCACCCTTCGTGCTTTTACTCTCTCTCACCAAAACAATACACGGCATCACCCTTCGTGCTTTAACACTCTCTCACCAAAACAATGCACGGCATCACCCTTCGTGTTTTACGCTCTTCCTCACCCAAACAACAATCATAAGGCAAATAGGGTAAGGGAATCTATTACCTCGAAATAAAATCAAGTAACAACAGATAATCAGTAAATAAACGTAAAGGACAACATAACTCAATTATCAACAAGAATCAGGGAAAATCAAGGACAAGTGCACGGCATCACCCTTCGTGCTTTTACTCTCGTCCTCACCATAAGAATCAATAAAATAGGCACGAAATGGTACATCGTGCATCACGGCATCACCCTTCATGCTTTACACTCTTTCCTCACCATGAAATCAATATAATAGGCACGGAATGGTACATCGTGCGGCACGGCATCACCCTTTGTGCTTTACACTCTTTCCTCACAAAAACAATGCACGACATCACCATTCGTGCTTTAACTTTCTTCCTCACCCAAACAACAATCACAAACAATAGTGTAAGGGAGTAAATGAAATTTGCAATAAGAATCCTGGCAAGGGAACAACATCAATAACATCATAATCCTGGCAAGGGAGACAACAAATAAATCAACAATAGCTCAGCAAGGGTGACAACATAATGATCTCTTCTCTTTCTCACTTTTACTTCACAACTCGAGCCAATGCTCTAGAGATTCAATTATCACTTATACTTTCACAATTCGTTATACAACTTGAGCCAACGCTCCTCAATGTTCATAGGTCACAAATCCTTCCACAAACTTTATAAAACAATTAGAAACCACCACTAAGGCATGAAAGATACAACGAAGTCACGATAATCAGAATATAAAGACTAAAGGTCATGTTAGACACCAACGTATAGATACTCGTCACTATGCCTATAGGTCGTACTTAACAATTACTACATAGCAAATAGGACTCAACTCCTAATCCCTCAAGCGAAGGTTAGACCAAACACTTACCTCGATCTTCCACGGCCAACTCAAGCCTCAAACACCGCCTTTCCTTTCAAATTCGGCTCCAAATTGATTGTATCTATACATAATCGACTTCATAACATCAATAAACGCTAAACAATCCAATTCCAATACTTAATTATAGCTTTCTAATCATTCATCCCAAAAAGTCAAAAATTGACCCCGGGCCCGCATGGTCAAAACATGAGGTTCGGACCAAAACACGATCACTCATTCACTCACGAGCCCGAATATATAATTTGTTTTCATATCCGACCCCAAAACGAGGTCAAATTCCCAAATAATCAAAAAGCCCTAACTTTATCCAAATCCCTAATTTTCTACCCTTAATCATATGTTTTAGGTCTAGAAATCTAGTGGGTGTTGACAAAAAATGGAAGAAAACAAGTTAAAGATTATTTACCCAAGAGGTTATGGTGAAGAAGTTCTTAAAAAATCACCCAAGAGGTGTGGAGAAGATGAAGTTTGTGAAAAATAATGAAAATCCCGTAATGTGTTCTGTTTTTGGAACTTAAAAGAACTGGGCAAAATTACTCATCGCGTTAGAGATGGGTTAGGCCTGCTAGGACTTCGCGTTCGCGGAAGACGGCTCACGTTCGCGTCCATGTGGTTGCGTTCGCGTAGGTTTAATGCCACACCCCCTGCCCAGGCTCAATTAGCATTCGCGTTCGCGTTACCTGGCCCGCGTTCGTGAAGGGAAGACCCCCCAACGCCTCGCGTTCGCGACCTGGGTTATGCATTCACGTAGAAGGAATTTCCTTCAGCATAATTAACACACCGCATTCGCGAGAGTCCTCCCGCAAACGCGAAGAAGGAAATATCAGAATACTAACAGCTGAAAACCTGCAACTTTTTAAGAGTTTAAAACCTTCCAAAACACATCTGAAGCTCACCCGAGCCCTCGGGGATCCAAACCAAACATATGCACTAACTCGAAAACACCATATGAACTTATCCGTGCGATCAAATCGCCAAAATAACATCATTAACATCGAATTAAACCTCAAAATCAATGAATTATTTCAAACTTCTTAAAACATCAAATTGTGCAATTTAGGTCTGAATCACGTCAAATGACATCCGTTTCTTACCAAACTTCACAGAGTTATCTTAAATCACATATAAGACCTATACCGGGCGCTGGAACCAAAATACGGGCCCGATACCAACATGTTCTAATCGAAATTCTTTTCAAATTCCTTTAAACAATTTTCTTTAAAAAGTTATTTCTCGGGCTTGGGACCTCGGAATTCGATTCCGGGAATACGCCTAAGTCCCATATTTTTCTACGAACCCTCCAGGACCGTTGAATCACGGGTCCGGGTCCGTTCACCCAAAACGTTGACCGAAGTCAAATTTATTCATTTTATAGTTAAAATTTATCACTTTTCACAGATTTTCACATATAAGCTTTCCCTCTACGCGCCCGGTCTGCGCACGCAAATTGCGGTAATTCTAAATGAGGTTTCCAAGGCCTCAGATACACAGAATTCAATTTAAAATTAAGTGATGACCCAAAAGGTCATCACAAAATCACAAAGAATCTGTAGAACTAGTTCATAAGGAATAATCACAGTAAAGAATGCTAGGCATAAAGGGAATAGTTCAAGAAGGGAACACTAACATGTAGCAACGACCCTACAATATACAAGTCAATAATAAGGAAGACAACACGAGTCAAATAGTTCCATATAAAGGCTAGTCAACTAAGATATAGGTTATTTAAACTCCTTTTAAGGTTGAGCAATTGCCAAGGATATTCAACAATTCAAATAATGGTAAGCAGTAGAAGGTAATCATCACTCCAATTAAGACTAAACAATTATAGGATGAGACAATAACAATTTCAATTAAAGATAAGCAGTTATGAAAAGATAACATGACAATAGAAGAGGCAAAATCTTCAGTTAATTCAAATAAGGGTCAAATAGGCAATAAGAGTGAATCCTAAAGCAATTAATTCTAACTAAAGCATGTAGAGGTGAAACTAGTAAATAGGAACTTAGTCATATCAAGAACAACTTCATACACAGTGAATATAAGGACCTAAGAATCCTAAAAAGCCAACTGTCCACAAATAAGTCTGAGCACGCACTCGTCACGTCGCGTACACGGATTACAATCAACATAAAAGACTCAAATCCTGGGGGAAAGTCCCCTACACAAGGTTAGGCAAGATACTTACCTCAAAGGAGACAAACCGATACTCTAAAATGAACTTCTCGGGTGAAAAGACCTTCGGACGGCTCAAATCTAACCAAAATAACTTCAAGGCACAAATAAAACCCATAAGAAACTATTTTGGATCATAAAGTCTCAATCTTTAACAAAATCAAAAAATCGGTTCAAAAGTCGAACCCCGGGCCCGCACCTCGGAACCCGACAAATTTTACAGAAACTGAATACTCATTCCAATATGAGTCCAACCATACAAAATTTATCAAATTCCGATACTATTTGGTCCCTCAAATCATGATTTTTCATTTTGAAAACTTTCTTCAAAAACCAACATTTTTCTCAACTCACACCACAAATTAAATGATAGAAATGAAGATAAAATCATGGAATATATTAGATACTAGGTGAAGAACACTTACCCAATCGATTTGTTTGAAAAACCTATAAAGAAGCTATGAAAATCGAAGTCCAAAAACTCAAAATATGAAGCAAAATTGCCAAACCCTCGATTTAAATGATTTTGCCAGGACTTCCGCATATGCGGACAAGAAACCGCATCTGTGGGACCGCATTTGTGAGAAAAAGTCCGCATCTTCGAACTCAGCTAACCGGGTCAGGGACCGCATCTGCGGATATACAGTGGCACCGCAGAAGCGAAAAGGAAAATCGCATGTGCGATCATTGAACTGCAGAAGTGGCCTTCGCACCTGCGTGCTAGCCTCCGCGGAAGCGAGCAAGATCCCAAGCCTTCATAACCGCTGAAGCCGCCAGGCTCACGTAGAAGTGGAGCCGCACCTGCGTTCCATAGTCGCAGGTGCGAAAACACCAGAACCAGACCTGTTCAAAACCATGCAAAACATTTGAAGCTCGTCTGAAACACACCCGAGGCCCTCGGGACCCCGTCTAAACACACAAAAAAGTTCTATAACCTAACACGGACTCGTTCGAGGTCTCAATTCACATCAAACAACGTCAGAGATGCAAATCGCTCCATGAATCGAGCCTATGAACTTCCAAATCTTCCAACTTCTAGAACTCGCGCCAAAACCTATCAAATCAACCCGGAATGACGCCAAACTTTGCAGATAAGTCCAAAACTCGAAATCGCATTCCGACCCCGATATCACAAAAGTCAACTATGGGTCAAACTTCAACTTTTTCCAACTTTCGCCGAAATGCCTCAAATTATCCTATGGACCTCCAAATCTGAATCTGGACGCACACCTAAGTCTAAAATCATCACACGAAGCTGTTGAGATCATCCAAAACTCATTTCGGAGCCGTTTAAACAAAAGTCAAATTCCTGTCAAATTCTCACCGCTTAAGTTTCCAAAACTAGACTCCTCCTCCCAACTCGACTCTGAATCATCCGGTAACTGAATTCAACCATGCATGCAAGTCGATACACATAATATGAAGCTGTTCAAGACCTTACGCAGCAGAGCGGAGCTTAAATTCTCAAAACGACCGGCCGGATCGTTACAAATTGTTATTAGCTAGCACACAGTGGCGGAGCCAAAAATATTAATAAGGGGGTTTCAAAATACGAACAGTAGTGTCTTTCAATCTTTGTCGTGACTAATTATGTGTGATAATATCAGGGAAAAGTCCTAGTTGTTGACCATAGTTCGAGATAATATTTCGATCAAAGTCCGAGTGATTGACCATCGTTCGTGATAGTATTTGGATCTCACATACGCCAGGAGTTATTTAATTTTAGGTAAATTATGAAAGCTATATATTCTTATTTATTTAGTAATAATTTAAATTTTTTGGCTGAAGTTGTTTCGTCAAGTATATTAGGAACTTTCTCCATCGTTTCCCTTTCTTACAAAATGGAATAAATCTAACAAATAATACTGCCATAGCCATGATGTAACACGTAAAAATAAACACTACAAGTGTTTTAGGAGGAAAGATATGGGAAATGTCCCAGCCCTTTTATATGATTACAACTATTGATCACTAATATGTCGCAATTTCCTAATCTGATGATAATGATATTTTTCTACTTCAATTTAATATTTGAGCAATTCAGGTACAATTGATTGATGGGAGTTTTTTTTTTTTTTTTTAAAAAAAAAGCTGCTATCATACGCTGAACTTTCCTCGTAATTATGTTCTGCTTCTTCGGGAATTTTTTTATTTATTAATATCTTTTTATTGATGCTTTATAAGTGATATTTCGGTTTAAAAATTAACTTTCTCCACAATTAAAAATAACATTCATCATTTAATATTGTTTCTTTTTTCACAAGCTTTCGAAAAAATTAACAATACTTGGGAAATTAAATGTTGTAAGTGGAGACTTAAATGTAATGCAAACGTCCCATCATTCAGCATATTTGACTCGCAATCATGCCAAGACATTTTTGTGGTTGCATAGTATGAAATATTTAAAGTTAAAATTATTAAATATAAAAATTTATTAATTTTTTAATAGACTAATTAATAAGTAGATAATGTTACATAAAATAAGATCGAGAGAGTATTTGACTCAATGTTATTCACCACTGGTAGCAGTGTGCCAGTGGCAAGCTTAAAGGAGACATGTAAGTGCGGCTGATGACGATTCACCCTTCTAAACTTCCCCATTCCCCCTCCCTTGCCTGTTTTATATTAATTCAACGTTCTACATTCTAATAAATCAATTAATTTACTTATATCCGCCGTTCCAAAAACGATTGATACTTTTTGGATATCACGAGTCAAACAAGTTATTCTTTGATCACAATTTTTCATATACTTTTTAAATATTTTGAATCGTTAAATACTTTGAGTCAGATATAAAAAATTTATTTAAAAAAAAAAACATAAAGATTCTATATCCGAAATCATGATCAAAGTTAAGAAGTTTGACTCTTGAAATCTAAAAAGTATCCTCCTTTTTGGGACCAAGGGAGTATGTTCTAAACTCAAGCTAGTAGAGATTTATTAAGAAATTTATCTCAAAGTAACAATAAGAAACAAGAAAATAGACAAGATGTAAAGGAAGAGAGAGCTTTCTTATTATTCAACTATATGTCTCTATATATACTATTACATAGAGAGTTACAAATTTAAAAAATTGCTTTAAACACATTACATTAACATAGATCTTGGGGGATTTGGAGGTGTGAGAGTTACAAATATAATTCTGAGGAATAGTAGTGGGGGTTTATACGAAGCTAAGATTTCAACTTTATGAGTTCTGTATTTTAGAACGGCGACTTGATCAAGTGCTAATAATTGAGTTCTATATTTAATATTGTACATATTTAATAAATTTATCAATATAAATACTCTATGTATCCGCTCTGCTCTCGATTAGCAACATCATGGAGAAGAGTAATGAAGTGGACATTAATAATAATAATAATAATAATAATAATAATAATAATAATAATTTACAACAAGATTTACTATGAATCTTCACTCTTTAATATTTTAGAAAAATCTTGAAAAGAACCTCAAAACATCTTTACACAAATAGTCGGTTATATAATTAGTATTGTTACATTACATAGCCGGTATACATAGATTATATATTATTGGACGTACGGTTATTTGGATGAATTCTTCAAAACATATACACCCATCTTAACAAGGGCAGATCTACATGAGAGGGGGTGGGTTCACGTGAACTCATGCTTCCCCTTCATAGACTATGTATATTACTTGTATTTTTCTAATTTTGATTTTAAATAAGCATGTGTAAAACCATGATCAAGTTAGCACTTTGGCTTAGTGGTCAAAGAGTGCACTTTGACCCCATGGTTGGGGGTTTGATCTTTGCTTGCTCTTTTATATTTTTTATTAAAATGCTTCTGTTTTTTTATATTTATTTTTTTTAGTTACTCGGCCTTAAGTTATTCTTGGAAAAGAAAGCTTAAGGTTCTACCCCAAATGTTTTCTTTATCCTGCCCCTTTTTCCTATTTAATATTGGCCTCCAATTCCTGTTAACTCGCTCAACCTATGTAAAAAAAAAAAAAAAAAAAAATCTAACGCTCTATTATATTTCGTTTCACCAATTTTCAATTGAATTGGGAATCACTTTCTTATGGATGTTTCTATTTGAAAAACACACAAAACTAGGTTGTGAAAAAATAAAATTAACTTTTTGGAATAGTAAAAATTATAATTGGAAGAAATTTCCAGAAAGTTATGGAGTAATATCTTGGATATTTGTTGTACTTAAGAAATATCTAGATATTCTAGAGTCTTGGATATTTAAGGAAGATATTAGTAGAAGGTGATAGAATTGTCTAGATTATTTTTGTATTTAGAATCATCCCTAGACAAGTATAAATAGGAGTAGCCTTAGGCATTTGTAGTGAAGCCAAAATCAAGAAAGTCTTCTTTCCTAAACAAAGTTCTACTCTCCAACTTTTCTTCTCTTTTTAAAGCTTCATCTTCCTTAGTTGAATCTTCCTATTTTAGTTAACGATCTTGGCCTAGCAGAAGGTCTCCAAATAATATTCTTCTTCTGTTATTCTTTACATGGTATCAGAGCCATAAGTTGTCTTCTGGATTTCAAGGTCGGGTTAGTGGTTGATTCAACTGGTTTTTCTAAATGGATTTGGGTGGTCGTGCTAATGGACTGGGGATGGAGTTATTAAACCAGTCCAACTACAAGGTATGGATGACTTGTATGGAATCATACCTTGTTGGTGAGGATTTATGGAAAGTTGTCAATGGGAGTAACACAAGTCCTCCTACTGACACAGCGAAAAATAGCAATGCCCGTAAGAAGTGGAAGCAGATTAATTCTAAGGCGGAGTTTATCCTAAAGAGGTATATCCCTCCTAATTTATTTGATCATATTATAAGGTGTAAATCAGCTCATGAAATATGGAGGACCTTCGATCGGCTGTTCAACAAGAAAGATGAAGCTCGGCTACAGATTTTGGAGAATGAGTTAGCTAACACCACTCAAGGTAATCTCTCTATCGCCGAGTATTTTTTGAAAGTTAAAAATCTGTGTTCCGAAATTTCTCTATTGAATCCGGATGAGTCTATCTCTGAAGAACGAATAAGAAGAATTATTATTCGTGGTTTAAAGCCAGAATATATTCCCTTTGTTACATTGATTCAAGGATGGGTTCAACAACTATCTTTGGAAGAATTTGAGAATTTGTTGTCATCACAAGAGCTACTGGCTAAACAAATGGCTGGTGTATCTATCAAAAAAGAGGAAGGAAATGCTCTTGTCGCCGATAAGAGGAACTTTAAAAGAAAATCAAGAGATAGCATGCACTTTCAATCCTCAAGTGGTTCGAGCTCGCCAAGAAAGAAGGGGGAGTCTTCCAGTAATGGTAAAAATCTTTTAAAATATTACCGTTGTGGCAAAGTCGGGCACATAAAAAGATATTGTCGAGCCAAAGAGAGAAATATGGCTCAAACCAAGAAAGTTGTTGAAGAAGAAGAAAAAGAAGAAGACTGGGGAATATGCTTCGCAGTGGAGACTTGAGCAATAAAAGCCATGGCTTCATAAATTTTGAAAGAGACTAGATCGTGGATTCAGGATGTGGGAACCATCTCACTGGAGATCAATCCAAATTCTCCACCTTTCGCGAATACAACAGGCATGATGTTATTGTTACAACAGATAATATAGTCCATAATGTGGAGAAGGAAGGCACTGTTGTGATCAACGAGAAGTAAAAAGACACTATCACCTTCAATAGTGTCTTGCATATTCCAGGTTTGAAAAAAAATCTATTTTCAGTTGCAAATGTTGTAGATGCTGGAAACTATTTGCTATTTGGCCCACGTGATGTGAAGCTCCTCCGAAATATCAAGGTCCTCAAGGCAGATATCGTTCACTCAGGTAAGAGAGTTATCGATTTATATGTCTTATCTGCCTCTAATTCATATATTGAGGGGATGAGTAGCAATGATAACATACATCTTTGGCATGCTCGTCTTGGACATCTAAGCAAGGATAAATTAAAAGCCATGGTAAAGTTAAATCTAGTAAAAGATTTGCCTAACTTAAGAAATTTTGGTAGAGGAAAGGTTTGTGAAGGATATCAATATGGAAAGGCACATCGTCTTCCATTTGACAGATCCTTGTCAAGGTGCAATGCCCCACTAGAACTTATTCATAGTGACTTGATGGGGCCAATGAGAACTCCTTGATTTTCAGGCTAGTCTTATATGCTAATTTTCATTGATAATTTTACTAGATTCACTTGGGTTTATTTTGTGAAGCATAAGTTAGAAGTTTTCAGTAAGTTTGTAGAGTTCAAAGAAACAGTTGAAGGCAAACTCGGCTCCAGAATAAGGCGGCTGCGATCTGGTAATGGTGGAGAATTCACTTCAGATGAATTTCTGTCCTTTTGTCATTAGCATGGCATTAAAATAGAGTTGATATGCGCCCATACGCCACAACAAAAATGGAGTGGCTGAAAGGAAGAAACGACACTTAACTGAGACATGTAAGAGTTGGCTTCATGCCAAGAATTTACATAGAACCTTGTAGGCTGAAGGTATGAAATGTGCAGCATATGTGATTAACAGGATGCCTCTTTCTCCAAACAATATGAAGTAACCCTATGAATTAATGTTTGGAGAAAATCCTAGCGTGAAACTCCTCAGAGTTTTTGGCTCTATTTGTTATGTTCACATTCTGGATTCTCAACGAAGCAAGTTGGATGCCAAGGCAAGGAAATGCATCTTTGATACAATATATGAGTCCGCCAAACTATATAGAGACCGGGTTCTATATAGGTTTTCACAGATAATGCTAATGTAATAGTAAGTAAATGGAACAGGGAACTTTTACATGGAAAAGTTTCTGCTCAAGGGGATAAAAAACCACGACCTACACTGGTAGGATTTCAACTTCACTATGAGCAAACTTCAAATTACAACCTATGCAATCTAGGAATTAAACTTTTAATCCCTCACTAACTTGTAATACACCTATTACAAGCCACTTTGCAATACACCTATTACAAAGACTTCAACTTATGACTAACTCTAGTCATGACACAAAAATTGAAGGTTTATGATTTACAAGAGGTTCCTAATTAAGGCTTCTAGGTAAGCAAAGTAGGAATTACAATGAAGAATAATTACAAAGTTACAACTCAACTAAGGACATACAAGAGACTTATTGTAGGAACTGGTCCGTAGTAGTGTTGTACTTTGTTCTTGATGCACTTGAGAATTGAATGCTAGATAGAATGACGGTTGGAGTGTTTGAATGAATTCTCAAATGTTCAAATGATTTTTGTCGCAATGCTCCTTGTTAATACAACTTGGATGACATCATTTGCATGATGTAATCACTTGGTTGGTCAATGGGGAGTGATTGTTGTACTGTGATGCACTGTTTGTGTGTACAGTGTAAACAGTGCAACAGGCAGTCACTTTCTAGCTGTAGACATTTGACTTCGTACTGCTATCAGGGAAACCCAAAGGGATCAGGTCCTTGTGTTGATTCTTTATCTTCAAGCCATAACAACTTAACTTAGCTTGAGTCCATTAATTGAGCTCTATACCAAGTGTGACAGGTCCTTTATCTGGTTCTTTGACAATAAGTTTGTTAGATCATCAAAATATAAGGTTAAGGTACTGTAAACCCATCAATTTCCCCATTTTTGATGATGACAGACTTAGAAATTGTCAATTATGTTTAGAACAACAAAAGATAGATAAAGTACCAGGAACTTCACAAGTTTCCCTTGACTTTGTGCTTCCCCCTTAATCAGATCCCCGTACTTCAATTTATCATATTCTTATTCCCCCTTTTAGCATCATTAAAAATATTCAAGTAAGCAATCAGCATAAAAAAAGTCTAGCTTTGCTAACTCATGTCACATATGTGCACACAACATGATAGAAAAGAGAAGCAGAGAAACATAAACATTTACAATAAAATAGGAGAGTCTTCATTAATTTTATAAAATATAAGCATTTGCTATTACAGCAAAGGCAGATTTGGACTGTTAACAACGGGAGCAATACAAGTGAATTCCATCTATACCATAAAAAAGCAACTACCACAAAGTCATCAAAAACAAAAGAGATAAACTAAAAACTGGTCACTGGAGGATTAGCCTAGGGGACACTATAGGGAAAAGGCTTGGAAGCGGCAGCAAGAGTGTTGGGAATGAGATCCATCCTATCATTTGCAGACATTTGCTCTGCGAGCAGTTTCTCCTTCAGGTTCTCAACCTGTTGCTTGAGATCAGCATTTTCTTTGATCAGGTGAGCAACCTCTGTACTTGATGAGCTGGAGGACCCTGGTGCCTCTTGATCCTGACTTAGCTGAGTCTCTAGAATGGCATTCCTTGCCTTCAACTTTCTAATCTCCTCAGTAGCACTGTTTTGAGTATTGATAAGCTGTGAGATCATTGAAGTGCTTCCTACCCCTCCACCTTTTTCAACACATTCACATTACTCTAGAGTAGTTTGCGAGAAGGTATGCTTCTTGGTCCCCATCTTGGGTTGTCCTAAAGGCACATTAAAGATTTTGAAGACATGCATGAGAAGAAATCCATAGGGGAAACCATGATTGCCATCTTTGAAAGCTGTCAGCTTTTGCATGTGCTCAATCATTATGGCTGGCAGATTAACAGATCGGAACCCATCCAGTGCTTCCATCAAATACAGATCAGACTTGGATGTGATAGACCTTCTCTCAGCACGGGGTAGAATGACCTTGTTCACCAACTCAAATAGGAGCTGATAAACAGGAAGCAAAGCTTTCTTATGCATCTCCTACTGCTGAACTGCTCCCTCCTTAATTATAGCATTCCTAAAGTTTAAGCCTCATACATCCTTAACAGAAGACATACTGTCAGCAGGAACCTTAAGTATGTTTCCTAGTAGAGCAGAGTCCATAACTATGTCAACTACATTTACTAGTGCACATGTATGGTCAGATTCAATAGTTAAGAGGTCAGCCTAAAAACATTGGACCCCATCCTTATAAACCTTGGGCACATCCACTTTGAACAGATGTCCCCACTGTTGAAATTCGACCATTTCAAGGATCTGCCTCATGCCAATCATCTCATATATCTCTGGGTCAAATATAGGACCCCATAGGACCTTCTGGTACCTCAACCTTTCTTTACCAGACACACTTTCATGTTTCATTTTCTTCACAGAATCGGGTTTCCTCACATTCTCTAGTTTTCTTTTTCCAGACTTCACACTAGACTTACCCTTTCCACTTGATTTCACTAAAATATCATCATCTAACAGTGACTCTTCAGCCACCACTTGCTTCAACTTGTCACTACTTTTAACTGACTTTTTATTGGGCGTTTCAACATCCTCCTCTGAAGCATTTTCAGTAGATTGTTTCTTTTTCAAAGATCTCTTGACTAAGGAACTTGGTTCCTCTTTAGCTTCCTCATCCACTTCCACTACAGGAATGTTCTTGTCACAAACAATCTCTCCATCTTTCACTAGCCTCTTTTTCTTCTTCTTGCTACTCTTTTTTCTCTTCTGTAGGGCAGACTCAAGAGCCTCCTTTGTCTGCAACCTAGTAGTAGGTCTCTTAGGAGAGGGCTCAGGAGTGGCTACTGGCCTCCTTCCGGTAATAAACGCATCTAGAACAACATTATCCTGATCTTCTTCATCACTGGATCTCATAGTAGGAGCCACTACTTCCAAAGGCTCAACCTCAAAGTAAGGAGAAGGAGCAAGGTCAAAACTGACCTAGGAAGAAGATTCCTGACCTTTTTCCTTAGGAGAGGGGTCAGGTCCTTCAAGAGGGGTCCCAGTAGTCTCTTCTAGTGCAGTTTGTTCAAAGAGCACCATTGTTCCTTCTCCTACTAACAACTAAGTCTCTTCCCCCTAAGACACAGGCATAGTAGAGGTGACCCTATACATTATTCCTTCAGCATATATGGTCAATATGTTTTCTATGGCCTCTCTCTCTTGAAATTCCATGGGTGCAACAAACTCCGAGACATGAGTACTTGTAGACTGATCAACACTAGCCTCAAAAACCTTTTCTGACTGTGAATTCTCACTCTATTCTCCATCTTTACTTTGTTCTATGAGAATCTCAGGCGACAGAGATGAGATACTATCAAGTTTAGGGGTTTTTGAGTTCTCAACACTTAGAGGGAAAGACAGGTCTGAGTGAGTGGTGAGAGAAACAGAGGGTAAAGGAGAATCGGGTTTGGGTGCTTCAATATCAACAGTGGTAGAAAGGGGAATGTTAAGAGGTGTTTCACTAGGAGACGAGGAGTCGAGGGTTTTCTTAGGAGATGTGGGATGGGTTGCTTGATTTTCATCCATGGTGGATGATCAGTTTGAAATCGTTCAAGGTTTGGAGATGAGAGGGTTTTAAGGAAGAAAAGAGCAATTATGAGGGAGAGAGAAACGGGTTCGGAAAAGGTAATAGATTTTTGGGAAGATGCAGCATTTAAGAGGGAAGTGAAGGGATTTGAACGAAAAGATGTGACATACAGGGTCTGAAAAGGTTGATGACACGGCACTTAATTTTTGTTTCTTTTTGAGATATATATGAGAAAAGCACAAGACTACTAACCTGTGGTACAAGAACTAGGTTCTTAACCGGTCTTTCAAAAATTCTCCACCCTCTTTTACCGCTCATCCAATGCTTTTACAGCTTCTATAATCATCATGCGTGTCTACCTGCAATGGTATTGAAGTGAGTTAGACTTGGGCGGAAAACACTTTAGCTAATTTTACCTGAATGTGACTTTCATAGCCATGTGTTAGGAATCAGGTTCTCAATTAGGCTTTATTAGCCCCAGTTCCAGCATGTTTCTCTCAAAATGTTCTCTACTCAGTGCTTTGGTAAAGATATCTACAATTTGGTCTTCTGTACTGCAGAACTTCATGCAGATAAGCCCCTTCTCCACATTGTCTCTGAGAAAATGATGTCTAACATCAATGTGCTTGGTTATTTTATGCTGGACTGGGTTCTTAGCCATGTTGAGTGCACTTGTGTTGTCACATAGAAGAGGTACACAGTCAGTGTACACACCAAAATCTTCAATTGTTGTTTGATTTATAGGAGTTGAACACAGCACGAAGCTACAGCAACATATTCCGCTTCAGCTGTTAAAAGCGCAACTGAATTCTGCTTCCTGGTGCCCCATGAAATAAGACATGATCCTAGAAAGTGATCCATTCTAGATATGTTTTTCTTGTCCACAAGATAACATGCATAGTCAGCATCAGCATACCCAATAAGATTAAATTATCACCTGAAGGGTAGTACAGGACCAGGTCCTATGTTCCCTTAAGATATCTCAGAATTCTCTTGGCAACCTTCAGATGAGATTCCTTGGGATTTGACTGATACCTTGCACATAGTCCCACACTAAATATAATATCTAACATGCTGGCAGTAAGATAGAGAAGAGATCCAACAATGCCTCTATACATGGTTTGATTTACAGGAGAGCCAGATTTATCCATGTCCAGTCGAGTAGCAGTGGCAATGGGAGTGTCAATCACTTTTGATGCTTCCATATCAAACCTCTTCAGAAGCTCCTCGATATATTTCTGCTGACTGATGAATGTTCTCTTTGTTGACTGCTTCACTTGAAGACCCAAGAAGAAATTCAACTCACCCATCATGCTCATCTCAAACTCAATTCCCATGAGTTTTGCAAATCCCTCACATAGTGAATCAGTTGTTGCCCCAAAAATGATAGCATCAACATATACCTAAACAATAAGTAGGTTCCTCCCTTGTTTCTTCATAAATAAAGTGTTGTCAATTTTTCCTCTTGTAAAATCATTTTCTAAGAGAAAACTTTGACAACCTTTCATATCAAGCTCGAGGAGCCTGTTTCAACCCATACATTGCCTTGTCCAATTTGAGCACATGATCAGGGAGTTCATGACATTCAAAACCTGGAGGTTGATTTACATAGACTTCTTCTTTGACGAAACCATTCAGAAATGCACTTTTGACATTCATTTGGAACAGAGTGAATTCCATATGTGATGCAAAGGCAATGAGGATTCTGATAGCTTCCATACAAGCAACCGGAGCAAAATTCTCATCATAATCAATTCCTTCCTTCTGATTGTAACCCTCGACAACTAACCTTGCATTGTTCCTTGTAGTGTTCCCATGTCCATCAGGCTTGTTCCTGAATACCCATCTGGTTACTATGATGGTATGATCCGAGAGTCTAGGTACCAGGTGTCATACCTTGTTTCTTTCGAATTAATGGGGCTCATCTTGCATAGTTGTGATCCAATCTGCATCTTTTAAGGCTTTCTTAATATTTTTGGGCTCTATTTGGGAAAGAAAGGCTTAGAAGGCAAGTGAATTTATGGCTTTTGATCTGGTTTGCACTCCTGAATCCAGAGGGGTAATTATGTTGACAAGAGGATGGGAGCTTTTGTGTTTCTAGTGAGGCACTTGAGCTTTATTTGTAGAGGAGCTAGGTAATCCTTGTTGGTTCCCTTGTATCCTTCTTTTAGCTACCTGTGGAGTACTTTGAACTACATCAACCACTCTTTCTTCAGCTTCAGTAGTTGTAATTGTAGTACCTGGTTTCTCTCCAGCTGATGAGGAAGAGACATCATTGTCTTCACTTGTCTCCTTTACTTGACTCATCATATCTGCCTTTCCATTTTCCATATCAATGACTTCACCTGGAACTAGCAGAGGCTCTCCATCTTGATCGTCCTTGTTGCTTTTTTCACAGGAGAGGTAGGACTCATCAAAGATTATATAGACACTCTCCTCTACGCACTGAGTTCGCTTATTGTATACCTTGTAAGCTTTACTTTGAGAAGAATATCCCAAGAAGATTCCTTTATCACTCTTGACATCAAATTTTCCAAGCTGATCCTTTCCATTGTTGAGAACATAACATTTGCACCCAAATGTTCTTAAGTGACTCAGTTTAGGCTTCCTTCCATTCAACAACTTATAGGGAGTTTTGTTCAAGAGAAACCTGATCATGCACCTGTTCACAAAGTAGCAGGCAGTGTTGACAATTTCAACCCAGAAGTTCTTAGCAATCCCACTATCTGTTCTTCCTTTTCACAACTCCATTTTGCTGTGTAGTTCTAGGGGATGAAAAGTTGTGGGTAATACCATTCTCGTTGCAGAAATCATCAAACGTAGCATTGTCGAATTATGTTCCATGATCTGATCTAATGCATGCTACTTTTGATTCCATTTTCACTTGAATTTGCTTCACAAAGGCTACAAAAACTTCAAAAGTCTCATCTTTTGTTCTAAGGGACAAAGTTCAAGTGAATCTGGAATAGCCATCCACTATCACAAAAATGTATCTTTTTCTTCCCTTGCTTTGCACTCTCATAGGACCACATAGATCCATATGAAGGAGATTAATTGGTTTTGAGGTGCTGACATCCTTCTTTGGTTTGAATGAGGATTTCACACGCTTCCTTCTGGTGCAGGCATCACAAACTTTGTGCTCCATGAAATTTGACTTGGGAAGACCACGAACCAGGTCATTCTGAACTAGCTTATTTAGTAGAGAGAAACTTGCATGCCCCAGTCTTCTGTGCCACAGTTCAGCATCATCATCAACTGCTTTCAAGCAACTCAGATCACCACTTTGTAGGGACTCAAAATCAGCAACGTAGATATTCTTGTATCTTTAGGCTACAAGTGCCACTTCACCAATTACTAAATTTGTAACTGTGCATATCTTTGACAAGAAGTCCACTTTGTTTCCTTTATCACGTATTTAAGAAACACTTAGAAGACTGTACTTAAGACAATTGACATAGTACATATTCTTAATTGAGTGAGTGAGTGATTTTTCAATCTTTCCAATTCCAAGAATGTACCCTTTTTTCCCATTACCAAAATATACATTCCCTCCTTGCAGGGATTTTAGTGAAAGAAAGTCCATGTACTCCCAGTCATATGCTTTGAGCATCCACTATCCATGAACCATTGTTGATTACTTCCTTTCACTATTCCCTACATAAGGAGATCACATGTTAGATTTAGGAACCCAAGCAAGTTTGGGTCCCTTGTAATAAACAAGAAGATGAATAAGTGCTCTTCTAGTCCATGCAGGTAACATGCGCTTTTTATGGGTGGCACCTGCTCCTCTTTCAGGAGTTACTCTCTCAGCAAAAACTTTATTTTTCTTAAGAGACTGAACCCTGGCTTGTCAATTTTCTTTGAAATTCCCATTGTTTCCATAGTGGGTACATAGCCAATTATCAGGTACAGTAACATACTTGCTATAAGGGTTATAAAGAGTTCTCTCCCTTTAAAACCCTATTCCTTACCTGTTTCCGCCATTGTTAACGTACATGGCAGTAATAGCATCCGAGGACCAGGTCCACTTAAGAGACTTCTCAAGATCATTTTTTACTCTTTCCAATTCTGCTTGAAGTTGTCTATTGTTCTCAAGTTCAACACATAAACTAGTTTTTACAGCATTTAACTCGTTTTCAAGCCTAATATGTGCTTCACTAGCAACTTCTTTTCCTTTCTCAAAATTTCCAGGCCTACATTATGCTTTGAGTCACCTATTTCTTCCTTCAAGTCTATAATCACAACTAAGAGGTCATCTCTTTCTTACTCTAAGGCATCAACTTTCTCCACTAAATCATTCTTTTCATTACTGAAATTTTCAATAGTTTCTTTTAAGTCAACAACTACTACCATCAAATCGTCTTTTTCATGTTTTACACTAGAAACTTTCTTAGTTAGAACATCTCTTTCATTTTCCAGATAAACCTATGGTTTCCTTTAGATCAACCACACAAACTATCAGGTCATCTCTAGTTTGTTCATCATTTCCTAACTCTATGGTTAAGACATCCTTATCATCTACAAGACTATGATAGGCATCAATTAATACATTTGCTAATGAAATGAGTTTCTTAGGAGAGTAGGCTTTCAGATTTCTTTGAACATTCCTGAAATTTACCTCATCATTGTCTAACTGGGCCATCAAAGCAAATATTGAATCATATTCATTTGCTTCACCTTCAACGGCCATCATTAAACTATCACCTGCATCATTTTCTTCTTCAGACACACTAGAGGAATCTCCCCATGCTGCAAGAGCTTGTTTCACAACATTGTCAGTGGCGTTCTTTCTTTTGAAGCGTTTGTCGGGAATCGGGTTCCTCTTGGCTGCTTTATCAGAGTTGTACTTGAAGTGTTCTTGCTTCAGGAGAGGGCAATCCTTGATGAAATGCTCGGGCTTTCCACATTTATGACAGAGGTCATAATTCTTTGGTTTGCTGGAACTGCCTCTCTTTGGTATACCTTCATTCCTTCGTACCATTTTTTGAAACCTTCTGGTTAAGTAAGCATGTCACTGTCCTCCTCACTTGAGTCATTGCTTTCAGCTTTGAGTACCAGGTTCTTTTCCTTCTTTGGTTCTCTTCTTTCATTGTCCCTCTTCATCTTCATTTCGTAGGTTTTCAGATTTCCAACTAGCTCATCTATAGTTAGGGCCTGCAGATCCTTTGCTTCAGTAATGGCATTCACTTTACTCTCCCATGAACTGGGCAAAACACTGATAATATTCCTTACAAGCTTGTTCCTAGGAATGATTTCACCAAGCGAGTATAGCTCATTTATGGTAAACGTGAATCTTGTGTGCATGTCTTGAATGGATTCACTGTCCTTTATTCTGAAGAGCTCATACTCAATGGTGAGCATGTCAATCTTAGATTGCTTTACTTGACTGGTTCTGTCGTGTGCTGTTTGTAAAGCTTCCCATATTTCCTTGGCGGATTGACATGCTAAGATCCTGTTGTATTTATTAGGTCCTATACGTCACATCAAAATTTTCTTGGCATGAAAGTTTTTCTCTACAGCTTTCCTATCTGCATTGTTGTATTGTTTCCTGGTTTTTGGCATCATCTCTGGAGGATCTCCGACCTTCTTTATTGGGACATAAGGACCATCACAAATAACATCCCACAACTCAAAATCTTCTGCCATGATGAAGTCATGCATTCTTGTCTTCCACCACCCATAGTATTGTCCATTGAACCTGGGTGGTCTGTAGGTAGACTGACCCTCTTCGGAATTTGGTGGAGCAGCTATGAGGATCCTTTCTAGGTGTTAATCTGATAAAAAGAACCCGCTCTAATACCAATTAATAGAATATATGAGTCCATCAAACTATATAGAGATCAGGTCCTGTATAGGTTTTCACAAATAATGCTAATGTAGCAATAAGTAAATGGAATAGGGAACTTTTACATGGAAAAATCTCTGCTCAAGGGGATAAAAAACCACGACCTACAATGGTAGGATTTCAACTTCACTATGAGCAAACTTCAGATTATAACCTATGCAATCTGGGAATTAAACTCTTAATCCCTCACTAATTTGTAATACACCTATTACAAGCCACTTTGCAATACACATATTATAAAGACTTCAACTCATGACTAACTCTAGTCACGACACAAACACTGAAGGTTTATGGTTTACGAGAGGTTTCTAGTTAAGGCTTCTAGATAAGCAAAGTGGGAATTACAATGAAGAACAATTACAAAGTTACAACTTAACCAAGGACATACAAGAGACTTGCTGTAGGAACTGATCCGTACTAGTATTGTACTTTGTTCTTGATGTACTTGAGAATTGAATGCTAGATAGAATGACAGTTGGAGTGCCTGAATGAATTCTCAAATGTTCAAATGATGTTTTGTTGTAATGCTCTTTGTTAATACAACTTGGATGACATCACTTGAATTGTATAATCACTTGGTTGGTCAATGGGGAGTGACTGTTGTACTGTGCTACACTGTTTGTGTGTACAGTGCAAACTGTGCAACAGGCAGTCACTTTTCAGGTGTAAACAGTTGACTTAGTACTGCTCTCAGGGAAACCCAATGGGATCAGGCCCCTGTGTTGATCCTTTATCTTCTGAAGCCATAACAACTCAACTTAGCTTGAGTCCATTGATTGAGCTGTGTACCAAGTGTGACAGGTCCCTTATCTGGTTTTTTGACAGTAAGTTTGTTAGATCATCAAAACATAAAGCTAAGGTACTGTAAACCCATCAATCTTTATCGAATATGATGAAAGGAAAAAGGGATGGAAGTGCATGGATCCTAAAACTCATCTCTTTGTTGTTTCAAGAGATGTCATATTCGATGAAGTCTCTTCGTAGTATGGAGTTGCGCAAGAAAGGGCAGGTTATAAACCCTTGAACCCAGAAGCATCAAATCTGCCCATCATGAGTACTTCTTTAGATAATACAGTTGTCGATGAGCTAAGAGAAAGGGGGAGCCCGAGAACTCAACAGCATGAAACTCAACAAGAAGATGATTCATGTGGTTCGGGAAGGCCAAAAAGAACTATTATCAAACCAGCTCGCTTCAGAGATGAAAATTTTGTCAGTACGTATTCCTGTTTCTTTGCAGGACCAATTAAAGAACCTTCAGTCTTTGGGGAAGCAAGACGAGCCAGAAAAATAGCGTTGAGATCTTCACCAAGACGTCCTAAAGCATCGGTTGAGTTCTTCCGCGACAAGCTTGGGATAATTTCCAAAAAATTACTTTAAGGGGGAGTGTGAAAAAATAAAGTTGATTTTTTGGAAGAGTAAAAATTATAATTAGAAGAAGTTTCTAGAAAGTTATGGAGTAATATCTTGGATATTTGTTGTACTTAAGAAATATCTAGATATTCTAGAGTCTTGGATATTTAAGGAAGATATTAGTAGAAGGTGATAGAATTGTCTAGATTTTTTTTTGTATCTAGAATCATCACTAGACAAGTATAAATAGGAGTAGCCTTAGGCATTTGTAGTGAAATCAAAATCAAGAAAGCCTTCTTCCCTAAACAAAGTTCTCCTCTCCAAAACTTTTCTCTTTTGAAAGCTTCCTCTTTCTTAGTTGAATCTTCCTATTTTAGTTAACGATCTTGGGCTAGCAGAAGATCTCCAAATAATATTAATTCTTCTATTATTGTTTACATAAAAAGGATATCCTTTTTGTTCCAACAATTCGGTCGCTTGCCTATCGATCGCCATGCATGCAATAGAATCTTCCTCTTGCCGGCCTTTGTGGATAGACCTTTTTTTTAGTTAAAACATAAAAATACAACTGAGAAAGGAATAGGTCACAAGAAGCCAAGCATGAAATATCAAACCAAAGATATAAGACATCAAATTCTTCGAAAGCTCATAAGAAAATAAAGTCACCTGTTTTACTTCTTGCGCGTAATATGTACGAGGAAAATGACATACTTAAATAATTGCTCCAATCCCTTAAAAGGACGATGGTTTATACTTCACAGTCAATTCTAAGGTTGCAATTAAGAAGATGGCCGAGGCAGCCGTTGCTATTGCCATAATTTTTATGTCTTTTACATTTTTTTGTTGCGTATGGGGTATGCTCCGTAGAAAGAATAAATCACGCCAAAGAAATGATCAATCTCGAACCAGGACAAGAGACGGCAATATGGCTGTTTTAGCAGGAGCCGGTGCTGCTGTTGCTGGCGCAGCCGCTGCAACAACTGTTGCAGCAGCGGACAACAATACCGACGATGAGCGTAAACGGGCTGACGTTACAATTGACTTAGGAGCTGCTGCTGAGGCAACTGTAACCGCCTCACAAGGTTGTTGTTGTGGTGGTGGTGGTTATGGTGGTGACGGTGATGGTGGCGGTTGTGGTGGTTGTGGCGGAGATTAAAAAACCTACCTGGTTCTTTCGTGGAATCGTACATACTATGTGAGGTTCAAGTTCACCGATTGCATTATTAAGAGGCTGCTTTTTTCATCCTTAAAATTTCGAAGCATGTGTGGAATCATTGGTTTTATTTTGAGTGATTTCAAAATTTAATGTACATTGTTGAAGCCCAAGGAATTATTAGTTGAGTTTTCGATCTTAATTTTCACTTTGCTCTGTGGTCTCTTTCCGGAAAATTTTAATTTGTGTCTCATACAACTGACACTAGTTGTATGAGGCAACTTTTTTGTCTCACAGTTTTGTGGACCAAGATTTCTGTGGACCCAGAAGTGTAAGATTGGGGTCCACAAATTTGTGAGACAAAAATGAATCTCATACAACTAGTATAAATTGTATGAGATACAAAATAAAACTTCTCGTCTCTTTTCTATTTATCGATTTTGAGTTTCAATGACTTCATCATCCTAATTGTTAGTAATATTTGCCAATCATCAAAAGGTCGCGAGTTCATATAATGACTAGTTAATATACTCCGCTTTGCGTGGTGGTATATAATGACTAGTTAATATACTCGCGCTTTGCGTGGTGGTATATAATGACTAGCTAATATACTCGTGCTTCGCGTGATGGTAAAAAATCATGTTTAAATTTATTAAACCCTCCTTTCTATGATAATGTGATGCTTATAAACAACATACTTTGAGTTAATTCTTAAATTTGAATTTAGAGCAGATACTACTATATTTGTAAGTTACAGGAGCTTTTTAACTTTTTTTCTATAATTAAGAAAGTTGAGTATTAAAATATATAGAACTCAAATTAATACCAAAGTTACATTAAGGGAACCCAGCTTTTTACCGGGGTTTATAATGGTTTGTTCAAAATATATATTTTTTAAGAAAGATCACTAACACCAGTTATCACATGTTCAACAAAATGAAGCACCCAATTCCTTTGATTACTTTCCCGAACACCAAATGCTTTCAATCTAGATGGAAGTTTTAGTAGTTGTGATAAAACTCTAAGGAGTTGTTTCCTTTAACCATTTCCATAAGCATATTCCTACTTCTGTTGCGCTATTTGTGGCATCATATATTCTGTCGTGCACCCAAAACAATATAGTTATTTTACAAATTAGAAAAACTGATGCTCCATAAAGAAAACTTAATTACCTGGCCACCTTCTTACACCCATGCTATTAAGACTTAGAGCAATAGGAAATTTTTTTTGGGGGAAGTGTGAAACTAAATTCTTTTTCTTATCTATGTGAAGCGTTCACTCATGTAGCTATCCTTCTTGCTCATCATAGAAGCAATTAAGTTGTAAAAGATAAATATAATTACTTTGCACTCTTCTCCAACCTTTGGTGCCTTGTCTCCAACTGGCCATCACCCTTGTCTCCTCAGATAAAAGTTTACAAAAGAAAATTTTGCTACGCTTCATGATGCTGCGAAAAAATAATGTTAAAGAGATTTTATCAACTACAAATGCTTTACAGAAACAAATTTCCCAAAATATTAATTAGTATTAATAAGCATGCAAGCACCATCATAAAGAGCCTTAAAGAACTCGTCAAGTTTTAGGACGATCGCCCTTTTCGAATTACAACATGCATTTGAAAATAAACATTCTAATCAAGTAACCCAAAAATAACTAATAGACTCCCTGGTATAATTTTGTATGGAATTTTTTGCAAACCATTTTGTGCCGAATCTGCAAAGAAGCAAAATTTGGAGATACTTTCACCCTTGGAAAACTTAATATAGCAAAAATCAGAATATTAAATCAACGACAATCCTGCAAAAAATAATAATTTTGCTAATATATTTCACAAAAAATTTCACATCACTGGGGCAATTGTCCCTCAATTATATATATATATATCAATGTACATGCAGGTGTTCATGACTCCCTCCGGTTCACAATAAGTGACCAGTTTACTTTTTTATTTTGGTCCAAAATAAGTGTCCAGTTATGTAATCAAGAAAAATTTAATTTGTTTTTACTCTTTTACCCTTATGTGCATATCCCTAAAAAGTTTTTTCACTCCTCACTATAACTATGTAACCAATATTTAATAAGGATAGTTTAGTCATACTAAATATTTTTGTATAGGATTTAATATTTTCTTAATAGGCGTGCTAAAAAAAACTGGTTAGTTATTGTGAACTGGCGGGACTACTACGTAAAATATGATTGATGATATTGACGAGATTTTAGCTTTGGCTAGAGAGTGCTTGTAATAGAACAATCCAATCCACAGACACGTCTGAATCAATATCATCAATTACAAGGAAAATATGATGATGATATCAACTCGAGACGTAAAAAGGACATTAAAATTTTTACAAGTATTGAATTTCAAATCAGTAATTTGAATGGTCAACGGGTGGATGTCACGATCCAAGTTCTCCCATCTTGAACTGTCGTGAAGGCACCTAATCACTACGATTAGGTAAGCCTAATAATTTGCGAAAAAAGAATTTAAAAGTACAAACTAGCCATCTAACAGGTAAATATAGATAAAGTGTTTAAAATGTCGCCCAGCATATACAATAATAACACTCTCAACCAATAATAACACTACCAAAGCCCGAAATCTCATGAATCACAAACTAGAGAAAATACATAGTGTTCTAACTCCAGAAGTCTAAATGAAAGTAATTACAGAAGGTCCATAGCTAAAAGAGAGAATAGAGAGGGACTCCTCGGTCTGCGGATGTGGCAGATATACCTCGAAGTCTCTAAAATCGTCCCGCCTCACTGATAGTATGTCTGAGCAAAAGAACCTGGATCTGCACACGAAAAATATGTGCAGGAAAGGGTATGAGTACACCACAGCGATACCCAATAAGTGTCAAGTCTAACCTCGGTCGAGTAGTGACGAGGAAGGTGAGGGCCCTACTGGTTATATACATATAACAAGGTAAAACAGTACGAAATGTGACAATATAATTAAATACTAACAGTCGATAAAGAATAAAATCGCAGAAAGAATGTAACTCAGTACACAGAGATAGCAACAAGGGATCTCCCAGGATATCGTCCCGTAGTCCCAAACTTAAATGTGCAGAAAATCTCCCGGGATATCGTCCCGTAGTCCGAATCATAAATATGCAGGGGAATCTCCCGTAATACCAATCCGTAGTCCCAAAGTAAATATCCAGTGCAGGGGGGTCTCCCAGGATCTCGTCCCGTAGTCCCAATTATAAATATGCAGGGGGATCTCCCAAAATACTGATCCGTAGTCCCAAAGTAAACATGCAGGGGGATCTCCCGGAATACTGATCCATAGTCCCAAAGTAAATACAACAATCTTAAGAAGGAAATCTACAGTTCTATTCGAGAATAAATAGGAATTTCTACTCTAAAAATGCTGCACAGAATCAAAGTAAGCAGTTAAAGTAGGTAAGACAATTAGGTCACATAAATATGTTTTTCCTAAGCTAAACAGGAGGCTTCAAGTACAAGTATTGCTCAATTAAAAGAAAACACAAATATTTACTTAATGAAAATGGAGTTTTTCAATAATTAGCACGTGTACGCACTCGTCACCTCACGTACACGGCACTTATATAACAAATGTACCAAAATCCTAAGGGGAGTTCCCCCACACAAGGTTAAACAAGCCACTTACCTCGAACCAACTCAAAATCAATCCGAAATCACTCTCTTGCCACGGGTATCCAACTTCGAGTGGCCGGAATCTAATCAATTCAATTTCATAATGTAAATATAACTACAAACAACGAATTTAGCTAAAGGAATCGAAGCTAAGGTAAGAAAATAAAAAAACCCAAAAATCCTCCCCGAGCCCATGTCTCGGAATCGGGTAAAAGTTACATATTTAGAACACTCATTCACTTACGAGGTCAATCGTCCAAAAATTATTCAATTCCGACACCTAAAACCCGATCAAAACCCAAAAACTCGATTGGGGAACTCTTCCCTCAAATTCCTTGATTAGATTGAGAAAATTATTATAGATTGATGAAATATAAACGAAATAGGGTTAAGAATCGTTACCCACTGAGTTCCTCTTCAAAATCCTCACAAAATCGTCTTCTCCCGAGCTAAAAATCGAATTTGATGTTTTGAACTTCAAACCCTCGAAATTTCTTTTTTCTGCCCAGCGATGCCCGCAGCTGCGCTACCAGGACCACACCTACGGTCCCGCTTCTGCGGTCAGGGCTCTGCATTTGCGGATTTTCATTAAATCCCCAAGCACCACACTGCGCTCAACTCTTCGCAGATGTGGTTCCGCTTCTGCGGTTCTTGAGTCGCATCTGCGACCACTGGTCTTCATGCCCCAGACCGCACATGCGACTCTTTCCTCGCTTCTGCGGGGCCGCACCTGCGGGCTCCTCACCGCAGGTGCGAAAATACCAGAAGCATCCAACTTCAGAATTTGCCTAAGTCTAAACTCACTTTCGTTAAGCATCAGAAACTCACCCGAGGTCCCCGGGACCTCAACCAAACATACCAACCAATCCTAAAGCATCATACGAACTCAGTCGAACCCTTAAATCACATCAAACAAAGCTAAAACCACAAATCACCCTCTAATCCAAGCCTACTGAACTTGAAATTTCAAGAATTCTACAACCGATGCCGAAACCAACCAAACCATGTCCGATTGACCCCAAATTTTGCACACAAGTCACATTCAATACTACGGAGCTATTCCAACTTTCAGAATCGGATTCCGACCTCGATATCAATATTTTATTATCAATCCGGAAACTTCAAAAATTCAACTTTCGGCATTTCAAGCCTAAATAAGCTACGGACTTCCAAAACACAATCCGAATACGCCCCTAAGCCCGAAATTACTCAACAGAGCTAACGGAATCGACGGAATTCCATTCCGAGGCCGTCTTCACACCGCTTCGACTAAAGTCCAAATTCTAAAGCTTAAACTCTCATTTAGGGACTAAGTGTCCCAAAACACTCCGAAATTCAAAACGAATCTTCCAGGCAACTCGTAATAGCAGAAACAAACACGAGGAAAGCAGTTAATAGGGGATCGAGGCGTTAATTCTCAAAACGACCGGTCGTGTAATTACAATGCACTAATATTCCAAACTCAGAGAACTACAAATACTGAATCTGCCTTTAATTTGGTCATATAAGCTTCTGGCTAGCTAGTTAGATTTCCACGTATTTAGTTGCAAGGTTAGTTTTCCATATCTCCCAACAAATTACCATGGGTGTTATTTGGAGAATTACACGATGAACACTATCTTCTGATGTAAGACAAAGACGCAGTTGATCCAGCCTTCTAAACTCCCCCTTTCCCCGGCTTTAATTTTTTACCTTCGACGTTCTACATTCTAATAACTAAAGGGAAAATGGTTAAGTAATTTGCTTCTGTAATAATCAAAATTGAACGACTTTATCCTAATTAAACTATTGATCTATCATTAATTCATTATCCACGTTGTTAGAAAAACGTTCCGCTTTTACCTTGACGCACATCAGAGTTCCAACCCGAGACAATTCTAAACCACAGTCAAAATTAATTGCTAAATTTAGACCTTTTTTCACAAAGAATTTAGATATATGAGTTCACCTATTTCACGCTAAGAGAAAGTACCAGATGATTTGCCATGGCAAGGATATGATGGAGCAAAATTGAGCATTTTTGGATAATACAAGAGTAAATTTGGACATTTTTTCTTAAATAAATTAAATTAACTATGTATATCTTAATCTCAAACTAGTTGGAACTTACTACAAAATCTTTACTTTTTAGTGCAATATTTAGGAAAAACTTTAAAAGAACCTGAGAACAGATACCACATCTTCCGCTCCAGATTTTCTTTGGGCCCCCACTTTTCCTATATTTAAGTAGCCTCCTTCCAATCAAGTCTAGCTCAATCTGTATCCACAAATACAAACCTTCTATTTTTGCTCAATCAATCGCCAAAATAATTGAATGCAGGGGCGAAGCCGTCCGAAAATAATATTGTGTGTATCGGTAAATATTAGGTTTTAAAGGTATATAACATATATTGAGCACTTTTTGTCAGAGAATTTTTTTCACTTCTTTTAAGTTTGAATACCCTTGAGGAAATTTCTAACTTCGTCACTAATTGTATGGGAAATCATTTTCTTATGGCTGTTTCTATTTGAAAATCACACAAGACTAGGTTAGAGAGACTATATCCTTTTTATTCTAACAGCTCATGGTTGCTTCTATTCCCACATGTTTAGGCGCAAAATAGTCTAAACATGAAAGGAATGGGTCAGACAATGCTAAGGCCTCATTTGTTTTTTTTTTTAAGATTAAAAACGTCTGAATCTGAATACACATTTGAATATCAAGATGTGTATTAAGATTAAGACACTTGAATCTGAATACACATATGAATATATTAAGATGTGTATTAAAATTTGAATACTAAAAATTAAGATTGTTTGATTTTTAACATTTGAATGCATAAAAATTTTCAACACTCGGTGTGCAGAATTGCTAAATAGTCTTGGCATAATTCATCAAAGCAGTTGTGCCTATACCCCTTTGCAGAATGGCATAGTTGATAGGAAATATAGGCATATTTTGGACACTGCTAGAGCATTGAAGCTTCAAGGATCAATACCTATCAAGTATTGAGGCATTTGTGTGAAAAGTGCAGTATACTTGATCAATAGAATGCCTTCTAGTGTTCTAGGGGGCAAGACACCTTTTGAACTATTGTACCACAAGAAGGCATCATTGATGCATTTGAGAGTACTGGGATGTTTGTGTTTTGCAACAGTAATGCCTAAGGGAGACAAATTTGCAGAAATATATAATTTTTTAAATTATGACAGTTGTTGATGGTGATGGCTAACGGGTGAATGTCGACTAGAGGCGGTGGTTGGTGATAGTTTTGGTTGATGATAGTGGTTCATGCTAGTAGCTAGTAGTGATTGGTAGTGATGACGATTATGATTGAGGATAGTGGTGATGGGTGATGATAGTTAATAATAGCGGGTGGCGCATGGTTTGTAATTGAGAAAGATGGTGGTAGGTTATAATGATAGATGGTGCCGGCTGTGGTTGTTAATGGTGATGTGGTGGTTGGATGTGGTAGTTGAGGTGGATAAGTGTTGACTGTGGGTGAGAATGATAGTGGTCGGAATGGTAGGGATAGTGGATGGTGATGGTCGATAATGATTGCGACTATGATTGAGGATGATGGTGGAGTGGTAGTAGTGGTGGTGGTGGTGGTGGTGGTGGTAGTTGAGTATCGTGGCAGTGGTGGCATGGTGGTAGTTGATAATGGTAGGTGGTTGTATTGGGAAAATCGAGTTTACATATTGAAGTGATTGGAAGATGACATGTCATGATACGAAGGCTGGTCAAATAGTGATAATTGGCGAAGAGGCACGAGTTACAATAGATACGAGCAGAAGGTACAAGTAGAGGCACGAACATCTATTTAAAAGACTCAACTCTCGTACCTATTTATACTCAAAAATCAAGGAGAATGAACCTGACAGCATAAGAGAGTACAAATACAGTATTTAATAAGCAATAAATACTAAAAACATTATAGAATCTGTATTAAATTATAATGATTATGTAACGTAGGATTTAATGCCTTTAATTATCTATAATGACCCAATAATAACAAAGGCAAAATGTATGTCTTTAAGATAGCTATAAAAAGGAAAGAATGGATCATTTGTAAGGACACGAAAGATCATCTGAATATACTGATTTACTTTGTTTTCTTCTGTCTATCTTATTGTTAGTAAAATCACTTTCCTTTATTCAGTTTTGATTATCAGTAATCCGAGTTCTTCTAAATTAAAACTTTGACTGAAATTCCACTTTTTGGTTAAACAAATTGGTTCCATTGCCGGAAATCTAATAATCTACTCTTTCTTAGCCTAACCTTTTTTGTTGCATCAACTATGTCGAACATCAATGACAACGCCCAAGAAAACCAAGAAACCCAACAACTCCAGGAGAATCCACAGGATGATCACATCCCGATCCCTTCTCCATAAAGCTCCCCTCGACGATCTCGAAAAGGCACTCCTGATGGATCTCATACAAATGGAAATTCTCAATTTGAAAATGATAAAGCTATCAATGAAGCTTTGCAAAAGCTAATCGCTCAACAGGTCAATAAAGCTCTTGAGGCCTTTGTCAGCCAATTACCTATTGTACCAGCAACACTCACTCCAAATAATAACAGTTTGGAGAACCCTCGTTCTGGGCTTACTAATTCAGGTAGTGGTGGAATCCCCAGCGAGTCACGAGAAGGAGGACCAGGTAACTTAGTCAATTCTGATTTACAAAATTTAGTACTAACATTGCAGAAACAGCTCAAGAAGCAAAGTGACCGCATAGAGCAAATACCTAGAGTACCGCCCGTAATCAAAGGGATAGATATGGATAAATATTCACAACAACCTTGGAAGCCAAGTGCTGCTCCCCTCCCAATTCCAAAGAAATTCAAAATACCCGATATTCCAAAATACGACTGAACAACTGATCCACGAGACCACGTGACTGCATTCACAGCAGGCGTAAAATGCAACGACTTGACCAAACAAGAAACTGAATCAGTGTTGGTCAAAAAATTCGGTGAAACACTCACTAAGGGAGCATTAATATGGTATTCTCTTTTACTTGAAAATTCCATAAATTCTTTTGCTGAGCTTGCAGATTCATTTATCAAAGCACACTCGGGAGCTCAAAAAATCGAAAAAAGAATGGAAGATATTTTAAAAATCAAACAAGGGGACTTAGAATTGCTTAGAGAGTTCGTGGATAGGTTCCAACATGAAAGAATGACGTTACCGCGCGTACCTGACAATTGGGCAGCTATAGCCTTCACTAGTAATTTGAATGAAAAAAGCTTTGAAGCCACGAGGCGACTCAAGGAAAGTCTTTGTTAATTCCCAACAACAACGTGGAATGACGTTTACAACAGGTACAACACGAATCTAAGGATAGAAGAGGATATTATCTCATGATCTCAAAAAGAAGAAAAGGTGAGTTCGAGACGGGCGAAAACCGAAAAGAGGTCCGGTAAAAATAGGTACGAACCATATATGGGTCCCGTAGGAAAGGATTCACGGCCGAAACAGGACAATCCAAGGTACGATCATAGGTCGAGAAATAGAGAGTCGGGCTCGTCATCAAGATTTGGGAAAGATCGAAGCGCGCGAGAGTTAGGGGATTATAATAGAAATTTGAAAGCAAGGTTTAGCGGTTATAATTTTAATGTAAGCACCTCCGAGCTCGTAGCTATTTTAAGAAGCATGGGTGATAAGGTACGGTGGCCAAAAGAAATGAGATCGAATCCAAACAGGCGCAACCCTAATCAGTGGTGCGAATTTCACAACGATCACGGGCATAAAATGGCAGACTGTAGGTTGCTGCAAGGTGAAGTTGATCATCTATTAAAGAAAGGGTATCTCACTGAATTATTTAGTGAGAGAGGTAAGCAAGAATATATAAAGAATAGGCAGGAGCCCCCAAAATCACTTTCTCCCAAAAGGACCATTAATGTGATAAGTGGAGGTGAAGACATTAATGGTGTGACGTACACAACAGCCAATAAAGTTTCCAAAGTCACAATTACCCACGGGAAGCAGGTGCGACATGTCTTAGAGGAAGAAAGCATTACGTTTGATGATGCAAATGAAGATGGCATATTATCCCCACATAACGATGCATTGGTAATATCTCTACTTGTACATGACACTAATGTGAAACGAGTTTTGATTGACCCAGGTAGTTCCGTGAACATTATTTTTCTAAGAGTACTACGTGAAATGCAAGCCGAAGATAAATTAATAGCAAAGGCCCATACTTTGTCTGGTTTTGACAGTTCCAGCGTAGTGACGAAAGGGGAGGCAATACTTACAACATTCGCAGAATGAGTTGTCAAGGATACAAAGTTTCAGGTGGTAGATATGGAGATGGCTTACAATATGATCCTTGGGAGACCAAAGATCCACAACATGGATGTCGTTCCGTCAACCTTGCACCAAGTTATTAAATTTCCATCACCATGGGGAATATGTCAAATCCGTGGGGATCAACATACATCCAGGAGCATCAACTCTGTAGCATATTCAAATAGGAAAAATGAAGAAAAATAGCAATTACAGAATCCAGTTAAGGATACCACAACACAAACCTCAACTGAACAAGGACGAACAAACATGGAATCAAGGCCAGATGCCATTCAAGAACCAGAGGAAAATGAAAATATCAAAACAACGATTGAAGAACTGGAAGCTGTAATATTATTTTCACAATGGCCTGAAAGGAAAGTCTACGTAGGGACCAATTTAAGCCAAGACATGAAAGGTAAGTTGATTGAATTTTTAAAAACTAACGTGGATTGTTTTGCTTGGACCCACTATGATATGACAGGAATATCACCGGAGGTAATGACTCACAAATTAAATGAAGACCCATTGTATCCCCCTGTCAAACAAAAGAAGAGAAAGCAAGGAACTTTCAAAAATCAGGTAATTCAAGATAAGGTTCAAAAATTACTAAAGATTGGCTCTATCCGTGAGGTAAAGTATCCTAGTTGGTTAGCCAATACTGTTGTGGTACCGAAGAAGAATGGTAAGTGGCGAGTTTGTGTAGATTACACAGACCTTAACAAAGCTTGTCCTAAAGATTTGTTTCCATTACAGGGGCCGGGTCCGTATAAGACAGATATCCTCTTTGAAACCAGCATGTCCACTTATGTGCTACTTGCTACATCATTTGGAAGGCTTGTTTGCATTGTTGACCGGCTTTAAAAAATTAGTTTAGCATAATTTTAGAAAAAATCATCATTCTCCTAGTTTAGCACAAATAATCCTTTCTTTACTAAGATTTTGTAGTAGTCTAGCGTGATGTGTGAAGATTAATTTTTTTTTATAAAAAATGAAAAGAGAAAAATACTCATTTTGACCGAACTACGCGGGTCTTATTCTCACCGGATGTGAGATACGTAGGCAAGCCTCATCGGTTCCGACCCCAATTTTCAAAAAATTCAAAAATATTTTCCTTTAGTTCCTTCTTTAGAAATCTTTCCTTAGAAAATTTAAAAAAGAAGAAGTTTTTAAACTCAAAAAAAAAGTTTCCTTCTTTCTGAAATCTTTCATATGGAAAATAAAATAAAATAAAAAATAAAAATCCAAAATATGAGTTTCCTTTATTTTGAAGTATTTTTCTCAAAAAATTCAAAAAAAATGAATTGAAAAAAAAATTTCCTTATTTAAAAGTCTCTCCTTCAAAAAACAAAATTTTAAAATTGAAGTCCAAAAATATTTTGCTTTTCTTTAGAAGTGCTTTTGTGAAAAAATAAAAAACTCATAAATTCAAAAAACATTTTTCTTAAAAGGTCCCTCTTTCGAAAATTAAGAAACAACATCCAAAGTGCAAAAATATTTTCTTTCTTTTTTAGAAAAAGAGAAAACAAATGAAAATTCAAATAAAAATATTTTCCTTTTACTTTTAAAATTCTCAAAGTTCAAATCAAAAGCAAATGAATTTTTTTTAGAAGTCTTTCTTTCAAAAATATAAATAAAAAAAATCAAAAAATATTTTCCTTCTTCTTTTAAAGCATTTCTTTCAAAAAATTCCAACCAAAACAAAAGAGTTAGCTTATTTACTTTATTCTCGATCTTACTGAACTACGCAAGATCTGATTTATACGGCCCTATGATACGTAGGCAATCCCCATCGGATTCGATCATAGCCGTAAAATAATTGAGTAAAAAAACTGGAAAAAAAAAGAAAAAGCAAAATTGAGTGAAAAAAAAGGGAAAGAAAAGAGTGATAAAAAATAAAAGAGTGACGAAAAAAAAGAGTGCCAAAAAATAAAAGAGCGGTAGAAATGAAAAAAAAATTAAGAGTGGTGAAAGAGAGGCAGAAATGAAGAAAAGAGGTACAGAGTAAAAATGGCTAGCTAAGGTCGTGATGAAACATGTAACCGTTCAAACACGCGGTAGAAGCGTTTAACTGTTAGGTGCATTGCATCCCAATGTGCGATTTCCTATACAGTTAAATGTTTGAGAACTAACAAGGTTGTTGGATGTGCAAATTAGCCAGGTTTTGGTGGTTGGTTTTGTTGGTAGTCTAGCCTCCCCTCCTTCACAAGATCCAAAGGAAAATATGACCTCCGCAAGCAATTTACCAATCATCGGTCCTGAGGATAGCCCGGCATCGGTTATTCTACAGCTAGAATCAGCAGCTGCTGAAGAGAATAAGATGTTGTGTCTCCGCATATTGGAAATGTAGGACGCCTGGTCTAATGGTAGGGAACCGCCAAGTGCAATGGGTTCCCAGAGTTGATCCCCAGGTCATGTGAGGTTACCAACTCCCCTGTGCCCAACCCGCTCATCCCATGCGGGCACCCTCCAATGACCTCCAATGATCCTAGCATGCCTTCTATGGTTCACCCCCAGGCACTAGCTTCAAGGGCACCGCCTCCAATATTCATCTTTCAGGGTCCACAACTTCAACAAGAAATAACATATGTGGCCTCGTACTCTTTCATTCAACCTCCGCAATATGATCTCTCGGGGGAGCAAGAAATGATTGTTAAAAATCCCGAGCAAGAGGAAATGGCTCGGAAGATGAAGAGCCTGGAACAAAGCCTGAAAAACATGCAAGGTCTGAGTGGTCAAAAGAGTGTCTCTTACTCCGACCTCTGTATGTTTTCCCATATCCACTTACCACCTGGCTTCAAGATGCCAAATTTTGAAAAGTACAACGGGCACGGAGACCTGGTTGCTCATCTGAAATGATACTGTAACCAATTGAGGGGTGCTAGTGGAAAAGAGAAGCTGCTAATGGCCTATTTTGGGAAAAGTCTCACCGGAATCGCTTCTAAGTGGTATACGGATCAAGAAATTATCCATTGGCACATGTGGGACGATATGGCCCGAGATTTTGTTTGCCAGTTCTAGTATAATGTGGACATCGCTCCCGACAGAAACTCTTTGTCCAATTTGAAAAAGAAAATCACGGAAAGCTTCCACGAATATGCTGTCAAATGGCATGACCAAGCTGCCAGGGTAAAGCCTCCAATGGATGAAATTGAAATGGACACAGTCTTTCTACAAGCCAAAGAGGCGGACTACTTCCAGAACATGATGGTCGTTATGGGAAAGTTGTTTGCTAAGGCTATCAAAATTTGGAAGATGGTAGAAAGTGGGCTAAAAACGGGTCGAATCTTGAGTTATGCTGCTTTTAGAGTCACATCACCAGATGTCCAAAATGGTTCGGAGGGTTTGATGAAAAGAAATGTGAGTGAGGAGTGAGCCATGATGGTTTCAAGCTCGAGAGGGGCCCGCAGGTCATTTAGCCAGTTATGTGTGCCTCTTATGGTCGCACCACACTATTATCCCCTTCAAGATGATGCTTATGTTGTGGCACCGCCTATCTATGCGGTGATTAGTGCGCAATCTTACATACAGCCACAACATCATACACAAAATCGAGCTCCACCTCCTAGATATGCCCATCCTTACCAAGCTCCATATAATCCTCAACCAAATGATCCCCAATACAATCCTCGCCCAAAGAGAACCTTTCAGAAAGAATCAGTTCACCCCTATTGGTGAATCGTATTCAAGCTTGTTCCAAAAGCTAATCAGGCTAGATCTATTGCAGCCAGTGGCCCCGAACCAGCCGAACCCCAAGTCCCCCTCGCACCGAGCTGATGCTAGATGTGAATACCACTCTGGAGCAGTGGGACACAGTACGAAGGACTATTGGACCCTCAAAAGGGTAGTTAAATATTTTATTGAAGCTGAAAGAATTGTTTTTCGGGATGAAGAAGCTCCTGATGTGATGAACAATCTGTTGCTTGACCACAACATCAGGCCAATGGTCAGAAAGATTTGTGGAGCTGAGGAATTTAATCCGGCACTGAAGTCCATTGCAGCCATTACCGAGACAGAAGAAAAGCCAAAAAATGGTCGCCAAGCATGAAAGTTCCCCATCAGACGGGAGTCTTAGTGGCCAGTCTTGCTATCCTTTCTGCATCCGGATTATCTCAAGGTGTGATCCGGATGTTTTACCTTATAGTTTACTTTCTGGGGCAAACCCTTCTATCTTCAAAAAATTGAAAAACAAAATCAAAAATCAAAAATCAAATGAAATTAATATTTCATTCTCCAGGAATGTCTCTTTTCTTAATCTTGTCATTTTTCTTTCTTATTCTTTTTTTAGTTCTGTTAAATGTAGATTTTAATAACATGACATGCTTGCGGACTTCATGCCCAGATCCTGAAAGTTGTTAGGCCTCGAAATAATGAAACAAGGATTAGATCGCAATAAAGATAAAGTTTAAGGAAATAAAACAAAGAGTTGGAACAACTAAAGGAAAATTGGTTCCCGGATTGGAAAGGTTCGTACATTGCAACAAGAGTACTGCCAAAAGAGTGCGTTGCACTTGGGACAAATCGAAAGAAATGTCCCTGAAATAACTATCAATGCAAATGCAGTCAAAAGGTATTATGTTGGATCCTTCATATAGTACTAATATTCTCTAATTGGGATGACGAAGGCTTTCATTCTCGCTAACCAAACACTATCAACCCTTTGCAAACCCTTTGAGCCGGCTCCCATTCTTTGATCACCCTCTTTGGAACCTAATGGTGTTATTGAAAAAAAAAGCAAAAAAAATGAAATGAAAAATGAAACAAAAAAATATCAATCAAAATAAGTTCAAGTCACCCTGAACTACGTTCGACTTGATTCCGAAAGGATACGTAGGCAACCTCTCTCTGGGGTTCAGTAACACCAGAATAAAAATCCAAATTCCCTCAAAAGTGAAACTAGGGCAGATGTTGTAATGGTCCGGCGATGATCCCGCCTGAATGGTTCCAAAGTTATAATTCGATCCAAATAATTTTTACCCAAATCCTTTCAAGTCCTTCCGATCAATCGGTGAGAATGTTCAAGGATCAGAGAATACGACTACTTGGATCCAATGCAATAAAAATAAGAGAAATAAAATGAGAGAGTTTTATTGGTGAAAACCCACACGGGCACCATGAGGCGATGGTAAGAAGAGAAATGAAAAATAAGAGAGTCTTGTTAGTAAAAACTCGTAAAGAGAACTATAAGGCGAGAAAAAAAATGAGAGAGGTCAGCTCGTGAAAACCCGCAAAGGGCGCCCCTGATCGAAAAGAGGATCCTCACAGCCATCGGCACCGACAGAGTCCTGGCAAGGTTTCTCAATTTTGAGGAAAATATTGTGATGAATTTCTGAGAGTCGGATGGTTTACACAAATCAGGCATCCAGTCCAAAAGGCATGTCATGTTCATTGAAGTCCTCATGTACTCCAGATAAGTCCTTCTTTCCTTTCCCCGAAAGGGACACTTCTTGTTTTAAACTCATTCTCCATTCCATCGTTTGTTTTCTTTGAATCCCTTTTGGTGTAACACTGTTCCGAAACTAAGACAAAGAAAGGATAGCAAGACTGATTTATAAGGTTCTCATTTGGCGCGAGCTAATGTGCAGAAAGGCACCCAGCCTCGTACGGGCATCAAGTCAACCCTGACTAGCCATGGCGACCGATGCTTCGAAATCAAAACTCTTGGAAAGAGAAAATTAAATGGAGCGCCTATAAAGGCAAATGAAGTTGAAAAGGTTGAGTCCCACGTGGCTAACCGTCTCGGGAAAGAGTTGAAAAAAGCCAAGGCATCCCAAATTTGAAGTTGGGAGAAAGAAGCCAGAAAATAAAAGCCAACGAAGGTGAAATAAAATTAAAGGTTAAGTCCCATGCGACTAGCCGTTGCAGCAAAGTTTGAGGAGCCGAAAGTTCCCCAATGCTCCGGAGAAAAGAAAAGAAAAAAATGATGAAAAAAAAAATATATATATATATATATATATATATATATATATATATATATATATATATATATAAAGAAGAGAAATCAGAAGGAAAAGCCTACGAAGGCAAGATAAAGTCAAAAAGGTTGAGTTCCACCAACCAATCACCATGACAAAGTCTAGATAAGCTAGAGTTTCTCCAGAGTCAGAAAGGCAATCGATATTCAGAAAGCAACCAGTTTCAGTTGAAAGGGCCGAGATCAAGTGATCAAAATAATCAAGGCCACAAAACCAACCACCGTTTCCAACTAACAATTGTTCTTTGTTTAAAAACATGAAACAGGTGCGATTCAAAGCAACCTTGTGAGAAGCAGGTGCAACCAAAGAGAAACTGCGCAAGGGCTAGAAAGAGCTTTGCAGCAATAATAAATCCAAAAGGGAAGTCTCCTCCAAATTCTTTCCCGTATTCCATGAAATAAAGAACCAAAAAAATGAACGTCACCAAACGTAAGATCCTTAAAATCTCCATTTTTCTGTTTTCAGCGTGCATCAATATTATTCACACCTCCCATTTTTGTAGCTTAACCTAAGTAGAACCTTTTTGCCTAGAGGGATCCAGCTCATATTTTTCGGGTAGAAGTACTCTTCGCTCAGGGTGTTTTACGTAGCTTAACCTAGGTAGAACCGTTTTGCCTAGGGGGATCCAGCTCATAGTTTCCAGGTAGAAGTACTCTTTGCTCAGGGTGTTTTACGTAGCTTAACCCAGGTTGAACCGTTTCGCCTAGGGGGGTCCAGCTCATAGTTTCCAGGTAGAAGTACTCTTCGCTCAGGGTGTTTTACGTAGCTTAACCCAGGTAGAACCGTTTCGCCTAGGGGAATCCAGCTCATAGTTTCTGGATTGAAGTACTCTTTGCTCAGGGTGTTTTACGTAGCTTAACCCAGGTAGAACCATTTCGCCTAGGGGGATCCAGCTCATATTTTTCGGGTAGAAGTACTCTTCGCTCAGGGTGTTTTACGTAGCTTAACCCAGGTAGAACTATTTTGCCTAGGGGGATCCAGCTTATAGTTTCTAGGTAGAAGTACTCTTCGCTCAAGGTGTTTTACGTAGCTTAACCCAGGTAGAACCGTTTCGCCTAGGGGAATCCAGCTCATAGTTTCTGGATAGAAGTACTCTTTGCTCAGGGTGTTTTACGTAGCTTAACCCAGGTAGAACCATTTCGCCTAGGGGGATCCAGCTCATATTTTTCGGGTAGAAGTACTCTTCGCTCAGGGTGTTTTACGTAGCTTAACCCAGGTAGAACCGTTTCGCCTTGGGGGATCCAGCTCATAGTTTTCGGGTAGAAGTACTCTTTGTTCAGGGTGTTTTACGTAGCTTAACCCATGTAGAACCGTTTCGCCTAGGGGGATCCAGCTCATAGTTTTCGGGTAGAAGTACTTTTCACTCAGGTTGTTTTACGTAGCTTAACTCAGGTAGAACCATTTCGCCTAGGGGGATCCAGCTCCTAGTTTTCGAGTAGAAGTACTCTTCGCTCAGGGTGTTTTATGTAGCTTAACCCAGGTAGAACCGTTTCGCCTAGGGGGATCCAGTTCGTAGTTCCGGGTAGAAGTAATCTTCGCTCAGGGTGTTTTACGTAGCTTAACCCAGGTAGAACCATTTCGCCTAGGGGGATCCAATTCGTAGTTCCGGGTAGAAGTAATCTTCGCTCAGGTTGTTTAATACAATTTAACTCAGATCGAACCTTTTTTCACCAAAAAGGATTCAACAGTTTATCAATAATACATGGTGCTAACACCCGATTCTATTTCCTTCTAGTAAGAGAAGGTACCAGCCCCTAATTACATTTCCTTTCAGTAGTACGGGATACCGATCCCTGGTTACACAATCATTCGTTACCAATTTTTATCTCTTTTAGCTAGTTTATACTACTATTTCTGTCTGCCTTTTCTATAAATTAGAGAATTTACAGATTTCTCTAATAACTCACAAAATTTTTCTAGTGCCAGACTGGGGCAAAAAAATTTTTTGTTCGTTTTTGTTTGTCTTTGATGGTTTTGCAGGCTCGGCCGTATAATACAAGTCAAGATTAAAGCTTGCAGTTTCAGTTTCTCATCAGAAGGAAGAAGTCTTTCGATCACAGGATAGTTGGAGTTAACTTTGACAATGTGTCAGTAACCCAGCTTCTCAAGATTCATTTCTCCAATTTCAGATCAGGAAAGCAAGCAACTGAAATTGAGTCATAATCGTTTCTTCAAAGAGTATCAAAATCCAATCTAAGGTCAACGCAAGCGAGCAGGTCAAGAATCGAGATTTGACTCCAGAAGACGTATAGATAGGAATTTTGTACTCTTAGTTTGCAGACATATATAGTACTCTTCTCTTTTTCTTTTTTTGATGTAAGAATTTTGTAACAGCAATAGCAACAGCGACAGCAATAGCAGCAACAGTCTTAACTCTAGTGTCTGGTAGTCCCAGCTACCAAATATTTCCAGAATTACACTAACTTGATTCGTTTATAGCCAAGGATATGTAGGCAGCCTCAGAAGCAAGGTTTGGTCACCTTTTTTTTCAAAAAAAAATTGCTTCCATTGGAGTGACATGTGAGCAAAAATTAGCTATGGCATTCACTTTTCTTTGCACGAAAACTCTTCATGTTCTCAAGCAAAGAAGGGCAGCTGTGAACACCTAATTTTTGCACTATCCTAATGTTATTAGTGTTTTGTTATTTTAATTATTTTTCTCAATTTTTGTGACTTTAATTGCATATTTCCTATCATAAAATACTAAAAAAAATAGTTCTTTCTTCATTTGTGCATTTTAAGAATTAACTAGCTGTTCAGTTGGTGAATTAATCTAGTTAATTGATCATTAGAATAAGTTATTTAATTTATTTATTTGTGTAACATTAGTTTAATAAGTAGGATTAAGGAAGAAATTTGGCCAAATTTGAAAGAAAAAGTGTCCAAGAGTGCAAGATAAAGGGCTGTCATTGAAAGGGTCTGAAACTACGTAGTTTTGCCTCAAAACTACGTCGTTTCACTAAATGAAACAAGATCAAATCATACCCATCCATTCCATCTTGATCCAATGGATCTCATTCACTCTTGACTTAGGTATTTAAAGCCTCAAAAATCTGAAAATTGTCCTCATTTTCACCCATAATTCTTTTCTCCTTCTTCTCTCTTCTCTCTCTCTCTTCACTCTCTCTACGCCGCCGCAGCTCCGCCCACCGTCGCCAGCCGGAAATAGCCGCTGCCGGCGGACCACCTCCAAACACCTCTAAATTCACACCATGTAATCTCCACAACTTCCTCCTTCCATATCTCCCAACCAAATCCTTCAAAAATCCCTCAAACTCTTTGAATCTAAGATCTAGGAAACTTTCCCGTCACTTTTTTTCCCAAATTCTTGAAGCTCAAACCACTACCACCCCACAATACTTACATCAATGGATAGAGCTCCTCAAGACCTAGCTATTGATGCCAATTTCACCCTGAAAATCCGGCCAAATTCCGGCGACCTCCCCGAACACCCTCTTTTGGCATATCACCATTTTTCGGCCACTTGAATTATAAAATGGTAAAAATCCTATTATTTTTCGTGGCTGATTTTTTTTATTTTATTTTTATTTTTCAGATTTTATTTTGTCTATTATTAATTATTTTAGCATTAGTTTTTAAAGTTTGAAATGTTAAATTTTCTGTTTTTGCACTTGTTGAAGTAGTAAAAGAGTTTTGTATTGACAAAAGTGAGGTAGTGAAAAATACTTAAGAGTATATGGTACTTGTTGGGTTATTTATTTGCTGCTGAAGACTCTTTGAGTACAACACTCAAAAGTCAAATTGTTTGGTAAGAAAATGTAGATCTTTGGACGGTGTTTGAATAAAAGTCTATCTTTGAATAGTAGAGAGCAGATTTGTTTGAAATACTAGACAAGATTTGAACCAGAAAGTCTGGCCTTTTGAATTTAAGAGCAGATTTTGTAGAAAAATCTGTCAAAAAGATTGATTTTTATTTTTTTGAAATAGCTGGTTGTTTTGATATATAGGGGGGACTCCATCACATTTGAGAGGAGCTTTTGATAATTGCTTTGGACACACAAAAAAGAGAAAAAAATCAGTAGCTATAATATCCCTTAGCAGCTTTTGTGAGTTGATTCTTAGGTGAAAAACTTGTTTAAGGAAAATAGAGTAGTCTGGAAAGATTTTCTGGAGTTACATAATTCTACTGTTTTGCTGGGGTTTCTAGTTTATTTTCTTGGGTTTGAATCTGCCGGTTGTCGTTGTCTTTTGCTATTGTTGCTGCCCGTTTAATTGTTTTGCTGTTGATTTTGGAAAGAGCTGACTCTGTTGTATTTGTTCTTCTTTCTGCTGTCCAGGTAATTTTCGGACCATGTAAACTCATAAAATCGAGTTGGAATGAAAGATAATGACGCTGGGAAATATTAGTAGCTTCATCCTTCTATTGTAATTCATTTTTATATGCTCTTGAATGTTTGATAATGTTTTAACGATATGTTAGTTAATTAAATTGTGTTAAGCATCTTTAATTATTTTTATTTTTGCAAAGCATTAGATATAATTCCACTGGCATTTGGTTGTCTGAAAGGAGCATATATATATTAAAATTTGAACCCTTGTAGCCATGTTTGTCCCATTGTTGTCACCAAGCTAAGTTTTATTATTATTATTATTATTATTATTATTATTATTATTATTATTATTATTATTATTATTATTATTTTTTAGAGTCCCAATAATCTTTTTTTTATCTCTTAAAAAATACTTATTTAGTAAGGTAGTTAAGCTGTAGATTAGAAAGACAATCTGTAAACTTATTTTTGTAAACAGTTGGCTACGAATTGCAAATAGCAAGATAGGGTCAAATCTGTAACATAGCTTTAAAAGGCCATATCTGCAGATTTAAAGTCCAAAAGCATATGGGCTTTTTGAATTTTGTCTTGGATATGAGCCCATTTGACTCCATCAACCCAACAGTGGGCTGCCTTATTCAATGTCAAGACAAGCCCACATCTTACTAGTTTTAAGCAATGTCAATTAATAATTTTCTCTCATTAGTCTCATCTTTTAAATTAGTACTCATAACAATAATTTTCTTTCATTAGTTAAGTTGTAGATTATTATTCAAATCTTTTCTTTAATTTTTTTAAAAATAAATAAAAATGGACATAAGAAAAGCATAAAAATCAAATAAATCACAGTTTATCCAAGTCTAATTCAAGCCAAATGTAGTCAATAAAGCGACCGTACTAGAACCACGGGACTCAGGGAATGCCTTACACCTTCTCTCCGGTCAACACAATTCCTTACCCGGACTTTGTTTTCACAGACCAATAATAATAGAGTCAAACCTTCCTTTGAATAGGGATTCAAATAAAAGGTGACTTGGAACACCGGCAAAAATCAATTCCAAGTGGCGACTCTGTAAATAAAATAATCCCTATTTCAAATTTGTCACTTTAATTGGAAAAGCTCTTTAACCCACAATCCATAACATTTTACACTTATCTTTTGGAGGGGTAAAAAGGGGTGTGACAACCACTAATGTAAGTTTCATTCAACTAGAGATCATATAGGGCTTTTATGGATACATAGTGAAGGTTTTTGGTTCCAGGTAGGCAATGTTTGGTCTAAGTAGGTTCCATCTTCCCTTAAGCACTTCTTTTGTTTTATTTTGGCACACATTCACTTGACTTTTTGAGTCTTTTCACTTCTTTCTAAGGAGTTAGAGAGACACACTGTCACTCTTTCTTATACATTTCAAATCTTTTCTCCTTTCTCAACTTTCTACACCTTTCATTCTTTGCTTTTCTTGAATCTCTTTTTATTCAATTCTACATTGAGCATTCTTTTTGTTTTTTTGCTTTTCTTTCTTTTTCATTGCCTTTCCTTTTCTTCATTTAATATCTTTTTACCACTTTGTTGCCATCCTCGTCTTTCCCTCCAAACTTATACTTTTGCCATGTGCTAAGGAAAGGTCGGGTGCCAAGAGAGGGTATCTTTTAGAACGGGTAAAGGCTCGTATCATGGTTCTTGAAGGAAAAAGGTCTAAGGCTCAAAAGGGTTGACTAGGGATTTTATCATTGGTAGGCTATGGAAGTGTTCAAGCTATCATTTGGATAAAGGAGAGCCTATAATCATGTCTCAAGCCAAAATTCACTCAGGATTTCGCCTCAACAAACATTTAGGACAAGTTCTAGACCAATGGCTCGGGACTTGGACTTGCAATGTAATTTCTCACCACACAAGCTATGGGATCGCTAAAGACACAAAGTCGGGGGCCCACAACGACCTTAGATAAGATTTGAGCACACAATGGTCCCGAAAAATCACTTGATGATTATCGGTCAACACAAGAGTCTCAAGGTCACGAATTTCACCATCCTAAACACAACAATTTATTTTTGACCATGAGATCAAAGGCAAATGTGCTAGGCCCAAGTGAAGCTTTGCTTGAGGAACCCTTAACCTAACTACTAACAAGCAAAAAAAATGGACTCAAACCCTTAAGAAAGTTCTCACGCCATCCATCATTGGGAAGAGACACCCGGTTCACACAAACTACACCTTTGGAAAGAACCGTGGCATTAAGAAAACTAAAGGCTTATTGAGAACGTTCAAAACAAGAAGCTACGAACATAAATAAGAAGCTACAGAAAAGAAAAATGCGGAAAGTAAGATGAATATTTACAAGAGGGGATTTAATCGAATATACAATAGAGGGGATGCATATATAAAATATAACATAAACTTTATATATAGGCCCAAAGTAAAAAAGTACGAAAAATGTAAAGAAGTGCTAAAATTATATACATACCAAAGATGAAAAACAAAGAAAGCATAAAAATTATCAAATATATACAATCATACAACAAATCAATATAGGGCTTACCCCCTCAAATGAAAGATGGCATTGTCCTCAATGACAACTAAACCAAATAAGTACCAAAATAAAAGGGAAAAGGATATAGAGACTCCATATGGCCCATCTGTTTGCATGGGATCCTAAGTGGTCCCTGGGTCCTCAATATGCTCAGGAACCTCAGACTGGTTCCCTATGGCCTGCTGCTCTGCTGCTGGGACCTGGACCTGGACGGGCTCCTGGGCTGAATCTTGTGGCTAACTAGAGGAGGTCTCCAGTAGGTCTGCCAACTGGATGACTGCATCATCTGCTCGGGGAATCATCCTTTTCCTCTTGGGCGGCCTCTAGGACTGCTCTGGCTGGGAATGAGCTGATGGCACCAGGTCCTGTAGCAATAAGTCCAAAGGCAGATGATCTGCCTTCATCTTGTCAACCTCAACCCTCATCTCCTTTACGGACTCATTGGAAGCCCGCATCTTTCTCATCTTCATAGCCTCCCTAGCAAGCTCCTTAAGAGATTTCCCATGAGACTCCACAACATCCATAAGAACCTTATGTGTGTCAAGGATTTTCTTCTGGTTGTCCAGAATATCCTTGAGGGCGTCCTCAATAAACTGTGGGACCTGTGGAGGTAGAGGTGTCGACTGAGCTGCTACGGTAGATATGAGGACAGAAAACTTGGATGAAGCTGTCTGCATCCAGTTGTTGATGGTGAGAAGAGCCTGGCTCAGTCGGTGTGCAGTCATTGGGTAAGCTCGGGAATAGGGTATATCTGGATCTGTCGAAGTGGATGGACCGGGGAGAATGTCCGCTGAGGTGGAGGCAAGCTGAGTAGGAGCCACTACCATAACTAGCTCTTCAGACTGGACAGTTGGAGAAGTGATTGTTCCCTTGAAGTTCTTGCCTTTTGGGTTGTCATCATGCTGCATATTGTACCATGAGAACGGGACCTTCACTTTTACCTTGATATCAAATGGCCTCTTTTCAACTTTTAGGTCCTTGAAGTACATAGTCAAGAAGCTAAGGAAGGGGTAGTTTCTGTCACCATCACTGATTACCTGCGTAATTACCTGAGACATTACCTTCCCGACATTGATCAGGTACCCAGCCATGATCGATGCCACCAAAACTGCCCGGTGAAGAGGGAGGGAGTTGTCATGAGTAGTGGGGTCCAATCTTCTGCCTACAAATGTTTCCCACTCCTTGGCCTCGAAGTTCAAACTTCTTCTCAAAATCTTTACGCCCCCATTCAACCAATCAAGGGTGGTACCTGGGATTTCCAGACACTGCGCCAACCAGGGATGGACTCCTCACCTAATTCCATCTTCACCAAATACAGCGACTCATCCTCCTCATCAAAGCCCAAGTGGTCATTTATGGTTTTCCCATCGAATAGCACTTTCAAGTTGCGCACCTTGGTCACTTTGGTGCCCTTCTTGATGTGAGCAACATTGGGGTAGAATTCCTTAACTAGGTGCTAGTTTGCGTCTTCATAATTGTTTAAGAAATACTCCCAGCCCACTCTCTCTCTAAACTACCTTATCATATTGGGGTTGTGAGGAAAAAGGTCTCTATCTACAAAACTTCCGGAATTAATTTCCTCACAGGCCACCATTCTCTGAATTTATGGTAGGCCACCTCGCTCACAAAGCGGTCTTGCCATACCTCTGGGTTTCTAGTTCATTCTACCCCGCCAACCTGGGGCTCACACCCTTCTCATACTACCTCTTCTTCTCCTACTGCACCCTCTCCAGATAATGAAGTTGTGGGAGAGGTGGAGTATTCATCCCCACTGCCTTTAGCTGAGCCCTCAGACGACCCAGAAGATACATTTACAAACGCTTGGGCACCGGGGGAAGGTGGAAGAGTGTCTCTTAGTTTGTTTCTCTCTGGCTAGTCAAAGATGTACTCTAGGATTGAGTTTGAAGATATATCCCGGGAGGGCTCGTATTCACTCCAGATTGGTCAATGGCCCTATCAGCAGCTTTAATGATCTTCCTCATATTTTTAATATTTTGTCGTGCTTGAGGAGTCAGTCTTATCATTTTCTGTTTCCCTCCCTGGGAGGATTCACCTCGACCAGCTTGTTTAGAACCCTTGCCTCTTTGTTTCACCATTGTCTGCAAACAACATCCATTAGGTTTGTTAGTATCAGTAAAAGTAATTAAGATCGAAGTTGCAGAAAAGAAAAGGTTGCAGAAAGTTGCAGATATTACATAGTGCGTACCGCACAAAATGTAGTGCGGCAACACAGAGGCCAATGTGGACCGCACAAAATGCCAATGTGGTCCGCACAAAGGTGGGGTTCAGACTACCCACTCTCTGAACAAATGTTCCGCGGACCGCACAAAATGGTAATGTGGTCCGCATTGAGGCACCGCGGACCGCACAAAATGCAATGCGGCCGCGGTCCTCGAAGATCAAGTTTCAGGACTTTCAGCAATGCGGTCCGCACAAAATGTCATTGTGGACCGCACAAAATCCACTACGGTCCGCACTGAATTCCCAGAAGCAGAAATAATCTAGGGTTCGAAGGAATTTTAATTTAAATCAAATTTTATACATAATAAGGATCCCTAAGTGGTTGCCCAGGATTTTTAACTACCTAATCCTATCTTAAACAATAAATTAACTACCCTAACCTAACAAATTTAAAGAAATACGGGAAGAACAGAATAATAGACAAGAAAAACAAAAAGTAAAGGAAAAATAACAAAATTAAAATAATTAAAAAGAATTTAATGTTACCAGATGTGAGAAGAACTGAATATTAACAACGAGTTGAATCTTGAGTTATGCTGCTTTTAGAGTCACATCACCAGATGTCCAAAATGGTTCGGAGGGTTTGATGAAAAGAAATGTGAGTGAGGAGGGAGCCATGATGGTTTCAAGCTTGAGAGGGGCCCGCAAGTCATTTAGCCAGTTATGTGTGCCTCTAATGGTCGCACCACACTATTATCCCCTTCAAGATGATGCTTATGTTGTGGCACCGCCTATCTATGCGGTGATGAGTGTGCAATCTTACACACAGCCACAACATCATACACAAAATCGAGTTCCACCTCCTAGATATGCCCATCCTTTCCAAGCTCCATATAATCCTCAACCAAATGATCCCCAATACAATCCTCGCCCAAAGAGAACCTTTTAGAAAGAATCAGTTCACCCCTATTGGTGAATCGTATTCAAGCTTGTTCCAAAAGCTAATCAGGCTAGATCTATTGCAGCCAGTGGCCCCGAACCAGCCAAACCCCAAGTCCCCCTCGCACCGAGCTGACGCTAGATGTGAATTCCACTCTGGAGCAGTGGGACACAGTACGGAGGACTGTTGGACCCTCAAAAGGGAAGTTAAATATTTTATTGAAGCTGAAAGAATTGTTTTTCGGGATGAAGAAGCTCCTGATGTGATGAACAATCTGTTGCTTGCCCACAACATCAGGCCAATGGTCGGAAATATTTGTGAAGCTGAGGAATTTAATCCGGCACTGAAGTCCATTGCAGCCATTGCCGAGACAGAAGAAAAGCCAAAAAATGGTCGCCAAGCATGAAAGTTCCCCATCAGACGGGAGTCTTAGTGGCCAGTCTTGCTATCCTTTCTGCATCCGGATTATCTCAAGGTGTGATCAGGATGTTTTACCTTATTGTCTTACTTTCTGGTGCAAACCCTTCTATCTTCAAAAAATCAAAAAACAAAATCAAAAATCAAAAATCAAATGAAATTAATATTTCATTCTCCAGGAATGTTTCTTTTCTTAATCTTGTCATTTTTCTTTCTTATTCTCTTTTTAGTTCTGTTAAATGCAGATTTTAATAACATGACATGCTTGTGGACTTCATGCCCAGATCCTGAAAGTTGTTAGGCCTCGAAATAATGAAACAAGGATTAGATCCCAATAAAGATAAAGTTTAAGGAAATAAAACAAAGAGTTGGAACAACTAAAGGAAAATTGGTTCCCGGATTGGAAAGGTTCGTACATTGCAACAAGAGTACTGCCAAAAGAGTGCGTTGCACTTGGGACACATCGAAAGAAATGTCCCTGAAATAACTATCAATGCAAATGCAGTCAAAAGGTATTATGTTGGATCCTTCATATAGTACTAATATTCTCTAATTGGGATGACGAAGGCTTTCATTCTCGCTAACCAAACACTATCAACCCTTTGCAAACCCTTTGAGCCGGCTCCCATTCTTTGATCACCCTCTTTGGAACCTAATGGTGTTATTGAAAAAAAAAAGCAAAAAAATGAAATGAAAAATGAAACAAAAAAATATCAATCAAAACAAGTTCAAGTCACCCTGAACTACGTTCGACTTGATTCCGAAAGGATACGTAGGCAACCTCTCTCTGGGGTTCAGTCACACCAGAATAAAAATCCAAATTCCCTCAAAAGTGAAACTAGGGCAGATGTTGTAATGGTCCGGCGATGATCCCGCCTGAATGGTTCCAAAGTTATAATTCGATCCAAATAATTTTTACCCAAATCCTTTCAAGTCCTTCCGATCAATCGGTGAGAATGTTCAAGGATCAGAGAATACGACTACTTGGATCCGATGCAATAAAAATGAGAGAAATAAAATGAGAGAGTTTTATTGGTGAAAACCCACACGGGCACCATAAGGTGATGGTAAGAAGAGAAATGAAAAATAAGAGAGTCTTGTTAGTAAAAACTCGTAAAGAGCACTATAAGGCGAGAAAAAAAATGAGAGAGGTCATCTCGTGAAAACCCGCAAAGGGCGCCCCTGATCGAAAAGAGGATCCTCACAGCCATCGGCACCGACAGAGTCCTGGCAAGGTTTCTCAATTTTGAGGAAAAAATTGTGATGAATTTCTGAGAGTCGGATGGTTTACACAAATCAGGCATCCAGTCCAAAAGGCATGTCATGTTCATTGAAGTCCTCATGTACTCCAGATAAGTCCTTCTTTCCTTTCCCCGAAAGGGACACTTGTTGTTTTAAACTCATTCTCCATTCCATTGTTTGTTTTCTTTGAATCCCTTTTGCTCTAACACTGTTCCGAAACTAAGACAAAGAAAGGATAGAAAGACTGATTTATAAGGTTCTCATTTGGTGCGAGCTAATGTGCAGAAAGGCACCCAGCCTCGTATGGGCATCAAGTCAACCCTGACTAGCCATGGCGGCCGATGCTTCGAAATCAAAACTCTTGGAAAGAGAAAATTAAATGGAGCGCCTATAAAGGCAAATGAAGTTGAAAAGGTTGAGTCCTACGTGGCTAACTGTCTCGGCAAAGAGTTGAAAAAAGCCAAGGCATCCCAAATTTGAAGTTGGGAGAAAGAAGCCAGAAAAGAAAAGCCAACGAAGGTGAAATAAAATTGGAAAAGGTTAAGTCCCACGCGACTAGCCGTTGCAGCAAAGTTTGAGGAGCCGAAAGTTCCCCAATGCTCCGGAGAAAAGAAAAGAAAAAAAATGATGAATATATATATATATATATAAAAAGAGAAATCAGAAGGAAAAGCCTACGAAGGCAAGATAAAGTCGAAAAGGTTGAGTTCCACCAACCAATCATCATGATAAAGTCTAGATAAGCTAGAGTTTCTCCAGAGTAAGAAAGGCAATCAGTATTCAGGAAGCAACTAGTTTCAGTTAAAAGGGCCGAGATCAAGTGATAAAAATAATCAAGGCCACAAAACCAACCACCGTTTCCAATTAACAATTGTTCTTTGTTTAAAAACATGAAACAGGTGCGATTCAAAGTAACCTTGTGAGAAGCAGGTGCAACCAAAGAGAAACTACGCAAGGGCTAGAAAGAGCTTTGCAGCAATAATAAATCCAAAAGGGAAGTCCCCTCCAAATTCTTTCCCGTATTCCATGAAATAAAGAACCAAAAAAAATGAACGTCACCAAACGTAAGATCCTTAAAATCTCCATTTTTCTGTTTTCAGCGTGCATCAATATTATTCACACCTCCCATTTTTGTAGCTTAACCTAAGTAGAACCTTTTTGCCTAGGGGATCCAGCTCATAGTTTTCGGGTAGAAGTACTCTTCGCTCAGGGTGTTTTACGTAGCTTAACCTAGGTAGAACCGTTTTGCCTAGGGGGATCCAACTCATAGTTTCCGGGTAGAAGTACTCTTTGCTCAGGGTGTTTTACGTAGCTTAACCCAGGTTGAACCGTTTCGCCTAGGGGGGTCCAGCTCATAGTTTCCAAGTAGAAGTACTCTTCGCTCAGGGTGTTTTACGTAGCTTAACCCAGGTAGAACCGTTTCGCCTAGGGGAATCCAGCTCATAGTTTCTGGATAGAAGTACTTTTCGCTCAAGGTGTTTTACGTAGCTTAACCCAGGTAGAACCGTTTCGCCTAGGGGGATCCAGCTCATATTTTTCGGGTAGAAGTACTCTTCGCTCAGGGTGTTTTACGTAGCTTAACCCAGGTAGAACCGTTTCGCCTAGGGGGATCCAGCTCATAGTTTCTAGGTAGAAGTACTCTTCGCTCAGGGTATTTTACGTAGCTTAACCCAGGTAGAACTGTTTTGCCTAGGGGGATCCAGCTCATAGTTTCCGGGTAGAAGTACTCTTCGCTCAGGGTGTTTTACGTAGCTTAACCCAGGTAGAACCGTTTCGCCTAGGGGGATCCAGCTCATAGTTTTCGGGTTGAAGTACTCTTCGCTCAGGGTGTTTTACGTAGCTTAACCCAGGTAGAGCCATTTCTCCTAGGGGGATCCAGCTCATAGTTTTCGGGTAGAAGTACTCTTTGTTCAGGGTGTTTTACGTAGCTTAACCCATGTAGAACCATTTCGCCTAGGGGGATCCAGCTCATAGTTTTCGGGTAGAAGTATTTTTCACTCAGGTTGTTTTACGTAGCTTAACTCAGGTAGAACTATTTCGCCTAGGGGGATCCAGCTCCTAGTTTTCGAGTAGAAGTACTCTTCGCTCAGGGTGTTTTACGTAGCTTAACCCAGGTAGAACCGTTTCGCCTAGGGGGATCTAGTTCGTAGTTCGGGTAGAAGTAATCTTCGCTCAGGGTGTTTTACGTAGCTTAACCCAGGTAGAACCGTTTCGCCTAGGGGGATCCAATTCGTAGTTCCGGGTAGAAGTAATCTTCGCTCAGGTTGTTTAATACAATTTAACTCAGATCGAACCTTTTTTCACCTAAAAGGATTCAACAGTTTATCAATAATACATGGTGCTAACACCCGATTCTATTTCCTTCTAGTAAGAGAAGGTACCAGCCCCTAATTACATTTCCTTTCAGTAGTACGGGATACCGATCCCTGGTTACACAATCATTCGTTACCAATTTTTATCTCTTTTAGCTAGTTTATACTACTATTTCTGTTTGACATTTCAATAAATTAGAGAATTTACAGATTTCTCTAATAACTCACAAAATTTTTCTAGTGCCAGACTGGGGCAAAAAAAATTTTTGTTCGTTTTTGTTTGTCTTTGATGGTTTTGCAGGCTCGGTCGTATAACACAAGTGAAGATTAAAGCTTACAGTTTCAGTTTCTCATCAGAAGGAAGAAGTCTTTCGATCACAGGATAGTTGGAGTTAACTTTGACAATGTGTCAGTAACCCAGCTTCTCAAGATTCATTTCTCCAATTTCAGATCAGGAAAGCAAGCAACTGAAATTGAGTCATAATCGTTTCTTCAAAGAGTATCAAAATCCAATCTAAGGTCAACGCAAGCGAGCAGGTCAAGAATCGAGATTTGACTCCAGAAGACGTATAGATAGGAATTTTGTACTCTTAGTTTGCAAACATATATAGTACTCTTCTCTTTTTCTTTTTTGATGTAAGAAATTTGTAACAGCAATAGCAACAGCGACAGCAATAGCAGCAACAGTCTTAACTCTAGTGTCTGGTAGTCCCATCTACCAAATATTTCCAGAATTACACTAACCTGATTCGTTTATAGCCAAGGATATGTAGGCAGCCTCAGAAGCAAGGTTTGATCACCTTTTTTTTCATAAAAAAATTGCTTCCATTGGAGTGACATGTGAGCAAAAATTAGCTATGGCATTCACTTTTCTTTGCACGAAAATTCTTCATGTTCTCAAGCAAAGAAGGGCAGCTGTGAACACCTAATTTTTGCACTATCCTAATGTTATTAGTGTTTTGTTATTTTAATTATTTTTCTCAATTTTTGTGACTTTAATTGCATATTTCCTATCATAAAATACTAAAAAAAAATAGTTCTTTCTTCATTTGTGCATTTTAAGAATTAACTATCTGTTCAGTTGGTGAATTAATCTAGTTAATTGATCATTAGAATAAGTTATTTAATTAATTTATTTGTGTAAAATTAGTTTAATAAGTAGGATTAAGGAAGAAATTTGGTCAAATTTGAAAGAAAAAGTGTCCAAGAGTGCAAGATAAAGGGCTGTCATTGAAAGGGTCTGAAACTACGTAGTTTTTCCTCAAAACTACGTCGTTTCACTAAATGAAACAAGATCAAATCATACCCATCCATTCCATCTTGATCCAATGGATCTCATTCACTCTTGACTTAGGTATTTAAAGCCTCAAAAATCTGAAAATTGTCCTCATTTTCACCTATAATTCTTTTCTCTCTCTCTCTTCACTCTCTCTACGCCGCCGCAGCTCCGCCCCCCCGTCGCCAGCCGGAAATCGCCGCTGCTGGCGGACCACCTCCAAACACCTCTAAATTCACACCATGTAATCTCCACAACTTCCTCCTTCCATATCTCCAAACCAAATCCTTCAAAAATCCCTCAAACTCCTTGAATCTTAGATCTAGGAAACTTTCCCGTCACTTTTTTGCCCAAATTCTTGAAGCTCAAACCACTACCACCCCACAATACTTACATCAATGGATAGAGCTCCTCAAGACCTAGCTATTGATTCCAATTTCACCCTGAAAATCCGGCCAAATTCCGGCGACCTCCCCGAACACCCTCTTTTGGCATATCACCATTTTCCGGCCACTTGAATTATAAAATGGTAAAAATCCTATTATTTTTCGTGGCTGATTTTTTTTATTTTATTTTTATTTTTCAGATTTTATTTTGTCTATTATTAATTATTTTAGCATTAGTTTTTGAAGTTTGAAATGTTAAATTTTCTGTTTTTGCACTTGTTGAAGTAGTAAAATAGTTTTGTATTGATAAAAGTGAGGTAGTGAAAAATACTTAAGAGTATATGGTACTTGTTGGGTTGTTTATTTGCTGCTGAAGACTCTTTGAGTACAACACTCAAAAGTCAAATTGTTTGGTAAGAAAATGTAGATCTTTGGACAGTGTTTGAATAAAAGTCTATCTTTGAATAGTAGATAGCAGATTTGTTTGAAATACTTGACAAGATTTGAACCAGAAAGTCTGGCCTTTTGAATTTAAGAGCAGATTTTGTAGAAAAATCTGTCAAAAAGATTGATTTTTATTTTTTTGAAATAGCTGGTTGTTTTGATATATAGGGGGGACTCCATCACATTTGAGAGGAGCTTTTGATAATTGCTTTGGACACACAAAAAAGAGAAAAAATCAGTAGCTATAATATCCCTTAGCAGCTTTTGTGAGTTGATTCTTAAGTGAAAAACTTGTTTAAGAAAAATAGAGTAGTCTTGAAAGATTTTCCTGGAGTTACATAATTCTACTGTTTTGCTGGGGAATTTCTAGTTTATTACCTTGGGTGTGAATCTGTCGGTTGTCGCTGTCTTTTGCTATTGTTGCTGCCCATTTAATTGTTTTGCTGTTGATTTTGGAAAGAGCTGACTCTGTTGTATTTGTTCTTCTTTCTGCTGTCCAGGTAATTTTCGGACCATGTAAACTCATAAAATCGAGTTGGAATGAAAGATAATGACGCTGGTAAATATTAGTAGCTTCATCCTTCTATTGTAATTCATTTTTATGTGCTCTTGAATGTTTGATAATGTTATAACGATATGTTAGTTAATTAAATTGTGTTAAGCATCTTTAATTATTTTTATTTTTGCAAAGCATTAGATATAATTCCACTGGCATTTGGTTGTCTGAAAGGAGCATATATATATTAAAATTTGAACCCTTGTAGCCATGTTTGTCTCATTGTTGTCACCAAGCTAAGTTTTTATTATTATTATTATTATTATTATTATCTTTTAGAGTTCCAATAATCTTTTTTTTATCTCTTAAACAATACTTATTTAGTAAGGTAGTTAAGCTGTAGATTAGAAAGACAATCTGTAAACTTATTTTTGTAAACAGTTGGTTGCGAATTGCAAATAGCAAGATAGGGTCAAATCTGTAACATAGCTTTAAAAGGCCATATCTGCAGATTTAAAGTCCAAAAGCATATGGGCATTTTGGATTTTGTCTTGGACATGAGCCCATTTGACTCCATTAACCACTAATGTAAGTTTCATTCAACTAGAGATCATATAAGGCTTTTGTGGATACATAGTGAAGGTTTTTGGTTCCAGGTAGGCAATGTTTGGTCTAAGTAGGTTCCATCTTCCCTTAAGCACTTCTTTTGTTTCATTTTGGCACACATTCACTTGACTTTTTGAGTCTTTTCACTTCTTTCTAAGGAATTAGAGAGACACACTGTCACTCTTTCTTATACATTTCAAATCTTTTCTCCTTTCTCAACTTTCTACACCTTTCATTCTTTGCTTTTCCTGAATCCCTTTTTATTCAATTCTACATTGAGCATTCTTTTTGTTTTTTTTTGCTTTTCTTTCTTTTTCATTGCCTTTCCTTTTCTTCATTTAATATCTTTTTACCACTTTGTTGCCATCCTCGTCTTTCCCTCCAAACTTATACTTTTTCCATGTGCTAAGGAAAGGTCGGGCGCCAAGAGAGGGTATCTTTTAGAATGGGTAAAGGCTCGTATCATGGTTCTTGAAGGAAAAAGGTCTAAGGCTCAAAAGGGTTGACTAGGGATTTTATCATTGGTAGGGTATGGAAGTGTTCAAGCTATCATTTGGATCAAGGAGAGCCTATAATCATGTCTCAAGTCAAAATTCACTCAGGATTTCGCCTCAACAAACATTTAGGGCAAGTTCTAGACCAATGGCTCGGGACTTGGACTTGCAATGTAATTTCTCACCACACAAGCTATGGGATCGCTAAAGACACAAAGTCGGGGTCCCACAACGACCTTAGATAAGATTTTAGCACACAATGGTCCCGAAAAATCACTTGATGATTATAGGTCAACACAAGAGTCTCAAGGTCACGAATTTCACCATCCTAAACACAACAATTTATTTTTGACCATGAGATCAAAGGCAAATGTACTAGGCCCAAGTGAAGCTTTGCTTGAGGAACCCTTAACCTAACTACTAACAAGCAAAAAAAATGGACTCAAACCCTTAAGAAAGTTCTCACGCCATCCATCATTGGGAAGAGACACCCGGTTCACACAAACTACACCTTTGGAAAGAAACGTGGCATTAAGAAAACTAAAGGCTTATTGAGAACGTTCAAAATAAGAAGCTACGAACATAAATAAGAAGCTACAGAAAAGAAAAATGTGGAAAGTAAGATGAATATTTACAAGAGGGGATTTAATCGAATATACAATAGAGGGGATGAATATATAAAATATAACATAAACTTTATATACAGGCCCAAAGTAAAAAAGTACGAAAAATGTAAAGAAGTGCTAAAATTATATACATACCAAAGATGAAAAACAAAGAAAGCATAAAAATTGTCAAATATATACAATCATACAACAAATCAATATAGGGCCTACCCCCTCAAATGAAAGATGGCATTGTCCTCAATGACAACTAAACCAAATAAGCACCAAAATAAAAGGGAAAAGGATATAGAGACTCCATATGGCCCATCTGTTTGCATGGGATCCTAAGTGATCCCTGGGTCCTCAATATGCTCAGGAACCTCAGACTGGTTCCCTATGGCCTGCTGCTCTGCTGCTGGGACCTGGACCTGGACGGGCTCCTGGGCTGCATCTTGTGGCTAACTAGAGGAGGTCTCCAGTGGGTCTGCCAACTGGATGACTGCATCATCTGCTCGGGGAATCATCCTTTTTCCTCTTGGGCGGCCTCTAGGACTGCTCTGGCTGGGAATGAGCTGATGGCACCAGGTCCTGTAGCAATAAGTCCAAAGGCAGATGATCTGCCTTCATCTTGTCAACCTCAACCCTCATCTCCTTTACGGACTCATTGGAAGCCCGCATCTTTCTCATCTTCATAGCCTCCCTAGCAAGCTCCTTAAGAGCTTTCCCATGAGACTCCACAACATCCATAAGAACCTTCTGTATGTCAAGGATTTTCTTCTGGTTGTCCAGAATATCCTTGAGGGCGTCCTCAATAAACTGTGGGACCTGTGGAGGTAGAGGTGTCGACTGAGCTGCTACGGTAGATATGAGGACAGACAACTTGGATGAAGCTGTCTGCATCCAGTTGTTGATACTGAGAAGAGCCTGGCTCAGTCAGTGTGCAGTCATTGGGTAAGCTCGGGAATAGGGTATATCTGGATCTGCCGAAGTGGATGGACCGGGGGGAATGTCCGCTGAGGTGGAGGCAGGCTGAGTAGGAGCCACTACCATAACTATCTCTTCAGACTGTACAGTTGGAGAAGTGATTGTTCCCTTGAAGTTCTTGCCTTTTGGGTTGTCATCATGCTACATATTGTACCATGAGAACGGGGCCTTCACTTTTACCTTGATATCAAATGGCCTCTTTTCAACTTTTAGGTCCCTGAAGTACATAGTCAAGAAGCTAAGGAAGGGGTAGTTTCTGTCACCCTCACTGATTACCTGCGTAATTACCCGAGACATTACCTTCCCGACATTGATCGGGTACCCAGCCATGATCGATGCCACCAAAACTGCCCGGTGAAGAGGGAGGGAGTTGTCATGAGTAGTGGGGTCCAATCTTCTGCCTACAAATGTTTCCCACCCCTTGGCCTCGAAGTTCAAACTTCTTCTCAAAATCTTTACGCCCCCATTCAACCAATCAGGGGTGGTACCTGGGATTTCCAGACACTGCGCCAACTAGGGATGGACTCCTCACCTAATTCCATCTTCACCAAATACAGCGACTCATCCTCCTCATCAAAGCCCAAGTAGTCATTTATGGTTTTCCCATCGAATAGCACTTTCAAGTTGCGCACCTTGGTCACTTTGGTGCCCTTCTTGATGTGAGCAACATTGGGGTAGAATTCCTTAACTAGGTGGTCGTTTGCGTCTTCACAATTGTTTAAGAAATACTCCCAGCCCACTCTCTCTCTAAACTACCTTATCACATTGGGGTTGTGAGGAAAAAGGTCTCTATCTACAAAACTTCCGGAATTAATTTCCTTACAGGCCACCATTCTCTGAATTTATGGTAGGCCACCTCGCTCACAAAGCGGTCTTGCCATACCTCTGGGTTTCTAGTTCGTTCTACCCCGCCAACCTGGGGCTCACACCCTTCTCCTACTACCTCTTCTTCTCCTACTGCACCCTCTCCGGATAATGAAGTTGTGGGAGAGGTGGAGTATTCATCCCCATTGCCTTTAGCTGAGACCTCAGATAACCCAGAAGATACATTTACTAATGTTTGGGCACCGGGGGAAGGTGGAGGAGTATCTCTTAGTTTGTTTCTCTCTGGCTAGTCAAAGATGTACTCTGGGATTGAGTTTGAAGATATATCCCGGGAGGGCTCGTATTCACTCCAGATTGGTCAATGGCCCTATCAGCAGCTTTAATGATCTTCCTCATATTTTTAATATTTTGCCGGGCTTGAGGAGTCAGTCTTATCATTTTCTATTTCCCTCCCTGGGAGGATTCACCTCGACCAGCTTGTTTAGAACCCTTGCCTCTTTGTTTCACCATTGTCTGCAAAAAACATCCATTAGGTTTGTTAGTATCAGTAAAAGTAATTAAGTTGCAGCTATTACATAGTGTGTACCGCACAAAATGTAGTGCGGCAACACAGAGGCCAATGTGGACCGCACAAAATGCCAATGCGGTCCGCACAAAGGTGGGATTCATACTACCCACTCTCTGAACAAATGCTCTGCGGACCGCACAAAATGGTAATGTGGTCCGCATTGAGGCACCACGGACCGCACAAAATGCAATGCAGCCGCGGTCCTCGAAGATCAAGTTTCAGGACTTTCAGCAATGCGGTCCGCACAAAATGTCATTGCGGACCGCACAAAATCCACTACGGTCCGCACTGAATACCCAGAAGCAGAAATAACCTAGGGTTCGAAGGAATTTTAATTTAAATCCAATTTTATACATAATAAGGATCCCTAAGTGGTTGCCCAGGATTTTTAACTACCTAATCCTATCTTAAACAATAAATTAACTACCCTAACCTAACAAATTGAAAGAAATACGGGAAGAACAGAATAATAGACAAGAAAAACAAAAAGTAAAGGAAAAATAACAAAATTAAAACAGTTAAAAAGAATTTAATGTTACCAGATGTGAGAAGAACTGAATATTAACAATTCCAAACAGTTAATTACGAGCAATAGAAAAGATGAACAGTGATTTTATGAGTTCTAAGAGTCAAGAGATCGAAAAGTGTAAAAAAGGAGGGCCTGAGGTCCTATTTATAGAAAAGGACTTGGGGCCCAGCTTACCAACCCAATGTGGACTGCACAAAATGGCAATGCGGTCCACATTGCTCAAAGTCATGAGGTACAGACCAAGGCAGCCACTACGGTCTGCACTAAATGTACTGCGACCACAGTAGACCACCGCGGACAGCACAAAATGCAATGCGGCCGCGGTGGTAAACTTCAGAGATCTGTTCATTTCATCCATCATCTGTGGGGTCGCACTAACTTTTTGTGCCCTCCCCCCTCCCCCCGCGCTGAGTTCTTTGTGGCCGCACACAATGTAGTGCGGTCCGCATTGAAAACTTCAGAAACTTGACAATTTTTTCATCGCGTCCTACACTGCATCAACACAAACCTGTAACATCTCACAACCAGCCAGTCCAAAAATAAATTCAATCCTACAATGAAAAACAAAGAAAAACAAGAAGAAAAACACATGGGTTGCCTCCCAAGAAGCGCCTGATTTAACATCGCGGCATGACGCAGGTTACCATCACATCATTTGAGGTGAAGAAGTGCCACCACGTGGGTGTCATCAATTTTTCCCAAGTAGTGCTTGACCCTATGCCTATTCACTCTGAAAACTTCCCCATTTTTGTTCTTTAAATCAAGTGCACCAAATGGGATCACACACACCACTTCAAAAGGTCCACTCCATTTTGACTTAAGCTTTCCTGAAAACACACGTAACTGAGAATTGAACAAGAGAACCAAATCACCCACTTTGAACTCTTTGCTACGAGCATATTTATCATGAAGGTACTTCATCTTGTCCTTGTACAAGTAAGAACTGTAGTAGGCATTGAATCGGAATTCATCAAGTTCATTAAGCTGCTATACACGAAGAATGGCTGCAACATCCCATTCAAGATTTAGCTTCCTCAAAGCCCACATGGCCTTGTGCTCTAATTCAACCGGTAGATGGCATGCTTTCCCAAACACCAACCGAAACGGAGACATTAAATTCAATCCTACAATGAAAAACAAAGAAAAACAAGAAGAAAAACACATGGGTTGCCTCCCAAGAAGCGCCTGATTTAACATCGCGGCACGACGCGGGTTACCATCACATCATTTGAGGTGAAGAAGTGTCACCACGTGGGTGTCATCAATTTTTCCCAAGTAGTGCTTGACCCTATGCCCATTTTTGTTCTTTAAATCAAGTGCACCAAACGGGGTCACACACACCACTTCAAAAGGTCCACTCCATTTTGACTTAAGCTTTCCCGAAAACAGACGTAACCGAGAATTGAACAAGAAAACCAAATCACCCACTTTGAACTCTTTGCTACGAGAATATTTATCATGAAGGTACTTCATCTTGTCCTTGTACAAGGAAGAACTGGAGTAGGCATGGAATCGGAATTCATCAAGTTCATTAAGCTGCTACCCATGAAGAATGGCTGCAACATCCCATTCAAGATTTAGCTTCCTCAAAGCCCACATGGACTTGTGCTCTACTTCAACCGGTAGATGGCAAGCTTTCCCAAACACCAACCGAAATGGAGATATACCAATCAGGGTCTTGTAAGTAGTCCTATAAGCCCATAGAGCGTCGTCTAACTTCTTTGACCAATCGATCCTATTAGCATTGATCGTCTTTGACAATATGCTTTTGATTTCTCTGTTGGATACCTCAACTTGACCACTTGCTTGAGGATGATAGGGAGTAGAAACTTTGAGATTGACACCATACTTTACAAGCAAAGTGTCAAAAGCTCTATTGCAAAAATGAGACCCCCTATCATTTATGATTGCACGAGGAGTACCAAACCTTGTAAAAATGCTCTTCTTGAGAAATGCAACAACACTTCGGGCCTCATTGTTGGGCAAAGCCACGGCTTCAACCCACTTTGAAACATAGTCCACCGCCACAAGAATGTATGTGTTCCCACATGAGCTAACAAATGGGCCCATAAAATCAAAGCCCCATACATCAAAAATATCAACCTCAAGAATGGTATTGAGAGGCATCTCATCGTTCTTCGAAATTCTACCCACTCTTTGACATTCATCACACCTCTTCACTAGTTCGCTTGCATCTTTGTACAAAGTTGGCCAATAAAACCCACAATTATGAACTTTGGAAGCCATCCTCACCCCGCCATGATGGCCACCATAGGGAGAGGAATGACAAGCCTCCAAGATACTCAATTTCTCTTCCTCCGGGACACTACTTTGGATCACACCATCCGTGCAAATCTTGAACAAGTATGGCTCATCCCAATAGAAATCAAAACTATCCCGTTTGAGCTTCTTTCTTTCGTTAGAAGAGAGCTCACACGGGATTATACCAGTCACAAGGAAATTAGCAACATCCACAAACCATGGCATACCATTCATCGACACCAAAAGGAGTTGTTTGTCGAGAAATGAATCATTGATCTCTAGGCCATCACAAGGCCTCCCCTCCTCCTCCAAGCGGGACAAGTGGTCCGCCACTTGGTTCTCACTATCCTTCCGGTCCACAATCTCTAAATCAAACTCTTGAAGTAACAAGACCCACCACATCAGTCTAGCTTTGGAGTCCTTTTTCGTCATCAAGTACCAGAGTGCGGCATGGTCGGTATGGATTATGACCTTGGCACCCATGAGATACAGCCAAAATTTCTCTATTGCGAACACAATAGCCAAAAGTTCTTTCTCGGTCATCGTGTAGTTCACTTGAGCATCATTCATTGTCTTGCTCGCATAGTACACCGGATGAAACATTTTGTTCACTCTTTGACCCAAAACCGCCCCAACCGAAACATCGCTCGCATCACACATGGGCTCAAAGGGCAAGCTCCAATTAGGTGCGGTAATGATAGGAGTGGTGGTCAACTTATGCTTGAGAAGTTCAAAGGCTTGCATACATTTGTCATCAAACACGAACTTAGCATCTTTTTCCAACAACTTGCACAAAGGATTCACTACTTTTGAGAAGTCTTTGAAAAATCTCCGGTAGAACCCCGCATCCCAAGAAAACTTTGAACTCCCTTGACACATGTTGGGGGAGGAATCCTTGAAATCACATCAATTTTTGCTTTGTCTACCTCAATACCATGCTTTGAAATTTTATGCCCAAGAACTATGCCCTCTTCCACCATAAAGTGGCGTTTCTCCCAATTGAGAACAAGATTAGTTTCTTCACAACGGGCCAAAACTCCATCAAGATTCTTCAAGCACTCATCAAATGAATCACACACAACACTAAAGTCGTCCATGAACACCTCCAAAATGTCTTCCACCATATCGGTGAAAATGGCCATCATACACCGCTGAAATGTAGTCGGTGCATTACACAACCCAAAAGGCATCCTAGAGAAAGCAAAGGTTCCATATGGACAAGTGAATGTGGTCTTCTCCTGATATTATAGAGCAATCAAGATTTGGTTGTACCCAGAATACTCATCCAAGAAATAGTAGAAGGCACATCCAGCAAGTCGGTCTAACATCTGATCAAGAAAAGGCAAAGGAAAGTGATCTTTACGGGTCACTTTATTCAACTTGCGGTAATCCATGCATACCCTCCAATCGGTGACGGTTCTGGTAGGAATCAACTCATTTTGTGAATTTGCAACCATGGTCATGCCACCCTTCTTCAGTAAACATTGCACCGGTGAAGTCCAAGAGCTATCAGAGATGGGGTACACAACCCCGACATCCAACAACTTGATCACCTCCTTTTTCACAACTTCTTGCATTGCTCGTTCAAACTCCTTTGATATTCCAAGGAGGGTTTTGCATCATCTTCCAGAATAATCTTGTGCATACAGAATGCGGGGCTTATCCCCCGAATATTAGCTAAAGTCCATCCAATTTCCCTTTTCCGCTTTTGAAGCACCGCCAATGTGGCATCAGCCTGCATGTTAGTAAGACAAGAGGAAAAAATAACTGGAAAAGTAGAATTTGAGCCTAAGAACTCATACCTAAGGTGTGGAGGCAGTGGTTTCAACTCCAACACCGGAGGCTCCTCAATTGAAGGTTTTGTTGGTGGAGTCTTCCTATTTTCAAGGTCCAAAGACAATTTCCTAGGCTCATAAGAGTAAGAGCCCATTCCATGTAAAGCATTCACGCACTCCACTCGGCCCTTATCATCATTGACATCAAGATTCAACAATACGGCTTCAAATGGGTCCTCCACATTGATCATTGCACTGGTATCATCAATTATCACTGTTGTGACAAGGTCCACAAAAGAGCACACCTCGGTACTGTTGGGCTGCTTCATTGATTTGTACACACAAAAGACCACCTTTTCATCACCCACCCGGAATGTGAGTTCCCCTGCTTCCACATCAACTAAGGTTTTCCCCATAGCAAGGAAAGATCTCCCTAAAATGATAGGAACTTCATAATCCACCTCACAATCCAAGATCACAAAGTCAGCTGTCAAAATAAATTTGTCCACCCGGATAAGAACATCATCAATAATATCCAATGGTCTCTTTATCGTTCTATCTGCCATTTATAATCTCATGGAAGTCGGCCTCGGTTGCCCAATACCCAAAGTTTTAAAAACCGAGTAGGGCATCAAATTGATACTAGCCCCCAAATCTCATAGAGCCTTAGCAAAATCTGCACTCCCAATGGTGTAAGGAATGGTGAAAGCACCAGGATCTTTAAGCTTCGGGGCCATTGAATGCACTATTTCACTAACTTGGTGAGTCGTCTTTATAGTTTCACAATTCATAGACCGCTTATTTGTTACCAAGTCCTTCATGAATTTAGCATAGCCCGACATTTGTTCAAGAGCCTCCACCAAAGTCACATTGATGGATAAGCTCTTCATCATGTCAATGAACTTTTTAAACTGATTCTCATTTTTCTGCTTTTCGAGCCTTTGAGGATAAGGTGGAGGTGGCCTTGGCAAAGGAGCCTTGGATTTAGGCACAACCAGCTCCGGCATGTCTATTATGTGTTCCCTAGACGGGTTCACATTATTTTGAGTTTCCACCTCCACATCTTGAATATCAATCCTCACTTCTTCATTCACATTTTCAACCGCCAAAGGAACTTCATCTTCTTGCAACTCAACATCATCATCCACAATTTGCTTTTGTTTGGAGGCATGCACATCACCGCCTCTCCCACATCTTGTTGTTACCACCATAACATGATTGTTCCCACCCTTCGGGTTCACTACCGTATCACTTGGTAGAGAACCATTAGGGAGTGTATTCAAGGACTAAGAGATTTGGCCTAACTGAACCTCCAAATTTCTGATTGAGGTATTGTAGGAAGCCAACTGCGCATCAGAATCTGCATTTTTCTTCATCATTGTTCGAACATCATTTCAGTTTTACTCATATCATTTCTAGAATAACTAGGACCTTGAGATGGAAATGGGGGTGTATTGTTCGGTTGTTGGTACATTAGGGGCCTTTGAAAGCCTTGTCCCCGATTTTATTGGTTTTCATTGTTCCATCCACCTTGATTGTTGTTACCACCCCAATAGTTGTTGTTACCATTCCAATTTCCTTGGTTGTTTTGATTGTTGTTCTGATTGCCCTAGTTGTTGTTTTGGTTGTTGTTCCCCCAATTACCATTGCATTGTTGTTGATTGTCCCAATTGCCTTGGGGTCTCCATTGTTGTTGGTTGGAAGAATGGTCTCTTTGGCCTTGATAATTATTCATGTATTGCACCTCTTCACATTGTTCATCATAACCATCATTTTGAAATCCACCACAATCATTGTCAAAGTGCTCTAAATTCCCTTGGTTCTGTTGACCTCTTTGTCTTCTTTTGTTGACAAGCATATTAACACCCTCCATGGCATTCACTTGGCGAGGATTTTGAACTTGTTACAACTGTGCCTTCACTAGTTGGTTCATTGTAGTTGTCAATTCAGCAATATCCTGCCCATGATCATGTAATTCTTTATGCAAATGTGTAACCGTGGGGTCACCTTGGGGAACATTGGCTCTACTTTGCCAAGCGGAAGAAGTGTCAGTCATCTCATCAAGAATGTCACAAGCCTCATCATAAGACAGCTTCATGAAGTTGCCCCCAGCAAGTTGGTTCACTATGCATTGGTTTGTACTGTTAATACCCCGGTAGAAAGTCTATTGGATCATCGCCTCGGTCATATCATTGTTTGGGCATTCCTTCACTATTGTTCTATAACGCTCCCAAATCTCATGCAAAGGTTTCGTGGGCTCTTGCTTGAACGCCAAGATCTCATCTCTCAATGCATCCATAAGCCCCGATGAGAAGAATTTCACAATAAACTTATCCGCCAACCCATCCCAAATAGTGATGGAATGGTTGGGAAGTCGCCCAAGCCAATCAAGTGCTTTCCCCCTAAGTGAAAATGGGAAGAGTCTCAACCGAAGTGCATCCTCGGACACATTTGTTTGCTTGCTCCCCCAACATGTATCCATGAACCCCTTGAGATATTTGTAAGCATTTTGATTTGCAGCGCCAGTGAAATACCTACGCTGCTCTAGCAAAGTCAGCATCACATTGGTTATTTGAAAATTGTCCGCCCAGATTCATGGTGGGACAATAGCACTTGCATAGCCTTGGTTCGGAAGCACTCTAGGAGCCACTCTTGTAGGTGGCGGAGGAGGGTATAGAATATTTTCATTTGCATTAGCATTGTCCTGGCGGCCTCTACGTTGTCCTTGAGGTACAAGAGGCACCTCATCATCTCTGACGTCATCTACCTCCTCCCCCGCAATCACATTTCCAAGAGGGTCATTGGCGTTGTTTGCTGCCATTTGGTACCTGAAGTTGTGACACACACAAATTAGTAACAAAGAAGGAAAGAAGAGCAATACACAAAACTATTTAGATAGATAGCCAAAACTGTTAGCTCCCCGATAACGGCGCTAAAAAGTGATCGAGGCCAACCCTGCACTACTATTGAGTAGCGAGAGAGGGTCGAAGAAGCTTTTACCTGATTAAGGTCGGGATCGATTTCCACAGGGAGCTAGAAGTTGGAGTCGGGTGTATATCTAATCGAGAGTTGTGTATGTGTTCCAAATTGCACTTCTAAACATTTTTGGGGTTTGATTTACTTCTAATTATATAAACTACAATGTGCAATTAAACTAGAATAAGCTAAGAGTAAACTATTGCGAGTTGTTCAAATGGTTAAAAGGCAGGGTAGTGACTTTTGCCTAGGTGGTCAATTGACGGGTACTTGAGTCTAAGGCATGATTGACATATTTGGGGGGTATGATATAACTGTGGCACGATTCTACCCACTCTACACCTCTCGGTGGTTCGAGTGATTTTTCCCGAATTGACTTTCTCAAGACCAATTGGGTATGCAAATTTGCACAAACAATCAAGGTTCAAGCCAGGTATTACTATCTCTAGGTTTAACCCTTTAATTGGCGCTATCAATCTCTTGAGTACGCCCCAGCTCCTTGTTGGACCAATTTCAGAGACTTAGGCTCTCTTTCTTAAGAAGAGTCAAAGTCAACTAAACACAAACTAGTGTTTGCAACCATCAATTCAGCAATTAAACATGAAATTAGCCCAAATATCAAACACACATAGTCAATCTAGCCCTAAAACACAAGACCCATCAATTACCCACACTAAGGTTGAGCCACAACCCCAGCTTATGGGTTTAGCTACTCATAATTAGAGAAGAAACAAAGAAATAGATGAATAAAAACTCATATTAATTAATTGCTAAGATAAACTAGAATATTCAATGTTTAAATGAAGCTAAAATTGCCCAAAATATCTAAAATCACGGAAGTCACGAGCGAAGCTTAGTACATAAACTATCTGATAAACTAAAAATGAGAAAAGAAGTTATTTATACTAAGCTGAAAAATCTGGACAAAAATACCTCTGTGGGGCTAGTGCGGACCACACAAAATCACGTGCAGCCACACTAAGGCTCTTGACTTAAAACTCCAGCTTTGAACTCGCGCAATGCGGACCGCACAGAATCGAGTGCGGCCGCGGTGGCTTCTAGTGCCGTTCGCGTGAAATGGAGCGTGAACCGCATTGGACTTCAAACTTGGAACTGGCACTGCTCTGAACTCTGGCTTTGCGGACAGCACTAAATCGAGTGCGGACGTGGTGAACTCAATGCGGACCGCACAAAACCCACTGCGGCCGCAATGCATGTTGGCCTGGAAATGCATACTCTCTGAACATCACTTGTGCGGACCACACAGAATGGTGTGCAGTTGCACTTGCCTTGTTTTGCCTGAGCTTTGTCTTGTCTTGGTACTTGTGCAAGTTTCACTCCTTTTTGAGCTGATCTTTGACATTTTGTCACCTTATTGATCAAACCTGCAATCAAGCACAACTTGTGAACCTTTGGGACTATTTTGTACACATTTCTATTCAAAACTTAAGCAAGAAGGAGTATAACATGTTTCAAAATCCCTAGTTATCAGTCACCTCTATGGCGCGGACCGTATTACCCTCTCGAGCAACCAGTGCCACATCTAGATCAAGCTTTTCACCAAGCTGATACAATATGGGGGACTACAAAAGAGGAAGCATTAGCTGGGTTAAAGAATATGTTCTTGGAAGATGAAGACATGGACTGCAGTGCCATAATTGAGGAGGAGGAGGAAGAAGGCCTCACTATTCAAACCGTGAAGAAGGGAGCTGTTCTCAGGAACTGGACTGCCACACCGTCCGGGCCCGCCGAGTCCCTGGGTAGCTTGGCAGCTTTTATTTCTATAGCCATTCTAGGCATTTAAGATTTTCAGTAATTTTGATTTAAAGACTTACTTGTTTCAAAATAAATGCTCGATTCATCGAGCCACACTTGTCTAGATGTTGTTTAATTTTAGTTAAATGCATTTGCTCTTTATTATTCATTACTATTTTCTACACTTTTTCTTTCTACAACATTATTATTACTTTTTCTGATGAACTGGTGATTGTGAGATGTAATGAGGCAACGCAACATGAGAATAGTGATTCAGATGAAGAAGATGAGATACCCGAGGAAGTTGTCAGGGAAGTTGATAACTTTGAGAATAAGCCTAAGTCCAATCTGGACAAAACTGAAGCAGTAAATTTTGGGGATGCCGCGACCATCAAGGAGACTCGCATTAGCATTCACTTGTCACCAGCAGAAAAGGAAGAGTACAACCATTTCCTAAAATAATATGAGGACATTTTCGCATGGTCATATGATGACATGACCTATTTGAGCACGTCCATAATGGCTCACAAGTTGCCTACTAATCCCATGTGTCTGCCAGTGAAGCAGAAACTCAGAAAGTTTAAACCAAGAAAGTCATCGCAGACTTTGCAAAGATCGTATTGTTTGCCGATTCAGAGTTCCCAAGTCCATTATTACTGATAATTCCGCCAATCTCAATAGTGATCTGATGAAAGCCATGTGTAAAACTTTCAAAATCAAGCCCAAGAATTCCACTGCCTACAGACCTCAGATAAATGGAGCCGTAGAAGCCGCCAACAAAAACATCAAGAAGATACTAAGGAAGATGGTAGAGACCACAAACAATGGCATGAGAAGCTACCTTTTGCTTTGTTGGATACCGCACTACAGTTCGCACGTCAACCGGGGCAAATCCCTACATGCTGGTTTATGGTACCGAAGCTGTCATTCCAGCCGAGGTAGAGATTCCTTCTTTAAGAATCATACAGGAAGCTGAACTCAGCGATGCAGAGTGGATAAGGAGCCGCTATGAACAATTGGACCTTATCGATGGAAAGAGAATGAATGCAGTATGTCACGGTCAGTTTTATCAGAACAGAATGTCCAAAGCTTTCAACAAAAGGGTCAAACCAAGGTAATTTGCACCAGGACAGTTGGTGCTGAAGAAGATTTTCCTACATCAAGATGAAGACAAAGGAAAATTCTCTCCCAACTGACAAGGTCCTTACATAGTTCACAGGGTGCAGACAAGTGGAGCACTCATTGTAGAGATGGATGGAGAAATCTGGCCAAAACCAATCAATTCAGATGCAGTCAAAAGATACTATGCTTACATTATTTACATTTCCTCATCTGATGTAATTGAACTACGCTTGACCTGATTCCCGTTTAAGAGGGTATAAGTAGGCAGTCTTAAGGGATCGGTCATATCATAATAAAATTTCCATTTTCCCCAAAGTCGGAAACTAGGGCAGGACCCTTAAAATTCTAGAGAAGGTCCAGCCAACGCCAACATATGTCAGACCGTTAGAAATCGGTTAAGAAACTGGGGCAGAATTTTGAGAAGGATTCTCAAAATTCCGGAGAAGGTTCAACAAGGATCATTACCTGCAAACAGTAGAAGGATCATCTACCAAACTGGGGCAGAATTTTGAGGAAGACCCTCAAAATTCTAACATGAGAAATCTGCAATGTCTCAATGTGTTGCAGCCACTAGTTCATCTAAAAATCACTTGATATATCAATATGTCTCTAAAATGACTCTATTTTTATCAATAAATTCACATTTTTCAAAAAAACTTTATTTCCGTAACAGTCAGGTGTTACCTAGGGAAACTTGAAAAGGCCTCCAGAATGGAGCAAAGCAAGGCTAGCAGATAGAAGCACGAACCAATATCCCCTCACAAAACTTACAATTTTTCTTTGAATGCAGGCATATTTGACATAGCGATAGCATTCACAAATATGCATACATAAAGCAAATTCTCTATCGATCTGGCCATCAGACACCGAATATATCTCCAGCTAAGAAATATAATACTCTTATTTGCTACTTGCTCTTTTCATGGGACTAAGCCTAGTACTGCATATTTGCATGAGGCTAATCCTTGCCTCCATATCTGCATGAGGCTAATCCCTGCCTCCATATCTTCGTGAGGTTAATCCCTGCCTCCATATTTGCATGAGGCTAATCCCTGACTCCATACTTGCATGAGGCTAATCCTTGCCTCCCTATCTGCATGAGGCTAATCCCTGCCTCCATATCCCTTCCTCCATACTCGCATGAGGCTAATCCTTTACTCCATATCTGCATGAGACTAATCCCTGCCTCCATACTTGCATGAGGCTAATCCTTGCCTCTCTATCTATATGAGGCTAATCTCTACCTCCATATTTGCATGAGGCTAATCCCTTCCTCCATATATGCATGAGGCTAATCCTTACCTCCCATATTTGCATGAGGCTAATCCTTGCCTCCCCATTTGTATGAAGCTAATCTCTGCCTCCCTATTTGCATGAGGCTAATCCATGCCTCCATATCTTGCATGAGGTTAATCCCTGCCTCCATATTTGCATGAGGCTAATCCATGCCTCCATATCTGTATGAGACTAATCCTTGCCTTCATACTTGCATGAGGCTAATCCTTGCCTCCCCATTTGCATAAGGCTAATATCTTCCTTCTATTTGCATGAGACTAATCCCTGCCTCCATATCTTGAATGAGGCTAATCCCTGCCTCCATATTTGCATGAGGCAAATCCTTGCCTCCCCATTTGCATGAGGCTAATCCCTGCCTCCCCATTTGCGTGAGGCTAATCCCTGCCTCCCTATTTGCATGAGGCTAATCCCTACCTCCATATCTTGCATGAGGCTAATCTTTGCCTCCATTTGTATAAGGCTAATCCCTGCCTCCCTATTTGCATGAAGCTAATCCCTGTCTCCATATCTTGCGTGAGGCTAATCCCTGCCTCCATATTTGCATGAGGCTAATCCTTGTCTCCCCATTTGCATGAGGCTAATCCCTGCCTCCCTATTTGTATGAAGCTAATCCCTGCCTCCATATTTGCATGAGACTAATCCCTGCCTCCACATTTGCAAGAGGCTAATCCTTGCATCCACATTTGCACGGGACTAAGCATTGTCCCTCCTTACATAATATTGCTCTATTCTGGTACTATCCGTTGTTTTTCAATCGGGCTAAGCCCTGCCATGCATTTCACAAGACTAAGCCTTGTCTTGGTAACATCATATTATTGCATCTCATGGGCTAAAATATTTCCAATCTATCCAAAGGCATCATAGTCTAAAAGGCATCATCCTCATAGCCGGAAGACAACATGCCATGGCCTGAGGATCCCTCAAATTTGCATATCATTATTCAAAGGCGTCATGGTTCGGAGGTGCCATCTGCATGGTCCGAGAACACCATTCCATGGCTTACGAATCCCTCATTAAACAATTCATGGCCCAGGACATCATTGTCCGAGGACGTCATCCTTAACCGTCCAAAGACAACTTTCATGGTCCAAAGGGAATCTTCACCATGTTTAAATTTCCGCACAAATACATATCTGTAGCTTCTCTTTATCTGCAGGTGAACAGCAAGCAGCCACTATCCTAGCTGGAGCGACCTCGCTCCAGTTCTTTCAAACTATCTCAACTTAACCGCTCTTGCATCTTGTGTCCGTTCTTGCAATGACTTCATCGGTATATTCTGCCAATGAACCCAGAACTACACATGACCTAATTCCTGTAAAACCAAGGATGTGTAGGCAGCTCAAAGACCAAAGTTCGGCCTATATCTTTCAAAACATCCCATCCAGTCAAAATTAGCCATCATTTCTTTACCCGAAAACTCTTTCATCCTTCTCTAGTAAAGAGGGGCAGCTGTTGATACCCAATTCTTTCTCATATATTTTTAATACATATATATACTTTCAATATAGCACATATGCAGTTATAATCATGCATAAATATTTTTTATAATTTTTCTATAATTTTTAAAAAAGCTCCAAATTAATTTATTTCTTCTCTTTTATTTATAAAATATCCAATAATTATCCTCCAAATTACTTTTGTGATAATTTAGTCATCTAAATTTTTTATTTATACCAACATAGTGTTTAAATATTTTTAGTACATTTTTTGTAATTATATTTATATTTTTTAGGCTAAATTGCACATCTTTGCAATAATAGTCCATACTAATGCATAATTACATTATTGATGCATAAAATGGTCTTTTATATTTTTAAAATGTTAAATGACTTTTTTAATCATTTTAGTACATGAAAATATTTTTTGGAACTCATTTATTATTTTTATAAATTATGTAGTTATTAAAAGTGGCTATTTAAAATCTGGCCTATTTTTATTTCAAATTTAGCCCTATTTCAACCCAATACCAGCCCAATTTCAATTTCAATTTACGCAGCCCCAAACCCGATCCGGCCCCAAAACCCTTTCAATCTCGGCCGTTGATCATAGATATCAATGGCCACAAACAGCCCTTACCTAAAATAAACCAAACGACCCCCCCCCCAAACCCTCTCATTTTCCTCACCGTCCACCGTCCTGAAATCCCTCTCCTCTCTCAAATGCTCTCAAACCTAACCCTAATCGTCACTCATCTATGGCTATCTTGGTGTCTTCACACCACTCCGCAAGCCTCTAATGGCCTCCCTCACATTGGTATTGTCATCTCTAGGGTCCTCAAGGGACCAAGGTTAGTTCGCTTGCATCTATGGCCCTTTCTCGCCTATTTCAAGCTGTCATTGTTTGATTCCGAGTGAGATATTCCTATATCTATGGATTTCTAGGTTTGATTCTTCATCTCTGTAATTGTTCTTCTCGAAGCCCTAATTTCTTTCTTCTGAACCTCTTAGATCTGTATAGATTTGAAATGGTTTGGACCTATTTCATATGAGTTTTATAAGAACATTTGGTTTTTTACAAGAATCGTGTGATTTTCGAATTATTTTTCATTTTTTTCTCTAAACTAGGGTTTCCGGAAATTTCTTTTCCAAAATGTTTGATGATTCTCTTCTGCTTCTTATGTGTTTTGACTGATTTTGTAACGTTGCTACAACCTTAACTTGCTTGTACTAAAAACCCTAATTTTTTGACATTCTTTGTATGGTTTATGAGTACTGGTGTACTGACTATGTTCTTGCCTTGGTTCTTGTGATTTCTCTTTAGCCATTTGAATGTCTCGTGGTTTTCTTATCCTCTACTGAATTTCTTAGTTCAACCTTTCACTAATTCTATATGTTTGTGTTCATCCTGACTAATTATGTTAAGACCTATATCTTTCTCTTTGAATCAGTGTTGATTTAACTATTTGTTTCGTTAAAATTATGTGTCGAATCCTGACTATTCATTTCTTACCTTATTTTATCTGCTAAACTTGTTGACTCTTTACATGATTTTCTCTTTGATTGAACCCTTGATTATTCTGAAGTCCTTATTTCCTGGTCTGATTTGAACACTTTTCCTTAACAAAAATTTTGATTCTTATTCTCTACTCGGTTTAACTGAATTGCTTGCCTTAATTAATTTTTCCTTGCCTTATTTGTTATTTTGTTGATTCTTACTGATTGTTTCCTTAATTGAAACCCATGTGCATTTACCCCTAATTACCTACTATGTACTCGATTTCCTTCCTTAAGTAGTTGTCCTGCTTTTACCATTGATTATCCCTTGATTAAAGGGAATACTTACTAATTTTACATGTGATTGATTCCCTGAATTTCTCTAATTGCTACTTAATTGATCCCTTACCTTATTTTGCTAAACTCTTGATTACTATATAAACTCCTCATATTCTCACTTCTGATAACAAACATTAGTTCACAAAAGCAAACTTACACTCTAAACCTCTTTTTCTCTTATGCTACTTGTGATATTCACTGGTCTAGCCGACTGAAAGCCAAGGGTAGATATTGGAACTACATCTGCTTTATATTCTACACTCTTTTCTTCAACTTGTATGTCTCTAGTTAAATTTTAAAATCCAAACCCTATGTATTTCATTCATACACTAGTTCATCAGCAATGAATTTAACTTGTATTCCTGCTTACTTCTTTGCCTAGCATGTCTAAACTCTGTCCTATTCAATGTATAATTAGCATATCTACACTTCACCTAGTTATTTGATGCTTAAACCAGTATGGTTGTGAATATTTGTTCAATCCCCTAATTATGTGATCATGTTGGCTATTTGATGCATGTTTAATCCCGTTCAAGACATGTCAGGCTTTCTGTGATCTATGTATTAACTATTTACTATCCATGACTAGCCTGCTAATTCTCTAAGATCCTAAGTGTTTTATGCAGTTTGTTGACTATATGCTTCCTCTATACCCTATCCATGTACCCCCAATGTAACTCTTATGTGCCCCAATCCCTTTATCCCCATGTAATATCTATTTGTTGAGTGTTTCTGAATTTGGATGTTTTATGACCAATTGATTGTCTGCTGTTTTCAAAAGAGTTTTGGTACTCTTCTCAAACTGTCTTTTACCACCAAACTATTTCCTGTTTCAGAAAACCTTTTCACTCCTAAAGTCATCTTTGTACTATTTTCAAAACCTTTTCAAAACTATGTCAAGCACTTTCACTTTACTCTTAGAATACTAGGTTCTGCCCCTCTGATATGTGTACTGCCTTGAGATCCTTGAGATCTCTCTGAACTCTGGCATGTCAGAGCTGGCCTTTCCACACTACACCTAAATCGGTTATTATTTGAGAAAAGGTCTAGGTGTGAGCACTGCTCGGGATCCTTGAGATCCTTAGGGAACTCTGACACACCTAGACACAAATTTGACCATGGAAATTTGGGCATTTGAGGCTATTGGAGACTTGAAAGTCATTTGGGCCTACTGCAGGCTCTCTATAGATTAATTTTCTATTTACGTAAATTTGTCATTTGATTCATTGGTCTGTAATAATTATTGTAAACAAATAATGGGGTGATTAGTGAAAAAGGGAGGGTACTTATGTATATTGGGCAAATTGGGTAGATACCATGCCTATAAGGTCCATGTTGATTCAAATGTGTTTGTTATATTTGCTTTACTTCACACAATTAGAAACCATGTCTATAGGATCTAAAATGGCTTTAATAATAGAGATCATGCCTATAGGGTTAAAATTAGCTCTATAGATACCATGCATATGGGGGTTTCACTTAGGTTAAATGAATGCTGTTTGTTTTACCTTATGCTTAATTAGAAGTCATGCCTATAAGACTTAAAAAGGTTCAATCATTTCAATTAGTGTTTATATGTTCTGAAGTTGTTTAATTACCTAAATCTGTCTGCTTCTTTAAAAGTTTTCAAACATTGCCTCAATTAAACGCCGCTAGAAAGCATGTCTATAGGATCTCAAGTTATCCTTTTTTTCATTGTTTTACTGCATTCCTAATCAATATAGATATCATGCTCTTAGGACATCACTATTATGCGCTTAGGCAAGCCTATAGGGCGATTAAAATCCTGCAACTATAAAAACTGCGCTGCTCACATTCACAGGTCTAAAATCAGTAGGCAAACTGAATAGGTCTTTGACACTTCAGTCATAATTCAATGATGTATACTTTCTGCTTACCTAGATATCATGTTTTAAGGTTTTCTCTTAAATACTTGAAATTGTTGTTTGAGACGTGCACTTACTTGTTATGTTTGTGGAGATAAATGTGAGCCTTTAATCGTTCCCTCTTTAAATGCAGTCCTAATTATTTTTGATTGACGCCTAGGGTTTTATCCTTTAAATACTTTAGGATGGTCTAGAACTACCTAAATTAGAGGTCCTAAATACCTCCAGGGTCACAAGGAAGGGACGGGTAATGCACGCGTAGGGTATCTTTTAAGGTTTCTAGAACGCTTTAGGCTATGACCAAGGGGAGGGGATTCGGTAGTAAGGAATATAATGACTACACGCTAATTTCACCTATAGCCCCTTGTTGAGGAGTGTTTACTGGGCATTGTGTGGGTGTGATCCTATAGGCTAACCAACCTAGGACCCCTCTTTCCCAACTTCCATTGTTTAAACAAATTTACTTTTCTTTATATATGTGCAACTTGTTCAAACCTTTTCCTCTGTTCCATTACTTGAATCATATATGTACTTAGAATGCCTTTACTTGCAAGTACGTGTTAAAATTGTTTATCTGTTTAAATGACTAATTCACATAGTTTAAGTTCTGCCGAGACCCACTATTGTGGACCGCGAAGGGTGCCTAACCCCTTTTCCTTAAGGTTATTTCGAGCCCTTACCCTAAATCTCTGGTAATACAAACTAGTCCATGAGTTAATCACTCAAGGTGTGCTAACGCACCATAATCCGTTAGGTGGCGACTCTTCAAATACCCAATTTCCAAAAGGAAACGAGTTATTCCCCCCATGAATGTCGAAACCCGAACTTCTGTGAAAAGGGGAAAAAAGGGGGCGTGACATACCTTTGTCAGAAAGAATATCAAAGAATCTCACCCTTTTCGGGTGTCTCACATGCATTTATTACATTAATGTCATTCATTACTATTTACTGTTATTTAATGTTACCTCCTTTATGTTTTGATCATTGAATATACCATTATCGTCGTCATTTATTACTACTCAAATAGTATCCGTGATATCTCGCTACAAAATCAGTTAGTCTATCTTTTGGATATTAATATTGGCTAAGATTAACTCTACTTTATTAAGAAAATCTGATTATTTAAACCTAGATCTAAATTTGGGTCAAAGAAGTATATACTCCCTCTGTTCACTTTTATTTGGCATGTATACTAAAAATAGATTTTCATTTTTACTTGACACTTTACGCATATCAAGAGAAGAAAAGAAAATCCTGTTATACCCACAGTATTTATTACTCATTTCAAATCATTTTCTCAAATCCAATAAAATATGCATCAATTAATATGGGTATCATGGAAAATTATGCACTTTATTTATTATTTCTTAAGGGGCATAAAAAGTCAAAATGTGTCAAGTAAAAGTGAATGGAGGGAGTATATTATTTAGTCAATTTTAGGAATATTGCAATTAAGAAGATGGATGCAGCCATTACTGTAACCATAGTATTAGTAATAGGTTTTATTAGTTTTTGTTGTTTATTTTGCTTAGACCGTATAAAGAATAAATCACAGTAAAAAGGTGAGTGTCGAAGAAGAATTACAAGAGATGGGAACATGGTTGTTTTAGCTGGAGCTGGTGCTGCCGCTGCAACAGGGTTGTTGCAGCCAACAACACTGAGACTGACTATAGCGTAAGAATGTTACTATTGACTTAGGAGCTGCTGCTGAGGCAACTGCAACCGCTACACAAGGTTGTTTTTTTGGTTGTAATACAAACTTTTCATTCATTAACTAATATTATTACATAGAGTAAGAGTCCTATCGGGCTCAGGCATTGGTACTGCCACCATATTGTCTACATTACAAGGTTGTTGTTACAATGGTGGTAGTAATGATAGCGGTCGTGTAGATTACAGGCCTTGTGGCGTTGTTGGTTACAGATCTTATTTGTCTTTTTTTCTTTCTTTCTACTGCTCTTGGTCACTTGCCATGTCGTACTTCCAAAATTCCAGTGTTATTTTCCTCTTTTTTAAGAAGGCAAATTTGAAATTGTGATCTTATTGTATTGGGGAAAATCAAATTATTACATCGAGTTAATTATGTGCTGATGTGTCATGACACGTGGATCAATAAAGAAATGACAATTAGCGAAGAACAGTTGAAGAGGCGCGAGCTTTAACAGGCACGGGCAAAGATCTAAGAAAACCAGAAGGAATGGGTGCTCGAACCTCTAGATAATTTGAAAAAGCATCGGGAGAATGAACCTAAATAGCAAAAGAGTATAGATACATATTATTGGTAATTAATGAGCATTAATTACGAAAAACATTGTAGAATCTGTACTGAAACAGTTATGATTGTCAATTATAACGTTACATTGAATGTCATTAATTGTCCATAATAACTCCATTATGGAAGGAGAGAAACGTATTACATAGAAATCCCTATAAAAGGTGAGGAATGAATATTTGTAAGGACACAAAATACTATTGGAATATACTGATTTACTTTACTTTTTATTCAGCTATTATTTACATCAATTATTCTTATTTTTATTTGATTATCAGTAACTCGAGTTCTTCTAAAAACAAGCTTTGACCAAAAATCTTATTTTTGGTTAAACAAATTGGTTCTGTTGCGGGAAATCTGATAATCATCTGCTTTCCAAATCGACTCTTTTATCAAAAATAATCATGTCGAATGTCAACGACAATAACCAACACAATTTACCACTCCAAAAAGATCCACAACATTAACTGAATGAACAAGATAACAGAACTCCACCTCCTTTGCCACAACATTCTCAGCGGCAGTCACGAGAGGGGACTCCTAACATATCTGAATTGAATAAAATTGACAGACTTGCATATGATCAAGCTATCGATGAAGCTCTTAAAAAATTAATTGCTCAAAAGGTCAACAACGGTCTCCAGGCTTTTACCAGACAGTTGTCGATTGCACCTCCAACACCAATTCCAAATAACAACACTTTGGAAAACCCTCGTTCTGAACTCGTTAATTCAGGCAGTGGTGGAACTCCCAGCGAATCTCGTGATTGGAGAACTAGGTAACACGGTTAATTCTGATTTACAAAATTTATTACTAACTTTGCAGAAAAAACTCAAGGAGCAGAGTGACCGTATAGAGCAAATACTTAGAGTACCGCCTGTAATCAAGGGAATAGATATGGACAAACATTCACAACCACCTTGGAAGCCAAGTGTTGCTCCTCTACCAATTCCGAAGAAATTCAATATGTCCGATATTCCGAAATATGATGGAACAACTGATCTACGAGACCATGTAACTGCATTCACAACCAGTGTAAAGGGAAAAGACTTGACCAAACAAGAAATTGAATCAGTATTGGTCAAAAAATTTGGAGAAACACTCACTAAGGGAGAATTAATATGGTACTCTCTTTTACCCGAAAATTTTATAGATTCTTTTGCTGAGCTTGCATATTCATTTATCAAAGCACACTCGGGAGCTCAAAAAGTTGAAAAACGAATGGAGGATATTTTCAAAATAAATCAAGGAGATTCGGAGCTGCTTAGAGAATTCGTAGATAGATTCCAGCGTGAGAGGATGATGTTGCCGGGCGTACCTGATAACTGGGCGGCTATGGCATTTTCCAGTAATCTAAATGAGAAAAGTTCAGAAGCCACGAAATGACTCAAGGAAAGTCTACGTGAATTTTCAGCAACAACTTGGAATGATGTTTACAATAGATATAGCACGAAACTGCGGATAAAAGAAGATACCATCACTCAGTCTCGAAAAGAGGAGAGGGTAAGTACTAGACGTGCTGAAACTGAAAAAAGGTCCGGTAAAAACAGGTACGAGCCCTACATGTGACCAGTAGGAAGAGATTCGCATTCAAAGCAGGACGACTCAAGGTACGATCATAGATCAAGAGATAGAGAGTCAGGTTCATCATCAAGGTTTGGAAAAGAGCAAAATGCACAAGAGACGCGAGATGATGATAGAGGCTCGAAGGAAAAAATTGGCGGTTACAATTTTAATGTTATTAGTTTGTATGGGTCCACTAAATCGTAGAGTACCTGGTCCTCTACAAGGTTCTACTGAGAGCACTTAATAAAAAAGTATGTAAATGATGTAGAGGATTTTTACGTGGAAAAATCCCACACAGGGGGATCAAAAAACCATGACCTACACCTGTAGGCATTTAACTTCACTAACTTGTAATCTACCTATTACAAGCCACTTTACAATAATTCTTATTGCTAAGGATTTACTCAACTAACTTGTGGTACCTTTACCACAAGCCATTTTGTGACTATCCTAGTTACAAAGACTTTTTCTAACTTGTGATGCTATCACCACAAGCCACTTTGTAACTCTACGATTACAGAGACTTTTCCTTATGACTAAAACTAGTCACAACATAAACTCAAGGAGTTTACGGATTTTCAAGAGGATTCCTAATCAAAATGCTTCTAGGTAAGCAGTTTAGGATATACATTAAGTACAATAACAAGGTTACAACTCAACTAGGACAACAACAGACTATCTTTTAGGAACTGGTCTGTAGTAGTGTTCAACCTTATTCTTCAAGCTTGTGAGGATTGGTTTCTCTATTTTTGCAAGAGGCTTGAATGAGAAACAAAACCCTTCCAGTGATGTTTTTGTATAAAGCTCATTTGGCACATCTTGATCACATCACTTGAAATGATGTGAGTACTTTGTTTAGTTAGAGAATGAGTGGGCGGATAGTGTAGTGCAGTGCGGCAGAAACATTGTCGTCAGTCACTTCATTTCCAGTTGTGTCCAATTGACTTTGTACTCCTATGAGGAAACCATAAGAGCATCAGATCCTTGTGTGGGTTCCTAGATCCTGAAGCTATAGCAGTTCACCTTTAGCTGGAATCCGTTAAAGCTTGCATCACTCCAAGTAAGTCAGGTTCCCTATCTGGTTCTTGACAAGAAGTTTGTTAGATGATCAAAACATAGGGCAAAATTATTTAAAGTCTATCAATTTTTCCATTTTTGATGATGACAAACTTAACAATTATAAGTAGGAATTTGGGCAGTAAAAAGTTTCAAAGTCCCAGGGAACACAGAGTTCCCCATCTTACATGGTCAGAGTAATAGAGCATTCCCCAATAAGAACCAGTTCTCCCATGTGTTCCCCCTGAGTCCTTATTCCAGTTCTCCTATGTGTTCCCCCTTAGTCCTTATTTTCCCCCTTTTGGCATCATTAAAAAGAACAACAGCACAAAGAATTTCAACTAATCTAACTCATGCCACATATGTGCACACAACTATGATAGAGAATACAACACAGAAAGAGCGTACTAACATAATAAAAAGAGGATTTATATTAATAAAGATTTAATACGCCTCTCCCTTTTGAAAAAGGAATAGGCAACGTTGGACTTGTTAACAGGAGCAGTAGTAGTTCATCCCAACCATCAAAAAAGGAAAAACAAAAAACATCCGCCAAACCATCAACAAAGAAACAAAATATAAGAAACATATCCGGAAAACTGGTCACTGAAGGGTACTTAGGGGGCACTAGGAGGAAAAGGCTTGGTAGCTGCAGCAAGTGTCTGGAGAACGAGGTGTATTTGAGCATTTCCTGACTTTTGCTCATTGAGCAGTTCAGCCTTCGGGTTCTCAACTTGCGCCCTGAGATCAGCATTTTCTTGTGTCAAACGAACCACTTCTTCATTCGACAAGGGAACCCCTCGGGCTTGCAAACCTTCCAGGACAGCATTTCTGGCCTTCAACCTACGAATTTCCTCAGCTGCACTGTTTTGGGCATTGATGAGCTGAGAAATAGTTGATGTACTTCCTACCCCCATACTTTTCCACACACTCGCACTCTTCCAAAGTTGTCTATGAGAACGTCTGCTTTTGAGTTCCCACTTTACCTATTCCGAGTGGAACCTTAAAGAATTTGAACACTGGAGTAAGCAAGAATCCATAGGGAAGCACATGATTACCATCCTTGAAAGTGGCAACCTTCTGCATGTGTTCAATCATTATGGCAGGCAGACTCACAGGATTGAAACTGTCTAGTTGCTCCATTAGGAATAGGTCAAACTTGGAAGTCACGGACCACCTTTCTTCTCGAGGCAACAGGACTTTGTTAACCAACTCAAACAGCAGCTGGTAGACAGGGAGTAATGCTTTCTTATGGATCTGGTCCCCTTTCTGATTAGCATTGTTTTTCAGCACTGCATTTTTGAAGTTATACTGACAAACATCTCGGACACTTGACACCCCAACTGTAGGAACTTTCAAAATCTCTCCAAGTAATTTCACATCAAAGACGATGTCTACCCCATTGACCAAAGCATAGACATGGCCAGTATCAACTGGAAAGAGACTAGTGAAGAAACTCTGTACCTCCTCCTCATACACTTTAGGTGCATCAATTTGAAATAGATGCACCTATTGTTGAAACTCGACCATTTCCAGAATTTGGCGCATTCCGTCCATCTTAGAGATTGTTGGGTCAATTGTACGACCCAGCAAGACTTTTTGATGCCTCAGACGCTCAGGGCCAAGGCTGACTTCACTTCTCATTTTCTTCACAGAACTAGGTTCTTCAACAAATTCGGACTTGCGTTTCCCAAACTTCTCTCCACTGACTTTGCTATTTCCCTTGGACTTGACTAGTACATCCTCATCAGACATGGAAAACTCACTCAACTACCTCCTTCATCTTAGACTTAGATGTTGACTCTTTCTCTATTAAAACAGGCTTTGTCTTTTTCAAGGATCGCCGAACAAGGGAACCAGGTTCCTCAAGAGTTCCCTTTTTCACCTCGACTACAAGGATAGCCTCATCACTTACAGGTACACCATCCTTCACCAACTTTCTCCTTTTCTTCTTACTACTCTTCTTGCTCTTTTGGAGAGTAGAGTCGTAGGCCACTTTGACTTGAAGCCTGGTAGTAGGTCGTTTGATTTCAGACTCAAGGGTGGAGACAACCCTTTGCTTACTTTGCATCAAGGGCCACGTTGTCCAGGTCTTCTTTATCACTAGATCACATTTCAGGTGCTTGAATTTCCAGAGGCACGGCATCGAATGTAGGAACAGCACTATCCTGGGGATGAGAGCCCTAACCTGGGTCCTCCGGAGAGCGATCAGGTTCCTCATGTGATGTCCCAATAGTATCTACTACTACATCCCCTTCAACAGCCATAATGGCCCCTTCTTCCTCCACACTGTGTGACTCATTTTTCTGGGAAGTAATTTCATGCAATATCCCATCAGTGGATACTACAAACACAGTTACGACACTCTTCTCTTCCCCAACTGCTGCTTCCACAACCATGGAATCGGTGGCAGCGATGGCAGAACCCTTTGTGAACTTAGTATTTTGACCTTGTTCTCCACTTAGGGTTTGACCGGTGGGAACAACAGACGATGGGGAGAACGGAGCAGTAGTTTCAAGGATTTCTGAAATGGGAAGAGATTGGGAAATTGGAAAAGGTGTGACTGCAGCATCAAGAGTGATAGAGGGTGATGAAGGCTCAGTGAAAACGAGAGGTTCCATAGATGGATGAGTGGTAGTTACGGCTAAGGCAGAGAGATCAGAAGTTTTCTTAGCCATTAAAAAGAGTGATGTGACGATCCTTCCTTTTTTGGGTGATTCTATAGTAGGACTTATGGTTAAGAAGAGAAACAGAGAGGGTTTTTTAAAAGGAGAGGATAATTATGAAGAGAGAGGGATAGGCACTGGTTCTGAAACAATGGTTGGGCATGGAGAATTGCAATGTTTCAGAGGGAGATGGAACGTTTTGAATTGAAGGGACGTGACAGCAGGATCTGAAAAGTTGATGATATGGCAGTTGTATTTTGTACCCTTTTTAATACGTGTATTAAAAGGATGCACAGAACTACTAACCTTTAGTACAAGAACCTAGTTCTTGAGTTTTCTTTTGTTTTCTCCCTTTTTTTGTTTTGAAAAGAATCAGTTCTCTTTTATTATTCATGCATTGCATCTATAGCCTCTATGCTCATCACGCATGTTTATCTACAATAGTATTGAAGTGAGTTAGGCATGGCCAGAAAATACTTTGAGCTAGTTATTTCTTAGGGGTAAGAGCCGGCCAAAGAGGAATCAGGTTCTCAATTTGGCTTCAACAGTCCCATCATTACTCTATTTCTTTCAAATTGTTCCCTACTTAGTGACTTGGTGAAAATGTATGCAATTTGATCTTCTGTGCTGCAGAACTTCATACATATCAACCCTTTCTCCACTTGTCTCTCAGAAAATGATGCCTCAGATCAATATGTTTTGTCCTTTATGTTCAACTGGATTCTTGGCCATGTTGAGTGCACTGGTATTGTCACATAGAAGGGGCACACTCTTAGTAAGTACCCCAAAGTCCTCCAATTGCTGCTTGATCCATAGAAGTTGAGCACGGTAGGATGTTGCAGCTACATATTTAGCTTCAGCTGTTGAAAGAGCCACTGAATTCTGCTTTCTTGTACCCCAAGAGATAAGAAATGAACCTAAGAAGTGAGGCATTCCAGAAGTGCTTTTTCTGTCCACAAGATAACCTGCATAGTCTGCATCAGCATACCTAGTCAAATTAAAACTGTCACCTGAGGAATAATATAGCACCAGGTCCTGCCTTCCTTTGAGATATCTCAATATTCTTTTGACAGCCTTCAAGTGAGATTCCTTGGGATTGGATTGAAACCTTGCACACAGCCCCACGCTGAAAACAATATCAGGTCGACTAGCGGTGAGATAGAGGAGAGACCCAATGATGCCTCTATATATTGTTTGATTCACTGGAGATCCAGTTCCATCCATGTCCAGTCGAGTGGCAGTTGCAATGGGAGCGTCTATCACCTTTGATGCTTCCATGTCAAACCTCTTCAAGATTTCCTAATGTATTTTTGCTGACAAATGGAAGTACCCTTTGAGGACTGTTTTACTTGAAGACCAAGAAGAAGTTTAATTCTCACATCATGCTCATTTCAAATTCACTTCCCATAAGTTTTGCAAATTCTTCACACAGAGAGTCGGTTGTTGCTCCAAAAATGATATCATCAACATAAACTTGAACAATAAGCAGGTTCCTTCCTCATTTCTTTAAGAAAAGAGTGTTGTCAATGTTCCCTATTTTGAAACCATTTTCTAAGAGTAACTTTGACAGTCTTTCATACCAAACTCGAGGAGCCTGCTTTAGCCCATATAGAGCTTTGTCCAGTTTGAACACATATTCAGGGTGCTCATGACATTCAAATCCTGGGGGTTGCTTCACATAGACTTCTTCCTTAAGGAGCCCATTCAAAAATGCACTCTTGACATCCATTTGGAACAAGGTAAATTCCATATGAGATGCAAAAGTGATAAGAATTCTGATAGCTTCCATGCGAGCCACTGGAGCGAACGTTTCATCATAGTCAATCCCTTCCTCTTGATTGTATCCTTGGACCACTATCCTGGTCTTGTTCCTTGTGCTAATTCCATGTCCATCGAGCTTGTTTCTGAATACCCACCTAGTTCCTATAATGGTTCGATCTGGGGGTATAGGTACCAGGTGCCACGCATTATTTCTCTCAAACTAATGCAGCTCGTCTTGCATGGCCGCAATCCAATATGTATCTTTCAAGGCTTCCTTGATATTTTTAGGTTCTATCTGGGAGAGAAATGCTGAGAAGGCAAGTGAATTTCTGGCTCTTGACATGGTTTGTACTCCAGAATCTAGAAAAGTGATGATGTTGTCTATAGGGTGAGAGCTTTGGTGTCTCCAGTTATACGCCTGAGGTTCATTCTGAGAGGAGGAAGGTATGTTTGGCTGATTTTCCTCTATCCTTCTTTTAGGTGCTAGTGGAGTTCCCTAAACTACATCAGTCACCCTTTCTTCAGCTTCTGTGGTTGTAATTGAGGTGCTTGGTTCTATTGATGAAGAGGCAGTGTTGTCTTCATTTGCCTCCTTTACTTGACTCATCATATCTGCCTTTCCATTTGTCATGTTAATGACTTCACCAGGAACGAGTAAGGGTTCTCCATCTTCGTCTTCCTCGGCACTCTTCTCAATTGATAGATAAGATTCATCAAAGATAACATGGACACTCTCCTCAACACATTGAGTCCGCTTGTTATATATCTTGTAAGTCTTGCTTTCAGAGGAGTACCCAAGAAATACTCCTTCGTCACTCCTGGCATTGAATTTACCAAGTTGATCCTTTCCATTGTTCAGAACATAGCATTTGCATCCTAATGTTCTTAGATGAGTCAGCTTGGGTTTTCTTCCATTCAACAATTCATACGGGGTCTTATTCAGAAGTGATCTGATCATGCACCTATTCAATAAGTAGCAGGTAGTGCTGACACCTTCAGCCCAGAAATTCTTTGCAATTCCACTGTCAATCAGCATTGTTCTTGCCATTTCTTCCAGAGTCCTATTCTTCCTTTCTACTACTCCATTTTACTGGGGAGTTTTGGAAGCTGAGAAGTTGCGAGTGATGCCATTTTCATTACAGAATTCATCAAATTTGAGATTGTCAAATTCTATCCTATGATCTAATCTAATGCATACAACTCTAGACTCCATCTTCACCTGGATTTTCTTTACGAGGGCCACAAATACTTCAATAGTTTCATCTTTTGTTCTGAGAAACAGAATCCATGTGAATCTAGAATAGTCATCCACGATTACGAAAATGTATCTCCTTCCTCATCTATTTTGCACTCTCATAGGTCCACACAGATCCATATGTAGTAGCTCAAGCGGCTTTGAGGTGCTCATATCTCTTTTAGACTTAAAGGAGGACTTCACATGCTTTCCTCTAACACAGGCCACACATACTTTTTGAATCTTGAATTGTGACATAGGAAGACCATGGACCAGGTCCTTTTGAATTAGTTTGTTCAAAAGGGAAAAGCTTGCATGGCCCAGTCTTCTGTGCCATAGTTCAACGTCATCGTCAACCGCTTTCAGACAACTCAGATTACCACTCTGTAAAGATTCAAAATCAGCAACGTAGATGTTCTTTTATCTTTTGGCCACCAGTACTATTTCACCGGTCACAGGGTCAGTGACTGTACATATTTTGGACAAGAATTCCACCTTGTTTTCTTTATCACAGATTTGAAAAACACTTAGGAGACTGTACTTAAGCCCATTGACATAGTACACATTTTCAATAGAATGAGTGAGTGACTTCCCAACTTTTCCAACTCCAAGAATGTACCCCTTTTTGCCATTGCCAAAGGATACACTCCCTCCTTGCAGGGTTTTTAGTGAAAGAAAATTTGTGGTATTCCTAGTCATGTGTTTCAAACATCCACTATCCACGAACCATTGTTGACCGCTTCCTTTCATTGTTCCCTGCACAAGAGATTAGGAGTTAGTTTTAGGAACCCAAACAAGTTTGGGTCCCTTGTAGTAAGCAAGAGGATAAATAAGAGCTCTCTTAGTCCATGCAGGTAATGTGTGTTTTTTCTGAGTGGAACCTGGTCCCTCTTTTGTGGTCACGGTTTCAGCTACTACTTTGTGTTTCTGAACTAATTGATTCTTGGCCTAGACACCTTCCTTGAAGCACCTAGTGTTCCCATATTGGGTAAGAGGTCAGTTATCAGAGACAGTGACACACTTGCTGTGAGGGTTGTGAGGAGTTTTCTCCCTTTGGAACCCTGCCCTTTGCCTTTTTTCACTTTCATTAGTAAGCAAGGCAGTGATAACTTCTGAGGACTAGGACCACTTTAAAGACCTTTCAAGATCATTCATTACTCTTTCTAGATGTGTTTGGAGGAGCTCGTTTTTCTCAATTTCAGCACATATCCTACATCTCATAGCTTTCACCTTATCTTCAAGCCTAAGGTATTCCTCACTTGCTATTTCCTTTCCTCTTTTAGAACTTTTAAGTTTTGACTTGGTCCATGGTTTTACTATTATTACCCTTTGGTCTGCAATTTCTGCCAACAGATCACTCTTTTCTTTTCTAAGGATTTCAATGGTTTTCTTATGGTCAGTAACTGCAGCCACTAAGTCTTCTCTACTACGTTCAGATTCTTCTAGTTCTAAGATCAAGGAATCCCTATCCTCCACAAGAATACAAAAGGAATTGATTAAAACATCAGCTAAACAGATGAGTTTTTTTGGAGAATAGGATTTCAGATTTCTCTAAACATCCCTGAAGTTTACCTCTTTGTTGCCATTGTCTTCATCATTATCTGATTGAGCCATCAAAGCAAAAGTTGAGTCATATTCAATCTCCTCGCCTTCAACTATCATCATGGAACTATCACCAGTATTATGTTTATCTTCAGACTGTTTTACTTGTGTAGTTCCCTCATGAGCTGTTTGCAAGGCCTCCCATATTTCCTTTGCAGTGTCGCAGGTAGAGATTCTAGCGTACTCTTTAGGTCCCATTCCACATACCAGAATTTTCTTGGCACGAAAATTCTTCTCCATAATTTTCTTGTCTGCTTCAGTATATTCTTTGCTGGTTTTTTTCATTGAAAATGGAAATTTATCTAGTACCTTTATTGGAACATAAGGACCATCGCAAATGATATCCCATAGCTCACAATCCTCAGCCATGATGAAATCGTGCATTCTAGTTTTACACCACCAATAGCATTTTCCATCAAACTTGGGGGGTCGATGTATGGATTGACCTTCTTCAAAATTTAGTGGAGCCACCATGAGGATCCTTCCTAGGTGTTAGCCTGATAGGAGGAACCTGCTCTGATACCAATTGTTAGTTTGTATGGGTCCACCAAATCGTAGAGTACCCGGTCCTCTACAAGGTTCTACTGAGAGCACTTAATAAAATAGTATGTAAATGAGGCAGAGGATTTTTATGTGGAAAAATCCCACACAAGGGAATCAAAAAAACTAGGACCTACACCTGTAGGCTTTTAACTTTACTAACTTGTAATCTACCTATTACAAGCCATTTTACAATAATTCCTATTGCAAAGGATTTACTCAACTAACTTGTGGTACCTTTACCACAAGCCACTTTGTGACTATCCTAGTTACAAAGGCTTTTTCTAACTTGTGATGCTATCACCACAAGCCACTTTATAACTTTACAATTACAAAGACTTTTCCTTATGACTAAAACTAGTCACAACATAAACTCAAGGAGTTTATGAATTTTCAAGAGGATTCCTAATCAAAATGCTTCTAGGTAAGAAGTTTAGGAGATACATTAAGTACAATAACGAGGTTACAACTCAACTAGGACAACAACAATCTATATTTTAGGAACTGGTCCGCAGTAGTGTTCAACCTTGTTCTTCAAGCTTGTGAGGATTGGTTTCTCTGTTTTTGCAAGAGGCTTGAATGAGAAACAGAACCCTTCCAGTGATGTTTTTGTATAAAGCTCATTTGGTACATCTTGATCACATCACTTGAAATGATGTGAGTACTTTGATTGGTTAGATAATGAGTGGGCAGACAGTATAGTGCAGTGCGGCAGAAACATTGCCGTCAGTCACTTCATTTCTAGTTGTGTCCAATTGACTTTGTACTGCTATGAGGAAACCATAAGAGCATCAGGTCCTTGTAGGGGTTCCTAGCTCCTGAAGCTGTAGCAGTTCACCTTTAGCTGGAATCCGTTAAAGCTTGCATCACTCCAAGTAGGTCAGGTTCCCTATCTGGTTCTTGACAGGAAGTTTGTTAGATCATCCAAACATAGGACAAGATTATTTAAAGTCTATCAAATGTTAGCACATCAGAGTTAGTAGCAGTATTAAGAAGCATGGGAGATAAGGTATGATGGCCAAAGGAAATGAGATCAAACTCGAATAGGCAAAATCCTAATTTTTGGTGTGAGTTTCATGACTATCATGGTCCCAAAATGGCGGATTGCAGATTGCTGCAAGGTGAAGTTGAACATTTGTTAAAGCAAGGGTATCTAACCAAATTGTTCCGTGAAAAGGGTAAGCAAGCGTATATGAAGAACAGGCAGGAGCCCCTTAAACCCCCTTCACCAAAGAGGACAGTTAATGTCATAAGCGGAGGAGAAGAAATTAGTGGCATAACATATACGACAGCTAAAAAGGTGTCAAAAATTACAGTCACACACGAGAAGCGGTTCGACAGGTTTTGGAAGAAGAAAGTATTATATTTGATGATGCAGATGCAGACGGCGTGCTAACCTTGCAAAATGACGCACTGGTAATATCTTTACTTGTACATGACACTAATGTGAAACGAGTTTTGGTTGATCCAGGTAGCTCCATGAATATCATTCTGCTAAGAGTGGTAAACGAAATGCAAGCTGAAGATAAGATAATACCCAAGGCACACACCTTATCTAGTTTTGACAACTCGAGCATCATAACAAAAGAGGAGATAATACTCACCACATTCGTAGAAGGAGTTGTCAAAGACATGAAATTTCAGATGGTAGAGATGGACATGGCTTACAATATGATTCTCGGTAGACCGTGGATTCACGAAATAGATGTTGTTCCATCTACCCTGCATCAAGTTAGTAAATTCCCTTCACAATGGGGAATAGGGAAAATCTGTGGCGACCAGCAAGCGTCTAGGAGCATTAATTCCGTAGCAGATACAAGAGCAAAAAATGAAGAGAAATAGCAATCACAGAATCCAGTTGAGGATGCTGCAACACAAGCCTCAACTAAGCATGGGAGAACAGATGTAGACTCGAGACCCAATACCATCCAAGATACAGAGGAAAATGAAAACATCAAAATAAAGATTGAGGAATTGGAAGTTGTAGTACTATTTGCACCCTGGCCTGAAAGGAAAGTTTACATTGGGGCCAACCTAAGCCAAGAAATGAAAGGTAAGTTGACTGAATTTTTGAAAACTAACGTGGATTGTTTTACCTAGTCCCATTCTGATATGACAGGAATACCTCCAGAAGTTATGACCCACAAGTTAAATTAAGATCCATCATACCCATCTGTTAAACAAAAGAAAAGAAAGCAAGGATCTTTCAAAAATCAAGTGATTCAAGATGAGGTACAAAAACTTTTAAAAAATGGGTCCATACGCGAGATAAAATATCCAAATTGGTTAGCTAATACTGTAGTAGTACCTAAAAAGAATGGTAAGTGGTGAATTTTTGTAGATTATACTGACCTAAACAAAGCTTGTCCTAAAGATTCTTTTCCATTACCACATATAGATCAATCAATTGATGTCATTGCAGGACATGAATTGTTAAGTTTTTTAGATGCATATTCAGGGTATAATCAAATAAAAATGGATCTCATAGATGAGGAAAAAACTTCATTTATAACGGACAGGGGGACTTACTGTTACAAAGTAATGTCATTTGGTCTCAAGAACGTTGTAGCCACATATCAAAGGTTGGTGACCAAAATGTTTCAAGAACATATTAGGGAAAACCATGGAGGTCTATATAGATGATATGCTGGTCAAGTCACAACAAGCAGGGGATCATATCCAACACTTGTCTGATAAATTTCAGATTCTTCGTAAATTTAACATGAAGTTAAACCTTGAGAAATGTGCATTTGGAGTTTCGTCAGGTAAGCTCTTGGAATTTCTTGTTTCTAACTATGGCATTGAAGTAAATACTGCACAGATTAAAGCAATTGAGGAAATCCCGGATACACTGACAAGTAAAAAAGAAGTACAGAGACTGACAGGGAAAATAGCAGCTTTGGGAAGATTTATTTCAAAATCATCAGAAAAATGCTTCAGGTTCTTTTCAGCCTTAAAAAAGCAGGATCAATTTTAATGGTCTGAAGAATGTCAACAGGCGCTTAAAAATTTTAAAGTATATTTGCCAAATCCATAGTTGCTTGCAAAACCAAAAAGATGGGGAGAAACTACTCATCTACCTTGCTGTTTCAGAAGTAGCGGTAAGTGTTGTGTTAGTTCGAGAAGATCAAGGTAAAAATTCACCGATTTATTATGTTAGCAAGTCATTATTATATGTTGAAACTCGGTATCCTCATCTAGAAAAAACTTGCACTAGCATTAATCATGACATCTAGGAAGTTAAGACCTTATTTTCAATGTCATCTCATCTCTATAGTAACCGCCTATCCCTTGCATAATATATTGCATAAACAAGAGTTATCAGGTAGATTAGCCAAGTGGCCCATAGAACTAAGTGAATATGACATTGTATATCAACCTAGAACTGCAATAAAGTCACAGGTTTTAGCAGATTTCGTGGCCGATTTTAGTCAAGGGATACAACTAGAAGCAGAAAAAGAATTGCAGGTATTTAACGGGTCTAATCCAGGAACTTGGACCTTATTCACTGATGGTTCATCGAATGTGAAAGGGACAAGTTTAGGTATTGTTTTGGTACCACCCACGGGAGAAACAATACGACAAGCCATAAAATGTCACCCTATAACTAACAATGAGGCAGAATATGAAGCTTTGATTGTAGGTTTAGAACTGGCACGAGAGCTTGGTATAGAAAAGGTCATAATCAAAAGCGATTCATAGCTCGTAGTTAACCAAATGTTGGGGACTTATATATCCAGAGAGGTAAGAATGCAGCAATACCTAGAAAAGGCACGTGATATGGTCAGGCATTCCAAACTTGGAAAGTCGTGTAGATACCAAGAGTGGAAAATGCAGAGGCTGACGCCTAGCTAATCTTGCATCTGCTGCAGAAGTAACGAATGACAAAAATGCTTCTGTGATTCATCTATTTCATTCTGTACTTGATCAAGACAAAAACGAGGTAAATTTCAATAACCTAATTTGGGATTAGAGGAACAAGATTGTTTATTTTTTGCAGAATGGAATTTTACCGAAAGATAAGAAAAAGGCTCAAGCACTTCGCAAAAAAGCTACTCGATATTGTTTAAAGCAAGGCAATCTTTATCGTAAAATGTTTGGCGGTCCTCTAGCAAGATACCTCGGGCCTTCTTAAACAGAGTATGTGATGAGAGAAATACACGAGGGACATTGTGGAAATCACGCGGGAGGAAGATCTTTAGTAAAAACCATGATTAGAGCCGGCTATTATTGGCCAAAAATGGAAGAAGACGCGGAAAATTTTGTAGCTAAATGTGACAAGTGCCAAAAATACGGTAACAACATGCATCGACCTATTGAATTATTACATTCGGTTATTGCACCGTGGCCTTTTATGAAATGGGGGATGGATATCGTGGGTCCACTACCCCAAGCCAAAAGGCAAGGTAAGATTTCTATTAGTACTCACTGATTACTTTACTAAGTTGGTAGAATTAGGAGCTTTTAAATAGGTACGAGAAAAAGAGGTCAGAGATTTCATTTGGCGAAACATCATATGTTGATTCGGTGTACCAAAAAAAATCGTATGTGATAACGGCCCGCAATTTATAGGCATGCAAATCACAAAATTTTTTCAGAGTTGGCAAATTAAAAGGATTACTTCAATGCCTTACCATCAGGTGGGTAATGGACAAGCTGAATCAACGAATAAAGTCATTATCAACAACTTGAAGAAACTGTTGGAGGAATCTAAAGGCAATTGGTCAGAGGTGTTACTTGGAGTCTTGTGGGCTTATCGAAAAACTGCAAAAACAAGTACGAGGGAAACACCGTTCTCACTTGTATACGGAGCTGAAGCCTTAATTCCAGTCGAGATAGGGGAACCAAGCATGAGATATACACAAGCAACTGAGGAATCAAATGAAGAAGAGATGCGAGTAAACCTGGTCTTGAAGAAAGGAGGGAAGCTGCACTAATAAGGATGGCAGCGCAAAAATAAGTTATGGAATGATACTATAACCGGAAAGTTCATCTCAGATACTTCAAGATTGGGGACTTCGTACTCAAGAAAGTTTTCCAATCAATGAGGGTAGCTAATGTAGAAAAGTTAAGTCCAACTTGGAAAGGATCTTATAAGATTCATGATATCGCAGGAAAAGGAGCATACGAACTGGAAACAATGGATGGCAAGATTTTACCTTCAAATTGGAATACTGTTCATCTAAAGAGATACTATTTCTAAGGAAAAAAATACCCATGGGCAGGTACCCTCATTAATAACTTTTATTTTTGAATTATTAAAAGTTTACTAATGATTTTAGATGATAGGCAAAAAGCTAGCCCACACTAGATGATGAATTACGACTTGAAAAGACACGTGGAAAGAACATAATTTCTGGTCTAGGGTTACAACTATTCTGATAGAAATTTAAATGGGTTAAGCAATCTTCATCTAAAATCGTACCTCTGAGTCACGTACGTTTTTCCTTTTCAAGAAAAGGACCGCATGGAAGGAATAATCAAGTGCTCGAGATTTCATACTTCAAAGCTCAAACACTTGGGGGACTATATAATATACATATGATATATGTATAAAGAAGGCAAAGAAGACTGAAAATAATTAAAGTTCAAGTTAAGCCCAAAAGTTTGCTCATCAAATGTATCAAGTTCAGAGCAAAGTCACGAGCCAATAACACAAGTCAATCAAAAAACCTTCATATAGATTTCAAAATCTTATGATATCTAGGTTAAAGGCAGTATTTAGCCATGGGTTATAAAAACCCATGAATTTTCTTTCCTTTTTTGCAAATCTGTTGTAAAGAAAACAGTTACGAAAAAGTTATAGAAGATATTTAAATACATGTAAGATGTTATTTAAACTTGACAAAGTTCAAATGAAAACTTTGTCAAAGTTATTTCAAGAAACATGTGTGTTCCTATTTCTTTTTTCGTATATTTACACCGTTATGAAGTTGAGATGTCTTCTTCATTAAGTGTCGTATATAAAAGGGCCCTCATTTATAATTTCATGTCTGATTCAAAGATACATGAAGTTACTAAAGCATTTTATAAAAAAAATACAAAAAGGGTAAGACAAAAACCCATGAATTAAAAAGCAAGACCTTGAATTTATATAATAAAACAAGGCAAAAAGAGTAAAACAGAAACTCAAGATAATTAAGTTGAAAAAAAGCTTTATAATATTAAGACTAAGTCATAAATTAATTGTCATATTTTTACAAAATGTCCTGAAAAGGTCTGGGGACTTGTCATTTCCAAAACCTGAACCCCCAAATCGGACCAGGGATAAAACCACATTCCACCAAAAAAAAGAAAGGGAACTTCATAAACTTTCACTGGGGAGCAGAAGAAGAGTAGAAAGCAGTATCATCAGCAGGCTCGATTTGATTTGAAGGAGCTGGGACATCCATCGCGCCTACATTAGCTTCAATATACTCAGGAGTATCAGCCATAGGAGAAGAAAAACTTTGATCTTGCTGAGTTTTCTCAATGGTTTCCTTTATCTTAGCCAACATAGCATCCAAATTAAAACATTCTTGGCTAACCTCCACTAGGGTATCATGGCATGTATTTAAGATAGCCTAACTCACTTCAATAGCAGCTTTTTCCTCGAGAGCTTCATAATCCTTCTCCCATTGGTCAATCTCATTTTTGAGTTCTTCCTTCTCGGCCAAAGAAGCATCATAAGAGGATTGCAAAGGGGCAAGTGAACTTTCCAAAAATCTAACCTTATCAGAAGATACACGAAGATCCTCTTAGGTCTGGGTCAGTGTCTAAACAAGTTCACCTGTATAAACTTCTTTTTCATTCAGCAAAGCCCTCAATCCTCTAAACTCTTCACTGGCCTTGGAGAGTTGCTCGGAAAAAGATGTCTCAAGAAGATTTTTATCCTTGCCAGCCTGATCGGAAGAAGCATTCTCAACTACTAGCTCTGATGCCATGACTCTTAGTTGCTGCTCTAAGGTACACTTGCTTTCTTCGAGAACTTCCATTTCAAGTTGTAGACTTTCGTATTGCTCTTTCCAATTGTCTGCTTCAATTTGATAATCAAGCATTAACTGCTCCATATGAGAAACCCTCTTCATCATCTATGTGCCAATAAGATTGATCTAAAAAAAGAAGAAAGGGGTAAGAACCTTAATATAAAGAGAAGAGAATGGAATAAAGTGTAAACAGGAGCAAATACCTTCAGTGACAATTGCATTATACCATTCATCAAAGTCAAAGAGCTGTGACTCTCAATCTTGGACTTTTCGACTGGACTGATCAAAGGTTTCAACCATACGTCAGCCCGACCTGACTTTTTCAAAAGATTACCATCGGCAAGGACCTCAATGATAATCAGCTTCATCGTTGCAGTTCTACCCAAAGAACCAACTTCAATATAAGGAACGATAATAGTGGGAACTATAGAGGAAGTCATAACAGCTTGGGGCGGAGTAGAAACAGTAGCAGTAATGACTAGAAAAGAATGCACCACAGGGACAGGCATGGTAAAGGAAGTAAGGGGTACTTCATCATAAACCAAATCCAAATTCTTACTATCAAACCCACGAGAGAAAACTTGATCATCAGAGTCACGAGCTGCCTGTCACAACCCAATTCCCGAACCTGGTCGTGATGGCGCCTCTCATGAATACAAGGCCAGCCATTCAACCCAATTCATCCTTTTAAGACAATTAATTAACACAATTATAGTATAAACATGGTTTAATAATATCCAATAGCGGAAAGTACAGATAAAATATGGAAATCCAACCCAACTCAGCCCTAACCGGGGTGTCACAAGTCATGAGCTACTACAGAGTTTACTAAAATTCTACAAAGTATGGAATTAGGAACAAAGTCTGAAGATATCATAAATAACAGAAGATAAGGGAGAAAACGGGTCTGCGAACGCCATGCAGCTACCTCGATAACTCCGATGAAAACTGAACAGCAGAAAACTCGCTCTATGCCTCAGGAATACCTGTACCTGCACACATGGTGCAGGGAGTAATGTGAGTACTCCGACCCAGTGAGTAATAAATATAAATAATGACTGAAGGTAAGAAAACACGTTAAGGCACACAACATTCTATACAGAAGCAGTGAAATCATTTAAAATAACAATTCAGTGAAACATCATGTGAAATTTCTTTTAAACCAGTAAAACAGGTAATTTGGCAGTAAAATGACGAGTAGAAATCTGCCCCTCGGGCTCAATATCAAAACAACAAGTAGAAATCTGCCCATCAGGCTCAGTATCAAAATAATAACTAGAAATCTTCCCCTCGAGCTCAGTATCAAAATAATACTCCCTCCGTTTCAATTTATGTGAACCCATTTGACTCGGCACGGAATTTAAGAAAAGAGAGAAGACTTTTAATCTTGTGGTGTAAAATGAGGCACATATATTATGTGTGGCTATAAATCATTGTGTAAAGGTAAATTGTTTTCAAATAAGGAAAGAGGTCATTCTTTTTGGCACGGACTAAAAAGGAAATAGGTTCACATAAATTGAAACGGATGAAGTAAGTAGAAATTTGCCCCTCGGGCTCAGTATCAAAATAATAATTAGAAATCTGCCCCTCGGGCTCAGTATCAAAATAATAAGTAGAAATCTGCCCCTCGGGCTCAGTATCTCAGAACAGTATCAGCCCCTCAGGCTCAGAACAGTATAAAGCAACCAGTCAATGAAATAAGAGCACATAATTATTATGGCAGATAATGCAGATAAAGAATAAATGCATGAGTGCAATGCAATGCATATGACGGTACCCTCTGGTACCCACTGCGGCGTGCAGCCCGAGCCATCCATATTTATTTATCGTCGACGGCGCTCACTGGGGGTGTGTACAAACTCCGGAGGGGCTCCTACAGCCCAAGCGCAATATCAAGCCATCTCGTGGCATCAAATCTAGGCTCTCGGCCTCATATCAATCTCAGTATAATCACTCAGGCTCTCAGCCTCAATATCAATGTAATCAACCAGGCTCTCGGCCTCAATATCAATGTAATTAACCAAACTCTGGACCTCAATATCAATATAACACTGCTGCGGCGCGCAGCCCGATCCATGCTCAGTCCAGAAATCATCATAAGCCCCTTGGGCATTTGTAAAACAGTAGTTCTCAGCCCGAAATATCATTTAGAAATATCATTTAAGTTTTCAAATCTTAGAAAGATGGCTGAGTTTGCAAAACAGTATTTAAAACCTTGGACTGAGGTCAAATGATATGCAAAATATGCGAAAGCAGTGATATCAATCCCTGAAGGATTCAAATAATTGGCAAGAAGCCTACAATTGGAAACATGACTGAGGATATAAATTCTTTAACAAAATAAGTGAGGAAAACCAGTCAAAAATCCCCTAAGGGTTCTACAGGTCGGCACAAGGCCCCAAGCATGGCAACAAGCCCAATTCACAATAATAAAGTATACGTCTCAACCAAAAATGTAGTAAAATATCTCTCGGGACGGACCAAGTCACAATCCCCAACGGTGCTCTACCCCACGCCCGTTATCCGGCGTGCAAGTCACCTCAATATAGCGTTACGATGTGAAATTCCGGGGTTTCAAACCCTCAGGACATCATTTACATCTATTACTCACCTCTAGCCGGCCAAATACTACTCTGCGATGCCCTTTCCTTTCGTATCAACCTCCTCGCATGTCGAATCTGGCCAAAACCACAACGAATACATCACAATAGGCTAAGGGAATATAACCCAATCGGAAAGACTCGAAAAATATCAAAAATCACGAAATTTGTAAAACCCGAGCCCCGAGCCTACGTCTTGAAATCTAGAAATTTTTACATCAAAATGTTCCTTATCTCGCCACGAGTCTATACATACCAAATTCACAAGAATCGGAGTCCATTTGACCCCTCAAATCCCAAATTTAGAATTTCAATCTCAAGCCCTAATTTCTTATAATTTGGCTATGTTTTCATGGATTTCTAGGATGATTCTTCAATAAAATCATGTATTTAACTCATAAAACTTACCTCCAATCGATCTTAGTTGAAACTCCCTTCAATCCCCGTCCAAAAGCTCTCAAAAAGACTAAAAATGGTGGAGAAATGGGGTGTTTTTCGCAAATGAAATGTAAACATTCTGCCCAGAATTTTTCGGAATTACTGTTCATCCCGCGTACTGTTCACCCGTGTTACTGTTCACGGGGGTACTGTTCACGGATACTGTTATGGGGTACTGTTCACGGCACTATTCACAGGACTGTTACGGGGCACTGTTCATAACTACTGTTCACAGTGCTGTAAAAAAATGCAGCAGCTTTATTTTTTTCGTGCCTAAATCGATCTGTTAACCTTCCAAAATACACCCGAGGCCCTTGAGACCTCAACTAAAAGCACCAACATGTCTTAAAACATTATCCAAACTTGCTAAAATCGTCAAAACACCTCAACTAACGCCAAAATCATCAAATTATATCGAATTCAAGCCTAATTCAACACCGGACCTCCAAAATTACTTCCGGTCCTGCTCCCAAGTCACAAATCACCTCCCGAAACTAACTGAACCGTCGAAATTCACATCCGAGCCCTCTAACTCATAAGTCAATGTCCGATTGACTTTTCCAACTTAAACCTTCTTAAAAGAGACTAAATGTCTCATTTCTTATCAAAATCGCTCCAAATAAATTATAATGCACCCAATACCGATAATGAAACATGAGGAAGCAGAAAATGGGACGAACGAGACAGTAACTCATGAGACAACGGGTCGGGTCGTCACATTCTCCCCAACTTAAACAAACTCTCGTCCTCGAGCGTACCCAGAGTTGTCCTAGAAGCCAACCAAAAGCTGAATGACCTTATCAAGCATAAACCCGGGGATGATCCCATGTCACCCTATCTCACATGGGTCCGATAACGCGTTGTAACTAAGATCACACAATCTAGTCTAGCCCATAAATGATAGAGCCACATTTCACCTTTTCGGAATCATACACAAGATCAGAACCTCACACCTACATTCAGAATAAGTTTGAACCAACTGTAATAGACCATGCCTGCAACCTTAGGTGCAATTGTATGATATACCAATAACTCAAACAAATGCAGCAATAACTTCCATTCACAGCAGCTGCCCACAACAACCAAATACCGATAGAAATCTCTTATTAGCCAATGTCTCATTCCAACACTCTCATATACTGCCAATGATAATTGAAACACGCAATAAATCATAACCATTGCTCCGATCAACCATTCATGAGGCCATTTCTCCTCTAGCAATTATAGTAATAATTTTTTTTTAAAAAAACCGAACCTCGATATTTACCCATCAAACATGCTGAAATCAAATCTGTTCGTATTCATCAATGACCCCAATGATCACCTCAAATCCAACACACCACTCTGGTGATATGACACCTCAATACAGGCCTAAGCCACAACTTTCATAATACGCGCACCAATAAGAAACGGCCTGAACATACTCAAGTGATGAAAAATGACTCAAACGAAAGAGTCGTACCTCAAGCTCATCAGTACCATCAGCGGACCCAACAAGAACATGCCGCAATACTACCAAAATATCATTAGTTTAATAACATTACCTTTTTATGAGACATATACTCTCGTCAAGTCACTTTCAATTAGCAATACTATTTCCCCAATCATCCGAAGATCATTCGCCCTAATCATCTGAAGCTTTTTTTCTCTAATCACCTAGAAGAAAATCGCTAGACATCTCATGTTCTGCATGATGTACATAGGTATTGTTCTAGCTCTTACAATATTGACATGACGGATGAGGTATGCATAAATTCATGACCACTGTCGAGACAACGATTCGTTGGTTCTATACTCCTGGCAAGAGCTATCACCTCATTTTGAGCAAAATCATGGTCTTAGCTCCTTAATTTACTTCATATACTCAGATTGCACTAATCTCAAATTCAATGATCTCGTCTCACCCAGTACGAACTGCTCAAGCAATAAGCCACCCCAGACATAATCAAAAGTCGCATATGATGCCTCAATATGCCAATAAGCTACCAATTCGAACGCGGTACAAAAGGAAAACAAACTCTGGAAGGAATTACCAATCTCACACACTAATACAGACTTTCCTTAGAAAACAGGAAGCAAGGCATACAAAATAGCATATAGAAAACTATACTCAACATCACATTGTTGCGGCGTGCAACCCGATCCAGATAACATACCCATGGCGGCGTGCCACCCGATCCACACATAGATCTCACATAAGGAGATGCACATCGAGCCAAATTTGCTCATTACAACAAAATACCGAGTATCGGTCGTAAGCATGCTAAGTGCATAATAATATCTCTGAGGGACATATAGCGTTATAAGCTACAAAACTCAAGCACAACTGAGGTGCGATGTACAATCTGAATTTCAAGAGCCAAGATGCTCATATAACGTCATTCCTACACAGATTCTCAACACATAGCAATTTCTCAAGTCGTCTCATAACTCACACGGCACAATGTATCACTACGTGAAATATCTGACAATGAAACATCAACCTAACTACTCCTCCATGAGGACCGCGTTACTAAAATGCACACATCTGGCCTGATATAGAGCCATTATTCACATTAAATCTATCCATCGACTTCAAGCCGATTCTGATCACACTGAACTAGTCTGATAACCTTTCAAAGGTCCATAATAACTCCCATTTTTCTCATAACACACAAGAACAACCATCACAATCGGGGTAATCCTCCCCAGTTCACAACCCAATATGCCAAGTGCCCTCCAGGCATGAATCTTTAATTTAACGACACCATCACAAACTTCATACTTGGTTTACATCTTTAATCAATCAAGTGATCACATGCCACACTTATATAATCTTCCCGTGGGACACACTCCCACAACCTACCACAACAATATCTGGAGCGTACCTCCAAACCATCGATCGCACTAACGCTGAAGAGCGATCAAGAGTTATTAACCGGGACGCAAAACCCTTTTTACAAACCACCGACCTTAGGTGACGCTGAAGACAATTCCAACTTACCGTAAACATCGAAACTTATCTCCTGCTCATCCGAGCTCATGACATCTTGTCAAAAAATTTCCTTCACTCGTGCCATTCTCGGCCTAATTTCCATAACCAGAACTGATTCACCAGCATGCATCAAATTGGAACTAACATAGTACATAACCGTACAATCCGCTAACCAATAGCAAGCTCCCCAACTTGGCTCGAAGCCATAGATCACAACACATATACTCTATTGTTGCCATAATACCATGGCAAGATTAAACTCACTCCTTCATAAGCTTGTGGAAACACGAATCATCGGAAATTTTAACTCTTCTGCAATTTTTAAATTCACTCACACAACAGTTAAGCCCACTCTTTAGGCGACAAATTTTTTTTACTAAGTCCCAAATTTTTCAAAAAATTCGGCAGAGTTTCCTTTGTAATTGGTCCTATCCACCTGCCAGAGAATCACCAAAACCATCCTAACAACACGTCCACAACTTGACAAAGCATCACAATGTATATCAACAACATTAATCTCAATATTACATGTATTATATTATCAAAATTGATACATGGACATGCGTTGCACCTATTTGAATCATAACACATAGAAAATACCTTTCAATCCTCCATTATTGGGCTATTCAACCGAGTAAGAACATATTCTTTCTTTAATGTTTTCGACCCTCAAGGTGGTCTCCTTGACTCAACGATTTCGTCATAATACATTTACAGAAGCGATCTCAGCTCCCAGACTTATCTAACTAGTATGACAAATAGATTTCCTTCAAAATCCAATTACCCACTAGCTTTACCTTTAGTTAATATTTTTTTTCATACCTTCCACTGCCATACACATTACATAATCACTTAATCTTCCTGAGTCTAAACTCATACTGTAACATGAAATTTACTTCACTCCAAATAGGAGACATAAAAAGATTCTTCACGCACCCATAACTTGGGACTACACATCCTATCACAATGGAAATCATACACTCAATAGTTCATCTATCATCCAGTAGACCTTCCTCGTCACTTCCAAGTCATATAGATACATCTCGCAGTACTATCATACTCCTCACGTAGCTATCCAGCCATGATTCCCACTAATAGGGACAACACCGAACATAAAGGTTCAAAACACTTGCTCACACAATCATCACCTCAGTGCTCAAGCCATAGGCAATATCCGGCCTCAAGTCCTCCAAACTAACCTAACATCAAACTCACCGAGATCACGTCTCGCCCTTCTATCGGGGAATTACAAGCCATAAAGGTAAATCGAATACTGAGTGCTCGTTCGCACATACGAACATGTGGAAGGAATCGTAAGAGTTACTTTTCAAGCTGAATCAAGGACGCACGATAAGAATTCAAGAATGTGAAGTTTTCCTAAAGGTTCTGCAGCCTCTCGAGGATAAATACAGACGTCTCCGTACCGATCCGCGAGACTCTACTAAACCGGCTCATGACTCGCGAGACCAATTAACCTAGGCTCTGATACCAACTTGTCACGACCCAATTCCCGAACCTGGTCGTGATGGCGCCTCTCATGAAGACAAGGCCAGCCATTCAACCCAATTCATCCTTTTAAGACAATTAATTAACACAATTATAGTATAAACATGGTTTAATAATATCCAATAGCGGAAAGTATAGATAAAATACGAAAATCCAACCCAACTCAGCCCTAACCGGGGTGTCACAAGTCATGAGCTACTACAGAGTTTACTAAAATTCTACAAAGTATGGAATTAGGAACAAAGTCTGAAGATATCATAAATAACAGAAGATAAGGGAGAAAACGGGTCTGCGAACGCCATGCAGCTATCTCGATAACTCCGATGAAAACTGAACAGCAGAAAACTCGGTCTATGCCTCAAGAATACCTGTACCTGCACACATGGTGCAGAGAGTAATGTGAGTACTCCGACCTAGTGAGTAATAAATATAAATAATGAATGAAGGTAAGAAAACATGATAAGGCACACAACATTCTATACAGAAGCAGTGAAATCATTTAAAATAATAATTCAGTGAAACATCATGTGAAATTTCTTTTAAACTAGTAAAACAGGTAATTTGGCAGTAAAATGACGAGTAGAAATCTGCCCCTCGGGCTCAATATCAAAACAACAAGTAGAAATCTACCCCTCGTGCTCAATATCAAAAAAACAAGTAGAAATCTGCCCCTCGGGCTCAGTATCAAAATAATAACTAGAAATCTGCCCCTCGAGCTCAGATCAAAATAATAAGTAGAAATCTGCCCCTCAGGCTCAGTATCAAAATAATAATTAGAAATCTGCCCCACAGTATCAGTATCAAAATAATAAGTAGAAATCTGCCCCTCGGGCTCAGTATCTCAGAACAGTATCAGCCCTTCAGGCTCAGAACAGTATAAAGCAACCAGTCAATGAAATAAGAGCATATAATTATTATGGCAGATAATGCAGATAAAGAATAAATGCATGAGTTCAATGCAATGCATATGACGGTACCCTCTGGTACCCACTGCGGCGTGCAGCCCGAGCCATCCATATTTATTTATCATCGACGGCGCTCACTGGGGGGGTATACAGACTTCGGAGGGGCTCCTACAGCCCAAGCACAATATCAAGCCATCTCGTGGCATCAAATCTAGGCCCTCGGTCTCATATCAATCTCAGTATAATCACCCAAGCTCTCAGCCTCAATATCAATGTAATCAACCAAGCTCTCGGCCTCAATATCAATGTAATCAACCAGGCTCTCGGCTTCAATATCAATATAACACTACTACGACGCACAGCCCGATCCATGCTCAGTCCATAAATCATCATAAGCGACTTCGGCATTTGTAAAACAGTAGCTCTCAGCCCAAAATATCATTTAGAAATATCATTTAAGTTTTCAAATCTTAGAAATATGGCTGAGTTTGCAAAATAGTATTTAAAACCTTGGACTGAGGTCAAATGATATGCAAAATGTGCGAAAGCAGTGATATCAATCCCTGAAGGATTCAAATAATTGGCAAGAAGCCTACAATTGGAAACATGACTGAGGATATAAATTCTTTAACAAAATAAGTGAGGAAAATCAGTCAAAATCCCCTAAGGGTATTACAGGTCGGCACAAGGCCCCAAGCATGGCAACAAGCCCAATTCACAATAATAAAGTATACGTCTCAACCAAAAATGTAGTAAAATATCTCTCGGGAAGGACCAAGTCACAATCCCCAACGGTGCTCTACCCCACGCTCGTTATCCGGCGTGCAAGTCACCTCAGTATAGCGTTACGATGTGAAATTCCGGAGTTTCAAACCCTCAGGACATCATTTACATCTATTACTCACCTCTAGCCGGCCAAATACTACTCTGTGATGCCCTTTCCTTTCGTATCAACCTCCTCGCGCGTCGAATTTGGCCAAAACCACAACGAATACATCACAATAGGCTAAGGGAATATAACCCAATCGAAAAGACTCAAAAAATATCAAAAATCACGAAATTTGCAAAACCCGAGCCCCGGGCCCACGTCTTGAAATCCAGAAATTTTCACATCAAAATGTTCAATATCTCGCCACGAGTCTATACATACCAAATTCACAAGAATCGGAGTCCATTTGACCCCTCAAATCCCAAATTTAGAATTTCAATCTCAAGCCCTAATTTCTTATAATTTGGCTATGTTTTCATGGATTTCTAGGATGATTCTTCAATAAAATCATGTATTTAACTCATAAAACTTACCTCCAATCGATCTTAGTTGAAACTCCCTTCAATCCCCGTCCAAAAGCTCTCAAAATGACTAAAAATGGTGGAGAAATGGGGTGTTTTTCGCGAATGAAATGTAAACATTCTGCCCAGAATTTTTCGGAATTACTTTTTAGTCATTTTGAGAGCTTTTGGATGGGGATTGAAGGGAGTTTCAACTAAGATCGATTGGAGGTAAGTTTTATGAGTTAAATACATGATTTTATTGAAGAATCATCCTAGAAATCCATGAAAACATAGCCAAATTATAAGAAATTAGGGCTTGAGATTGAAATTCTAAATTTGGGATTTGAGGGGTCAAATGGACTCCGATTCTTGTGAATTTGGTATGTATAGACTCGTGGCGAGATAAGAAATATTTTGATGTAAAAATTTCTGGATTTCAAGACTCGTGGCGAGATAAGGATATTTTTTATTTAAAAATATCAAATTTCGTGATTTTTGATATTTTCGAGTCTTTTCGATTGGGTTATATTCCCTTAGCCTATTGTGATGTATTCGTTGTGGTTTTGGACAGATTCGACGTGCGAGGAGGTCGATATGAAAGGAAAGGGCATCGCGGAGTAGTATTTGGTCGGCTAGAGGTGAGTAATAGATGTAAATGATGTCCTGAGGGTTTGAAACCCCGGAATTTCACATCGTAACGCTATATTGAGGTGACTTGCACGCCGGATAACGGGCGTGGGGTAGAGCACCATTGGGGATTGTGACTTGGTCCGTCCCGAGAGATATTTTACTACATTTTTGGTTGAGACGTATACTTTATTATTGTGAATTGGGCTTGTTGCCATGCTTGGGGCCTTGTGCCGACCTGTAGAACCCTTAGGGGATTTTTGACTGGTTTTCCTCACTTATTTTGTTAAAGAATTTATATCCTCAGTCATGTTTCCAATTGTAGGCTTCTTGCCAATTATTTGAATCCTTCAGGGATTGATATCACTGCTTTCGCATATTTTGCATATCATTTGACCTCAGTCCAAGGTTTTAAATACTGTTTTGCAAACTCAGCCATCTTTCTAAGATTTGAAAACTTAAATGATATTTCTAAATGATATTTCGGGCTGAGAACTACTGTTTTACAAATGCCCAAGGGGTTTATGATGATTTCTGGACTGAGCATGGATCGGGATGCGCGTCGCAGCAGTGTTATATTGATATTGAGGCCGAGAGCCTGGTTGATTACATTGATATTGAGGCCGAGAGCCTGGTTGATTACATTGATATTGAGGCTGAGAGCCTGGGTGATTATACTGAGATTGATATGAGGCCGAGGGCCTAGATTTGATGCCACGAGATGGCTTGATATTGCGCTTGGGCTGTAGGAGCCCCTCCGGAGTCTGTACACACCCCCAGTGAGCGCCGTCGATAATAAATAAATATGGATGGTTTGGGCTGCACGCCGTAGTGGGTACCAGAGGGTACCGTCATATGCATTGCATTGCACTCATGCATTTATTCTTTATCTGCATTATCTGCCATAATAATTATGTGCTCTTATTTCATTGACTGGTTGCTTTATACTGTTCTGAGCCTGAGGGGCTGATACTGTTCTGAGATACTGAGCCCGAGGGGCAGATTTCTACTTATTATTTTGATACTGAGCCCGAGGGGCAGATTTCTAATTATTATTTTGATACTGAGCCCGAGGGGCAGATTTCTACTTATTATTTTGATACTGAGCCCGAGGGGCAGATTTCTAATTATTATTTTGATACTAAGCCCGAGGGGCAGATTTCTACTTATTATTTTGATACTTAGCTCGAGGGGCAGATTTCTAGTTATTATTTTGATATTGAGCCCGAGGGGCAGATTTTTACTTGTTGTTTTGATATTGAGCCCGAGGGCAGATTTCTACTCGTCATTTTACTATCAAATTACCTGTTTTACTGGTTTAAAAGAAATTTCACATGATGTTTTACTGAAGTGTTATTTTAAATGATTTCACTGCTTCTGTATAGAATGTTGTGTGCCTTATCGTATTTTCTTACCTTCAGTCATTATTTATATTTATTACTCACTGGGTCGGAGTACTCACATTACTCTCTGCACCATGTGTGTAGGTACAGGTATTCCTGAGGCACAGAACGAGTTTTTTGCTATTCAATTTTCATCGGAGTTATCGAGGTAGCTGCATGGCATTCGCAGACCCGTTTTCTCCCTTATCTTCTGTTATTTATGATATCTTCAGACTTTGTTCCTAATTCCATACTTTGTAGAATTTTAGTAAACTCTGTAGTAGCTCATGACTTGTGACACCCCGGTTAGGGCTGAGTTGGGTTGGATTTCCGTATTTTATCTATACTTTCCGCTATTGGATATTATTAAACCATGTTTATACTATAATTGTGTTAATTAATTGTCTTAAAAGGATGAATTGGGTTGAATGGCTGGCCTTGTCTTCATAAGAGGCGCCATCACGACCAGGTTCGGGAATTGGGTCGTGACACATACCACCCACGGTCCTTATCATCCTCGAGGCTAACTAGCACTCTCTTACTTCTTGCCACTAAAGTGAAGATCCCATGTCGGAAAAGCTTAGAGGAGTAGAGATGGATCAAATGGAAAAAAGTAGAAGGCAAATTAGCCAATCTTGTTAAGTGCCTTAAACAAGCAACTACTCTCCACACAATGAGGCCAATCTGTCCTGGACAAACGTTGGAAAAATGACAGAACTCAATGATAACAGGATCAATGGGGGGTTTGAAATTCAGCGTAAAAGGATATGTATACACAAAAGAAAATTCGGTCATGTAAGATGTAATTCTTTGCTTTGAATTAGGAATTATGATAGGGAAGTCAGATCTCCAATGGCAATCCCTACGAACAACAGATATTAAACCTTTGGTAATTTGAGAAGGGTAGACGTCAGCACGATCTAAAGAAGACATAGAAGAAACTTGGTTTCTGATCGATTCTCTATCAGTGTAAAAAGATAGTTCAAAAGGGACAATCTCATCTATTAAAGGCTCACGAACTGGTTCACTAGAATCTTCACCTCTAGAAGAAGATCTATGTGAATGAAAACCCCTAGTTCTAGAAGAAGGGGTAGAACTCACTAGAGGTAAAGAAGCACCCCGTATAGATGAAGACCCTAAACTATGCAATCTTCCGCCTCTTTTGCTTCTAACAGGAGCAAGAGGAAGTTCGTCAATAATGGGGACTCTTCGAGGATTATGGTTTGAATAAGACATGACTGTACGAGGAAGAAGAAAACAAGAATAAATATTCCAAGATAAGTAACTTTTATGAGAAAGACAAAGACAAAAGCTATATTTATACTCAGAAGCAACCGTCAAAGGAAAAGGTGTAATGATAGAAACATCATGATGGAAACTGTCACTTCGTAATTGATGAAACCGCAAAAAAGCCCTAAAAGACGCTGAAGAGTTGCAAATCCAATCGGAAGATGCCATGTATAACGAGCATTAAATTGAAGTGACATATGAAGTGTCAGTTCCATAGAAGGTATAATGGCGGCAAAAATTCCCGCTTTAATGAGATCCACTTTCCAAATATTCTATTGATGAATAAATGACAAGTGGGGGGACTATCTATATTGGGAAAAATCAAGTTATTACATCGAGTTAATTATGTGTTGATGTGTCATGACACGTGGATCAACAAAGGAATGACAATTGGCGAAGAATAGTTGAAGAGGCGCGAGCTTTAACAGGCACGGGCAAAGATCCAAGAAAACCAGAAGGAATGGGTGCTCAAACCTCTTGATAATTTGAAGAAGCATCGGGAGAATGAACCTAAATAGCAAAAGAGTATAGATATGTATTATTGGTAATTAATGAGCATTAATTAGGAAAACGTTATAGAATTTGTACCGAAACAGTTATGATTGTCAATTATAACGTTACATTGAATGTCATTAATTGTCCATAATAACTCCATTATGGAAGGAGAGAAACGTATTACTTAGAAATAGCTATAAAAGTTGAGGAATGAACATTTGTAAGGACACGAAATACTATTAGAATATACTGATTTACTTTGCTTTTTATTCAGCTATTATTTACATCAATTATTCTTATTTCTATTTGATTATCAGTAACCCGAGTTCTTCTAAAAACAAGCTTTGACCGAAAATCTTATTTTTAGTTAAACACCTACGAGAAGACATGTTTCAAAGAATAAGAAAAAATCTTTTTAAATTTTTATAAAATGTTAATTACATATTCTTTTTTTTAAATGTGAACTACTTATAACCTATAATGTGCCTTACGTACATATGATAAAGATAATGGATAATTGGATAATCAATAGCAAATTAAAGTACTATATATAATAAGGTCACACCATAATCTGATTTCATTTTCCTTCAACTGTTTCAGTGTAAATACTAGGAGTTGTAACAACAAATTTTGACATACAAGAAACGAAAGAAAGTCATGCTTCTCATTATATTTTACTACTATATGATTTCTTATGATTATTGTAGCGTGTGGTTTCTAAAGTAGAGATTGAAAGAGAACAGTAACTTTACACTGAAGTCTTTATTTGTTCTATGTTCCATCTAAACATCTTCCATGTTCTATGTTTGTTTCTCGGAAATATATATCGGTCATCTTTTTTTCAGGGTTTGCTTCTACTCCCACACGTTTAGGTGTAAGAAAGTTCGAAATTTTATTAATTACTACTCCACTAAAGACTATTGAACTAGGAAAGACGTAAGTTAATACCCTAAAATTTCCTTAAACTATTATGTTTGTGTGAGTTTTCTATTTATATTATTTGGTGTCTCCAAAACTCCCCTCTACTATATTGTCCTTCATATTAAAAATCTCTCATTGCATTCTTAGAGGTGCGTCTAGTACACGCTCCTAATTAACTAAAAAAATGTGTCATGTAGCACTATAAGTGGCTATTTAACTCAACCTAAAACCCCCCATACTATTATTTTTTTGTCATTTACTTACTTAAACTATCTGGTGTCCCCAAAATTCCCCTGAACTATATTCCCTATATATTAAAACCCCATGTTGGACTTTAATTGGTGTGTCTGTCTAACTATATTAACTTATAGTTCGTACAAAGTTTTTTATATATAGTTTACTCATGATGTATTACTCTCGGATGATTGATTAATTTTAGGAGTTTTGGCAAAAATAATATCTAATGTATTGTGTTAAATTTTGGTTTAATTGTTATTGTGCTTTATGCTAATTAACTCTAATTGAGTAAGTCCTTATTTATATTCACTTTGTAGCACTCTAAAAATATAAATAAAGGCATATAGTGTTGCATTTCTTAAACAACTTATATTACATTAAAAAGTGTCACGACCCGGATTTTCCACCCTCGGGAGTCGTGATGGCGCCTACTAGTGAAAGCTAGGCAAGCCAACTATTCCGATTAATTTACCTTTTTTATTTTTAATCCCTTAATAATTGTAAATTAACATTTTATAAGTAGCGTAAATTAATAAAGCGGATGAATGAAATTTAACAATTAAGCCAAAACCAATACGAATCCATAAACATAAACCACCAGAACTGGTGTCACAATCTCACGGACTATCTAAGAAAACTACAAATAAAGTCTGAATAAGAAAGTGCATGTCTGTCTCTGGAATATAAAAGAACAGAAAGAAACTAGATAGGGAGGGGACGCCAACGCCTGCGGACGCCTGCAGATCTACCTCGGGTCTCCTGATGGACTGAAGGCAGCAACCCCTAGCTAAGGTACGTATGCTCCAGTACCGGGATCTGCACAAAAGAGTGCAGAATGTAGTATCAGCACTGCCGACCCCATGTGCTGGTAAGTGTCGAGCCTAACCTCGGCGAAATAGTGACGAGGCTAGGACACAACAACCAAATAATATTTTGCAGCTAAACAGTATCTAACAGAATAACAGTAATAAAAGCAATTCAAAAATAATGGGGGAAGGATAACATGCTATGGGGGAAACACTAACATAATGAATCACAGTAGTAGTGGAATAAGACAATTAAGGTACTTGAACTGAAGCAACAAGAAATCATAATAAACAGACAATAAGTGCACGGCATCACCCTTTGTGCTTTTACTCTCAATCCTCACCAATGTAATCAAGTAATGAAAATGTGCACGACATCACCCTTTGTGCTTTATCTCTCTTCCTCACCATGTAAATATTAGAAATGTGCACGGCATCACCCTTCGTGCTTTATCTCTCTTCCTCACCATATGTATCAATATCAATAAAAATGTACACGGCATCACACTTCGTGCTTTATCACTCTTTCCTCACGATATGCATAAATATGAATGTGCACGGCATCACCCTTCGTGCTTTATCTCTCTTTCCTCACTCAAATAATAGCAACAACAATATCCCGGCAAGGGAATCAACAACAAGAATAAACACATCCCGGCAAGGGAACCAACAGTAAGAAATAAGTACGTCCCGGCAAGGGAATTAGCTATAACCAAACTTGTACCAACACTTAACTTCACAATCAAAACCTCAACTGGAGCCAATACTCAACAATAAATAAATACCACAAGATAATTATAGGCCTTGCTCAACACGGAGAATCAACAATTTAGGCAATTATAGTACTCATTAAGAAACACCACGATTACAATTTAAGACTCACAGGCATGCTTGATACCGACGTATAGATACTCGTCACCACACCTCTATGTCGTATACTATACTAGCACATAGAAAATATAGCACAATACCTATTCCCTCAAGCTAAGGTTAGACCAAACACTTACCTCGAACTTCCACGGCCAATTCAAGCCTCAAACACAGCTTTTTCTTTAGAAGTTACCTCCAAATTACTTGTATCTAGCCCAAATTAATTTAACAACATCAATAAATGCTAAAGAATTCATACACAATGCTCAATTATAGGTTTTCTATCATTTTCCCCAAAAAGTCAAAAATCGACCCTGGGCCCGCTTGGTCAAACTCGAGGTTCGGACCAAAACCCGATAACCCATTTATCCACGAACCCAAATATGCAATTAGTTTTGAAATCCGACCCTAAAATGAGGTCTAAATTCCAATTATTCAAAAAACCCTAACTCTACCCAAAATCCCAAATTCTACTATGGAAGAACAATATTTAGGCCTAGAAATCTAATGGGTGTTGATGAAAAATGAAGGAGATGGGTTTAGGAACACATACATATGATTTGGTGTTGATTTTGCTCTTCAAAAATCGCCTAGATTCTGATTTTGGGAAAGGAGATGTGAAAAAATGGTTTATTCCCGTTTCTATTATTGTTTAAAAGAGCTGGGCGACAGTGTTCATCGCGATCACGTGAACACTGTCGTGATCGCGAAGAGCAGCCTCCTAAGGACTTACGCGATCTCGATATTCTCCACGTGTTCGCGAAGGGTATACCCCTCTGGCCTTCGCGTTCGTGGACCAACATGCGCATTCGCGGAGAAGAAAAGGTCGATTCCCCAGCCCACCCCTAATTACTTATACGCGTTCGTGTGACAGGGGTCGCGTTCGCGTAGAGCAGCCCCCCTGTGCTCCGCGTTCGCATCCCCGTCTTCGCGTTCGCATAGACCAAATTCACCCCAGCCCCAATTTCCCTTTCGGGATCATGAGAATGGTTTTGCGACCGCGAAGCGTAAAATGTCTGTGCATCAGAAGCAGCAAAACCTGCAACTTTTCTAAGTGTAAAAACATCTCGAAACATATCTGAAACTCACCCAAGCCCTCGGGGCTCCAAACCAAACATGCATACTAACTCAAAAATATCTTATGGACTTACTCGTGCGATCAAATCGCCAAATTAACATCTTGAACAATGAATGTAGCATCAAAAACAAAGAAAAATCTCAAGAACTCTTAAGTTCAATTTTAACAACCGAGGGTCCGATTCACATCATATCAAGTCCGTTTCTTACCAAATTTTACAAGCTTAACCTAAATACTATATAAGACCTGTACCGGGCTCCGAAACTAAAATACGGGCCCGATACCATCAATTTCAAATACATTTAAATTTCCAAAAACTCTTAAAATTTCAGTTAAACAATTTTCTTCAAAGATTTATTTCTCGGGCTTGGGACCTTGGAATTCAATTCCGGGCATACGCCCAAGTCCCATATTTTCCTACAGACCCTCCGGGACTGTCAAATCATGGGTCCGGATCCGTGTACCCAAAATATTGACCAAAGTCAACTTAAATTCAATTTTAAAGGCCAAATTAGCATTTTCCTCAAATTTTCATATAAAAGCATTCCGGATATATGCCCGGACAGCGCACGCAAATCTAGGTAAGATAAAAGGAGACTTTTAAGGCCTCGAAATACAGAATTGACTCGAAAATCAAGTGATGACCTTTTGGGTCATCACAAAAAGATTACACAAAATAAAATTTCAGAAAAAATTAATTTGCCAACAATTACATTGTCTAATTCTAGATTACATAAAGAAGGTTCAAGAGATTCAACTTTATTCTCTACAAGGTGTTTAGTTTAAGAAGATTTAAATTGGTATTCTTTCAACAATATGTGTAAGATATGAAAGAAGACTAAAACAAGAAAGAATAAATCATTTCAGAAGAAACAAGAGAGGGAGAAATTTTTTCAGAAGAAACCCATATGGAGAACGAAAGAAAAAAGGTTAAAAAATGAAGAAGAAAGTGAAAAATAAAGAAGAAAGGTAAAAAATAAGAAAGAATGGTGAGAAAATGAGGAAAAGGTGAATATAACTGAAATAAGGAGAATATTTACTAAAAAAACAAATGTGAAAGTGGGTTATGCTAATTAGTCATCATGTGAGCCATTTTGATGGCTTTTTTCAGGTGTCGAGCGCTAGCTCCCAAACGAGTGTTTACACACGTTATGCTAGGTTAACGACGGAGGTTTAATATGAAGGACAATATAATATAGTTTAGGAGGATTTGGGGACATCAAATAGTTTAAGTAGGAAACTAACAAAAATATAATAGTTTAAGGAGGTTTTAAGGTATTAATAGTACTAATTAAATAAGCTCGGGTGCGTGCCAATTATCGCGATGCATGCCATTGAAGCTTCTCTTGCCGGCCTTTGTAGATATATTATACGCTACTATTAAAAAAGAAAATTAAGTTTTATACTGTAATTTAACCTCTTAATTCTACGGTTTAAAATACTCATGTTAAATTTAAGTAAATTAATTGTAAAATAGTTTCTTTCAAATTAGAAGAAAAAAGAAGAGTTTTGACTGAAAGAAATAGGTCATAAGAAGCCAAACACGAAAAATCAAACCTAAAACCTAAGACATTAAATTCTTCAAAAGCTCATAGGCAATAAATTCAGTCGCCTGAATATGTAAAGAGGGAAATTACATACTTGCTCTGATCCTTTAAAAGTATGCTGATGTATATGTATATGTATTCGATCAGTCAATTTTGGTAACTAATTAAGAAGATGGCCGATTCAGCGCCCCTTGCTGTTGCCTTATTTATTGTGGGTCTTGCCGTTTTGTGCGCTTCATATGTACTGTGTATAGGCCGTACAAGGAACTTACAGCAAAGAAGTAGTGAATCTCGAAGCAGAACAAGTCACGGGGACATGGTTGTTTTAGCCGGAGCTGGCGCTGCAACAGCCGTTGCTATTGACGTAGGAGCTGCTACTGAGACTGACGATAAGCGTAAGCGTGCCAAAGTTTCTATTGAGGTAGGAGCTAATTGCCCCTTTAAAAGGGCGCTCATATTGTTCGGTAAATTTCTGGATTGCCGTTATGGTAACGTGACTATCGTCCATTGTTATTGCCATAGTAATTGTGGTGTTCTATTGTTTTTGGTTGTTTATTGTGTATACTTTGCCCAGCCGTTAAACGTGGCGAAGATAGTATTGACTTAGGAGCTGATGCTGAAGCAACTTCTACCGCTACACAAGGTCGTTGTTGTGGCGGTGGTGACGGTGACAGCGATAACGGTAGCAGTTGTGGTGGAGATTTAAAAACTTATCACCTTTTTTCAGGTTAATTTTATGTATGATTTTAGATAATTTTCAACTACTATAAGATTAAAATCGAAAAACATTTGTTCACTGAATGTTCGAACTATAGTACTACTTTTTGTTACGGTGGAGGGGCGGATGCACCTCGAACGAAGCAGTATCACGCGACACCGTATTATCGAAAATTATTTTTTTTTGAGATATATGAAGTAATACTGTGCAGAAATAATGACATAAATGAAATGACACCACATATATTGTTGCTTACAATGATGATTAAGTTCCTTATTTTTGCTCTAAGAGGTCAGAGATTCGAACCTCATCTAGATCTCTTTTTTTGGTAAATATTTAAGAGAGCCTCTATTGTTAAAAATTGTTGATAGGTAGAATTGAACGCATGACTTCTTCTAACTTAAGATTCAACAAAACCAATAATAATTAATATTTTTATTCTCCGCTCTTCTATAAATATTGACATCTCTTTTATTAATACAAAAAAGGAGAGGCAAATTCATAATATTGTGCCAAGTGTCAAAATGAAATATCAACACCTGTCATATTTTAGGACAAAACTCCAATACTTTTTGAATTCAAAAATTTTTAAAATAGAAAAGAAAATTACAAAAAATTAATATTAACCAATTCAGTTATTAAAATCATGGAGTCCCACGTTTTTTGGCACATACTTTATAAGACTGAAAACTAAAAAAAATATTATTTCAATTCTAGACTCCCACGTTTTTCATTAGTTTTTTATTTGATTTATTAAAAACCTTAAAAATTCATCAAAAAACTTTTTACATAGGCATTGTAATAAAGCAAAAAAAAAAAAAAACACTCCACGATTGATCGTGGCTCAAACGTGGAAAGTGGATCTGCCTCCCTTATTTATTAGAATTAGAATTGGAAATTAAATTTTTTTGGTTAAGAATAATCAATCAATTATCTTAAAAGTTCTCATTTAATTACAGTTACTACTCCAAATAATAAGGAGATAAATAATGTAATAATTACCATCTTTTTGAAGTCCTCTTTCAAGTTAAAGCCTTCACGATTTTACTTTAATTATAATTACAATTCCTAATAATAAGGAGATAGACAAGGCAACAGTTACAATCCTCTTGAAGTACTATTTCAAACCAAACGCATATGTTCTCAATTCCAAACGCCTCAAGTTTCAATTGCAGTGGCATTCAAGGTAGAGAAAAAAATCAACAAAGGAGAAGAAATTTACCAGTGAAGATGATCTAAAGGTAGAAAGCTTTCTTTTCCCACTTTTTCATCTACGTATGTGTTTAGGACAAGGAGTGGTTTGTATAGTAGGTCGTGGTTACAAAAGAACTTGGAGCAAAAAAATAAGTAAAATTATTGATTTGTGTTGGTAATAATCTTCACCAATTCAGTACATTTCTTATGGTTTTCATTTCTCTAATCCCTTTTTTCCTTACTTATCTTCTTCTTTTGTTTGGTCAAGGTTATAAGTAGGAGATTGAGTATCTAAATGTAAAATTGTAAATAATGTTTTATCATTGAAGTATTCATCGTTTTTATGTCTTTTTTTTTGTTGGCAACTGTTCCTTCTCTTTTCGCTTTCTTCTTTTCTGATGTCTTTTTTTTGTTGGTAACTGTTCCTCCTCTTCACTTTCCTCTTTTCTGATGTCTTCTATTTCTTCTTCTTTGTTTCTTTTTATTATAGAGTAACATAATCGAAGAAACTATTCCAATTTTATATTCATGAAACATTTTGAAATAGAGTATGTTGCTTCAAAAGTTTTCTTACATGCATTTTGCTATTTTTTGCCGAGTTTTCGGATACACATGGAGCAAAAGCGCAATTAAAAGTTAATTTTATGTTATTTTATTATGTTTTCTTTTAGTTTTTGTAAGTTAAATTGACTTCGTCTCTATTCAAGCATCAAAGATATATACATGCCTCTCTCAACAACACACTATGATCAAATCTTTTGGTCTCTTGCCTCAGATGGCATCTTCTCTGTTAAATCTTGTTATGCATCACTTAACCCTAATACTAGTCAATCTCCTTCTTATAATTGGATTTGGAATTTGAACATTCCACCAAAAATATCCTTCTTTCTTTGGTTAATTTCTCATAATAAACTTCCCACTGCTGAATACCTTTCCCGTTTAGGTATTTTAGCATCACCTATATGCACACAGTGCCATTTGGCACCCGAAACAATGCAGCACCTATTTTTCTGTTGCCCTAATGCAATCCAGTTATGGAACCATCTTAACTTATCACTCCCAATTCTGTGCACTACTTCATTTCCAATGGATTCTACTACTTGGTTGTATGACATTATTCATACACATCTATCACCCAAACCCTATTACATCCCTTCTACTACATTCATACCTCTTGCCCTATGGCATATCTGGATTCTACGCAACAAACATAGGTTGGAAAATAAACGACTTCCTTTAAATATTCAATTACTAATTAATACTTCAGCAGAATATTACTACGTAACGAATCACAAGCAGAGAAAAAAGGATTGTCAATCCGTACCTCTATATATTAAATGGCATCCACCAGCTGAAACTTGCTATAAACTAAACATAGATGGCTCTAATTTTTTTTTCCCATAACCAATATGGCATTGGTGGAGTTTTTCGAAGCCACCAAGGCAACTGGGTTATGGGCTTTGCAGAAAAATCAATACAAGGTACAAGCATACAGACATAGCTATTTGCACTCTTTATGGGATTGAAAATAGCGTTGCAAAAGCATTTGACACCATTTGTGATCGAAACAGAAGCCCAACAACTCGTCGGTATGTTTCAAATATCTTACATGCATTACACTAACATTATCAATGATTGTAGGTTGTTACTTCTACAGGTGAATAGCCCACTCATCCAACATATATATCGAGAGCAGAATTGTGTTGCTGACAGTTTAGCTAAATTTGGATCCAGGAATGCAGAGTCTTCCTGCACACTTTTTGCGCAACCGCCACCTTTTGTTACACCGTATCTACAGCAAGATCAACAAGGCACTCAACAAAGGAGACTTGTACTTGTTTCAACAGAGTCGCTCCCTACTATAACTAATGTTTGTAATACTAATGTAATATCTACTTATGCCTTAGTACCTAGTAGTGTTCCCCGTGTGGGGACACTTGTTGTTCCTATTATGTCTTCTACTCTAGCTACTATGATGTCTGGGTTGCATCAAGTTTGATGTACTAGTACTTTTTATCTATAATATATGTTCTTTCTTTTGACCAAAAAAAAAATATATCAAACTGAAAAGCTAGCTTTCTACTCTTTTATAGTGATTCAATCATGTTGGCTTGATTTTGTAGGCATAAAATTAATCCTACTATTTCTGCCTTTTTTTAGATGCATTTTTTTGGGTTCTTTATCGTCTGATAAATCTTGCTTACCGTACATAATTAATTTTCTAGCATGTTTAAAAGGTAAATTGATATTTTCTATTAAAAAATAAAGTGGAGGTTAAAGATGAATTATTATCTTGTTATCATAAAGTTTTATAATATGTACATAATTTTTCATCTTTACTTTCTTTATCCTTTTGTATTATAGTGAAAGTATTATCTAAATTAATTGACGTCTATATATTATGAGAATCCAATTTGAGTTTTTAATTTCTTTAACATTTCATATATGCTATTATACTGCTTAACGATAAAAATGATGCATAATTCATTTAGTACTTTTTATTTATTTATATAGCTTAACTAATGTTTGATATTTCTTTGCTTGATTAACTTATGTTTTTTTGGTTTTCCTTGAAAAACTATATTTATGTATGGAATATTTGCTACTGATTCTGAGAGTTCTTTATTCTGACACCTTTTTTTTCAATTAATCATGACTTATCTTATACCACCAAAGTGTGTTTCTACATTCCTTCACAATACTGATCAATTGAGTAGTAATTCCTTAGTATAAAAAAAGAATAAATAATTTAAAAAATCTAAGAAAAATAGTTTTTATTGTATGTGTGAGTACGTCACAATAATATATGTTAAATCACAATCTGAAAAGGTACAATAATATATTATGTAAAAATATTCATTACTAAGGCTTTAAGTTTAACTAAACATGGGGTACACTGGTTACTCAATAAATTCTTTTTTTTGCAGATTATGAATCTATGATTTTACTTTTCTCTTTAAAATTCATATTCAAGAGAATTTTTCGTGCATTATAAAATACTTTTATTTTATTTTGATTAGCATCAAATATTTCTAATTTAACTTATCATTCTCTATTTTTTATACTATGCAGCATGATACCCATCTAGACCAGAAAGAAAAGTACGTTTCATATACTGAATTTGTTAACCAAGAGCTTATTCTATTTTCAGTGGCTGATATTCGAAGGACTATTCCATCAATGCTTGACGGTTTAAAACTGGATCGAAGGAAGATTTTGTCTTGTGCCTTTAAGAACTTTGTTAATTTGTACAAATATATTGTGTAGTAAAAATGGCCTTTTACAAATGGTACTAATAAATTTGTGAGAATCAGAATATGGCCAATCATCCAAGATTGCATTTTATTATGAATGATTTCCTCCCTACCTATTTTCTAACGGATACATATGTTTTCTTATTACTTCAATGTATGAATATCCAGTGGATTTATATGTTTATAAAATAATAGCATTTGAAAGCTCCTTTATGTCTACCATATTTTTCAAGTAATATTTTCTTATGAAAAAATTATATTTAATATTCTCCGCGCAACGCTGTTTAACCAAAAAATAGAATTTTAGTCAAAGCTAGAATTTAGAAGAACACGGGTTACTGATAATCGAAAGAATGTAGAAATTGGCTTTCAACAATAACAAGATGAGCAGAAGAAAGCAAAGTAAATCAGTATATTCCAATAGTCTTCTCTGTCCTTACAAATGTTCAGCATTCTCCCTTTTATAATGGTTTTTTTTTGGAGATATGTTTATTGCTTTGTCTTAATAAGGCAATTATGAGCAATAAATCACAATAAAAGAAATGTTACTCAATCATATGTATTAAATACAAATTCTCTAACGTACTAGGTATTTAATATATGTTAAATACTGAATTTGGACTCTCATGTGTCGTCAGATTCATTTCCTTGATCTTTGAGCTTTAAATGATTTAAATAGATACGAGCGCCAAACTATTTGAATAACTGCTTGTGCCTCTTTCATCACCTTCTCTCGTATCTGTTGTTGCTCGTGCCTCTTGGCTAATTATAACTATTTGACCATTTGACTAATCCACGTGTCATGACACGTCACCTCCAATATGCAAACTTTAATTTTACCCAATACAGATAGTCCCCCCACTTTTCATTTATTTATCAATTAAATATTTGGGAAGTGGATTTCATTAAAAAGGGAATTTATGTCATCATTAATGCTATGACAACATGGATGCTTCAATTGTCTCTTCTATTAAATGCTCTATACACGTGTCATTCTCCCATCAGTTCTGCAGTTTTGCAGCCCTTTTTCAAGGCTTTATAGCTCCACTATTCACGAAGAGCTAGTTGTCTTTATTATAGGCTTTCCATCATTACGCTTCTTGCCTTTGACGGTCGCTTTCTCACATAAATATAACCTTTTTTCTCTTGTCCTCTTCTTCATAAAATTTTATCGAATACTTTACTTTTCAATACTGTTCACTTCTTCCTTAATTCGACCTTCTTCATCATGTCTTCTTCAAACCTTAACCCTAGAAGAGTTCCTATCTTGGATAACTTCCCCAATGCCCCTGTTAGACATAGAAGGGGTAGGGGTGGCAGACTCCGTAGTTTAGGATCTGCCCGTGGCGTCAGTTCTTCTGCTGGTTCTTCTATACCTTCCTCTAGTTCTAGTACTCCCTCTAGAATTAGAGGTTCTTTTACTCAGAAATCATTTTCTAAGGGTAAAGAAATTTCTGAACCTTTCCAAGAACCTTTGATAGAAGAAATTTCTGAAATTTCTGAACCTTTCCAAGAACCTTTCCAACATTTTGCCCTTTTTTTCAAGTTTGTTTAGCACAAATCGGCCCGCTCGTTTGGAGATTTGTGGCTTGCTTAAGACATTTATCAAACAAGGCGGGTGTTGATTTTACTTTCCCTCATCTAATTCATCTTTACTCCCCCAGGCTCTTTCGCATCGGTGTTTTTACTTTAGTAGCCAGGAGTAAAAGGGTTTTGGTAAGCCCAAAAGATGATAAGGATCGTGGTTGGTATGATCGATTCGTTGTTGCCCCCACTGTTGGTTTGGTGGGTGAAGAAAACGTTCCTTTTCCCGAGAAATGGAATTTTGCACGTAAGTCTTTTATTCTTCTCGTACCTTTTTCTTTCAATTTTGACAATTTTTTTTTAATTTTCTCTCCCTCTCCTCTTTGTAGCAATCATGGGAGTTGTGGATAAAGTTCCCAACTTTCGTGGTTGGGTAAAGAAATTATTGAAGGCCGCACCTATGGAGGCCAGGTCCTAGAAATCTATTTCCAATCAGTACGGTTGGAAAGTGAAAACTCATGGTAAGGGTTTTTTATTTTCTCGTATGTAAAATCTTCTGTTTATCACCTTAATTTTCATCCTTCTTTTTGTCAGGATTTTCAATTCGAGGCGTTGCTGCTGAAGCTGTTGCGGCCTCTCGAACCTCTACATGAGCTCAATTCACTTTAAAGAGGGCTCAGGACATACTTGTGAAGAGGAAGACCATCGATGAAGATTCCGAGGAGGAAGATGAAGATGGCTCTTTGATAAAGAGGCCAAGGACTAGAATACGTGTTATGTTTGATGATGAGGCTGAAGTCTCTCCCCATGCCTCTTCTGCCGAGCATGTTCATCTCGTCTCTGATGACGATGTTACCCCCCAAGATACTCGTGAATCTACCGACCAACTTTTTGCTAGTGGTTTTGATAGTGGTGACCTCGGGCCTGTTTTAGATGAAGTGCCTTTATCGTCTTTTTCATCACCCGTGCCTGCGATTCTTTCTTTACCGGCCCCTGTTATTTCCGTTCCTTCTTCTATTGCACTCACCTCTTCTCCAGCTCCTCCTTTGATTATTCCCCCTCCTATTGTTCATCATACTGAAGTTGGTTCTACAAGCAGAACTACTACCATGAGGAGCGTGACTATTGAAGTTCCCGCCAACAGCAGCCTTTTGAGAAAATCTGGTCAGGCAGACGTTTGGCTCGAGCCTTTGATTGGCTCAATTGAAAAAGAGAAGATGAATAGTCATAGCTGCTTGACTTTGATGAACAACATTGTTCATGCCACTTTGAAGGTATTTTCCTCCTTTATTTAAAAATAATTCTTTTTCTTTTTATTCTTGAATTCTTACTTTCCTTCTTCACTATTCTCAGGCCAACCTCATTGGTACAGAGTTGATGGGCAGAATTTCTCTTTTAGAGAAAGTGGCCCGTGACTCTGAGAAAGCAATTCTTGAGGCCGAGAAAGTGACTCATGAAGCTCAACTAGAAGCGGCTAATTGGAAAGGGCAATTTGATAGTGCACAAATCGCTATTGAAGATATGCAAGAGAATAGGAGTAACCTGGAGCAGCAGGTGCGTGCATTGACTTTGGAATTGGCAGTGGCCAAGGCTTCTTCAAGCCAAGCAGAGAGGGACAAAGAATACCTTGAATCTTCTTTCTCAGATCAGCTATCTAAGGCAAATGGGGAGATTAAAGAATTGAAGGCACTCCTGAGTCAAAAGGAGGTTTATGAGAAAGATCTTGCACAGAGCTTGACCCAAACTCAAATGGACTTGAGGGCCTCTACTGATAAAATCCGTGCTTTGGAAAGTTCCAATGCTGCTCTTTAAATCTCTTTCAATTCCACCTTGGCTGAAAATGAAGAGCTCAAAAGTGAAATTGCTATTTGGGAAAGAGACTACGAGCTTCTCGAGGATAAAATGGTTGTTGAGGTAAGCTGGACTTTTCTGAACTCTCGCCGTGATGCCTTAACCGAGGCTAGCCAAGAGAATTTTAATTTAGAGTTAGAATTGGCTAAAGTCATGGAGACTATTGAGAAGGCTCAACAACCACTGGACTTTCCATCTCCCGCAATTGAGGCTCCCGTGGTTGAAGCTCCTCAAACTAATGTAGCCTTGGTTCAAGTTCCTAAAGTTGAAGCTACCGTGGATCAAGCTCCCAAAGGTGAGGCTTCCGTGTCTCTTGCTCACCTCAACGATCCTGATGTTTCAAGTCAAGTTGACACCGTGCTTGTGGCTGCTCCTTCTGATGTTGGCACCGTTACTTCTAATGCTCCTGCCTCCTAGTGACCAGTTTTTTTTTTTTTTTTTTACTTTTTGGAAGATAATGATCAAACCCTTAGTTTGTTTTTAAGGGTTTTTTGAAAGAAAAAGTCCTCAGTTCTTATTATGGGGCATCTATAAAACAATTTTGATGACTAGGTTCATACTTAGTCTTTAGATTTTAAATATAGATTAAGAAGTTTTTATTACTTCTATTCGTTCTATTCTTGCCTTTTATTTTTAAGGACTTAAAGAATAGCTTGCATTTTTATCCTTTGAAAATGCTCTATGATTAATCTCATGACTTAATAATATGAGTTTTATAAAAGAGGGTCCTTTTATATTTTCGACACTTAATGAAGAAGACGTCTCAACGTCATAATGGTGTTGTAATACGATGAAAAGAATAGGAACACACATGTTTTGTTTGAAATAACTTTGACAGGTTTTTATTTATGAACTTTGACAAGTTTTTTTGAATAATACTTTACATGTATTTGGATTACATCTATAGTTTTCTCGTAACTGTTTTTCTTGTAACAGATTTTCTTGTAACAGATTCTTACAAAAGAAAAATAATACACACCAGGTTTTTCCTTATAACCCGTTTTAGTACAAGGTTTGAGAAGTGACATCGTTGTTCTCATGAGAAAAAACACTATGATAAATGCCATAATCTTAATGGGAAAGAACACTATGATGAGTGTTATGAATGTCATATCTTTGTAACTTTTGCTCTGCACTTGTTTCTTCTTAACTTGATTTTTTCTTCAAATCTTTGCTTGAGATTTACACATATGTTTGTGTGTATTAGGTAGTCCCCCAAGTGTTTGAGCGTTGAAGATTGAAGCCTCGAGCACTTGTTTGTTCCTCTCATCTTGGTCCGTTTCCTGAAAAGGAAAAACGTACGGGACTCGGAGGGACGATTATAGATGAAGACTGCATAACCCGTTTTCGTTTCTATCAGAATAATTGTAACCCTAGGACAAGATTTTTAGGTTACTCTGTATGCCTTATAGGTCGTGACTCATCATTTAGTACGGGTTAGCTTTTTGCCTACCATCTAAAATCGTTAGTAAAATTAATAATTCAAAAATGAAATGTAAAATGGTTATACCTGACCGTGGGTTTTCCTTAGAAATAGTATCTCTTCAAATGAACAGCATTCCAATGTGAAGGCAGTATTTTGCCATCCATTGTCTCCAGTTCATATGCTCCCTTTCCTGCAACATCACTAATTCTGTAGGGTCCTTCCCATGTTGGACTTAACTTCCCTGAGTTAGTTACCTTTGTAGATTGAAAGACCTTTTTAAGCACGAAGTCCCCAATTTTTAAGAATCTGAGGCGCGCTTTTTGGTTGTAATATCGTTCAATGACTTGCTTTTGTGCTGCCATCCTTATTAATGCAGCTTCTCTTCTTTCCTCGAGTAAATCAAGATTGACCCGCATCTCTTCGCTGTTAGACTCCTCCGTTGCCTCCATGAACCGTGTGCTTGGCTCTCCTATCTCAACTGGAATCAAGGCTTCGGCTCCGTAAACCAAAGAGAATGGTGTTTCGCTCGTACTTGTTTTAGTAGTTGTTCGATATGCCCATAAACCCCAGGTAATACTTCAGGCCAGTTACCTTTTGCTTCTTGTAAACGCTTCTTCAAATTGTTAATGATAACCTTGTTTGTTGACTCTGCATGTCCATTACCCACTGGATGGTATGGTGTTGACGTAATCCTTTTAATTTGCCAGCTTCGAAAAAATTCCGTGATCTGAGCTCTAATAAATTGAGGGCCATTATCACATACGATCTCCATTGGCACGCCGAATCGACATATGATATTTCGCCAAATAAAATCTCTAACTTCTTTTTCTCGCACATGTTTGAATGCACCTGCCTCTACCCATTTAGTAAAATAATCAGTGAGAACAAGTAAAAATTTTACATGTCCTTTTGCTTGCGGTAATGGACCCACGATATCCATCCCCCCATTTCATAAATGGCCATGGTGCAATGATCGGATGTAACAATTCCGCAGGTCTGTGTATATTGTTACCGTACCTTTGGCATTTATCACATTTAGCCACGAAACTTCATGTCTCCTCTTCCATTTTGGGCTAGTAGTAACCTGCCCTAATCAAGGTTCTCACCAGTGATCTTCCACCTGCGTGATTCCCGCAATGACCCTTATGTACTTCTCTCATTACGTACTCTGTTTGCGCAGGTCCAAGACATCTTGCTAATGGACCACCAAACATTTTACGATACAAATTGCCTTGTTTTAAGCAGTACCGAGCAGCTTTTCTTCGAAGCGCACAAGCCTTTTTCTTGTCATCAGGAACAGTACCATACTGCAAAAAAGCCATAATTTCTTTCTTCCAATCCCAAGTTAAATTATTAAAATTTACCTCATTAGCATCAGGATCAATAACTGAATGAAATAAATGTATCACTGAGGTATTTGCATCGTTTGTCACGTCGGCCGCAGATGCGAGATTAGCTAGGGCGTCTGCTTCAAGATTTTCATCCCTGGGTATTTGTCTAATTTTCCAATCTTGAAATTGTTTTATCAACTCCCATACTTTCTCCAAATATTGTTGCATCCTTGCTTCCCTGGCTGTATAAGTCCCCAGTATTTGATTAACTACGAGTTGTGAATCACTTTTGATTATAATCTGCCTTATGCCAAGCTCCCGTGCCAATTCAAAACCTGCAATCATAGCTTCATATTCCACCTCGTTGTTAGTTATGGAATGACATTTGATAGCTTGCAGAATGGTTTCGCCCGTAGGCGGTACCAATACGACTCCCAAACCTGCCCCTCTCACATTAGATGAGCCGTCGGTAAATAAAGTCCAAGTTCCTGGGTTAGCCCCATTGAACACCTGCAATTCTTTCTCTGCTTCTAACTGTATTCCATAACTAAAATCAGCCACGAAATCCGTTAATACTTGTGATTTTACAGCAGTTCTAGGTTGATATGCAATTTCATATTCACTTAACTCTATTGCTCACTTAGCTAACCTACCTGATAACTCATGCTTGTGTAATATGTTACGTAAAGGGTAGGTAGTTACCACAACGATAGGATGACACTGAAAATAAGGTCTTAACTTTCTAGATGTCATGATCAATGCAAGGGCAAGTTTTTCTAATTGAGGATACCTTGTATCCACATCCAACAAAGATTTACTCACGTAATAGATAGGGGATTGTTTACCTTGCTCTTCCCGGACCAAAACAGAGCTTACTGTCACTTCTGAAACAGCGAGGTAGATGAGTAGCTTTTCTCCAGCTTTTGGTTTTGCCAACAAAGGTGGATTTGATAAGTAAGTTTTCAAATTCCTAAGTGCTTGTTGACATTACTCATTACATTCAAAATGATCCTGCTTCTTAAGAGCTAAGAAGAATTTAAAACATTTTTCTGATGATTTTGATATGAATCTTCCCAAAGCCGCAATTCTCCCTGTTAACCTTTGAACTTCTTTTTTGTTTGAAAGTATATCAGGGATTTCTTCAATGGCTTTAATCTGTGTAGTATTCACTTCAATTCCACGGTTAGAAACGAGAAAACCCAAAAACTTACCTGATGTAACGCCAAATGCACATTTTTCGGGATTTAACTTCATATTAAATTTACGCAAAATTGAAAATGTGTCAGATAAGTGTGATATGTGATCTTTTGAATATTGAGTTTTAACAAGCATATCATCTATATATACCTCCATAGTCTTTCCTAAATATTCCTGAAACATTCTGGTTACTAACCTCTGATAAGTCGCCCCTGCATTTTTTAGACCAAAGGGCATTACTTTATAACAGTAAGTCCCCCTGTCTGTTATGAACGAAGTGTTTTATCTACCGGGTCCATTTTAATCTGATTATACCCTGAATATGCATCTAGAAAACTTAGTAATTCGTGACCTGCAGTTGCATCAGTCAATTGATCTATGTGTGATAGCGGAAAAGAATCTTTAGGGCAGGCTTTGTTAAGATCTGTATAATCTACACAAACCCGCCACTTACCATTTTTCTTTGGAACCACAACAGTGTTAGCTAACCAATTAGGGTACTTTACCTCTCGAATGGAACCAATTTTAACAATTTTTGGACTTCTTCTTGAATCACCTGATTCTTGAAAGATCCATGCTTTCTCTTTTTTTGCTTCACAGGAAGATATGATGGATCCTCATTTAGTTTATGAGTCATCACCCCCGGTGAAATTCTAGTCATGTCTGAATGGGACCAAGCAAAGCAATCCATGTTAATTTTAAAAAATTCAATTAATTTACCTTTCATTCCTTGGTCAAGATTAGACCCAACATAGACTTTTTTATCAGGCCATTGAGCATATAACACGACAGGCTCTAATTCCTCTATCGTTGTTTTGATATTTTCATTCTCTTCTGGTTCTTGTATAGTGTCAGGCCTTGAATCTACATCTGTCTGTCCTTGTTCAGTTAAGGTTTGCGTTGTGATGTCCTCAACTGCCTTCTGTGATTGCTATTTACCTTCACTTCTCGTGCTCGTGTCTGCAACGGAGTTGATAGCCCTGGACGTATGTTGATCCCCACGAATTTGACAGATTCCCCATGGCGAAGGAAACTTAATAACCTGATGCAAGGTTGAAGGAACAGCATCCATTTCATGGATCCACGGTCTCCCAAGAATCATGTTGTAAGCCATTTCCATCTCTACTACTTGAAACTTTGTATCCTTCGCGATCCCTTCAGCAAATGTGGTGAGTGTTACCTCTCCTTTTGTGACGACACTGGAATTATCAAATCCAGATAGAGTATGCACCTTTGGTATTATCTTCTCTTCAACTTGCATCTCACGTAATACTCTTAGCAAAATAATGTTCACGGAACTACCTGGATCAATTAAAACTCATTTCACATTAGTATCAAAAACAATTAGAGATATTACTAGTGCATCGTTATGAGGGGTTAATACGTCGTCAGCATCTGCATCATTGAATGTAATATTGTCTTCTTCTAGAACCTGCCGCACCCGTTTCCCTTGGGTAATAGTTACTTTGGAAACTTTGTTGGCTGCAGTATATGATACACCATTGATGCCTTCACCCTCACTTATAACATTAACAGTTTTTTTGGGAGAGGGGGGCTTTTGAGGCTCCTGCCTGTTTTTCATATAAGCTTGCTTGCCTTTCTCACTGAATAACTCGGTGAGATATCCTTGTTTTAATAAATGATCAACCTCACTTTGTAAAAATCTACAATCTGTTGTTTTATGTCCATGGTCATTATGGAACTCGCACCAATGGTCAGGGTTGCGCCTGTTTGGATTCGACCTCATTTCCTTTGGCCATCGAACCTTATCTCCCATACTTCTCAAAACGGCTACGAACTCAGAAGTGCTGACGTTAAAGTTGTAACCTCCAAACCTCGCTTTTAAACTTCTATCATCGTCCCGTGACTCATAATGGTTTCGCTCGTTCCTGAATCTCGATGAGGAACCTGCTTCTCTGTTCCTTGGTTTGCGATCGTGCCTTTGGTCGTCCTGTTTTGATCGTGAGTCTTTTCCCGCAGGTCCCATATAAGGCTCGTACCTATTTTTACCGGACCTTTTGTCGGTCTTTGCCCGTCCCGGACGTATATTTTCTTCTTTTTGAGATCGTGGCACAGTATCTTCCTCAATCCTCAACTTCGTACTATACCTGTTGTAAACATCATTCCACGTTGTAGCTGGGAATTCACGAAGACTTTCCTTGAGCCTCCTTGTAGCTTCCGAACTTTTTTCATTCAAATTGCTTGTAAAGGTTATAGCTGCCCAGTTGTCAGGTACACGCGGCAATGTCATTCTTTCACGTTGAAATCTGTCCACGAACTCTCTAAGCAATTCTGAATCTCCCTGCTTGATTTTGAAAATATCCTCCATTCTTTTTTCCACTTTTTGAGCTCCCGAGTGTGCTTTGATGAAAGAATCTGCAAGCTCAGCAAAAGAATTTATAGAATTTTCAGGTAGAAGAGAATATCATGTTAGTGCTCCTTTGGTGAGTGTTTCACCAAATTTCTTGACTAGAACCGATTCAATCTCCTGCTTAGTCAAATCGTTGCCCTTTACACCCGTTGTGAAGGCAGTCACGTGGTCTCGTGGGTCTGTTATTCCATCATACTTTGGAATATCAGGCATTTTGAACTTTTTTGGGATTTGGAGTGGAGCAGCACTTGGCTTCCAGGGTTGTTATGAATACCTATCCATGTCTACCCCCTTGATTATAGGTGGCACCCTAGGTATCTGCTCTATGAGTTCACTTTGCTCCTTGAGCTGTTTCTGCAAGGTTAGTACTAAAGTTTGCAAATTAGAATTAATTGCATTACCTGGTTCTCCCTCCTGTGAGTTATTGGGGGTTCCACCACTGCCTGAGTTAACGAGCCCGGAACGAGGGTTTTCTATAGTGTTATTATTTGGAGTAGGTGTAGGTGTTGCAACAGGTAACTGGTTAACAAGTGCCGCAACGGCTCTATTGACCTGAGCAGTAATTAATTTCTGCAAAGCTTCATCAGCGGCCTCCATGTTTTGAAATTGAGCATACTCGTTTGTTTGAGATTCATCAGGAGAACCCTCGCGAGATTGTCGTGGAGAGTCTTACGGAGCAGGAACTTGAATGTTGATATTTTGTGGATCCCCCTAACTTTGTTGGTTCTCTTGGTTTCCTTGAGTATTGACATCGTTAGTCGACATAGTTGATGCAACAAGGAAGGTTAGGTGAAAAGAAAATAGATTATCAGATTCCCGGTAACGGAACCAATTTGTTTAACCAAAAAATAGAATTTTAGTCAAAGCTAGAATTTAGAAGAACACGGGTTACTGATAATCGAAAGAATGTAGAAATTGTCTTTCAACAATAACAAGATGAGCAGAAGAAAGCAAAGTAAACCAGTATATTCCAATAGTCTTCTCTGTCCTTACAAATGTTCAGCATTCTCCCTTTTATAATGGTTTTTTTTGGAGATATGTTTATTGTCTTTGTCTTAATAAGGCAATTATGAGCAATAAATGACAATAAAAGAAACGTTACTCAATCATATGTATTAAATACAAATTCTCTAATGTACTAGGTATTTAATATATGTTAAATACTGAATTTGGACTCTCATGCATCGTCAGATTCATTTCCTTGATTCTTCTTGATCTTTGAGCTTTAAATAATTTAAATAGGTACGGGCGCCAAACTATTTGAATAACTGTCTGTGCCTCTTTCATCACCTTCTCTCGTATCTGTTGTTGCTCGTGCCTCTTGGCTAGTTATAACTCTTTGACTATTTGACTAATCCACGTGTCATGACACGTCACCTCCAACATGCAAACTTTAATTTTACCCAATACAAACGCGTAGGTACTGGTACTAGTACAAAATAAAAAGCATGCGTATGCCATGTAACTCCATGACCATTCCTGAAACTACCCTTGTTTTCTTCTCTATTTTCTTTTTCTAATGCTAATTATAGTACGTACTTCCTTTTTATGTTTTACTTTTGGACTGTTTCATTAGTCACCGAAATATTTTATTAGTCGCGAGAATAAGCTAAGGTGAACTAATGCCTTTCTTCTGCTCTGGATCAATTTGCTCCTTCCTCTCCCCAGAAATAATATTTCAAATTCTCCATTTTAGTACCCTGATAAAGATTTATTAGTATGTTTATAATCACTAAAGAAATACGAGATCAATACACATAATAATCACAAGCACACATACAGAGATATTTGCGCTTGAAGCTGTGTATTTATATCCAACATGAGTACGATTCCAGGCAGAGACAGACCTACCCTTAGGGTAGGGGGTCACTGGCCCCTAGTAATTTTGTGAAAAATGTATGTATATATCTTAAATAATCCTTATATATATATATATAATTGAGAGACATTAAAAAGGTGATGTGGCAGCCTCTAAAGCCAGAATTTGTATTTATCTTTTTCCTCAATTTTTTGTTATTTTCTCCTTATGTTGATTTTTAAAAAACCCAAAAACCATCTCTGTAATGTTTGGTCCATACTAAAAGACCGAAAAGTCACGTCTATTACACATCAATTCCTCATAAATAAATCAATGTGTAAAGATCAGTTTCAATAAAACAATCGTTTTCACCTATTCAAAGCCGATTGAAATGCCTTATTAATAAAGAACCGTTTCCCTTTTGTTAGAACTTTAAAAGCCTCACAAATTTTTCAATCAACTATAAATCCTATAAGCCACCATCAGAAAAATAGGAAAGAAAGTTGAAAAAGAATAAGGAAGAAGAGGAACTGTTATGAAGAAAACTTGGAAGAACGTAACATTCACATTTTTCCATTTTCTTACATTTTTGAATGTGGTATGTCTGCTTCCATTATTTTGTCCCTTTCAGTTTGATTCTTTCGTTTTAACTTTTGCTATTTAATTTCTGTTTATAAATTAGGATGTGTACGTATATTGAGTTAACACATTGCTAATACTGATGGGTACAATAATTTTGTACTTTCCCTTTCGGTTTGATCTTTCGTAGAAATTTTTGCTTTATTGATGGGTTTTTAATTAATTTTGTTCTTTTGTGTTTGATAGTTTTTCATATAATGAAGACTCCAACATCTGAAGGCAAATCGATAACAAAGTTGCCCATATACACGATCAAAAGTTGTATATGATTTGAAGGTTTCTCATGCTTTAAACTCTGATTTTATTATTTTGTATGTGTAGGACTTCAAATTTTCTTCTCCTTTTTATAATATCTTTTTGTTAAATTTGTCTTTTTTTTGCAGTTGCTTCTTTGGGTGTTCATATTATGCTGTTCTTCTACTAATGATTATGCATATATACGGAAAGAGCAATAACCATAAAGTTAGTATTTAATGTTATGATAAAATATTGAAGAAAAAAGTGTTTGCCGTTCTCTCTTTCTTCTTCTTTTTCATGCAACTCTTGCCATTTTAAGTTTACATCTTACCCCAATGTTAGGGAGCACTTTACCCCAATGTTAGGGAGCGCTTTATTCTAATGTGGGATTTTCTGACGCGAATCCGGATTAGTCGAGCTCCAATGTGGGTACCGAATATTGGGTGAGAAATAAAAAAAAAAGAGTTTACATCTTACCCTCTAATAATTAGCACATGTTTAAAGAAAAGAAAAAAATTGCAGAACCGTTTCCTCTTTAGAAGATCTCATCCAATTAGTTTCTTTATATTTTTCTTTATAATTATCTAATGCATCAAGATCTTTTAGTATACCCTTACATAACTTTTTTCTGTACAAAAATGAAAATAAAATAGAAATATGAGTGTACGTAGACACTTTTATTATGAGCAACTTATAAAATGATTATACATTTTACTCAATGTATAGAAAAACTTACAATTACTCCGAAGATGTTAATTAAAGAGAGACAATTTTACCTTTTCTTTGCTTAATTAATTTTATTCCATTATTATTAATATTATTTATTCTCTCCATTCACTTTTAGTTGTCCACTTTTGACTTTATACTCCTTTAAGAAAAAATAAATGAAGTATTGTATAAAGTTTACTCATAATAATGATAGCATCTTCAAAAGTTTTGGAGAATGAGTAGTTAATGATAAGGGTAAAACAGGAAAAGAAAAATTGTCTTTCTCTTGATTTAGTATAGTGGACAAATAAAAGTAAAAATGTATTTTTAGTATAATAAAAGTGAACGAAGGGAGTATGAACAATATTTAATTAGAAATAGAACATAAACAGACATAACAATTTTATACTTATTGAATAGATTATTTAGTGAGGAATAAACGTGTATGCATGCGTGTGTTACCTCTTTTTTTTTTGTGGGAATGTACGTTTTATATAATACTCCCTTAGTGTATTTTACTATATTACCCCTAATTAATATTTTATTAGACACCCCTTGATCTATGGTATAGATGTAAAATGGTAGAATGTCTCTTGGATTTCTCAAAAAATCAAAATGGACAAGTAAAAGTAGATATTTTTTTTAGTATAGTAAACAAGTAAAATTAGACAAAGAGAATACATTTGTTTCTTATTTATGGTACTATAATATTTTCTTAAACCAGGTTAGACAAAGAGAATACATTTGTTTCTTATTTATGGTACTATAATATTTTCTTATTCTTCTATATCAACTATCAATTAAATTCAAATAATTAAAAAAAAAAATATTTGACCGCGCGAAGCACGGACTAATTAACTAGTAGGTATATATTTGAGGGACAACTTAACTTTTAATGCTATGTCTGGGCTCGGCTCCTACTCTAGCATTTGCTCAAATTTTTATTCGAAAGTGATGCCCGCCGCTTTCAAATCCTGAGTCCGCCTCTGATTCCAGGAACATTAACAGACTTGCTAAATACTCTGGCAGATAGCCAAAAGTAAGAAGCTATAGCAAGTACATATGGAATAACTGATTTAGGGAAAAGAAGTTATAAAAAGTTACCAAAAAGCACATGGAGTAACCAATTTGAGAAGTTCCTTCCCGGACTTCCTATAAAAAAGCAATCGATTTACGGGTGCTTGCTGGTCTTCAATATGAAATTAAAGAATGTTTAACTAGGAAAGGTTCAAATATTTGGATACCCTAGGGTGCTTGCTGATCGCCATGCATCATGTAGAAGCATAGACGCATTCACAATTTAATATTGATAGGTTCAATCTTAAGAATTTTAGTGTTAAATTCTTTAATGGATTCAAAGTTTAATTATAACATATATATCTATCTCCCGTGTCAAAAGTACTAGATTTGGGTGAACCAAATACACTACATCCGCCACGGCATAGAAGCTTCATCTTGCCGTTCTTCTTGGATAAACTATTAAAAAGGCAAAGAAGAAAAGCTGAGAAAGGAATAGGTCAGTAGAGGCCAAACATGAAATAACAAACCAACAACCTAAGAAATCAAATTCTTCGAAAGCTCGTAGGAAAATTAAATCTGAAAAGCTTACTTCTTCTACGTATTATATAAGTGGAAAATGTCATGATCCGATCCTTTAAAAGGACGCTGATAAAATTATTCAATCGATTTCAGGGTTGCATTTAAGACGATGGATACAGCCAGTGTTATTATCATAGTATGTGCTTGTCTTGTTTTTCTTGATACCGGGTATACTGTGCCCATACCATAGAAGGAACTTGCAGCAAAGAAGTGCTCAATCTCGAAACAGAACTACAAGAGATGGAAACATGGTTGTTTTAGCAGGAGCTGGTGCTGTAGTTGCTGGTGCAGCGGCCGTTTCAGCGAACGATAGTACTGATCATGAGCGTAAGCGTGCTGAAGTTACAATTGATTTAGGAGCTTCTGCTGAGGCAACTGTTATGGCTACACAAGGTTGTTGCTGCGGTGGTGGAGGTTGCGGTGGTGATGGTGGTAGTTGTGGCGGTTGTGGTGGAGATTAAAAGCCTTGTCACCTTTTTGCTTTTCAAGTTAATTTCACATATGGTCATTGACCTTTTTCCTAACAGTAAAGTCGTATCAAAAATAGTTAAGTTATTTTACTGTTTTAGTAGATAATTAAAGTTCGTGAAATTAACTCCTCCTTTTTCTTCTTTATTTTTTTTAAAAAAGAATTATGCTGTCCTTTTTTATAGTTTGGTTTTAATTTGGACTGTTTCATTAGTTAACCAAACTAATATTTTGCGAGTCGTGAATGTAAGATGAACTTGTCTAACCTTCCTACTGCTCTAGATGATATAGATTCCTATTCTGTAAAAAGAATCAATTTGGAATATTTCTTTCAATAGCAGTGTGATACAAGTCTAAATAAATTTTTGATCTTGTGAGAAGATATATTTCAGGTAATAGCATATTCAAACCTTTGAATATTGATACAATCTTAATCACATGGTTTTATTTGGAATTAGATTTCACGAATGTCATGTGCCTTACATATGATAAAAGTTTAAAAGTCTATCTTTTGAAATTTAAAATTTAATGGTCTATTATTTAATACCTAGTAAAGTATGGTAAAATAATAAGGTCAGACCATAAAGTATACTTGTTTTCACCTTCTTTCAACTGTTCCTGTGTAAAAACTAGAAGTTGTGACAACTAAATCTTACAAGATGCAAAAGATGATACTGTATCATTATATAACTTCCTATGATTATCATACATTGTGGGTTCTAGAGTAGAGTTTGAAAAAGAGAATTATTATATATAATCCTTATTGTTTTTTTTTCCATCTAAACATAACTTTTAATTTTTATCATGCGAAATTTCGTATTTTGCGACTATACGAGCTCAATATTGGGAGGAAAATGCGATGCTTTGGGTGAGAAATACATGTTTAATAGGCACATTTTTGAGAAGGTAAGGTATTTAATAAGTCGAACCTAAGACAAAAGTGTATAATAAAGAAAAAAGTAGTGCTAAATTTAGGGAGCGTAGATGTATTTGGCCAAGATGTTTCTTCCCTTTATACAATAGCAGGGCAGGACAACGTTTCACCATCATGGACTCATTGGAAAGGTATAGTAATTCTATGAATGGCCAGGGGTAATAATATTAGCAGACAAACCGATCCAATTGCCTTTGGCTAGAGCATTTTATCACTCTCCTCCAATAATTTTTTTAGAAGATTATAATATTCATAAAAGATAATATGCTTCAACATTTTGAATATTCACACACTTTACATTAACATTTTCTGTTCAAGGATGTAATGATCATTCAGGCTTTAGGAGGAACCGCAACTTTGTCATAACAATTCCTACCCAACCTTAAACAATCTAGCCAATGCAGAATCTGGGAGTTGGGGTCTCTCTCTATAACAACATCTGAAACAGTAATCTGAAGGTTACCTCTAAAGCTAGTGATCCTCCCGCGAACTCTAGCAAGAACCCCAATCTGGACTTGGGAAGCAAAATCAGCAGCCATTTGGGAAATTAGTCGAACATGTGATGGGCTACGGCGAGAGAAGTGACGCGAGCTCTCCTGGTTGAGCCACAGCACACATGATATGCAACCTGTGCCATCGTCAATGTCAAATTTGAGAAATCTATTGGGCTTGAAGTCTCTGCTTACGATGACACCCACTGTCTCTGCCCGCGAAAGCCGCGTCCCCTTGCGTGAAAAGGAGGCGGAGTCGTAGGGGATTGGTTTTAGAGTGAGGAAGTCGAAGGCCAAGAGCTTGACGTGTGTGTTGAGCAGCTGATGAGCATCCATTAATGGAGTGTTTCTCAACGGGTTTCTACTGAGCCGTCTCCTCCACTGTGACAAGTGCCAGGGAGAGAGCCTTTTTCTTCGGACTTTGAGGTTGTTTGGCTAAGCTGGTCAAACTAGTTTATAACTATTTTTTGGTTTATGTAAGCATTTGGTAAAACTAAAAGTGCTTATAAGCCAAAAATAAGTTAAAAGACATAAGTTGGTCTCCCCAACTTATCAAATTTCAGCTTGTCAGCACTTTAGGTTTGACCAAAATGTTTACTATTTTATCCCTAAAATATTTCTTTTTAAAATAAAACTCTTTGTATACCCAGTTCTTCAGCTGCTTATTATTAATTTCAGCATTTTTAACCAAACACATAACTGTTTATTTTTTAAATCAGTTTCAGCACTTAAAAGTGCTTTCAGCATCTAATGTTTATCAGCTACTCTAAATCAGCTAAGCAAAACGGGCTCTTTGTCTTCTTTTTTTTTTGGGGGGGGGGGGGGTAGGGCTGGAGTAGAAGCACATATGTTCCAATTTATGGAAACAATTTGTCTCGACACCAATTTTAAGAAATAAAATATTCTCTCTGTTTCAAATTAGACGAGATATTTTCCTTTTTAGTCTATTCCAAAATAAATGACAAGTTTCTAAATTATAAAATAATTCAACTTTAAACTCTTTTTTTTACTTATTTTATTCTTAATGAGAAGCTTTTATAACCACACAAATGTCATGGTCCCACAAAGCTTTTAAGACCACAAGTTTCACAATTCTTTTCTTTCTTTCTTAAACTACGTGCCGAGTCAAATTACCTCATCTAAATTGAAATGGAGGGAGTAGTAATTATTAAAATCCGTGATCTTAAATATATCATAATATTTATATGATTATAGACTTTTGAATTTGTGGTCTTAAATGCAACATAATATTTGTGTGATTATAAAAGCTTCTCATTAAGAATAGAAATAAGAATTTAAAGTTGAATGAATTAATAAAGAAATAATATCACATTAAATAAAAATAGGAATTTTTACCTCCTATAGCAAATGTTAACACCTTATTTATTTTAAATAAATACCATTTAAAAAAATTATATTCTATAGATACTTTTTAAGGTTTATAGCAAAATATTTAATTTTGGTTACCTCCTAGCCCTAAGCCACTAAATATGCTATTCAGTTACACTATTTTCTTTCTCTCTCTACTTTGATACATCTCATTCTCTTCTCTCATCCCATTAAATTTTCGCTCTCCTCCTCCTTTTAACGGCATCTTCTCTTTGATTCACTTTAATCAATCCTTCGAAATCCAGCGACCAGCAGTACAGCAACAACAAACCCTAAGCCGAAGACCCAATCATGCCGAAGCAAATCCACGAAATTTTTGGTGATTATTTGTTGTTGAGGTTCACCAAGTTTACAATGCTTGACTTCATCACATATTTATCTTTCATTGATGCCTGGATTTCAGTCCATGCGGATAACTAGACAAGAATCCAATTAAGTTTCGATTAAATATTCTGTAAGTTCCGGTTCAATTAGTGTTCTGCAAGATCTTTGAAGATGGAAGGACTATTTGGCTACAAGGCGGAAATTAGGGTTTGTTCTTGAGCAAAGACGACGGAGTTTGGGGCTGATCAACTTGATTTGCTGTTACTATATTTCAATATATTTTCAACGTATCACGGTGTATTTTTATGTATTTTATTGTATTCATTGTCTTTTTTTCATTGTAATTCAATGTATCTCGCTGTATTCCGTATATTTCATTGTATTCAATGTATCCCACTGTCTTCTATGTATTTCATTGTATTCACTATCTCGCTATATGCCATGAATGTATTCATATATTTTTTAATTAATATAATTTATGTATTCAGATGTATTATATAATTTCTCGGAAGATTGCTATGTTTTGGGGTATTTTTCAGTTGAGAATCTTTTCTATAACCGGAAATACAAATTTTGTGTATTATAATTGAGTTTGTTGAGTTATATTAGGAGTCTATTATGTTAATTGATACACTTTCCGTTTAAAAACAGTGTAATCCCTTGTTTCACGCCGTGAATACAGTCGAATACAGTAATTTGTCTAGCTGTAATCCCATGTTTTATGCGATGAATACAGTCGAATCAACAACTAATTAGCTGGACTTCCCTGATTCACGCCTATTTTTGCTACTGTATTCATGAATACAATAACTTAAATACATCAAATACATCTTATAACCACAGAAAAGGTATCTATAATCCGTAATATAGAAAATGGTATCTATAGATGGCTAATTACTACTAAAAGATAGTGCTTTATGAAAATTTCTCATAAAAATATATACTCCTATATAGTTTGGCCCAAATTCGAGTTTTGTGCGAAAACTAGGTGAAAATAGCACGGGCTAGCCAGTTTTAGGACTGGTAATTGAAAAATAGCTAGCATTTGCAAAGTCATTGAAAAATAGCCATTATTTTGCTAAATACAGTAAGTTCCAGCATAATATGCTAGATTATGGAGCTCCAGCGTATAAACTTCCAGTATACTATGTTGGAACTTCAGCACATGGAAAGTTCCAGCATAATATGCTGGATTATGGAGTTGTGCTTATAAACTTACAGCATAATATGTTAGAACTCCAGCACATTATGCTGGAATCTCATATGTAAAAAGTTCGAACTCAAGCACATTATTTTTCCGGATTTTTTAGGGTGCTTTTGTTCAGATTTTATCTTTACATTAAAAAGTAGTTAAATTTCAACTATTTTTGAATTTGTGGCCATTTTTCAATTACCAATTGTAAATCTGGCTATTTCTGATTTTTTCCCCCAAAAATTGGAGATTCCCAAAAGCTAGTACGTACTTTAAGCTCTAAACCATAAACCTGTAATAGGACGTAGGGATGTCAAATGGGATGAATTGCTGTCTTTGAATTATGGAAAATTGACACATCTGACACTGGACACCTCAGGTGATTTCTATTGCTTGGCTAATCATGCCACAATTAGCTTTTTGCTTGTCAACGGGAACGGGGTACTACTGTTCTGTCCGTCGGGTTTGGGATAAACCACAAAGCTTAGTTGTGCATCATTATGGATTATGCTACTGTTACACCGCTTGATGTTTCGTAACGGTGTCCGTTCATAATGTTGTGTTGAGATCCTGAACAAAGCAGAGCCCGCTTATTCTACCCTTAGTGGTGTCTATTACTTGCCTCGTCCTCCCACCTCGACCTCGACCTCTTGCTCCCTAGTGGCCACCACTCAATAGTCAATATAAAGATAGCAACATTGGATCCTGTACACAAATTCAGGCAGCCTCCGAACGGATGCAAGCAACAAATCCTAAGAAAACCGGGGTGGAATGCCCCTGGAAACTGGCAATTATTCAATTCAATAAAATGCTCCCCTTAACATGATGTCGTGCGAGAACACATTTCGAGAACCAATCAACACTACAAGAATATATGGTTGCAGAAATTATATACAAAAAGCAGTTGATCACTTCAAACTCAACCAAAACTGCTTGTAGCCAATACAACCATCAAAGTATCAATATAACCAGATATCCTACAACAATGTAGTAGTTAATGTATCTTTTACGAGAGTCTGATACAGAATCTACTGAAATAAAACTACAGTCAGGCCAACAGAAATTTCTGTCATAGGAGTGTGCCACTAAGACGGCGTCTTCTTCACAAACAGCTTGCTGATGTCTTCTGTAACAACGTTGCTCCTGCACAAGTTAATTAAAAACATCCATTAGTTGTCATAACTAAAACATCTGCTACCAGCACAAAATCTAAAACATGGCTCCCTAGTTGGTTTTAGGAATCTTCTATAAAAGAATGATTAGGTCATATACCTCACAAGTACTTTGTACAGCTGTGGCATCAGAAAGACTAGCGTTTGTATCTGATAGGTCAGCTATAAGATAAATTTTGAGCACTTGGCTTTCTTTAAATGGTGGTGCAAATCCAATTTAAGACATGATGCCAAAGGAAACTGATGATGTCATCTAATTCCAAAAAATTTCATTTTTCTCCACTTCTATTTGCTTATTTCCCTCACTGTTTCGCCCTTGATTTTCATCTTCCTATGCTCTCTAAAACATATGTAAGCAATTTTTTTATTGGTAAAGGGTACCTTTTGTAAGCAATTACCCATCATCACGCCCCTATAACTCACCAATCCCCATGTTTATTCAACCCCGAGTCTATGCTACTTTGATCATGGAAACAACTGTATGACTCATCAATTTTGGGCTCAAGTGAGATATTAATGTTGAATATTAAGAGTTACTCTAATCTATAACCATCCATTAGCAGTCATCTGCCATAATTTCCTCCTTCCCCTTCTGTCTAATCTATAAACGTGCATTACCAGTAATTTAATGGGTCCTCCGCCGTAGTCTCATATTTTTCTTCAGGCTAATCTCATGACCATGCAGAAGCGTAATTTGGTGGGTACTCTTCCTCTTCCATACACTCTTTCCCCTTCTGCTTTTTCTTTTTCTTTTTCTGTTTGCGTTTCTCTCATTTGCTAATTTTGTCTCCTTCTGTGCTACTTTTTCCTCCATTAAGTCCATTTTTTTTCCACCTATATTTCCCCATGGTTCTGTGCTGCTATTCTGTTCTTTTCACTACTCTACTCTAGTTATACCAGTGCAATAAATTTCCCCACGACCACCTATTGGCCCTCCCTTCCTCCCTCCCTCCTAACTCCCCCCTGCATTTGTTTGTTATGCTTCCAGTTGTTGCTGGAAAAATCAAAACCACATGCAACATTTGATTAGATTTCTGCTTCAAAAGAAGTTTACCACCTGAAATTGTTTCTGCTGTTAGAATTTCTCACAACTGTAAATCAAATCTACGTACTGAGATTTCATTTCTTGCTTACACAATGCATGTCTATTATCCTGATGGAAAATCATAATCCTAAAGTACACAACTTATTCGTGTCACGTGTGTTCCCAATCGTTCTTTAAAATTTGGACAAGGCAACAACAACCCAATATAATCCCACAAGTGGGGTCTGGGGGAGGGTAGTGTACACAGACCTTACCCCTACCCTGGAGGTAGAGAGGCTGTTTCCGAATAGACCCTCGGCACAAGAAGAAAAAGTTGGACAAGGCAATAGCAGAAAATAGACCTCCTATAGCGAGCCTGCATAAGGATTTAGTTGCTATGATGAATTGGTGTTTTTCCCTTCTTACCAAATAAAAAGAATTGAGGAGTGCTCTCCTAATTCAAGCCAGATGAAGAGACTTTGTACCATGATACCAAAAACTACTATTCTTGGTGCTAATAAAACGAAGTAATTAGTGATGCCTGCTTTATTATCGGCATAAAACCTGAATGCCTTGACAAGTAAAGGTAATAAACAAAAGAAGGAAAAGTTTCCTTTTTTCATTTATAATTACATAAAAGAAGGAAAAAAGAGAACCTCACTTGACGGGACGTGAAAGACATATCTAAATATCCCAGATTATTATTGTTATTAGTATTATTATGTTTCTTTATGATAATTAACCCAAGCCTTACAAGTTGAATTTCTGCGACTGACATGGTTGAAATGAAATGAATAGAAGTCGGCCCAGTAACGTTGTTATATACAAGAGAAAGAACTTTCTTTCCAGAAAATTGGACTTCAACTTGAGGAGGATTAGGCAAAACACCATATAGGCCCGAACGAAAAAAGAACAGATAGTGATACATGATACAACTTCCATATATAGACGAACTTAATACAGAGCATGCAACGAGACTCAAAATCTCATTAACAAACTGACCTTCCAGCAAGTTGAGGTGGGACCAGAAGACCACTTCCTGTTTCAGGAACATTCTTCATGTGAGGCAAAGTTCCTTTTGGAATCTTACTGCGTGGATAAGTGGATGCAGACACATTTTTATCCCGCTTCCGTGATGCATTTTCAGCCATGGCTGCTGCAACTCGGGAAGAATGGTCAGTCATGTATCCAACTGGCATTGAGGGTGAATTTAAGAGAACTGATGCATCAGGAAGTTTCAGTTCAGAGGACTCCGATGAGCTTGACAAATGTAATGCTTCTTTATTTAATGACGAACTAGTCCTCCTGCATATGCAACGAAATATAATTGAAGCATTGCCATAGGATAAATTTGCAAGTTAAGCATTGCCAAAGTATAAGCATGCAATTCATCGTTATATGAGTATAAAGCAAAAGTTCCTCCGCTAAATGCATATCATCCATAGTTTTCACTAGACATCAAAGTTAAAGAAATAAGATCATATGCTTCGACTACTCATCAACAGTAGCATACCAAAATGTAGAGTTGAGCTGCATGAGTCGGATTTTCAGAATATTTTCCCCTTTCTAACGAAGCAAATTTACTAATGACTGCATAACGCAACCACATAGAAGACAGAAGCTTTATGGCACACTATTTGTAACGACCCGACCGGTCGTTTTGAGCTTTTGCACTTTGATCGCCAGTTCTCGGGCATGACTTGCCCCGTGTGATGTATTATGACTGATGTAAATCGTTGGTTTTGGTTTTCACGGAAATCGGTATGAATTTGAAAGAACAGTCTAAGTTGAAAGCTTAAAATTTGAAAGATTTGACTTATTTGTATATGAGCTCGGATCGGAATTTTTATGATTTGGTTAGCTTTGTTGGGTGATTTATGACTTAGGAGCGTGATCGAAATTGGTTTTGGAGGTCCGATGTAGAATTAGGCTTGAATTGGCGAAGTTAGTATTTTGGCGAACTCCGGTTGATAGGTGAGATTTCGATCCGAGGGTCGGAATGGAATTTCGAGAGTTGTTGTAGCTTCGTTATGTCATTTGTGATGTGTGTGCAAAATTTCAGGTCATTCGGACGTGGTTTGGTTGGGTTTTTGATCAAAAGCGTATTTCGGAAGTTTTTAGAAAAAAAAACTTAGGCTTGAATTCGATGTGAATTGATGGATTTGATGTTGTTTGAAGTGTTTTGATGATTGGAACAAGTTTGAATAAGGTATTGGGTCATGTTCGTGCTTTTGGTTGAGGTCCCGGGGCCTCAGGGTGATTTCGGGTGGTTATCGGAGAATTTGGAAATTGTTGCAGCTTCAGATTTGCTGCTTCTGTTATTTCCGCATCTGCGGGTTGTGGACCGCAGATGCGTCTCCGCATGTGCGGTTGGTTAGTCGCAAAAGCGAAAATGCGCTTGCTGGGCAAAGACCGCAGAAGCGGTTAGGCGGGCCGCATCTGCGATGTCTCAGATGCGGGGATTTGGTCGCAGATGCGATTGTTGGCCAGTTGAGTGATTTCCGCAGATGCGGAGAAATGACCGCAGAAGCGGTACCGCTTCAGAGCGGTGGTGGGGTCGCATATGCGAAAACCCCTAGGCAGAATGTTTTAAGTTATTTCATCCGCGATTTTGAGTCATTTTCCTCCATAGCTGAGCATTTTGAGAGTTTTTTGAAGGAAATCGAAGAGGGGTTCAAGGAGAAACGTTTGGAGGTAAGATTTTTGAACCTAAAACTCGAATCTATTGTGAAATCCACCTAGAAATTTATGGAAACTAAGCAAAAAATGGAAGAACTAGGGCTTGGGATTTTGAAACTTTTAAATTGGGATTTGAAGGACCATTTGAGGTCGGATTTGAGAACTTTTGATATGTATGAACTCGTGGAGGGATAAGGAACCCGTTGATGTAAAAATTTCTGAGTTTCGAGAAGTGGGCCCGGGGCTCGGGGTTTGGTAATTTCGGGATTTGCGCCCGTTATTGATTGTTTTCGCTTGGGCTTTGTTCCCTTAGCATATTGTGATGTATTCGTTCTGATTTTGGATAGATTCGACGCGCGTGTAGGCCGATTTGAGGGGCAAAGGCGTCTCGAGCTAGAGATTTCGCCGGTTCGAGGTGAGTAATGATTGTAAATGATATCCTGAGGGTTTGAAACCCCGGATTGCACATCGTAGTGCTATATTGAGGTGAGACACACGCTGGATGACGGGCGTGGGGTCGTGCACTATTGGGGATTGTGACTTGGTTCGTCCCGATTGATGATTTTACCGCGTATTTGACTGAAACTAGCGATCATTATGTTTTGGGCTAATACCCATATTTGGGCTTCGTGCCAGCTATTTGAACCTTTTGGGGACTGTTGTTGATATTTCCTCACTGTTTTGATTTTATACTTGAACTCAGTCATGTATTTTCCACTGTTTTCAAAACTCAGCCAAGTTTATTTCGCTTTAACACTTGAAATGATATTTTCAATAATATTTTGGGCTGAGCATCATGTTTTATTGCTGCCCGAGGGGCTTATGTGATTTTTGACTGAGTAAGGCTGAGGGCCCTGTATTGTGAGGATACTTTTGGATCGGGCTGCACGCCGCAGCAGTGAGATACTGATTGATTATAAGGCCGAAGGCCTGGGATATGTACGCCACAAGGTGGCTTGTGATTTATATGAGGCCGCGGGCCTAGATTTGATGTCACGAGATGGATTGATATTGTGCTTGGGCCGTAAGGGGCCCCTCCCGGAGTCTGCACACCCCCAGTGAGCGCCGTCAACGAGATATATGGATCGGGCTGCACGCCGCAGCGATATATGGATCGCGCTGCACGCTGCAGCGATGCTGTTACTGTTCTATGTGTCTACTTTATTTCATTTGTCTGCCATTATCTGTTGTTTGTGCTACTTCATGGGATGTCTATCTGATTGCCTGGCATTATCTGTTAATTGAGTGTTGTGCCTGAGAGGCGGATTCTCGTGCTTATCTGCACTATTTGTTTTGCACTCATTTGAGCAACCGTTGCAAAAGTCATTTTTAAAAGAGGTTTAAGCTGAGCTAAGATGTTTTTCCAAGGATTTCACAGTTTCACTGCTTTTACTCAAAGGGTTTTAGACTGCTCTATATAGCATGATGGTTTGTTTTACGTGATTTCTTACTGCTCAGTTATTATTTACCTTTATTACTCATTGAGTTGGAGTACTCACTTTACTCTCTGCACCTCGTATGCAGATGCAGGTATTGGTTCACCCGGTAGCGGGTTTTGAGACGGTCGAAGACTAAGTTATCGGAGTTTAGTGAGGTGACTGCCAGCGTTCGCAGCACCGCATTTCTTCCTTTTGTTTATCAGTCCTATTTTATATGTTTCAGACCTTGCAGTTATATTTATACTCTAATAGATGCTCGTGACTTGTGACACCCCGGTTTGGGCTGTGTTTGGGTTGTATTCCGCACTTAATAAAGAAAACTTTTGTTTAGACTGTGGTTATTTAATTATGCTAAAACTGTTTTATTAATATTAACTATTCTGAGAAGGCGAAATGGGTTGGTTGGCTGGCCTTGTCTTCACGAGAGGCGCCATCACGACCGGGTTCGGGGTTAGGGTCATGACACTATTGGATTGACCAGTCCCCATTATCCGCTTTGGATATTCTCAACCAACACCAGTCATTCTTTCTAACACAGTAATCTACACTTAACTATACCTTCGAAGTGCTCTTAGGTGTTCAAAACTTTAAAATCTACTAGTATCATGTTAACCAATTCCTATGCTATCAACTTATTAAGAAAAATAATAACAAAAAAAATCCCATGCTAGCAGCCTTCCTAAGCATATTTGACACATAAATGTGGAAGCAAAAATTCAGAAAATTTGCCGCAGGCTTATTATTTTTTCCCACCTTGTATCATACTCTCCCCTCTCTCAAAGAGACAGTGTGGGACAATATTCGGATTAGCTTTGCTCCAGATAATGCAGAAACAGGGCACTGTTCTATTAGCAGGGTGTGAATGCAATAAGTGAAGAGCCAGAACCATTTTCTTTCCCGTGTTCTTCCTTCTTTTCCTTTTCCATCATCCTTGCTCCTACCCATCCCCTTGGCCTAAAGCAAATAGGCAGCTCTCTCATTAATCATTAAATTAAGAGATGTTTCATTATCTTAATATGTCTTTCCTTTATGGTAGCTCATTAGGATTAAAGAGCACAAGTTCACAAGCACAATTCCTATTAGATTGAGCAAGATTGATTTCTTATTCCATCCGGTGTCAATTTTACTAGATAATTTCGGATAGTTGAATGACCATCTAAATAATGGACTCCTCCTTTATTGTCAACCCACAGTCTAAGTCCAAAAAAAACTACAAAAAGAAAAAAAAATCATGACCCATTAGGCAAAAATAACTAAAACCCACAAATTATCTCAAAAAGGGATTGCTTTCTTTCGTGCAAAGAACACTGAGGAAAACATAAGGAAAGACGAAACTAGCCAAAGAAATACAAAGAACAAAACCCTATAAATAGAAAATTGAACTGAATGCAAGGGATTACTTACTGGTTTTGCGGCTGAGGAAGATGGGGATTCTGGTTTCTGGTAGGTAATGGATCTAAAGGGGCTGAAGAAGGGGTGGGTTCCTCCGCTTTGGGAAGTTGTTTATCTTCTTTAAGATCTTCTTCTTCTTCGTCGGACGATGCATAGTCCACCAAAGACATCTTTATTTCTTCTTTTTTTTCGTTCTGGAAAGTGGAAACTCCTCTCTCTATATGTTCCCTCTTTTATATTCCTTACTGGGGAATGGAATCGAAGCATGGAATTATAACAGCTTAAATTATTTTTTTTCAAGAGACATTACATTATTTGGATTAGTTAATAAGGTTCATGGTTAAAACTTCTTTAATTACATTTTCTTATTTGTACTACTTTTAAATAAGCATTTTATTGAAAGAAAATTTCTGAGCTCTTCTAAAAAAAAAAAAAAAAAAAGTTCTTGAAAACGTTTCTCGATATCCTTAGCTATGTGGTAAAAGTCTAGTTATTCTTTTGGTTACAAAAATTAGTATGATGATTAAACGTGGTTTGCATCAAATATTGGAATTATTAAATCTCTTTTGTTCCCTAAAGATTGAATCGGTCATTAATTAGTGGCAAGATTCATCTATTTCTCTTTACAATACTATATTCCAGCACTAACTCTTCATATATTTCTTATTTAGAAGTAACCGAGTCCCGAAATGTCTGTTGAAGAGTTTTCAAGAAGCAAAAAGGAGACTTTAAAGCAATAATTTTAAGTGAAAGATTGAATAAATAAATAAAAACATGATACAACAACAATTAGCATTCTTCAAGATAGCGCTCCTGATAACCAATTGTCTAAAAAATGAATGAACACCTAAAGAAGCTACTGCCGAAGAATTTGGATGATCAAATAGTACGTGATGACAGCGTGCGAAGGCCTCTTAATAAAGGCTACTGCCCAAGTAATGAAGGTTTGTAGAAGGCATGGCTTTGTGCTATCTCAATTCGCTCACGCGGATCATTCATAGTTTCATCTCTCAAGGCCTGAAGTATTGCCTCTGATGAAACCTCCCTGTAGTTTCAACGCACCAACAGTAGTCAGATTATTTTTTAACTAAAACAACTGCAAACATAAGAGGGAACGCGGGCCAGCATTTTAAGTACCTCACTATCAGTATTTTGTGCAATGTCTTCAACAAGGGACAAAGTTCAACAGGAGCAACATGTTTGTTCTCATCAGGGTGATACACATTTAAACTGGACTGACTAAGTAGCTCATAGAAGGCTTTTACTGCTGAAACTCCCTGCACAAATTGACAGCAGGTTAGCCTACATACATGATTTCAATTATCCATAGAACTCGCTTGCAGCTCTAGTTGGGGTACAATATCCTCCATAAATAATTATGGAAACAGCAATTTTAAAGGATGCTAAACGTCTTTGTAACTTCTACAACTTCTGCTCGTAGTACAAGCATCAATAGACATTTCTTTTGCGTTTTTTGTTTCGATAAGTGAAATAGTATCAGTAAACATCTCTTATATTAACTATATAAAATCACGTAGGCTCCAGCAAACTATCATTAAAGATCTATTGTTGGTCACACGCTCCTAGTCACTGTATGTAAAGTATTCTAGAATATACCTGTATCATTCCCTTTCCCTTGATGCTGTCACCCATATCAAGGTTTATTTCTCCCTTGGCCAACTTTTGGCCATACCAAGCATTACGACCTTTCAACAGGGTCACATATGTATCAGCCAGAAGAGGACCTGCAAGCTTCTCGGGTCCTTCCGACAGGAGATGTGTAATGAATATCATCTCAGATGTACAGTGTGCAAAGTATACTGACTTGCTCGTGGCACTTTCATTAGTAAGAGCTGCTACCATACCTGTTGAGTAGAAAACAGTGTGTAAATATGTGGTTTCATATAACTAGCAACTAACAGTATCGCACAATTCTGGGGTTTAAAGAGATCAAACTATGATGTTATACTGCCATAATCAGGGGAACTAGAGATGTTATTATTCATAATTTCAAGAAGGATATTGCAGTATATAGAAGTATCAGCCGCAAACTGTGGATGCCCTGACATTCTTGATCTATTTACTAATGAGAATTCCCTGAGAATCTGATCTCAAATGGACAAGAAATTCTGGAATCGTGTGAATGTGATCAGCTTTCCAGAGAAGCTGCAATTGATCACCACCACACTGCTGAAAGCTCCCAAGCTCCAAGTAAAAAAGAAAGGGAACAAACAGTGATAGCAGAAATTAGGAGATGATATGTTGCACGCCTCAGTCAAGCCCAGACACAACTCAAAAATCCAATTCTAGACAATATATGCACTGTAAAAAAGTTTACAGATAGCAAGCGACGTAAAACTTTGCACCAGAACAGCGAAAGGATTATACCAGCTCCAATGGCGTATACATTCTTTAGACCACCCATGACCTCATGAGTTACCAGGTCACCATTGTCCCACACAATAAAATGTGGGTGCCTCAAAAATTTTGCCAGTGCTTTCCGCCATTTATCAGCTCCACATATCCGAGCATTAGCGTATTCTCTATTGTAAATCTCAGATGCAATATTAGGTCCACCAAGATACAAGATGTTTTCAATTGGAACTCCAGCTGCAAATTAAAGGTGTCACGTGAGCAAAAGCTAAGACTAATGAAGAACTTGCCAAACACAAATATACTGAGAAAAACAGAATAAAACAAAACAACCAGCAATAAGAAAATAAGTGGATAGATTCGTAAATGGTAAACAAAGAGAAATTAACTCATTCTGGACTGGAATATGAACCAGTTGGCAGTTGCCATGTATGATTTTTGAAATTCTATTTCAACCATACATGTCATAGCCTAGTCACTTTAGCTATCAATAGTACAGAAGTATTGAAGAACCAGAGTCACTTGATCAGGTTGCAAATAATAATATTTGCATATCCATAAACTTCAAAAGTACTATATACAGACACGGAGGGAGTAAAGAAAAACTAATATATTTCAACAATTAATCATGTGATCTAAAAAGTGGTTAGAGCAGAATCTAACCTTCAGAACTCCTACATTATGAAACGTGTATATACCCCATAAATTTGACTCAGCAATAAATATATCTAGAAGATGGAAATCCCTCACTTTGTCACCTGTAGGATGAACTAAAGGCGTGAAATATGCTTATCTGTAATGACACCTCAATCAATCAGCTAAGAAGAGTTAAGTGTAATGAAGCCAATAAACGTCACGAACTCTCAACAACAAAAGGTCATACTAAGCAGGGAGCAGAGGCTGGAACGTCCTGGTAAGGAGGAACCGCCAAGACCAGGAATAGAGCTACTAAACTTACTAAACAAAGTGGATCACATAAGAAACCCAGAAAGGGAGGATCGGATAAGCTGGAGCAACAATAGCAGAGGTCTATTCTCAATCAAAGATTGTTATCAAGTCCTAGAGAAGGAACGCAATATAATTGAAAATCGGCCATGGAAAATCATTTGGAAAACAAAGGCCCCGTGAAAGCAGTTTGTTTCACCAAGTTATTGACGTGTGAGGCTTGTCTTACACATGAAAACCTGATGAGGAGGAGTTTCAAATTATGCAACTAGTGCTATTTGTGTAAATCAGATTGTGAGAGTGCCAAGCATTGCTTTTTACATTGCATAGTAGCGATAGATCTACAGAACATGCTCTTGAATCTTTTTGGTACGCAGTGGATTATACACTACAACTTAAGGGAGTATTCACCAGTTTGTTAGGTTTCGAATTTAAATGATGACTAAAAACAAAAGTCAAACACTCTCTACTAATGTATCTACCACTTGCGCAGGTCAACTATCAAAAGCACAAGAAGGAAAGTCCGTAACATCAGTGCACCAGAATAGGGAAGAAACCAAAGAAGGTCCAACGGTAACTGTCACATTCGAATCCCTCCATCAAATGCGTACATTAGGGAAACAAGAATGGAAAGCGTACATCAAGGGAACAAGGAAGGAAAGGAAATCAATCAACTGTGCAAAGTCAAGGGAAGAATCAAATTAAGCGATTGGAAAGAAGATTACAAGAATTGAAAGCTTTTGAGTCCAAGGCAGATCCAGCACACTGATTAAGGTTGAATCTAGCCCTATTTCGTATGCTGGATTCAAGAGGCAACCATTAGAATACATTGCCTCGAAAGGAAAATCATAATCAACGATTTCCAAAATCTCAGAGAAAGGAACAAACAGCGTCATCAAGTTCTATATAAGAAGAGAAGAAAGGACGTGGGAACTTACGCAGCTTTCATACAAGTTTTCAATCTTTCTACATCTTAGAAAAACATTGTATTCCTAAGCTTACTAGTGTCTCAAAAGATAGAGAGAAAAAGAAAGCAATTGAAAGATTGTGTCAAGAATTCATTTGTAACTCGTTTGTGGTAAACGTGAGGAAAACCACACTCTCATTTGTAACTGTTCGATTGAAGATCTAAGAGAACCCTTGTGACCCAAGGGAACTGGATGTAGGTGCCACATCGGTACACGAACCAGTATAAAAAACCTTTGTCTCTACTGTTTATTTTTATTACTCTCTATTATCTTTATTTGTTGTACTAACTATTGTCTGCAGAACCTCGGCAGTCAACTAAGAACAAAGTTAGTCGACTAAAGAATTTTTACAATCCCCCCCCGGTACTTTCACAGTTGGTGCCTCCGGAAAGTACAGAAAACAGACGAATGCTGTTGTAGTCCATCACAAGTTGGATTTCTTCGTCCCTATGTAAAGAATGGACCGAAGATGCTTCGAAGGGTTTTGTCACCTATATCTTCTTTGAAGTCTAGGTGTCTTATGAATCTGGTCTGTTGGAATAATTGTCAAGATGCAAAACAAAACAGAATTTTGTTGGCTCCTTCAATATAACTTAGTAGCAAATATGCCCTTCTATGTGTCAATGAATCCACTGGATGCCACTTCAATAAAATATTCATCACTTCATCCAACAAAATATCAGAATCTAAAAAGTGGAAAGTAACTAGCATACATTTTGCAGCGCAAAACTCAGTATAGTAACAGAATGTTTTTTGAACTAAGTTATTTAGAAGCTATTAGTTCAAGTTTACATGAAAAACAAACATGTTGAACTCTTCTCAAGCATCTGAAGAAGAGGCAAGATAGCACTCCCATCACAAACAGGTAAAAGAAAAACTTATTCTGCCATTTAACCACGTAATGTCCCAGTAATTCAACATTGGAAACATAATAGAAACTTAGTCAGCTGCGGTAAAGTTCACAACAATGAAGTTATTTACCGAACAAATATTGCAACGGAAAAGTAAAGTACAAGCTGAAAAAATAACTCAAGAGTATGCGGTAAGAAACCTCTTACTTGCTCTGTTAATCATCTGTGTTGGGGTAACAATGCGGGGTTCAGGCCCTAGTTCAGCCTCTATGCCCTTTGCCAAGGATACAATGACTGGAGCAGTAATTCGTTCCTTCCAATACCGACTAATTTCTTGAAATACTTCCCTTGTTTCTGTTGATGGCAAGCCATTGATGACAATATCAGCATCCCACACAGCCTCCTGCAAATTGGTGACAACCTTTAAAGGGCAAAGTGGCGTGTCAATCATATTCAAACAAAAGCCATCTTTCAAAATCTCATCGGCATGTAGTGTCCTATCCCCTAATCGTGCCTCAACATACTTCAAGTATGCACACCGTCTTATTAGCCTCCTTAACACATCTTCCCTTGAATTGATGACCTCAAATAAATGCTCAGCAGTAGCTTTATCAACGTCTCGTCCAGCTCTCCTCCATATTCTAATCTGCACTTTCTCGCGAAGATTACCATACGCATCCTGCAACATTGCTACAAAAACACTACCCCATGCTCCTGCTCCAACACCTACAATTCTCAATGGATCACCATCTGCTTTTCCAAAAAGTCGACGGAGCTCATCAACCTTTTCCTCCACAGAACCATTAGTACTTTGAAGCCCATTCGAGTATACATGACTTGTTACTTCTTCCCCAGATCCAACCATCTTATTTTCTGGTATTAAAAGTTTCAAACTATTCGCAATATTCCAACAACTCAATATGTTAATCAATTGCAAATACACAAACTTGAACTCTTCTCAACCAAATGCATAAACAAGAAACAGCAATTTCACCAATAATCTGAACTATCAAAGCTGAGAGTTTTTAGTACAAGATCTAGTAGTCGTTTGGATCACCCCCTAATTTCATTACACCAAAATACCCAAAATGCAGAATAGCATACAATTTTACACATGGGTTTTCAAGAAAAAAGAGACAGCTTTATCAAAATCGCAAATCTTCAGCACTCTGATGACCACAATTGTTTGTTACACACGAATCATTAAAAAAAAAACAATAAATCGATTGATTTTTTTTTTCATTTGGGTTTCATCTGAATAACATAGATAATTCAGCTAGAAGGAGTATTAATGGATCACAGAGTAAAAAAGAACCAAACTTTAAAACCTCCGTCAACTGCGAAGACAACTTGGGTAAACAACCCCCTTGTCCTAATAGTCCAAAAGAAGGCGGCAACAGCTATTGCGGCTATAGCTCCTGTGGGATAGCTTCTAGAAATGAGTTGGCAAAATTTTGAAAAGCGTGAAAAGCATGGATTTTGGAAAGGCTAGTGTCAAATGTGAATGTTAATAATGTTATGCAATTTTGTTCGTCTGCTTCCTAGAAGTGGGCTGTGTGGCCAACGCGGCAACCTGGCCTCACTGTCTTTTGCCTTTTTTCTTTACTTTTCAATAACACCCAGGCAATGAAAATTAGTTAATTGAATAAATTAAAGTATTACTACTATAAAATAATAAATGTATAAGAACAGATAGAGATGCTAAGAACAGAGAACGAGACGATAATTCAGTGAATGAGGTGTCCTTTTATTTTATTTCATGTTTTACACAACCAACCTTCGTTGTATCTGTACATGAGGCATATGATGTACTTGTAGATAACCATAAGGGGATCAACGCCGGTTAGACCCTAAAGCAAGTGAAGTACTTGATTTAGGCCCCAAGAATTTAAAGGCCCCAAAATTACTATTTTTTTATATGTAGTATATAATTTATATAATTATCGCTTATTATTAATAAATTTATTTCTTTGTTTTCATATGAATATTGATTTCTTCCTATGATTAGTATAAACTCTATTGTCATGTAACTATATTTAATAATCTAACTTATCAGTTATTTTCCTCACATAAATTATACTTCCGTCGTCCCAATTTATATGAAGGTGTTTGACGGGCATGAAGTTTTTTAAAAAAAAGACTTTTGAAACATGTGATCTAAACAAATCATAGAAACTTGTATAGCTAGAAATATCTCATTAAAGGTAAAAAGAAAAATTTACTGTTGAATATTACCAAATATAGAAAGGCATTCTTTTTAGGGCAAACTAAAAAAGAGAATGTCAAACAAATTAGGATGGAGGGATAATGTATTCTAGGTTCTCGCATTTTAGTTGTGATGCAATCAAGGTTAAATTCATTCAATATTTTGTACTTTATAAAACCAAGTTCTCATTTTTTTTTCATTCAACGCTTGTCTAATTTTTTAAACAACGATGCTCATTAAATATATAGTATGTATTTATTTAAGGCCTCTTATTAAGGCTTTGCTTTAGGCCTCGGATACTATTGAGCCGCCCCTGAAGGGGATTAGTATAGAGGGATTTTCTCTGTATACTAGTTAGTTCTTAAAATGAAGATGAATTTGTTAAGGGAAATTTTCGTTCCTATACCATATAGGAAATTATATTACCAAATATGTTCATAGTTTGCATATTACCCTTCATGATAATAGTATTTCTACATAATATATACAATGCATTAAATAAGGAATCATTATAGCTGTAGGATTCCTTATTTAGTTGAGCTAAAAAGGGGGAATTAAATATTTTCCAGATCTTCCAACGCAAATCACGCACAGTAATCATTATCGTCTACTTCATTACAAACTTCCAGTATTCTGTTTTTTGCGCTAAACTCTGTTTCAATATTTTCTCTAATTTCACAAATAAAAATCGACAAAATCTTCTACAATTCTTCTGCAACAAAAACAATTACAGCGAAAATACCAATTATGCTACAATCGAATGGGAATTGGGATAGCTATGGGAGATTTAGAGAATTCGAGGTCGATGGCATTGTAGTCGATGACGATGCGACTTATAGTCTATTGATTTCTACAATAGCACAGCAATTAATGATTGATACATCCGAAAAAATTATAGAAATCAAATACATTGTCAACGAGCATTGTCTTCCAATTGAAATTAAGAACGATATGGGTGTTCGTGTATACATGGAGACGAAAAAGGAAAACAAAAACTTAGGATCACATCCGCTATGTATAATTGTTCGCGATTTCAATATGGAATTGAGTATCACCAATGAGAACATAGCTGCAGGTGTGCGATGTTATTTTTTCTATGAAATTCTGGTAAATTGTAAATGAACTACAATTTATCTACATTGTATCTACAAATAAATTACATATATATATATCAGTATGAATTTCTGTAATATCTACAAAATTTCTATATTTATTCTACACTAAAACTACAAAAAAATTTGAAAAATTAATATGAAATACTGAATTTCAACCTTTCTACAGATTATCTACAAATTTTATACAAACTGGTGATAACAATATTTATATTTATTTTCATGCAGGTTCATCTAGAATGCTAAAGTTACTTGATATGCCAACATCTCCCGTTATAGAGGAATACGAAAGTATAATAATAACAGATAGTACACCAAGTTCTATTGAAGTGGGACAAGTATACCAAAACAAGGAAACAATTGCAACTGCAATGAAGCACTATTCTCCCATACATAAGTTCCAATTCAGGGTTAAAAGATCTAGTGCTAGAAGGAATGAACATATGAATAGTCAAATATTATTATTTTTTTAATTTTGTAGTTTATTTGTAATTTTTTACTTCTTCAGTTTTCCTTGTGATAATGTTTAGCAGAATTGTAGTTATATTGTATTTATTATAGTATAATGTGATTGTTTAAGCTAAAACAAGTTTTTTTAATCTAAATGTTAACCCATTGTTTAAAATGTATTTATTTTGTAGCTACTGGATGATATGTATTGGTGAAAACTGTACATGACACTTCAAGGCAACTAGCATAAATGATTCTGCAATGTTCAAGGTCAGAAATTTCGACAAACAGCACACATGCTCTTTAATGGACAATACATTCATACAACGCAAACCTACTGCCATGGTAGTTGGTAGCATGGTTATTCCAAAATATTCTGATCCTAAGACAATTTACACCCCAAAAGACATTCAATTTGATATGTTGTCTGAACACGGTGTGAATCTAACCTACATGCAAGCTTGGAGAGCAAAGGAAAAGGCTTTACAGTTTTTGAGAGGTCATCCTGCTGACTCCTACAGCAAATTGCCTAGTTATTTGTATATTCTAGAAAAGACTTGTCCGGGGTCTGTAGTTAAATTGAAGAAGACAGACGATGACTGTTTCTTGTATGTATTTATTGCGATTTGTACGTCAATCAGTGATTGAAAATATTGAAGACCAGTTATAGTAGTTGATGGGACCTTTTTTAAGTCAGCGTACAAGGGAATAATGTTAACAGCCAGTACAATGGATGCAGCAGGTACTGAAGTTTCATTAGTAGAAATATTGTAGCTTGTATTTTTTTTAGTACTTGCAGATTAATTAAAGATATATTGTAGTTTGTATATATATGTCTTCTTCTGCATTTTTACTGCAGCCAATTAATTGTTTATTGCCATATAATATAGGTACCATATTACCATTGGTATATGTTGTTGTTGATTCAGAGAATGACGCATCATGGAAGTGGTTTTTTGAGCAATTCAAGCTCGCGTATGGTGAAAGAGAAAACATGTGTGTTGTTTCGGATCGGAATGAGAGTATCTTGAAGGCAACATCTATTATTTTTCCCGGCATGCCACATTATTCATGCATGTGGCATATCTGGACAAATATATAGTCAAAGTTCAAGAAGGGACATCTTAAGCTTATTGAATTATACTTTGCCACGACGCGGTCAGACATACTTGATGAATTTAATGAAAGGATGTCAAAGATTGAGGAGATTGACCCTCGTGTTAAAGCATACTTATACGATATTGGATATCATAGATGGTCTCGAGTACATGTAACGGTGAGCAGAACTTGGACTATGACATCAAACATTGCAGAGTCGTTGAATGCTGTAACAAAATATGCAAGAAAGCTACCGATAGTAGAACTATTAGAGTATATGAGGACCCTTCTTGAACGTTGGACGAAAGAAAAATTATTGAAAGCAAAGGGTACATTAACATACATTGGATACAAATTCAACAAAGAGTTGGATGACAACAAAACATTGTCGCACAAGCTTAGAGTAAGATCTGATTATTTATTGAATCAAATTCATAAACAACACATTGTAGTTTTTTTGTAGATATTTTGTATATAGCTTGATTTTAACCATATATGAATTGTTTTTTGTTTGTAATGTACTCGTAGGTGAGGGCTTCAACAGACTACATCCATACAGTAATAGATGGTGTGAGGCGCTATATTGTTTGTCTTGAAAACAAGAAATGTAGTTGTGGGCAATTCCAGCTTGATGAACTACCTTGTCCACATGTTTTGGTTGTTTTAAAACAAAGGGATGAGTCCTTTGAAGAATATTGTTCTCCTTATTACACAAGGGCGAACCTCTTGCGTACGTATGAAATACCAGTAAATCTGCTGCCTGATGAAAGCAAATGGAATGTGCCATAACATATAACTGAAGAAGTAGTAAATCCACCTAAAGGAGGGAAAAGGCAGCCAGGAAGACCTCAAAAAGAAAGATACAAAACATATGATGAAATAAATTCAAAGAAGTACAAAGTTTCATGCAGCAATTGCGGAGGAGAAGGGCATAACAAAAGATCTTGCAAGAATGCACCCAAAATGAAATAAAATTCTATGTAGTTAACAGAATATTTGATGAAAATTTGTTGGTTAGTTCTGGAAAACAGATGTTGATGTGTAATCGTTGGTTTTTTTAAAGATCATAATGTAGTTAGTTAGGATGTTTCTATAATGAGATAATACTTTCATATATTGATTTGTTTATGAATGTTTTCTATATATATAATCTATAACTTTTTTACTATATATGGAATCCTTTACATAATTGCTAATGTGTTTTTGCAGTCTATATACAATAAAACTACTAAAAAAATACATTATTGAGAATTTACAGAGTATATACATTATAAATCTGTAGGAAAGTAGTTAAAAACCAAGTCATATTGTAGATGAAGTATTGTTTACATTCAATAAAATAAATATAAAAGAAACAAAACACATTGTTATAATAATCTACAAAATATCTACAAATATCTGTAGCTGACATAATATATAGATTAAAATTCTGGTAGAAAGAAGCTTTATGGTGGAAATAATGTAGATCAGAATAACTATATAAAATTTCAGTTGGAAAGGATTTAAATGCTAAAAATAATGAAGATCAAGTACTGTAAAGATTCAACAAGTGAATATAAACCCAACAGAATGTTTCCATTTGAACTACAATACTGGATAAGGAAAAAAAATAAAGGCTACTATAATTGTAGCACAAGTCTGCTACAATTAAAACATACTAAAATGTTCAAAAAATTGTCTACCATCTTTCTTATAAACTAGCATCAACTACACAATTGTACTACATGTTCCATTCAAAAGATTACAACTACTTCTTCTTTCTCTAGACTCGTGTTTTCTCATTCAAAGTTGGTGCACCTTTCCTCCTTGCCAATTTGCCCGTCACCTCATTATCACTAATTGCCCCAAGCTCCTGCTTCTTTCTAGCATAGTCCCAAAGTAGCGCTCCATAGCGTCTACGGTGTTGGTCAATATCAGAAAGGTCTTTTGGGGGAATTGATAATTCTCCAATACTAACATACTCTGCAAAGGCAGCAACAAATACACCACAATCGCTGCAAAAAGATAACAAAATGTCAATATTTACCAAACCATCAGAAGAAAAAAATGTTAAATATATAGAAAGAAAGAAGATTTTTATTACAGTGATCCTTCTTTTTGCTGTGGTATCTCTCCGACTATCCACTGAATATTAAGAGGGTCGGTAACAACTTTCTCAATGTATGCTTTTGTATTCTTGAAGTTGATGTCTTTCCGCTTCCCATAAAACCCGGTGCATGACAAATACAAAGGGATAATAATAGAAAACTTATCGATACAAGATTCAACAATAGGGTGATTGTGTGAAGAAACCATGGAATCATACGCATAAAGACACCTTTCTGCAATGTCATAAACAACCAACACCCAGTGGAATTTTTCTACAATGTTGACGGGCATGATGACACAATCAACTTCATCCCATGCAATATTTGCGACTAGTCTATACCCCAATATATATTCTGCTACAACATCCTGGGATTTGACTACAGAAAACTTCTTTTTTTGAGGAGAATTTTTGAACTTTTCATAAATCTGATCAATCCTAGTCTTGAAAACACAATCTGTTGTAGTAAATCTGGTGTTGTTGTGGGGCCATACTTGCCTCTTTTTCTCAAGTAATACATTATAACATTAATGTGCTGCAACAAAAATAGATTTCATTTATACTACATGTTATCGCAAAAAATTCTACACAAAACTACAAATTATCTTCAATACATCTACAATCAGAATACAAAGCATCTATTCATTCAGAAAATACAAAGTATCTACAATTTATCTACAAAAAAAACTACAAATTAAATACATTAAATAATATCGAGTCGTTAATGACTTGTCCTGGGTGTGCAAGGGAAAAAAACCACTCCTTCTTGTCAACATTTTCAACTCCAAGATCCAACCATGACTTAATTTGGTTGTCCTTTATAGAATACGGAGCCTTCCTCCTATATAAACCAATAGAAATTAAAATAAAATTGTTGAATGAAATGGATGTGTAAAAGATGAATACAGGAATATAAGTGTTAAATTGTGCAACCTAACCTCTTTGAACGTGTGTGTAGACACGTGATTTTTGACCCTCCCCGAGAATTTTCACATTTTTAGCGTGAATATGTGAAATTGGGTCTAATTAGTTATTTTTAACTATTTTTACTTTATTTTCGTCGCAAAAGAAAAATTACAAAAATATATATATAAATTTTAGTTTATGTATTTCTCATAAACTTGAAAAAATACAAAAATTGTACTTTATTTTGGTACTTTATATAAATTCGAAAATTACAAAAAATATAATTCTATTAATGTTTTGTAATCATTATAATTTTGAAAAAATACAAAAAATATTACTTTATATTATATCTTTATATAAAAACGAAAATTACAAAAAATAGTTTTATTAATATTTTGTAGCTATTTTAATCTTGAAAAAAATATTAAAAAAGATATAGTTTTGTTTTAAATATTAGTCTTATTTTTGGGAGTTATTTTGCTTACATAGGATTAGTTAAGCAACGTCATGTTCTTATTCTCGGATTCGGGCAAAAGAATAATATTCGGGTTCAAACTACCCGGTTTTAGGCCTAATTTCGGACCTAGCCCATAATAATCCGAGTCCACCACACATGGGGGACACGCGTGGGGAACACGGACGGAACACGACACACGGGGAACCCCACCACGCGTGGGGGACACAAGTCTTGAACCCCACCACGCGTGGGGCTCATTTTCCTTGTCAAGTGCTACAAATGCATGGGCAAACACAGGAAAGGGGGACTGGGAAATTTTTTGGGAAAGCACTGTTCATGTTCTTCTTCCTAAAGAAGAACAAACAAAAACCCTAACAGTCCCTGCTCCCTCTCCGGCTCACCACCACCATCTCCGACCAGCTTCCCCTCCCAACGCCTGAACCATCAACAAACCACCAGCTCCCTCCGTCGACCACCTGCCGAACCAACCAGCCCCACGACCACTTCTTCTCCTTCGCCGTAACCAAAAACCAGTTCGGCGATCCTCCATAACCCACGACCCCTCGTTTTGTTGAGCTGCAGCAACCCCCGCTGCAGCAGTCGACCATCCTTCTGTCCAAACAGGATCGTCACCTTCCCCATCGCCTAAAACCACCTGAAGAGAAAGATACTATCGTCTTCTTCTTCAACTGCCCAAACGACCCCTCGTAATCCTTGCAAACCAGTAGCTGCGTCGTCACTGAACCACCCTTCATAGCTGCTCCATCCTCAAGCCAAACGACCTCTGGAGCCCCCCGACGAGCAGCAGCTGTTACTGCTGTGTCGTCACCGTCCGTCGCGCCACCAGCTCCTTCCATATCTGATCCTTCCCCACATCCAAACTACCCCTCTGCTTCATATTCACGTACCAGTTGTTGCGTCGAAAAATATACAGCAGCAACCAACAATATCAGGTCGTTGACACTTTTGGGCCGAGCTTTCAGTTTCCTTTGAGGTCGTTTTTGTTCGTCGAGGTCCGGTGCGTCGAGGTTGTTCGTTGAGGTCGATGTTGAGGGCTGGTCCGTGGCTCTATCCGTTTCTGTTTGTTCAGGTTAGTAAACCTCAAGTATTAGATAAGGAAACGTTACGTTGAATGTTCAAAAATGCAATATAGAAATTGGTATGGTAATTGTTCTGTCGATGTTTCACTGTATGCATTTTGGTTCATTTTTTAGGTTATGTTATTCTTGCTTATTTGATGTCATTTGATTAAGTTATAGTACGTGTTCTATGACACAGTTTGGCGTTAATTGGTTCGTCCCCTCCTTTACTTAGCGCATTTAGACAAATTAATATTAGTACATGCTGTTGCTGCTCCCGAAACACTCATTCGCTAAACTCCTTTTATTAAATCTCTAACAAGTTATGAGATTTTAGTTGTAAAGAGGCCGTAAGGTTTAATATTGTTAAAGGCATAAAAATGGCATCCTTTTAAAATAAAAGTAAAAAACGAGACAAGCTTCGCCGAATAAAAAATGTACAGATTGCGGAGCCCTCACAAAATATATGTATTAAATACTTAGATTCCGGGACGGGCCGTTTAGCAAATTTCACGGCCCTACCCAAAATAATAATGCACTAGTTGTTTTAGGCGTGCCTTTAATAATTTATTCTCCCAAACTCGGGTGCACATTTATGTGACCCAAATCCAAATCTCAACGAAGTTGAAATGTGTCTCTAAATCGCGGGTACATTGATTGTAACGTGGTTCGAGATGCATGTCCACGACGTTGCAAATTCCTTGAAAAAAATAAGAATGAGATGAGCCTCGCCGAATAAAAATACAAATTGCGGGGCCCTCAGTAAATACTTGTTTTAAATTACTTAGAATTCAGGAGGGCCGTTTAGCGAATTTCACGGCCTTCCCAAAATAATAACACGATAGTCTCTTTAGGTGCGTGTTTAATAATCTACTTTCTTAAACTTGGGTGTGCATTTCATGCGACCCAAATCCAAATCCCAAAACGTCAAATAAAATATGTTCCGGATTGTGGGTGCATTTCATGTGACGCAGTCCAAAGATATGTTTTAAGCGATGTTAAAAATATATAATAATAATAATTATGAAAGCGGTAAAAAGTTAAAATTTGCACATAAGTTCATATTTGTATAAAATCAGATAATCAAGCCGAATATAACAGTTGAGCGACCGTGCTAGAACCACGGAACTCGGGAATGCCTAACACCTTCTCCCGGGTTAACAGAATTCCTTATCCAGATTTCTGGTACGCAGACTGTAATATGGAGTCATTCTTTTCCTCGATTCGGGATTAAAATTGGTGACTTGGGACACCCTAAATCTCCCAAGTGGCGACTCTGAAATAAATAAACCAATCCCGTTTCGATTGTCCTTTAATTGGAAAAAACTCCCTTGCACCCTCTCGGGTGCGGAAAAAGGAGGTGTGACAGCTCTGGCGACTCTGCTGGGGATCTACACCCAGAACCACTGGTTCAGGGTTAGAAATTCGAGCTTATATAAATTTTTATATTTGGTTTTATCTGATTTTGTTACATGTTTTGGCTCAATGTGCTAATTGGTTGCCTTTTACCGCTTTGATATTACGTGAATTGTATATAAACTGTGCCGAAACCCATCTCCTCTCTGAGTCTTCTGAATCATGAAGAAGGGTGTACTTCGTACGACTTCTTTTCTGTATAGTGTCAAATCCCAATTTAGAACGAGGTTCGGACAAGTTGCTAAGCCGGTGAAGCTTCTGTATTCCCGGTACGCTGCCCCCCCTCGGCTCGAGCTGTCCGCTCGGGTAAGCCAGGTCTAGAACAAACACCCAGGTTCTGAACCTAGTATAACAAAGCCACATGCCGGATCCCTAGTAGGAGCGTTTATTTGCATCATGTGCATTTGACTTAGGGGACTCAACACAGGGGTTGGGTCCGTCTAGGACAAGCAACCTGAAAATAATAGACCATCTTTTGGCATCCTATGTGCTACATGTTGTATTTATTCAAGGGTGAATGGGTCAATTGGCGGACCGATGATAGTTGCGGACAAATGACACACCTTGTTATGTTGATCACGTTTAATAAGAAGGCCGCACGTTTTTTTAGCATGGTGTTATTTTAATCAAAAGCATGGGGAACATTTGTGGAATCCAAGAAGTCTTGGAATTCCCCATGTTTCCCATGCTTCATTTTTGGGAAAAGCACATGGGGAACATTTGTGGAATCCAAGAAGTCTTGGAATTCCCTATGTCCCCCATGCTTCATATTTTGGGAAAAGCGCATGGGGAACATTTGCGGAATCCAAGATGTCTTGGAAATCCTTATGTCTCCCATGTCACATTTTTGAAATTAATAGTAAATATAAAAAATAAAATAATATATATATATATATATATTAAAAAAAAGAAAAAGAAAAAAGCATTGAAAATTCAAAAAAAAAAGATTTTGTATGTTGTCATCATTTTCCACATATTAGAAAATCGTGAAAAAGAGGAGAAAATAACAGCGTAGAGAAAAAGTCCAAGTAGTGTCGAAGCTCTGCCGAAATTTTGAGAAAGTGAAAAAAAACATGTCTTATTAGTTTGTTTATAAAAAAAAAAAAATGTCGGGCGTTAAAAGTGGTTTTATTATTTATTGCAAATATATATATATATATAAAAAATTCAAAAAGTTTTTCTTTATTTCCAAAAAATGTATAAATATCTTTATCTGTTGCAAGAACATTTGTCTTGCCAAAAAGTCTAGAAAAGTTTTTAGACCCCCAATTTCCAAAACAAAAAATCCAAAAATATTTTCCATTATTGACTTATTTAGAAAGTCTTTCTAATTGTTTTAAAAAAAATAAAAAAAATATAATAAAATAAAAAAAATTCGAAAATATTTTGATTCTTCTTTCAAAATTGAAAAGAAAATTCAAAATTCAAAAAACATTTTTAGAAGCATTTCTTTTATTAAAGGTCAAATTCCGAAAAATATTTTCTTCTTTTTCTTTAGAATAAAAAAAAGCAAATGAAAATTCAAAAAAAAAAAATATCTTAGAAGTATTTCTTTTAAAAAGAAAATCAATCAAAAATCCAAAAAATACTTCCTTTCTTCTTTTAAAGTAATTCTTTCACAAATTCACAAAAAAAAAAAGTTAGTTCATCTACTTATTCTTGATTGCCCGAACTACGCGGGTTTGATTCTCACCGGATGTGAGATACGTAGGCAACCCTCATCGGGTCCAACCCCACCTTTTTGCTAAAAAAGCCAAAAATAAATAAATAAATAAATAAATAAAAAACATGTCATAAATAAGTCGGGTGATTCCAACCCCCCTTTTACTAAAATAGCCAAAAACAAAAAAAAATGTGTCAAAATTTTAATTTTGTCATAAAGAAATCGGGTGACGCTGTTTTGTCAAGACATAGCCGAATGTTCCCGAAAGGGACGCCGGAAGGCTGACTTTGCATAAACAGTTGCTTTTTGGGTCATGTTTAAGATTTGGTCCAGTTGACCCACACAGCCTTAAAAATCTTCGTCCCCGAGACGTTGAAAGGCCGTGTTTGCAATATTGAGTTTGCTAATTTGAAAAACGATAAAAAGAGTCATGAATAAGTCAGGTGATTTTGTTTTGTCATAAATAGCCGAATGTTCCCGAAAGGGACACCGGAAGGCTGACTTCGCATAAACAGCCGCCTTTTGGGTCATGTTTAGGATTTTGGTCCAGTTGACCCACACAGCCTTAAAATTTTCGTCCCCGAGGCGCTGAAGGGCCGTGTTTGCAACCCCACGTTTTCATTGTAATTTGAAAAAAAAACAAAGAGTCAGCGGTTAGGTGAATACCGTTTGAATTTTTAGTCAAAAATAAGTCGAGCCAGCTTCGGCCGCGTCTTAAACTGTTCTTGCCGAAATAGCCTTAGAGTATCTTTCAGTTGTCGAAAGGCTATTTTTGTAAAAGAACGGACAAGTTTGTAAAGTGTCATAAAATAATCCTCCCCGGCCCCAAAATTCATGTGAAATTTGGAAGGGGTCACATTTGCAAAAATAACCGTTTGGTTGCATTTGTCGAACAGAGAAAGGGAGCTAGCCTTTTGTTTTTGAGTTTATAAATCTCTTGATTAGAATATATGGGTTGTTTGATTTTCGAGTTTGTAGGTCATCTTTAAACTTTTGAAACCCAGTTTGTTTTATTATGCAAATTGATAAGAAAAAATATTTATTATTGTTTATCTTTTATTGGTCCGAACTACGCAAGGTCTGATTCATGCGGGGTCATGATACGTAGGCAATCTCCATAAGATTCGACCACAACAAAAAAGCAAAAAAAAAAAGAGAATGAAAAAGAAAAAATGAAAAAAAATGAAAAAAAAATGAAAAAAATCGAAAAAAGAAAGAAAAATGAAAAAATAGAAAGAAAAAAAGATGTTGTTTTTGGTGGCTTATTTTGTTGTCATTTCTGTTGTCCGGATTATTCTTAGGGTTGTAATCCGAATATTTTCTTGTGTCAAACCTTCCTATCTTTCCATTTTGTCATATCAGTTTGTTTAAGTTTTGTCGAGGCTGTGTTAGGATTTTATTCTGGTTGTTTTGTTTGTTTTATTATTCAAACCATTTCGCCGGTAGTCTAATACAAAGCCGGTCTTTTGTTATTTCCAGTCATCTTTTTGTTTAGTCCTTTTATCATTTTTGTTCGATGCCGATTCTAGGGATATGACATGCGCACCCAGTTTGGGCCTAATCTTAAAAGTTAATCATAAAACCCTGGGAAGGTGATCAAAGCATTTAAAGGAAATAAGAACAGTTTGAGATTATTTGGATCCCGAGTCATGTGGAACTGGGGCAAGTTAAACACAAAGAAAACCGTTAAAAAGCAAAGATTCGCCAAATTGGCATGAGGGTCGTTCATAATAATGAGAATGAGAGTGTCGCCCAACGGTGCTTTAGAAGTGACAAATGAACAAACAGATGTTGAATATAATTGTCAAGTCCAGCACCATCAGAAGAGACTACAAATTTAAATTGTGTTGTTTGCACTTGGCATATTTTGAAGACTGGAATGACGAAGGCATTTTGTTCTGCTACCTAAACACTTTATCCTTCGTTACCCCTTTTGAGCCTTGTTTATTTTTCTTTCATACCCTTCGTTCGGAATCAGTAGCAACGACTAGAAAATGGGAACATGGAAGATAAAAAAAAAAGAGAATAGCAAAATAACAAAAAAAAACAAGCAAGAAAAAAAAAGAAAAAGAAAAAAAGAAAAGAAAGATAAGAAATGAGTGAAAAGAAAGTCAAATGAAAAAAAAGAGGAATTGGGAACTACGTTTGACCTGATTCCTCAAAGAGGATACTTAGGCGCTTCACGGCTCGGTCATAGTTTTGAAAAATGAAAAAAAAACAATTAAAATATCCCCAAGCAAGAAACTGGGGCAGAGGTTGCGTTCGTTGTAAATAAATCTGGTTCTGAAGGTTGTAATTAATAACCCAGAATCGATGCACTTTTGAGCCTTTAATACCCTTTCTTTCTAGCCCTATCCAAACCCACATTACGGTCCAAAGAAAGACCTTCTGACCAGTCTTCAAAAGATGCCAAGTCAGACAAATGAGAGTCTTACCGGTGAACGTAACATTCTGTTCCATAGCAGAAAGGACTCTAATCCCCGGCAAAAAGAGTCATACCGGCAACACTCCGAATCCCCAGCTGGAAAGTGATACAAATGAGAGAGTCTTATCGGTGAAAACCTTCACAGGCACCATAAGGCGATGAAAACTGAGAAAAAACCAAAATGAGAGAGGCTTGATAGTGAAAACCTTTTGGGCACTACAAGTCGAATAAGACTGAGAATCAGATGGGGAATCGCCAAGGGAGGGTCTTGAGAGACGATTGACGGCAGAGGATAGGCCACATGTGCATGTCATGACCAATAGAGTCAGTATCTGCGTTGGATAGATTTTTATTTATAGTTTCTTTTGTTAAAGAGTCATCTTTTCCTTTGTCTTTTATTTTGTTTCTTTTTATCTTTTTCCTTTCATAGAAAAATTTCCTAGTAGAGTCTGTTTGGTCAGAACCAGTGGGAAATGACTTCAAAATAGGCCATCAACTAGTACACCCAAGTGGTACAAGGAACAGGTGCAAAACCCGTGTCAAGAAGGGTATCCCCATAAAGACGAGATTGATAAGAGGGATGGGCCAGTGTCAGCAATTAATATCATCCCCAGCAAGTTTTGATAGCATAATGGAACACAAAGCTGGGAAAGGAGAAAGAGGAAACCATCCACAACAAGAGTGGCATGACCGCTTACCATGTTTTTAAACTAACAAAATTTTCTTTGATTTAGAAACAGGGAAAATGAACGTTATTGATGGCGGAAAGACAGGCCATAAAGAAAATCATCAAACCGGGGCAGAAAATTTTCTCATCGTGAAAATTTTCTTGAAGGCGGGTGCCCATTTGGGGAAGAAGAAAGATAACGCCAGTCGCAAGAGAAGTGGTCTTAGAACCAGAGTTGCCCCCAACATAATAAGTTTCAATGGAGGAAGTTGTTCCCCAGCAAAGGGATGAAACTTGAGCTCAGAAAAAGCAAGAGGCCAGCATCATTCCCAACGACCTTCCGAAGAGTGGAGCACCAGTTTTGAAGGAATGAAAATCCCCCAGCAGTGTTATCCTCAACAGCGTTATCCCCAGTTGGTAACATTTTATCCCCCAGCAGGTAAGTAAATAATCCCCAGCAAGTTTTGAGGTAAGACATTTTCAAGTTTTAAAGGATATTTTGGGTTCATCCGCCCTCGAATAGGATATTTTGGGCTCATCCGCCCTCGAATAGGATATTTTGGGTTCATCCGCCCTCGAATAGGATATTTTGGGTTCATCCGCCCTCGAATAGGATATTTTGGGTTCATCCGCCCTCGAATAAGATGTTTTGGGTTCATCCGCCCTCGAATAGGATATTTTGGGTTCATCCGCCCTCGAATAGGATATTTCGGGTTCATCCGCCCTCGAATAGGATATTTTGGGTTCATCCGCTCTCGAATAGGATATGTTGGGTTCATCCGCCCTTGAATAGGATATGTCGGGTTCATCCGCCCTCGAATAGGATATGTCGGGTGTCACACCTCCTTTTTACATACCCGCGAGGGCACAAGGGAGTTTTTTCCAATTAAAGGACAGTCGAAACGGGATTGGTTTATTTATTTCAGAGTCGCCACTTGGGAGATTTAGGGTGTCCCAAGTCACCAATTTTAATCCCGAATCGAGGAAAAGAATGACTCTATATTACAGTCTGCGTACCAGAAATCCGGATAAGGAATTCTGTTAACCCGGGAGAAGGTGTTAGGCATTCCCGAGTTCCGTGGTTCTAGCACGGTCGCTCAACTGTTATATTCGGCTTGATTATCTGATTTTATACAAGTGTGAACTTATGTGCAAAATTTAACTTTTAACCGCTTTTATCATTTACTGTTTTTATCAAGAATTGCAACGTTGTGAAAATGTATCTCGAACCGCGTTACAATCAATGTACCCGTGGTCGTCGACACACTTTGACTCCGTTGAGATTTGGATTTGGGTCACATCAATGTGCACCCGAGTTTAAGGAAATTAAATTATTAAAGGCGCGCCTAAAGCGACTAGCGTATTTATTTTGGGTAGGACCGTGGAATTTTACTAAACGGTCCATCCCGAAGCCTAAACAATTTTTAAAGCAATATTTATTGAGGGCCCCGCAATTTGTATTTTTATTTGGCGAGGCTCACCTCGTTCTTTATTTCTAATGAATTTGCAACGTCATGGACATGCATCTCGAACCACGTCACAGTCAATGTACCCGTGATTAGAGAGGCATTTCGAATCCGTCGAGATTTGGATTTGGGTCACATAAATGTGCACCCGAGTTTAAGAAGGTAAAGTTTATTAAAGCGTATCCTAAAGAGACTAACGTGTTGTCATTTTAGGAAGGTTGTGAGATTTGCTAAACAACCCGTCCGGGAAACTAAATGCTTCAATGATTTACATTTAACAAGGGCCCCGCATCTGCGTGTTTTGTTTATTTTCATCGAGGCTCATCTCGTTCTTATTTTAAAAGGATATCCTATAGCAACTACGTTTCTTGTCGTGTTCGTCTCTATCAATTGAAAACGGTAGACAGTCCTAATTAATTACATGATTGCGAGTTTACTTATAACAGGATTTAAAATGCTTTTACAGAATAATAAAATGTGACTGCGATTATGGATAACTAGCCGAAAATTATGGGCCCAAACCTAGCTCATGCGAGATGGCCAGACTTAGGCCCCCTTTTTCGATATGGGCCTAACTGATTTGTTTCGATTTGGGCTCTCGAACCGGACCTCACTCGACGAGGAACAATGATGAAACCTCGGACAAAACACCTCGACGAGCAAAAGCAAACTCACCGGAAGAACAGAAAGCTCGGACCAAAGTCGACCTCGACGGAAAACAGAAAACTCGGCAAGGCAGAATCGAGGCAACCAACAGCTGCTCGGAAACGATGGAACAATGCCGACAGTAGTAAGGTCGACGCCAGGGGGGCTGCTGACGGGCTTGCTTTGGGTGTTTGTTGACGGGGGTCGACTGGTTGGGGTTGTGACGGAGAGGGGTCATCTGGGGAGGTTTTGGAGGTGGAACGAGGGTGATCGTTTGGTGGTGGCGACGAGCAGTGGTTGACGCGTCGATGGAGATGGTCGTTTGGTCGTTGGTTGGACGTGGACGCAGGTGGTTTCAGGCGTTGATGAAGGTGACGGAGGGAATGGTGGTTTGTTGGTTGTTTGAACAGTTGACGATGGTGGAGCTGGGGGGGTTGCATACGGTTTGGGTGAGGGTTTTTTGGACGTGAGGGAGTGGTTTTGGGTGGTGGAAGGCCAGTAGGTCGACGGGACAGTGATGGGCAGTGGTTCAGGCGTTGTGGGGGTAGGGTGCGACTGGTTGGCGGAGGTGGTGTTAGTTGGTGGTTATGGCGTCGATGGTCAGGGAGCTGGGGTTCCGACGAGGGTTTTGGGGTCTGTTTGGTGGTGGTTTAGCGTCGGGAAGGTGACGGGATGGAGGTGGTGCTTGGACGTGTCGATGGAGGTAGTTGTTTGGAGGTGGCCCGGTTCCGCTAGGGTTTCTTCTTCTTCTTTTTAAGAAGAAGAAGATGATGAACAGTCTCCCCTTTTCCAAGTCTTTTGTCCGTGTTTTGTAATGGGCTTGCCCAGAAAAATGAGCCCCACGCGTGGTGGGGTTCGAGACTTATGTCCCCCACGCGTGGTGGGGTTTCCCATGTGTCCTGGACTCGGTTTATTATGGGCTAGGTCCGAAAATTAAGCCTAAAACCGGGTAGTTTGAACCCGAATATTATTCTTTTGTCCGGACCCGAGAAATAGGAACACGTTGCTTAACTAGTCCTATGTAAGCAAAATAACTACCAAAAATAAGACTAGTATTTAAACAAAACTATATCTTTTTAAATATTTTCCAAGATTTAAAATAGCTACAAAATATTAATAAAACTATTTTTTTGTAATTTTCGTTTTTTAAATATTAAGATAAAATATGAGGTAATATTTTTTGTATTTTTCAAAGTTAAAATGACTATAAAACCTTAATAGAACTATATTTTTTTTGTAATTTTCGAAATTATATAAAGTACAAAAATAAAGTGCAATTTTTGTATTTTTCAAGTTTATGAGAGATACATAAACTAAAATTTATATATATATTTTTTGAAATTTTTCTTTTTGCAACGAAATAAAGTAAAAATAGTTAAAATAGCTATACTAGACCCAATTTCACATATTCACGCTAAAAATGTGAAAATTCTCGGGGAGGGTCAAAAATCACGTGCTTACATCGGGTTCATCCGCCCTCGAATAAGATATGTCGGGTTCATCCGCCCTCGAATAGGATATGTCGGGTTCATCCGCCCTCGAATACGATATGTCGGGTTCATCCGCCCTCGAATAGGATATGTCGGGTTCATCCGCCCTCGAATAGGATATGTCGGGTTCATCCGCCCTCGAATAGGATATGTCGGGTTCATCCTCCCTCGAATAGGATATGTCGGGTTCATCCGCCCTCAAATAGGATATGTCGGGTTCATCCGCCCTCAAACAGGATATGTCGGGTTCATCCGCCCTCAAATAGGATATGTCGGGTTCATCCGCCCTCAAATAGGATATGTCGGGTTCATCCGCCCTCCAACAGGATATGTCGGGTTCATCCGCCCTCGAACAGGATATGTCGGGTTCATCCGCCCTCGAACAGGATATGTCGGGTTCGTCCGCCCTCAAACAGGATATGTCGGGTTCGTCCGCCCTCAAACAGGATATGGCGGGTTCGTCCGCCCTCGAATAGGATACGTTGGGTTCATCCGCCCTCAAATAGGATTTTATTCTCAAAGTTGTGGTTGAAGACAAACGTCCACCTGAATAACGAGAGGAATACTTTTTTGTCTGTCCATTTCATATTTTAGGCGCCCACCTGTATAACAAGGGAATACATTCCACGCCTTTACCAATAGGAGACGCACTTCCTAGGTCAAGTTTTGCCAATAGGAGACACACTTCCTAAGTTTTACCCATAGGAGACGCATTTCCTGAGTTTATTTTACCCAGAGGAGACGCACTTCTTGAATTAAGATTTCACGCATAGGAGACGCACTTCCTAAGTTAAAGATTTCATTAATAGGAGACGCACTTCCTAAGTTTAGTTTTACCCATAGGAGATGCATTTCCTCCTAAGTTTAGGTTTACCCATAGGAGACGCATTTCCTCCTAAGTTTACTTTTACCCATAGGAATACATTTCTGTCTTTTCATTTTTGTTCTAGGTCGCCCACCAGTAAAATGCGGGAATATTTTCTGTTCTAGATCGCCCACCAGTAAAATGCGGGAATACATTCTGTTCTAGGTCGCCCACCAGTAAAATGCGGGAATACATTCTGTTCTAGGTCGCCCACCAGTAAAATGCGGGAATACATTCATGTTCTAGGTCGCCCACCAGTAAAATGCGGGAATACATTCTGTTCTAGGTCGCCCACCAGTAAAATGCGGGAATACATTCATGTTCTAGGTCGCCCACCAGTAAAATGCGGGAATATTTTCTGTTCTAGGTCGCCCACCAGTAAAATGCGAGAATACTTTCTATTCTAGGTCGCCCACCAGTAAAATGCGGGAATATTTTCTGTTCTAGGTCGCCCACCAGTAAAATGCGGGAATATTTTCTGTTCTAGGTCGCCCACCAGTAAAATGCGGGAATACATTCTGTTCTAGGTCGCCCACCAGTAAAATGCGGGAATACATTCTGTTCTAGGTCGCCCACCAGTAAAATGCGGGAATACATTCATGTTCTAGGCACCCACCTGTATAACGAGGGGAATACTTTTCAGTCTTTAAATTGCATGACAGGCGCCCACCTGTATAACGAGAGGAATACTTTTTTGTCTGTTCATTTCATATTTTAGGCGCCCACCTGTATAACAAGGGAATACATCCCACGTCTTTACCCATAGGAGATTCATTTCCTCCTAAGTTTAGTTTTACCCCATAGGAGATGCACTTCCTAAGTTTAGTTCTACCAATAGGAGACGCACTTCCTAAGTTTAGATCGTTCAGATTATATTTTATTTTAGGAGATGCACTTCCGGAATTGAGATTTCACCCTTAGGAGATGCACCTCCTAGTTTGATTCTTTTTAAGTTCGACCATAGGAGACACACTTCCTAGTCTAGTTTATTGAAGTTTTACCTGTAGGAGACGCACTTCCTAATTAAGGTCTTTCGAGTTTTTTAGGACAGGCGTCCACCTGGAGAACAAGGACAAAGAAAGGAAGAAATCAGGCGTCCACCTGGAGAACAAGGACAAAGAAAGGAAGAAATCAGGCGTCCACCTGGAGAACAAGGACAAAGAAAGGAAGAAATCAGGCGTCCACCTGGAGAACAAGGACAAAGAAAGGAAGAAATCAGGCGTCCACCTGGAGAACAAGGACAAAGAAAGGAAGAAATCAGGCGTCCACCTGGAGAACAAGGACAAAGAAAGGAAGAAATCAGGCGTCCACCTGGAGAACAAGGACAAAGAAAGGAAGAAATCAGGCGTCCACCTGGAGAACAAGGACAAAGAAAGGAAGAAATCAGGCGTCCACCTGGAGAACAAGGACAAAGAAAGGAAGAAATCAGGCGTCCACCTGGAGAACAAGGACAAAGAAAGGAAGAAATCAGGCGTCCACCTGGAGAACAAGGACAAAGAAAAGAAGAAATCAGGCGTCCACCTGGAGAACAAGGACAAAGAAAGGAAGAAATCAGGAAAACAAGGACAAAGAAAAGAAGAAATCAGGCGTCCACCTGGAGAACAAGGACAAAGAAAGGAAGAAATCAGGCGTCCACCTGGAGAACAAGGACAAAGAAAAGAAGAAATCAGGCGTCCACCTGGAGAACAAGGACAAAGAAAGGAAGAAATCAGGCGTCCACCTGGAGAACAAGGACAAAGAAAGGAAGAAATCAGGCGTCCACCTGGAGAACAAGGACAAAGAAAGGAAGAAATCAGGCGTCCACCTGGAGAACAAGGACAAAGAAAGGAAGAAATCAGGCGTCCACCTGGAGAACAAGGACAAAGAAAAGAAGAAATCAGGCGTCCACCTGGAGAACAAGGACAAAGAAAAGAAGAAATCAGGCGTCCACCTGGAGAACAAGGACAAAGAAAAGAAGCAATCAGGCGTCCACCTGGAGAACAAGGACAAAGAAAAGAAGAAATCAGGCGTCCACCTGGAGAACAAGGACAAAGAAAGGAAGCAATCAGGCGTCCACCTGGAGAACAAGGACAAAGAAAAGAAGAAATCAGGCGTCCACCTGGAGAACAAGGACAAAGAAAGGAAGCAATCAGGCGTCCACCTGGAGAACAAGGACAAAGAAAGGAAGCAATCAGGCGTCCACCTGGAAAACAAGGACAAAGAAAAGAAGAAATCAGGCGTCCACCTGGAGAACAAGGACAAAGAAAGGAAGCAATCAGGCGTCCACCTGGAGAACAAGGACAAAGAAAGGAAGAAATCAGGCGTCCACCTGGAAAACAAGGACAAAGGAAAGAAGCAATCAGGCGTCCACCTGGAGAACAAGGACAAAGAAAAGAAGAAATCAGGCGTCCACCTGGAAAACAAGGACAAAGAAAAGAAGAAATCAGGCGTCCACCTGGAAAACAAGGACAAAGAAAAGAAGAAATCAGGCGTCCACCTGGAGAACAAGGACAAAGAAAAGAAGAAATCAGGCGTCCACCTGGAGAACAAGGACAAAGAAAAGAAGCAATCCGGCGTCCACCTGGAGAACAAGGACAAAGAAAAGAAGAAATCAGGCATCCACCTGGAGAACAAGGACAAAGAAAGGAAGCAATCAGGCCTCCACCTGGAGAACAAGGACAAATAAAAGAAGAAATCAGGCGTCCACCTGGAGAACAAGGACAAAGAAAGGAAGTAATCAGGCGTCCACCTGGAGAACAAGGACAAAGAAAGGAAGCAATCAGGCGTCCACCTGGAAAACAAGGACAAAGAAAAGAAGCAATCAGGCGTCCACCTGGAGAACAAGGACAAAGAAAGGAAGCAATCAGGCGTCCACCTGGAGAACAAGGACAAAGAAAGGAAGAAATCAGGCGTCCACCTGGAGAACAAGGACAAAGAAAAGAAGAAATCAGGCGTCCACCTGGAAAACAAGGACAAAGAAAAGAAGAAATCAGGCTTCCACCTGGAAAACAAGGACAAAGAAAAGAAGAAATCAGGCGTCCACCTGGAGAACAAGGACAAAGGAAAGAAGCAATCAGACGTCCACCTGAAAAACAAGGACAAAGGAAAGAAGCAATCAGGCGTCCACCTGGAAAACAAGGACAAAGAAAGGAAGCAATCAGGCGTCCACCTGGAGAATAAGGACAAAGAAAAGAAACAATCAGGCGTACACCTGGAAAACAAGGACAAAGGAAAGAAGCAATCAGGCGTCCACCTGGAAAACAAGGACAAAGAAAGGAAGCAATCAGGCGTCCACCTGGAGAACAAGGACAAAGAAAGGAGGCAATCAGGCGTCCACCTGGAGAACAAGGACAAAGGAAAGAAGAAATCAGGCGCCCACCTGTATAACGAGAGGCATACATTTCAGTCTTTTCATTACAAGTGTTGAACCAGGCGCCCACCTGTATAACGAGAGGAATACTTTTCAGTCTTTACATTTCATGTTTCAGGCGCCCAACTGTATAACAAGAGGAATACTTTTTAGTCTTATACTGCAGATTTTTGAAATCAGTAACCCCACCGGAAGGTAGAAGGTTACAACAGGAATCCCTCGCAGGAAACAATAAAAATCCCCAGCACCGGGAAGCAGAAGGCTACAGCTAAAATCCCCAGCATTCAACCAAGTTATAAATAGCAGAAGCTCGCCTCAAGAATGCGAGTCAACTATCTGAGATGGTCAACAAAAGCTGGACACAAAAAAAAAAGAACAAGAAAAGAAAAAAAAGAGAAAAATACGGAAGTGGAGAACAAATGTGGTCTGCTCAAGAACTAGCACCTACAACTAGCAAGTATCAAGGTTCAAATCCAAAGTCTGTATGAAGCACCATTCAAGACTCAAGACCAAGTTTCAGAAGACTTAAAGATAGGAATCCTTGTAACTAGTAGCTGATAGGCTTAGTTAGTCTTTTTCAGTTTTCATTTTTGTTGTAATGACAGGACCGCGGACCGGAACCTCAACGGAACGGCACCTCGATCGGCTCTTCACCTCGGTACACTTCACTATCTCTCTCATCCCGAACTACACGTGGCCTGATTCCTGTATAACCAAGGATATGTAGGCAGCTCAGATACCAGGGCTCGGTCACATTCCCTCCCTTTCCTTAAGTGTAGTCCGTCCAAGTAATGGTCGGGTCAAAAACACGTCTAGTCGTTCTTTGTCGGAAAACTCTTCGTGTTTCCAGTCAAAGAGGGGCAGCTGTAAGCACGTGATTTTTGACCCTCCCCGAGAATTTTCACATTTTTAGCGTGAATATGTGAAATTGGGTCTAATTAGTTATTTTTAACTATTTTTACTTTATTTTCGTCGCAAAAGAAAAATTACAAAAATATATATATATAAATTTTAGTTTATGTATTTCTCATAAACTTGAAAAAATACAAAAATTGTACTTTATTTTGGTACTTTATATAAATTCGAAAATTACAAAAAATATAATTCTATTAATGTTTTGTAATCATTATAATTTTGAAAAAATACAAAAAATATTACTTTATATTATATCTTTATATAAAAACGAAAATTACAAAAAATAGTTTTATTAATATTTTGTAGCTATTTTAATCTTGAAAAAAATATTAAAAAAGATATAGTTTTGTTTTAAATATTAGTCTTATTTTTGGGAGTTATTTTGCTTACATAGGATTAGTTAAGCAACGTCGTGTTCTTATTCTCGGATCCGGACAAAAGAATAATATTCGGGTTCAAACTACCCGGTTTTAGGCCTAATTTCGGACCTAGCCCATAATAATCCGAGTCCACCACACATGGGGGACACGCATGGGGAACACAGACGGAACACGACATACGGGGAACCCCACCACGCGTGGGGGACACAAGTCTTGAACCCCACCACGTGTGAGGCTCATTTTCCTTGGCAAGTGCTACAAATGCACGGGCAAACACAGGAAAGGGGGACTGGGAAATTTTTTGGGAAAGCACTGTTCATGTTCTTCTTCCTAAAGAAGAACAAACAAAAACCCTAACAGTCCCTGCTCCCTCTCCGGCTCACCACCACCATCTCCGACCAGCTTCCCCTCCCAACGCCTGAACCATCAACAAACCACCAGCTCCCTCCGTCGACCACCTACCGAACCAACCAGCCCCACGACCACTTCTTCTCCTTCGCCGTAACCAAAAACCAGTCCGGCGATCCTCCATAACCCACGACCCCTCGTTTTGTTGAGCTGCAGCAACCCCCGCTGCAGCAGTCGACCATCCTTCTGTCCAAACAGGCTCGTCACCTTCCCCATCGCCTAAAACCACCTGAAGAGAAAGATACTATCGTCTTCTTCTTCAACTGCCCAAACGACCCCTCGTAATCCTTGCAAACCAGTAGCTGCGTCGTCACTGAACCACCCTTCATAGCTGCTCCATCCTCAAGCCAAACGACCTCCGGAGCCCCCCGACGAGCAGCAGCCGTTACTGCATGCGTCGTCACCGTCCGTCGCGCCACCAACTCCTTCCATATCTGATCCTTCCCCACATCCAAACGACCCCTCTACTTCATATTCATGTACCAGTTGCTGCGTCAAAAAATATACAGCAGCAACCAACAATCTCAGGTCGTTGACACTTTTGGGCCGAGCTTTCAGTTTCCTTTGAGGTCGTTTTTGTTCGTCGAGGTCCGGTGCGTCGAGGTTGTTCGTTGAGGTCGATGTTGAGGGCTGGTCCATGGCTCTATCCGTTTCTGTTTGTTCAGGTTAGTAAACCTCAAGTATTAGATAAGGAAACGTTACGTTGAATGTTCAAAAATGCAATATAGAAATTGGTATGGTAATTGTTCTGCCGATGTTTCACTGTATGCATTTTGGTTCATTTTTTAGGTTATGTTATTCTTGCTTATTTGATGTCATTTGATTAAGTTGTGTTACGTGTTCTATGACACAGTTTGACGTTAATTGGTTCGTCCCCTCCTTTACTTAGCGCATTTAGACAAATTACTATTAGTACATGCTGTTGCTGCTCCCGAAACACTCATTCGCTAAACTCCTTTTATTAAATCTCTAACAAGTTATGAGATTTTAGTTGTAAAGAGGCCGTAAGGTTTAATATTGTTAAAGGCATAAAAATGGCATCCTTTTAAAATAAAAGTAAAAAATGAGACAAGCTTCGCCGAATAAAAAATGTACAGATTGCGGAGCCCTCACAAAATATATGTATTAAATACTTAGATTCCGGGACGGGCCGTTTAGCAAATTTCACGGCCCTACCCAAAATAATAATGTGCTAGTTGTTTTAGGCGTACCTTTAATAATTTATTCTCCCAAACTCGGGTGCACATTTATGTGACCTAAATCCAAATCTCAACGGAGTTGAAATGTGTCTCTAAATCGCGGGTACATTGATTGTAACGTGGTTCGAGATGCATGTCCACGACGTTGCAAATTCCTTGAAAAAAATAAGAATGAGATGAGCCTTGCCGAATAAAAATACAAATTGCGGGGCCCTAAGTAAATACTTGTTTTAAATACTTAGATTTCAGGAGGTCCGTTTAGCGAATTTCACGGCCTTCCCAAAATAATAACACGATAGTCTCTTTAGGTGCGTGTTTAATAATCTACTTTCTTAAACTTGGGTGTGCATTTCATGCGACCCAAATCCAAATCCCAAAACGTCAAATAAAATATGTTCCGGATTGTGGGTGCATTTCATGTGATGCAGTCCAAAGACATGTTTTAAGCGATGTTCACATTCTTAATAATAATAATAATTATGAAAGCGGTAAAAAGTTAAAATTTGCACATAAGTTCATATTTGTATAAAATCAGATAATCAAGCCGAATATAACAGTTGAGCGACCGTGCTAGAACCACGGAACTCGGGAATGCCTAACACCTTCTCCCGGGTTAACAGAATTCCTTATCCAGATTTCTGGTACGCAGACTGTAATATGGAGTCATTCTTTTCCTCGATTCGGGATTAAAATTGGTGACTTGGGACACCCTAAATCTCCCAAGTGGCGACTCTGAAACAAACAAACAAATCCCGTTTCGATTGTCCTTTAATTGGAAAAAACTCCCTTGTACCCACGCGGGTACGGAAAAAGGAGGTGTGACAGTGTGTCGGTACCGTTGTATAATTACTTGTGGAATTGATCCAACAACTCAGGGTCTACATTTTGACCAATAACACTAGTAAACGGGTGCTTGAGGTGGAATATTAGAGGTCCAAACGAGATATTGCTACCAGAAGAGTATAAAGGGAGAAATGGTGATCGGGCATGCTTCCCCGGCTGCTTTGTTCTACCTTGATGCACGGGTATTGTTTCATCTTGTATAGGCGCACAGAACTTAACCAACTGGGAGAAGTTATCAGGCAGCTCGAAATCATCAAGCGTAACCTCCTTCTTCTCACCTCCAGATTCTTCTGAATCACCTACATTCACAAACTCTGCCTCTTCACCTACATTGTCATCTTCCGGGTACTGCTGTTCTGTTTGAGCTGCTAGTGTCACTTCGTGAATTGGAGATTGTGCATGCAGATCTTCCCTCTCTGAAACACCATGTATATATAACTTAATAGAATGGTAAAAATATTGAAGCAATATATCTCTGAAAACAATTTCAAACCTGCATTCTCTTCATCAACAGCCCCTTCAAAATGTGTATATAAATCAACACGTGCTGGGTGATTTTCTTCACCATGCGCACATTCAACATGTTCTGTTTTTTTCATTAAAAATATTAAATAATATTGGATAGTATTGGCTTGACAATTTATGAAGATATGAAGGTGTGTCATAATATGTACATAAATCTGTATTGCTATGTAAATAAGCTGGAATTAATTGTATATATTGCGTATATATAATGTAGACAAATTGTAGTTATGTTGTAGATATTTTGTAGATGCTATGTATGTAATTGTAGATATATTGTAGATACCTGTTTTGCTGGGGCTAACCTGCACTGTTTCATCGCTATTGAACTGAAATTGCTGATTGTTCTTGTCTTTTGGTTGGTCAGTATTTTTGGTTGAACTCCCAGCAAACTGTAAGTTTTATATTAGTTAGGATATATATTTTAGAGGTGACATAAATAGTTTTGTTAATATGATTAAGATTCAAATGTTACCTTTGCATCAACTTGATCATTTGGATTACAGTCTTGACTGATTCCTTTATTAGGTCTCGAAGGCTACCTAGTTCTTCAAATACATCTTTCCTAAGTTTTTCAAGCTTTTCCTTGACCTACATAATAAAAAAAAATACATAGTTACCTTTAGAAATATGTATTAAAATACAGATACACTATTATATAAAAATCAAAATGCTTTATTAGGACTACATGTTACCTTCTCAACACCTCTTTTTAACTTTTTTATTTTACGAAGAATAGACTCATTTTCCTCTTTTCCAATTGATTCTTTGGGTTCCAATGGAGGAGCATCAACTTTTGGATTCTCAGAAACATATTCCACCTCTTCAATTGTGTACTCAACTTTATCTGGCAAAGACATCACTGAAAGCTCTTCAGGTGATTCATTTATGTTGGTGAATTGAATGATGAAAAAAATAAATTAGCTTGTTTGAGGCATAATATGTATATAAAATGTAGATATTTTGTAGATACATTGTATTATAATGAATAAAGACCATTTACCTTCATCCATTCAGGCTTGATCATTTTGTCTTCAATTGCAGCTAGCCAAATCTCCCTTAGTAGCTGACCAGTTTAGTATGCAAGAGATTGAATTAGAAATCTTTGTAGCTATATAAATATTGACGGAGGAGGAACACTCATACAACCATACTTGCATGGCTAGTGGGAATGAATGAGATAAGAATGAACGAAAGGATTTAGCTTGTGCCTAACAGATTCAATCAGGTGTCTGTAAGACTGAACACCCCATGGAAATGACTCGTACTGACCAGATTCAACCAAATAAAACCTAAAATGATCTACCAACCCAATATGATCTCTCTCTGAAGGACAAATGAAGTATTCTATGAGATATAGAATACATAACTTGACTGCATCCTCATCATTGACCCAACTTTTGGTTGTTACTATCTGTTTTAGGTATGTCTTCTCTACTTTTACTTTGTTTGGAAAGTAACTGCTCATTAACTTACTGACATAACTAGGAGTGTAACCAAAGCTTGTCACCTCAGTATGACATCTAAGACCAGTTATTATTGCAAACTCTCTCAATCCAAAATTTAACCTCTCACCTTTTAACTCAACTGAAAAATAGGAACATCAGATGATTTCAATTCATACTTCATAAGAAGATGAATAGCTTGATTTTGCATGCATAAATTGGGAAATGACAGTAAATAACCAAAGCATGTATTCTTGAACAGCTTCAGACCATTTGGAGATAAAAGCGTTTTAATTTGGCTAGGAATGCTAGGGTCACATAATGTCTGGAATCTAAGCACCCCATAATCAACATTATGGGATGCAAAAAAATGTCCATTCTGCAAAATTCAACAAATGTAATCTAACATTAATACAGTAATTAAAAAGCACTGATACACTTGTATGTTTCTACAAAATAACTTTAAAATTATACAATATAACAACAATGTTAAAATAGATCAACAAATCAACAATTAAACTACAAAATTAAGACAAATAGTCTTACATTATTCCAGTGCTTAAAAACATAGATACATATGTAATTTATATACAATATTTCTACAAAAATCTATAAATCAAAAAACCCACAGAGTTGTAGATTTTTACCAACTAAAATTAGGTGAAATAAGTAGGGAAGAAATTAAAAAATTCTTACCTTCACCAGTGAGTGTTTTCGAACATTTTGAGGAGTTTTAATACCATGAGATTTTTTTGAATTTTTTTTTTTTGGGAGTTTTTGAACTGGGAGCCACCTTAGCTTTCTTTTCAGGTTTATTGATAGGCACATCTTCTACAAAATCATCATTGATAACTATCCCTTTTCGTTTCCTATCCGCTTGTTTGATTGGCCTCGAAGATTCTCCAACATCGAAATCATGTTATTTTTTAGTTCTAGCTTCAGCCCTGATTTGACGAGGAAAAATACTATGCTTCATAGCTACAATTGCATGTGCAGATTTCCCTTGCTTTGGGGGTGAATATGGTGATAATACACCCAAATCGAAAGAAGGTACATAAGATTTTACATCTTTTTTAGGGCTGTATTTTGAAGCTTTGTTCTTTTTTATTGAAAAATTTTGAAGCTCAAGGTAAATGTGTATATGAACGAAATTGAATATTTGACTTCAATTTTGACTGGGTTTGTATAAGAAGCTTCAGCAATGGGTTTGAAGCTTTGTTTTTCTGGTTTTAGCAGAGGTAAAAATGGCTAGAATCGTATGTGTGTGTCGTGATACGTAGGCGGGGTCGTGGGTTTAGGAGAGAGAAACGTGGGGGGTGGGGATATGGAGGAATATACAGTACCTTTAATTTAGGAGTGATATAAGGTACAATTAATGTACATTTAAAATACCTTATGGTATAGAATTGATAATTAGGTATACTAAATGTAATTAAATCAAACCTTAAATATTGAGGGTAATATAGTTTCTTATATGGCATGAGAATGTAAAAATTTCATTTGTTAATAGTGCCATTTGGTAATGGACTGGAATTGTTTGGGCTTTATTTTCAATGGTCAGGCCAGATATGGAAAGCATGTTGGCCCTCCACAAAAAGTGGGTCAAGCCCACGAAACTCAGTCGACCATTTCATGTAAAAATAGCACGGTATAGCCAGTTTTCGGACTGATCATTCAAAAATAGGCAGCGTTTACGAAGTCACTGAAAAATAACCACTATTTTGCTGCAATAGAGACCGGTCCAGCATAATATACTGGAGTTCGGTGCACCTGTGTATAAACTCCAGCATATTATGCTGGACCGGTATACTTTGCTGACTCCAGTATAATATACTGGACAATTATACTTTCTGGAACTCCAATATATTATGCTGGAGTTCTAGTGTACTTATGCTAGAACTCCATCATATTATGCTGGAGTTCCAGCATACTTATCCTGGAACTCCAGTATAATATGTTGGAGTTCAAGCATACTTATGCTGGAACTCCAGTATAATATACTGGCATTTTTTCCGGGTTTTGAATAGTGTTTTCGCTCAGATTTATCTTTACATGAAAAGTGGCTAAATTTCGATTACTTTTGAAACTGAGCTATTTTTGAACGACCAGTTGTAAATCTGGCTATTTTTGAATTTCTCCCTAAATTCATTGATACTTTTGACTCGAAATCAATAAAGCTTCTCGAGATATTCGAGGAAGTTATTGCTATTAGTTTAGAATAGTCAAATGTTGATGTTATGATCTAGCTAACTTTTGGGTGTCCTTCTCTTTGGGTTGTATCAGTTGAATAATATTGTGATTTGTAGATTGTTTTCTCGTTGGTGTGGAAAGGGTAATGGAGTTTCACCCGTTCCACTATGACAATGGTCAATGACTATTTTTTTTAAAAAGGGCTGAAAGTGATCAGTGACTGCTATTTTACATATTTGTTTGATCAGAGGGAGCCATGTTGTGACATGGGCCATTGAAGAGGTCCAGTAACTGATAGATCTAATTGCCCTTTGCATGGATATGTACATCTTTGCTTACTACAGAAGGAGTGCATTACTGAATTGTATATTCATGACTTGTGCAAAGCAAAAAAGAATATACTGATTCTGTTACATTTCTTTCTCCATTTAATAAAGGGACATTTTTGGATGCTGTCACATTCTCTAAAGTACTGATAAGAAAGGAGTTCTAACCAATGTCAGATGTTTGAGAGGATGCTTAGTGTTTTTTTAGTTAATAAGCACAATTAAAGAGCCTATATAGATGTAGAACAAGAAACTATTAATCATCTCTAAACCCCAACGTTTCATTTTTCTACTAGTAAAGGTTCTAAGCATATAAAATGGAGTAGTATTAAGTCAGTCTCTTTTAAGCAATTATAACAATGGTCTATTATTATGCACCTGGGGCTTAATCTTTTATGAAATGCTTATTTTGGAGAAAATAATATAACGAGGTACTTTAAGTTATTTTTTAAATTTCTAGTTGGGCATAAAAATACACTTGAGGTATTATTTAGTATATCTATTCCTACTATTTCTCATCAATTGATATATTGTGCAAAAAACAACAGGATTTGGACGAATGACAGAGTCAGAAAAAAGGCAAGAATGAAGAATGTCACATAAGGAATTTGTACTTATGACTAAAAACAGTTTTTAAATCATCTTTTCCGCTGCACTAAATACTAGAGATCAAAAAATTCATATATATACAGATATATTTGCACAGTGTAATTTTTTTTAAGCCCCGACCCTGATTTGGACTGGCTAGTCATAATTGGAATATTTGACAGTATCCATCTGTTATGAATAAACCCCGTAAAAATAATATTCACGGTATTAGTAATAAACGCGGACCACTAAGTTATGGTTAAATCAACAAGAATAAAATACAGCAAAAATGACACCAAGATTTTACGTGGAAACCCTTCTGAATAAGGGAAAAACCACGGCCAAGAAGAGCGACTGATATCACTATAGCAAGGAATTTTACACTCTGTAGTAACGAGTACAAATACTCCTAAGACCACTACACCCTCAAAAGAAAAAAAATACTCTTTTGTTTTTTCCACCTTACTATAATATCTCTCACACTCAATTTTTCTTCACAAACTATTTTCTTATAGTATATGAAATACCTTGCTCTCTCTCACTCAGATGTATTGTCTGAGGTTTTTGGTTGTGTAGAAATAAGAGACGAAGCTCTCCTTTTATAGGCAGAGCCTCGCCTACTGCACTTGACATTTTTCTTCTGTAGCCTACCCTTTTTGACAATGCAGAAGGAAAAGTTGCTGCTAACTTTGAAAAAACCAACAAAGGAAGAAAAGTCTTCCTAAATTTATGGGATGGACTCCACAAATCTCCCCCTCCATTCCGATTCACCTTAAGGGGATAACACCGGAGATTCTATATTGAGCACATGCCGACAAGTTCTTTGCAAAGCTCGAACTTGTCTCTTGGTACTACCTTGTGTCACACCTTCTTTTTACCCCTCTCTAGAAAAGTATAAGGGAGTTTTGACCAATTTAAGTGACAATCGAAACGAGATTATTTTATTTAAAATTCAGAGTCGCCACTTGAGATAGTTTATGGTGTCCCAAGTCACTGATTTAAATCCCAAATCGAGGAAAAGATTGACTCTGTATTACAGTCCGCGAATCAGAAATTCAGGTAAGGAATTCTGTTAACCCGGGAGAAGGTGTTAGGCATTCCCGAGTTCCGTGGTTTTAGCACGGTCGCTCAACTATTATATTCAGCTTAATTATCTGATTTTAAACAATTATGAACCTATGTGCAAATTTTAACTTTTAACCGCTTTTATTCAATTTTTTAAAGAGGATTGAACGTCGTTTAAAACATGTCTTTGGATCGCGCCACATGAAATGCACACCCGAATTTGGGAATTATGTATCATGACTATGCCACAGGAACCGTACCTATAGCCACGATGATTTATTAATAATCATGCCTAAAGCAAACTACGGTGTTCGAAGTTGTTTAATTATCTGCTAAGTTTGAGATTATTGTAGTGCTCGATGGTTACAGGGGTAGAATTTATGGAAAAGTAAGATTGATTATTAGGGACTGCCTGATGTATCAATTATACCGAGTATAGTTTTATAATGCTACAAGCAGATAAGTCCTAACTATTCATTCTATTTTATCTAGACTTAATTCTTAATGAAGAAAGTTAATGGAATAAAATGAAAGGTCATGCTAAAATCCAACGTGATCTCTACCAAATCATACAATGGCTCATTTAACTTTTCCATTTCGTGATTAAGCTCACACCCAACGTAAAGTCATAAGAACCTCCAAATCTTGACAAGAACAACTATTAATCAAAATATGAACTTGGGGAAAGATTGATTCAAAACATAGTAGCATCTGTTATTGATGAAACAGAGAGCAATAAATCACTCATACTTGCATATTAATTCAACAGTTCAACACACCATGAATCAGATGATTTAAACAAAGAGAATTGCCACTTTAGCTCAAATGAGCCTACCGTATATATAGCCAGATGAATCCTTATTTTCTGGTGGCTCTAATCTATGAGAGTCCAATGCAAATTTCATGCACTAGTAATAATTTCATGAATTCAAGCAGATGAACATCATTAAACTATTGAATCGAAATTAGCTTAGACAGTGAACCAATTTTTAAATCTCCCAAAGTTTGAAATTAAAGCAAGTTGAAGATTCTGCACATGCTAATAAACCAAAACACATAGCTAATTAGTGGACATACAAACAAACTGAACCTATGACATGGTATTTGAGCACAACGATTGATTTCAAACTCAAATTTTCAGTTCAAAACAAATAGTCAAAGCTAGATGTCGGCAGACATAGCAGATGTAGACCAATCCAGTGATTAAATACAGTGAATGCACGAATTGAACATTAATATAACACGAACAAATCAGATTTATATTTATGAATTTGGTAGACAACTAAATAAAATCTGACATACCTTATTATGCAGGAATCAACTCTAAAATGCCACATAAAGGCAGAAGAAAAGGAGCACAAACCCAGCAAACAAATCTCATCAACAACAAACTGAGAACATCAGTGAGCCCAAACAAAAACACTTCTAACAACTTGGAGATCCTTTAAATTTCCAGAAGTACCAAATGAAGGAGCAAGGCTTCAACATGCATTGAGACCGAAATCAACAATTTGAAATCAACCACATCTATAGAAACTTAGGAGGAGCGTTTGAGCTTCAAAATTTCAGTAACCCAATGGACTTCAGATCTTCATAAAAAAATCATCTTCTCTTTTGTACTTCCCTCTTCTAGGTCTAGGATCTAATGATGATTCAGACTTTAATACATGATGCTAATGGATCAGTTAATGATGGATCTAACTTATTGGATCTCTATTAATGAACATAAATCATTTAAACTTGTATGAAGCCAACAAGATGAACTGAAGGTTCACCATATAAATACTAACATCATATACTCTCTATTAGCAACTACCACATGCTTAACCGAACTGAATTGGACAAAATAATCACATTAAATAAACAAACAGATCAGAGAAGAACAAAATGGAATATTTTCTATGCTCAAATTCTTCATTTTTCATTTTTCATTCCTCAAATTCACTTCATAACTAAAGGAGTTACAGGGTCGTGTACCTGGAAATAAAAGAAGGAAGCAGAAAAGTGAGGTATCAGTAGTAACAGCAGTGAAGTAGAATTCAGCAACAACAGGTGACCAGCAAACCAATTTCAAACTCAGGAAATAATATACAGCAGCCCAGAAATCAGTTTTGATCGAACAACAAACCAGATTCAATCACCTTTTGATAAAATTGACTCAAAATCAGGGAGGCAGTGAATAAAAATGCAGAATATCTCTATGTATATGAATTCAGTCTCTATATCTCCCTCTCTTAGGTTTGTCTCCCTTCTCTTAGGTTGGTATCTCTCTCAGAAAGTTTTCTTCCTAATCTCCTCAGCTCCTCCCCACTCTTCTCTTAGGCCTGTTCCCTTTAAAGCCCAATGTTAAACCCTTTTTATTCAAATTTTTTTCACTTTTCCGCCTGTTTATTCCCTCCCATGTGCGCCCTTTTAAACTTTTATTATTAGCCCATGTTGTTTTTGATTTCCCCACCTCTAAAGACTTTTTTAAAAGGGTGTCAGCCTTACTACCATCTTCAATTTATTAAAGCTGCCCTATGTTCTTCTCTGAATTCCCACCTCTAAAGGTGTTGACAAACTGTCATGTCCACTACCAATCCATTTGTTTCTTAATTAACTCCAACTAACCACATTACCCTTATGAGGACTATTTACATGTTAAGGTTTCAAAATAGATCCAAAAGAGATGTAAAGATTTTGAAAATGAACTGAACCTGAGTCAAACATACACACATTTATAGAATCATGTAAACCAAAATTCAAACAGAAATTGCAAACAAATTATCGTGTTTAACTAAGCAGTAATTTGACATACAATGTTCACATTTGTTGTTCTCAGCAAATTAAGACACAAACAGACTGAAACTTCATATAATAAAAAGACAAGAAAATGATAAGACCGTGAATTTCAGCCTGTGGGAAAGGGATGAGGAGGAAGATACATAAAAAAAAACATTGAAAAACACCGAAACACTTACCAGAATCGAACCCTTTATTCCGCTCAAAAGATCTTCCTACTCTTTTGGTTGAGACGGGCTCTAATCGTATGTTTTTTTTCAATTGAAAACACACGATTACAGCCAATTTCAACCTAAAAATCTTGAAATCTTTACTAAGTAGTGTTTTTGGGGACTCAAGGTTCAACTTTTCGATCTAAAATTCGAAAGGCTCTACGGTGATTCGAGGAAAACTATCATGGGATTTGGGACGAGGGAAGCATGGTGGTTCAGGGGATGTGATTTTTTGGGATTGATTGGGTAAGCTAGGGTTTTTTGGCTGAACTTCGATTGAAGATTCGAGGCGCTTGGCTATGATTCGAAGAGAGGTGTTTGGATATTTGGAATGGGGAGGTCGATGGGGTTCTGGGGTGTATTTCTGGGGTTGTTTGGCCACTATCCGCCGCCGTGGGCGATTTCCGGCGGGCGGAAGGCAGTGATATGTGGTGGTATGTGTTTTGGTCTCTGAAGAGACGAATGGGGGGGGGGGTGTTTGGCATAATAAAATGAAGAATTAACCGGGGTCGTTGGATTAGAGGAGATCGACGGCCCAGATCAGTTAGGAAAGGAAAAATGGGGTCATTTGGAGTTCTATCGGGCGGTCCGGGTATGGGAATGGGTCGGGTTGTGGGAAGGCTTGGGACCGTTTGATCAAAGGAGATCAACAGTCCTGATCAAAGCGTGTCCAAACGACGTCGTTTGGTTCTGGTAGGGGCTGGACCGGTTGGGCTTTGGTTTTGGGTAATCGTTTGGGCTTCTTGAATTAAACTAAATTTGGCCCATTTCCGACTTCATTTTCTTTTACTTAATTCTTTTCCTTTTCTTCTTCCCTTTTTTCAAAAATTAAAACTAAAATCCTAAATTAAATTATAAAAACCCAAATAATTTTAAAATACTAATTAACTCTAAATGATAATTATCACGAATAATTACATACTAAATTAAAAGAAAATCACACAATTTGATTAAAAATACAAAAATATGTTATTATTTTTGAACTTTCATTTTTTGTAAAACACCTAATCATTTAATTAATCCGAAAAAATGTAAAAATCAAATCCTAAATGCAGATACTATATTTTTTTATTTTCAATGCGTTAATAAAATTAAACATGTACACAAATATATACAAACAATCAGGAAAATTGCACAGTAATTCCTAGAATAATGCATAATTAAAGAAAAAGACCTAATTTTGAGAATTCTTTTAGAATAATTCATGTGAGGCAAAAATCACGTGCTCACACCTTGGTCAACATATTTGCATGATTTTCACTCGTGTGAATCTTTTTGACTTGAAGTGATTCATTCTCCACTTGATCACGAATCCAATGATATCTGACATCGATATGTTTTGTTCTCGTATGGTACATGGAGTTTTTGCTCAGGTCTATTGCACTCTGATTGTCGCAATGAACAACATACTCCATCTGTTGCAATCCAAGTCCTTGAAGAAATCTCTTGAGCCATATCATCTCTTTGCCAGCTTCAGTAGCCGCAATATACTCCGGTTCAGTTGTAGATAGTGCGACACACTTCTGCAACTTCGATTGCCATGATATAGCTCCCCGCATAAAAAAAAGTAAACAAATATCCAGTAGTGGATTTTCTGTTATCAAGGTCACCTGCCATATCGTAATCTGTATAGCCGTTCAGAATTGGATTTGATCCTCCAAAACTTAAGTATTCATGTGAGCTTCCTCTTAGATACCTGGGCATCCACTTTACAGCTTCCCAATGCCCTTTTCCTGGATTTTTGAGAAATCTGCTAACAACACCGACTGCATGAGCAATATCTGGTCGAGTGCATACCATTACATACATCGAACTTCCGACAGCAGAGGAGTAAGGAATCTTGGCCATTCTCTCTTTTTCCTCCGTTGTTGTAGGACACATCTTCTTACTCAACTTCAGATGACCAGGAAAGGGTGTGTGAACCAACTTAGCACTTTTCATATTGAAGCGCTCCAGTACACGTTCTATGTAATTCTTCTATGACAAGTAAAGCTTTCTTTTGTTTCTCGAACGAGTAATTCTCATGCCCAAAATCTGCTTAGCATGACCCAAGTCTTTCATTGCAAAAGACTTATTCAACCGTTTCTTCAATTCATCAATCTTGGAAGCATTCCTGCTCACAATCAATATATCATCCACATATAGCAAGAGGATGATAAAATCATCATCAGAAAATCTTTGTACAAACACACAGTGATCTGAAGAAGTCTTTTTGTAGCCTTGCTCCCCCATAACAGACTCGAACTTCTTGTACCACTGTCTGTGAGCTTGTTTCAATCCATATAGACTCTTATTAAGTTTGCATACAAGATTTTATTTACCTTTTGCCTTGAAGCCTTCAGGTTGTTCCATATAAATCTCCTCTTCTAAGTCACCATGAAGAAAAACAGTCTTCACATCCATCTGCTCAATCTCCAAATCAAGACTGGCAGTCAAACCAAGAACTATCCGAATGGAGGACATTTTCACGACAGGAGAATGTATTTCGTCAAAGTCAATACCTTTCCTTTGACCAAATCCCTTGACAACCAATCTAGCTTTGTATCTGGGCTTCAAACTATGTTCTTCAGCTTTAACTTTGAACACCCACTTGTTCTTCAAAGCTCTCATGCCCTTAGGCAATTTCACCAACTCATAAGTATGGTTCTCATGCAGAGATTTCATCTCATCTTGCATGACTTCAATCCATTGATCCTTGTGCTCATCTTCTATGGCCTCCGCATAACATTCAGGTTCTCCCCCATCAGTGAGTAATACATACTCATTGGGTGAATAACGGGAGGAAGGAGTACGAGGTCTAGAAGACCTCCTGAGTGGAATATCTAACTCGCCCACAGCTTCATGAGTAAGAGCATTTACCTCATCAGCATTAGCATTGTTATCACCATCACCATCAATATGCTGATATGGAATATGGTTCTGAGCATCACCATCATCATTGAGCCCACCAGCGTTATCCGCATTTGTATGAGGTATTTGATCAAGATTAACTAAACCTTCAGAACTTGGAGATTTTAGCTTCTCCGCTTTGTTAATATCTTCAATGATTTGATCCACCACGAAGATAACATCATGGCTTCTCACGACCTTCTTCTCAATTGGATCATATAACCTGTAACCAAATTTATCAAGGCCATAACCAATGAAGATGCACTGCCTTGTCTTGGTAGTTAATTTTGACCTCTCATCTTTAGGTACATGTACAAAAGCTTTGCAACCAAACAATTTCAAGTGGTCATAGGAAACATCCTTGCCATACCAAACTCTGTTTGGAACATCACTTTGTAAAGCAACCGCAGGGGATAGATTAATAACATGTGCGGCGGTCAACAAAGCCTCACCCCAAAAGGAATTCAGCAACTTTGCTTCAGAAAGCAAACATCTAACTCTTTCAATCAAGGTCCTGTTCATCCTTTCTGCTAAACCATTAAGCTGAGGAGTCTTAGGAGGAGTCTTCTGGTGTCTGATACCCTGTTGCTTGCAGTATTCATCAAACGGTCCACACTATTCACCACCGTTATCAGTACGAATACACTTCAGCTTCTTTCCAGTTTCTCTTTCAACTGAAGCCTGAAACTGCTTAAAGACACCCAACACTTGGTCTTTAGTCTTCAAGATGTAGACCCAAAGTTTCCTTGAACAATCATCAATAAAGGTAGCAAAATAAAGTGCACCACCCAAAGTCCTTGTCTTCATTGGACCACATAAATCTGAATGCACCTACTCAAGCAACTCTGTCTTTCTTGAAGGAGGATGAGATTGGAAAGAAACTCTTTTTTGTTTTCCAGCCAAGCAGTGCTCACATTTTTCTAATTTTGCACTTTCAAAATTTGACAACAATTTCTTTTTGGCTAGAACATTTAGTCCTTTCTCGCTAATGTGACTAAGCCTCTTATACCATAACGTTGAAGAGTTATTGCTCTCAACAACATTCACCATATCAACACAGGTAGAGGCCGTAGTCCAGTATAGACCACGACACTTTTCCCCATGAGCCACAATCATGGAACCCTTAATGAGCTTCCACTTTCCAGCACCATTGGTACTGACATATCCCTCATCATCCAAAACATCAATAGAGATCAAGTGCAAACAAACATCAGGTGCATGCTTTACCTTGTTCAAAACTAGTTTAGTTCCAATACTAGTTTCCAAACAAATCGTTCCAACACTGGCCACCCTAGATACAATCTCATTACCCATACTCAAAGTTCCAAAATCACCCTGAGTATAGGATGAGAAAAATTCCTTCCTTGATGTCACATGAGATGCGGCACCACTGTCCACAACCCAGCTTAACTCATCACAAGCAATATTTATCAGATCAGCAGCAAGGACAGTAACAAGATCTTCTGTAGTGACGGTGGCCACACGATTGCCATCTTCTTTCTATTCTTCCTTGTCTCTATTCTCCTTTTTCAAAATTCGGCAGAACTTCTTTGTGTGCCCTTTCTTCCCGCAATGATAGCACTCAATATCTTTAAGTATGCTTTCTGGATTTGCTTCTATTATGTTCTCTATTTTGAGAACCCTGATTCTTGCTTCTCCCCCTAGAGTCAGTCACCAAGACATCTGATGAGGAGGAACCCTGAGATTTTCTTCTCATCTCTTCATTTAAAAGGTTGCTCTTGGCAAGATCCATAGAGATCACACCATTTGGAGCAGAATTTGATAATGAAGTTCTGAGAATTTCCCAAGAATCTAGTAGAGAACCAAGTAGAAATAGGCCTTAAATTTCTTCATCAAATTTAATGCCCATAGCAGATAACTGGTTCATGATCCCCTGAAAATTATTCAGATGATCTGTCATCGCGGAACCATCATGGTATTTTAAATCCAACATCTCCTTTATCAGAAATATCTTGTTGTTTCCAATTTTTCGAGCATACAAACTTTCAAGGTGCTCCCATAGGGTCCGAGCATGTGTCTTCCCAGAAATATGGTTCAAAACATTATCGTCAACCCACTGTCTAATAAAGCCGCAAACATGCCTATGTAACAAATTCCACTCTTCATCTGATTTATTATCAGGTTTTATAATGGTGAAGGCAGGTTGATGAAAATTCTTGACATAGAGCAAATCTTCCATTTTGCCCTTCCAAATGACATAATTTGTGCCATTTAAAGTAACCATTCTACTAGTGTTGACTTTCACCGTTTATCACAAATACAAATACTATTTATTAGGAGTAATTCTTTTCTGATGTGGAAGTTCAGACTGTACTGCAACCACAGAGTATACTCAGACAAAACCTTGACTTTGATACCACTTGTTAGGAATAAACCCCGTAAAAATAATATTCACGGTATTAGTGATAAACGCAGACCACTAAGTTATGGTTAAATCAGCAAGAATAAAAATGCAGCAAAAATGACACCAAGATTTTATGTGGAAACCCTTCTGAATAAGGGAAAAACTACGGCCAAGAAGAGCGACTGATATTACTATAGCAAGGAATTTTACATTGTGTAGTAACGAGTACAAATACTCCTAAGACCACTACACTCTCAAAAGAAAAAAAATACTCTTTTGCTTTTCCCACCTCACTATAATATCTCTCACACTCTATTTTTCTTCACAAACTATTTTCTTATAGTCTATGGAATACCTTGCTCTCTCTCTCACTCAGATGTATTGTCTGAGGTTTTTGGTTGTGTAGAAATGAGAACCGAAGCTCTTCTTTTATAGGCAGAGCCTCGCCTACTACACTTGACATTTTTCTTCTGCAGCCTACCCTTTTTGACAATGCAGAAGGGAAAGTTGCTGCCAACTTTGAAAAAACCAACAAAGGAAGAAAAAGTCTTCCTAAATTTATGGAATGGACCCCACAACATCTGTATAGTTTGTCTCTCAAAATGCCGTTCACATTCCAATTACTAGGTTCATGGGGCAGCTTTTGTTCGTCGGCTCTAGTCTCAGTTCTGTGTTCAACAATTTAAAGTTGTTCTCCTTTTCGAAATCCCTCACATGCATTTCAATGGCTACCTTTCAAGCCACACATTGATATGGAAAGATCGTATCTTGTGATTTGACAGACACTGAGCTCAGGGGCGGCTCAATGATGTTTGTGGCCTAAAACGAACTTTATTAAGAGGCCTTAAGAAGCCTAAATTAAGAGGCCTTAAGAAGCCTAAAGCAATATTTCTATTTATTTATTTGTAATTTTTTTTTTAACTTTTTGACATACAGAATTCTTCTTTTTCTTTGATTTCATTACCACCTAACTCAATAAGATCGGAGACTTGTTCATTTTAAAAACACTTTCCTATACCTTTTTATTAAACTTTATCTATTGTTTGAAAGAAATTTATTAGCAATACCTTTTTGAGGTTGTATGAAAAAGTTATTCATATTTTGTTGTTGGCATGTTTAAATTCTGTTTTTTTTTTTAAAAAAGAAAGAAAGTTAGAAAGACTAAACCTGATTCTGAGAGTAGATAAACTTGATGATTGATTTCAAAATAAACTAATCCATGAGAGAGTTTCACTTCTTCAATTTGCTTATTTAAATGCTTGAAAACATGAGAAAGAATATGAAAATAAAGGTACAATTCGAATTATACAAGATATTTTTTTGTTTGACAGAATATGCAGATGCATATGAAAGAAAAAAAAAAACATGTACAAATATGAATTTGGAAGACATGGCCTAGAAAAAATATATGGCTTGTTAAAAACTATATATTACTTTACACGTAGAGGTTCATTGCGATAATTTTAGACCAATATGTTACAATCAGTTTAAGAAGTTCAGTGTTCTGGTGAAGCAAGCGACGCGAACCACTGAAAATCATGATCATCACTATATACTAGTCAACACTGCCCTCAAAAAAAAAAAAAATCTAAGGATTGTGGTTCTGACAAGATGTCAGAGTTTTCAGTGGCGCCCAATTTACGAATATCTGATGTTACTGGCATCTAAGAAGTATCAGTGAATGGAATATTTCAGAGGAATGCAACTTCTAGCTGCTTATCATTGCATATGGGGATAGTCACCTATGTTTTGCACTTCTGATTATTAATTTTAGTGCAATCTGTGGAAAGTGTATAACAATATAGAATTAAGTCCAAGTGATGTATGTTTTCCTTTGACTCTAACAATTGTGCTAGCTACTTAAGTTCTATAAACACATTAAAATCCTGGTCAGTGAGAATTCATATGACTGACCCCAACTTGTTTAAATGGAGCAAAATTGATAGTGATGATTAATATAGCCTATCCCAACTTTCATGGGATTGAAGGCATTGCTATTGTTGTCATAAACCAAATCCTTACTTTGTCTCTGAGCATTTTTGCTGTTCTTATGTTATAGCGAAGTTTTGACCTTTTTTCACAGGATTCAGACTTATTTTGTGAAGAACCATTTGACGCCTTGGTGGTTTTGAGAACAAAAGTAAGTCTTTATGCTTTCACTTGAGGAACATAGCATTGTGACCATTCCTTTTTTTGTTGAACATTTGGAGTATTACTGTTAGTAAACAGAAGCTTGCATTATGGAACTGTTGGAAGTAAATGTCTAAATAGTAAAGACACTTAAGTTGGTACGCACTCTTGAAAATTAGCCATAGCTGCAGGGTCAGCCATTTCTTTTCCTAGGCTGTAGTATGTGTTAGGTTGACTGTGTAGGAGAATCTTGGGACAGGAACCAGAAGTGACAAACTATGAAGAAATGACTTAAAAAGGTAATCATGTTACAGAAAGTTTATGGCTCTTTTTGGACAATAATATCAGAGATTTGTGATATCAGCATAGTGATTTTCTTCTCTTGCTTTCTTGTGCTTATACACTAACTACGGTCTCGAAATGCATTACTTCTATTCACAAATTTTGTTAAGATACAGTGGCGAATCTCTCACATAACATCACAGTATCAAAAGCAAAATCATTAACAAGATTTCCTACTATACTGATAATATGTGCTTCATCTATCTATGTTTCAATTTCTAATGAGTGATATGTCATTGCTTCCATTCTTGTTATGTTTGGTTGCTCAAAGATTTCAACTATATGATACTATAAAAATTCATCATCTACACTAGTAGCGCCATTTTTCAACTGTGTTCATCTACATTGATAGCGTCATTTTTTTCATAGACCTCGATTTTTAGTAAAAGCAAATGTTTCTCAATATTGGCCCTTTGTTATAGAAAAGGCTACAATGTTTTCTCCATTGTCCAGTACTGTTGTTGTTGGATATAGCCAGATTCATTTCATCGGTGTTATACCTATAAAGAACACGGGCTGAAGCATTTAGTTTTCGACTTTAATGTCACACAAAGTGCATCTTGAATTTCAAATCATATCTTACATTCACATGAAGTGGCATCTTCCACTTGACATCAGCCAAAAAATTAACTAAAGATCAAAAGAAAACAAATGCTGTTAAGCTGTTCAAGGGATTATGCGCGTGATGCTATTGCTCAACAATGTAGATGTGATAATTCGGACAATTTCAATCAAATAACTCTCTCATCTTATTAATTTTTAACATATGATAAGCATCTTTGTATCATCTTGTGTTTGTGCTTCTCAGGTAATTGCTCTATAATGAATTCATGCAGGTTAAAGTTCCTTTGAAATCTATTGAAATGACTGTCATATAGGTGTTCAAACTTGAAAGAAGAGAAAAATTTTTGCCGACAAAAGGTATTCAATATATGTTATATACTTCTAAAGCCTAATATTTTACATATATACACTATGTAATTTTTTTACGAAGGGTAGTCAATTGACCACCCTTAGGACAATGTGGCTTCGCCCATGCTGTCACAGGGTTAAGCAGTGTGATGCAGGTCATAGATTGAATAGTGCTAATGAATGTTTGATGTTAATCTTCTTTAATTTGGCTAGAATATTCCGCGGCTATTGAGTTGTCCCCTTCACTGTGCTGCAGAAATTAAATTCTTATAGTTTCAGAGCACTTGGACATCAGGACAGGAAATACAACATCATGAATATTAATTAAAGAATTCATACATCGAGTCAATATTTTTCCTTTGCATCTTGATACATTAACTTCTGTTGCCTAATAATCTATATCTTAAAGAGCTACTGGAGCTAGCCTTCTCTTAAACTTACATGTGCAGAGAAGGCATAAGAAATATGTGAAGTTAATAAGCTATTCACATTTACATTGGCTACAACCAAGTTTTCATTTTCTATTCATTCTGCTGCATATTTACCCATCTCTGACTCTTTATCTATCCGCTGCTATCAGTTGTTATGAAACTGATACTGCCTTTTGGAAAATTCTCTGACCAGGTGCTAGCATAGCTAAAGGGTCATAAGCAGATTTTCTCTGTACAAATACTTCCCATTTTGGACCAAAGTGGGTCCTCCACTGTTCTTGTGTTGTGTAATGAGGCAAATATTGCTTGACTCCTAGGTGTGCCACATCACAGAAATCTAATATTCTTTTGTTCTGAGTTAAGACATGTTCTAAACTGTCAGTTCCACTGGATGAAGGATTTGCATGGGATAAAAAGGCCACCAGGTAGATAATATCTTCATTTGGAGAAACAAATGAGGTTCTGTTATCCAACCTGAAAAATAAGACCAAAGTAACATGTCAATTGATTGGAAAAATTAAGTACTAGATTTTTGTATATGCGAAACGTAATATAAATGAAAATTACTTTGATTTATGAATGGGGTAGACAAGAACAGGGCCATTGTTAGTATCTTTAAGGATGTTGCCAAAAACTTCCTTAGCGAAGTGTTGTATTTTGCTTTTAGGAACTAGAAGATTGAGCCATGGGTGTGGGAGATCCCAAAGTCCTTTCGATCGAAGTTTTAGCTCTGAAGCATGAACTCTGTCCAAAAATTCTATGTATGGAACTTCTGACATAAATAACGTTGATGGAATATAACTTAGTTGGGATAATAAATCTTCAATTTCCTGCATCTGCATGAAACAACAAGCAGTTACATTAGAATTGTTTCATCGAATTGACCTTTTTTGGATTTTTTCCAAGATTTTTAAGTTATGTAACATTGCCTTACCTGGTTTACTGTATCGGATTTTTCGGGGTATAAATTTTTGGTTAGTTCAAGGCAATAGAGTGTTCTTCCATCTGATACAAAGTGGCTGGCTTGAACAGGATCTTGAGGGTCAAAAGATGCTCTCCAGTTATTCATTAGACCTGTTTTGTTCTTTATCACCAGCCCTTCTATGTAATCAAATGTTTTAGCTGCAGATATCAAATGCTCTTGGTCTCTGGCAAATGTGGAGAAATCAGAGTACAACACTCTTATCCATTTCACCTGTTAATTAAAGAAAATCACATGTCTAGTAATATTCCGATGGCTTAAATCGGATATTCTTGAACTTTATTAAGTGAATTTTTTACCATCCTTGGGGCTCGTTCCAGAGAGATTCTTGCTCTAGTTATTATGCCAAACTGTCCAAGTCCTCCCAAAACAGCATGGAATAGGTCAGCATTCTGTTCCTTTGAACAAATTAAGACTTCTCCTTTTCCTGCAATGAGTTCAGTTCATGTACGTTAGTCAATAAGACACGTGCTGAATTTCTTTTTTCAAATTATGTGATGTTTGTTAATTGAAAATGAGTGGTCTTTGCATATTTGGTGTAAATAAAGTCAGGCTCCAACTTGTACTATGAGAAATGTTTGCAGCTTCTTAAGTTTGGTCTTCCTTAACTAACATATCATATCAGACAAAAAGAGGTAATAACTTGTGTAAGTTGCCTTATGACCGTTTTCTCATATTCCATCATACCGCCTTTTACCAAATCACTGCCATATCTTCGGTATTTTTCTTTTTTTCCTAAAAAATAAATTTTCATACTTGCTTATTCTCGTCAGACTATGGGAAAATTTTCAAACCTGTAACAACCTCCAGCTGGTGGACATTACTGATCTGAGGGCCGTGTCGAAATGCCTGTCCACTGATGCCAGCATTAGACAGTGTACCTCCAACAGTAAGATGGAGGTAGTCAGTCCAAGATTTTGGTGCTAATCCATATTTCAAAGTTTCATGCAATATATTAATCCACAATTCACCAGCTGAGACATCTACATAAGGGAATTGACCCCTGTAGACCTGCATTTCCTGACCCTGTAGTGACTCCATGTTGATTATAACTCCACGTCGCGCTTGCGCCTGGCCCTGAAGCGAATGACCGTGGCCTCGCGCGGCTACGGTTAATTCAGAACCCGGACCCATTTGCCAGACATGTTTAATTATTTCTGAAATATCAGCAACGGATTTGGGATGGACTACTGCTAAAGGGTGGACATGAATTTGGTTGCCGAAATCTCGGGCTGCAAACTCATTGTTTTCGAAAGTAATATGGCCTTGTAAATGAAGGGCTTTCAATGAGGATAGGACACTGGAAAAACAAAATTCTGGTTTGATAATTACCCAGCTTAGCACTAAAATTGTGAAGCTTCTTAGGAACAGAACGTTCTTTTTTCTGGTGAAAACAAAGCTTTGGCACGTCATCTCTTTGATAAAGGAAATAAAAAAAAAAAGATATTTTTTGCTATGTTCTTTCTATCAAAGTAAGTAGAAGATAGAAGAGCAAAGAGTGAAGAGTTGAAGAGGAAATATAAAGGAGAAGATTTAAGATTATATGAGTGGGAGAGTCAACCTATATTGAGTGGTAAGAATCCGTATGAAGACTGTCTACTTTAGGTGGGAGAATTTAAGGGATTTTCTTTTGAGTTCCCTTTTGTTTGGGGTCTTTATTTAGTTTATATAAGAGTATAGAGAAGCCAGCCATCACATGTTGCCAAGTTGAAGAAGAAAAAGTCATCAGAAAAGAAAGATTTCCCCAAATCTTTGCACCTTTTTCTCACAGTTCCTTCCACAGTTTTACCTTTTCCATTAAAGACAAGTTATGTCTCTTAAACCCCCCTTTTTTCAACTGTTGTTATTAAGGATAAGTTTTCCATTTATAGAGAAAAGTAAATGGTTAGAAAAGGGATGTTCACTTGTTTTTAGGAGTATACATAGGCCGGGTTAGTTCGAATTTTTCAATTATCAAACCAAGCCAATAAAAATCGAGGTTTTTAATCTCGGATTTTTCGGGTTTTCGGTTTTTTTCGGGTCTTCTTTCATAAAGTCTTCATAGCACAAAACATAGAATTTGTGCTCCAAATATTTCTTTGATCCTAGTAAAACAGAATTATACAAGGTGTTTTTCAATAAAATAACATAAATATCATATGAGTCATGCCATTGTACTAAAATATTCAACAAGAAAGATAATAAAATCGCATAAAATAAGTATTATTAATAAGACATAATGAAAACAAACATAATTTAAAATTACTAAGTTGCTAAAATAAGTACGACTAATAAGTACTATATTTACATGACTAAACACTAAAAGAAACATAAGTTATGCATTTTATGTAAACCATGGGAAAACTAAAAAATAGATAACCAACACTATTTTCATTCATAATACTATTGAATTGAATGTCTATTAGTATTGATTTGATTATGATTTAGGATTTATTTGAGTTACTATCATTTATGGACTACAAAACTTATTTGAGCATCCAAAAATTATAAGTCCAGGCTTGAAATAGTACGTTAAAAGATAAAACCATGAAAAAGTTTAAGAAATATTTGTAAATTACACTGCAATAAATATCTTTATGTATTAAACGTATTTAAAACTTCTATATATACAATGTCAAGTTGGTTTGGTTTCGGTTTGACTTTTTTTAGTTAAAACCAAACCAAACCAATTATGATCGAGTTTTTTCTTCCAACACCAAACCAAATCAAACCAAAGTCGGGTTTTTTTTCTCGGTTTGACTCGGATTAGGGGGTTGGTGCGGTTTGTCAGTTTCATTTGTACACCCCTACTTGTTTTTATTTTTGCCCTATAAATTTCTATCCAGGAGCGCATTCGAGCAACGCTAAAGTTGTTTCTATAGGTTTGAGTCGTGAAATCAGCCCGTGATGTCTGTATTCGGGTAGCTGCCTACATCACACCCTTTGGGGTGCGATCCTTCCACTGACCTTATGTGAATGTGGGATAAATTTCTATCTACTTTGTCAATGTAAAGTATCTATTAGTATTCACTTAGATACCTTTGATTATTAGTGGCATTTTCTTGAATACCCGTTTGTTGTTGAAAGGCAAACATTGCGTACCTATATTCAGATTGAAGAAAGGGACGCTGCACAACAATGGATGGCATCTAAAGGGTCCACGTGATATATGTAGAAAATTTCCAAGAAAATGAGTGCCTTTTGTATATGAAAGGGGAAATGATATATTTGTGTTTGGGACCTCTTATAATCATGTGCTCCAAAGAAAGAAATATTCTTTGCTGAAAACGCATATAGTATTGATGCCTTAGTTCCCAGCAAATGGACAAACAGAGAATCATTCTTTTGTTTGTGTTTGTAGATTTGCCCAAAAAGCCAGTAATTCTGTACTATGATGATAAACCAATCCTCTTTCTGTTTTAGTGAATTGTTTATGACACATTGGTTTTATGCTGATCTCTACTCTACTCTACTTTTTAATGGATGACTTGGAATAAATTCTCTCTATCTCCTTTCTGGTCTTTGGATACTTTAACAGGTCAGAGAGTCAAAATGAGATTTTTGCAATAAGAATTCTCAGTCATTTTTTGCTTTTGTGAATTCGGGACAGTAGCAGGGTTAGATTCAGATATATGGGTTCTTGCATTGTTTGATTTTAGGGGATTATCTTGTCTTTGCATTGTAGGCCATGAAATGGATCGAAGATCCGTGAAGGAATATTTCATCATTTGAATTTTGAATAAAGCTAGCACGGTTAGATTTGGTGGAGGGTTAATATTTACTCTAATTGATCAATTCTTTGAGAAATGTAGATAAATTTGAAAAAACAAGTGGAAATATATATATATATATATATATATATATATATTCACTTACTCTAGCACAGTAGCACTCTGATGTTATACTCTAGCCTTTTATTCCTATTATCCTTACTACCACGATTAGGGAATTTGAGAATGTGAATCTTCAGGGCAAGGACAGTGGAAGAGCAATTCTCAAGGTAAAGTTTTGTTCAGCCCATGAATACGTTGGAAACGGACAGAAAACGTTTTATTCTCAAAATAAACTTTTTTATGCAAAATCCAAATAAGTCCTACTTTAAAGCGGTTAGGGGACAACAAGTAAGAAACCAAAAAAACATAGCACGAGGTAAAACATGTATTGCATGCTAGTTCTAGTCAAGATGTTCCATAGTTTCGATATCTAGTATAATATAAGTTTCAACGTTTTATTTTTGCACTGCATGTGAAAGGGCTCGAAAATTTCATTCCAAAAGTTCATAATAGATTATTCATACCAAAAGTTGATGTTAAATCTTTCACCAACAAAATAACGTAAGGTTAAAAACCATTTTTTGAGCTATTTCACAAACAATTTGCTTATTGGGACCACTTAAGTGATCAGAAAAACACCAAAGTGATTTGTAGTAGACAGAAAAAGCATGATAACCTAAAAGAGACCCATCAATGTCTCCATTAAAATCCAGCTTACATTTATTAATGAACATAAATAAGTAGTATTAGATTGTTATAATCTAAAATAAGATTGCACTCAATTCCCTCAGATTATGCATGGGACTAGTAAGATCTGTATCGAGTACTGTGAGATGGGAGAGAAGTAGCTAGTAGAATAACCTAGTCATATCATTTACTAATATTTATAAGTAGAATAAACCTAATCCTTAGTGCATTTTACGCTTTCTAGAAGAGGAGAGCCGACCATTAATAAAGAAATCATAAAGCTATTAAAAGGAAGCTATTTAGGGCCAAAAGAACGAAAAGGATTTCAAATATGTTTAATTACATGAGAACAAACTTTATAACACGTAAGTGTGTGTGATTTGGTTCAGAAGTAAGTTACGTAGGAATTGGTAATATAGAAATTATAATTCAGAAGGATTATAATACACAAACAAACTGTAATGTAGGGGCTATTTGTTATTGGATATTTGGTTTCTTGTATAAAAAAATATTATTATAATGTATACTTAAAAAATATTTTTATTTGTTTAACAAAATAAAATAATGTTTATTATATGAAGGGTTGTTTTTTTGATTTAGTTATCCTAATTCATGTATTACTAGTTTTTGAATTTTATTCAATATTTTACCATGCATTAAATTGAAATATATAATACGAAGATTCCATATGTGGGTATTAGTTATACGGAACAAAATTTGCAACTAAATATTATAATGAATTATATATGCTAAATTTATGTAGAAAAAACATCAAACCTAACATTGTATAAAACAATGTTGAATTTTGTATGAAATTTATTTTCTCTATTAAACATCACCTAAGAATTTTCTATGCTGTCAAAGAAAATATGGGGGTTGGGGTGGAGGAATATTGTTAACCCAATATCAAACATGAAATTAAGACACAAAATAAATCAAAATTAGCAAGAACATATGTGTACCTGTTTGAGCTATATCGCAGATTGACCAAGGACTGGGGTCTTCCTCTCTATTAACCTTTCTCCAATATGGCGGCATCCATGAGACAACTACCACACACAACAGATATTATGAAATAACTCTAAATATATGTTTATATAAGGGCTAGAGAAGGGATCTAGCTATAATTAATGAAATGTCCTCCTATTACGGGCCTCATTAGGTTAAGCATAGTAAAAATGATACCAGATAACCATTCTAAAGGGCTGCTATTTGGGAATTATCCTGTGCGTATTAAATTTTAGTTTTTCAGTTCAAATTTTCAGGAAACAAATATTCTAAATTATCCTAAAGTTAAAATTTTTAATTTAAAAATTCAGGACAAAATAAGTACTGGCTAATCTCTAAATAACATCCATGAGAATGTCTATCTGTGCACTTGCCCCTTGAGCATACACTCACCGCCGTACTAGACCCACCAAGCATATAAAATATGCGGCCCAATAATCAATTATCACACTTATAATTGGGCTCATGTTTATGAACTATTATCAAACCCGAATATTTAAATATAAATAGAATATTTAGGAGCATTTGCTTCTATACCCGCTTTTTGTATCACGTTTTAACTTGTGCTCCCTTTGCAAAAAAATTGCAAGTGTACCCGCTTTTTCGCATAACTTCAGCATACAGGGCTGAAGTAGCAAAGACAATCACGCAAAACTTCAGCATTCTAGTAGATGAACCTGAAGTAGCAAGTGTGCTGAACCAAGTGTGTTGAAGTTTTTGTTTTGTAACTCGCGAACTTCAGCTCTAGAGCTGAAGTTTTTGTTTTTTTAATTGGCGAACCTCAGCTCTAGAGCTTAAGTTTTTGTTTTGTAACTGACGAACTTCAGCTCTACAACTGAAGTTTTTGTTTTGCCTTAGCTATTAATTAATAATATAGGCTGCAAACAACAGCGAATTCCAGAAACTTAACTAATGAAGGAAGCATATTCCAAACCATTGGCTTCACAGTATGTGCAGTTCAAGGTAGTAGACGATTTGCGTGAAGAAAGGACGTAAAATGAACCGGCTTGCAAAAATATAAATACACGGTCCCACTGTTATCATCTAACAAATTTATCTATGCACAATCCAATCCAAAGTAGATAAAATAGGAAAAATTTCACATAAGAATAATTGAGCTCCCTACTTTTCAATTTTATAGCCCATATTTATGGCAATCATCCCATGAACTGAAGTTCCATAGTAGCACCAACAACAGCATAAGAAAGAAGAAGAAGAAGAAGAAGGAGGAGGAGGAGGAGGAGGAGGAGGAGGAGGAGGAGGAGAAAGGGGGCTGAAGTTATTTAAAAAGTGAGTATAAGTTAAAATTTAAAAAAAAAATGGATATAGATTAAATGGGGGCGACCAAATAGAGCACCCCGTGCAATTTTTTCGAATATTTAATAATGTAAGCCCATTTTTCTTACATATTGACTTGATAGACAAACTTTAGCGGTTAATTAATTTCATTACAAATTGGATCAATTTCTCTTTTTCCATCTGGTGAAATACGGTTATCTCAGAGTTTTTTTTAAATTATTTTTTATTACATTGAGATCAGATCCAAGAAGAGAAAAAGGGAAGGAGACAGTCGAGATTAAACATATATTGTCTACTGCTGTATAAGAGATTATCACTCATACCACTAAAATGTACTCCGTTGTAGTATTATAGAGGTTATCTACCCTACGATGCATAAGAAGATTGTTAGAGATATTTGGTCGATGATCTGGTTATGTAAAGACTATAAACAAAGCTAATTATATGTGAATAATCATGCAAAAATTATTAGGCGATGAATTTTAGTTGTTGACGCATGGACATGCGAGAGGCAGTGGGGTACGTAGAAATTTTTAGAAGCGGTGTCCAAATTTACAGAAGTAAGTACAAATAAATAAACCATTGTACCAACAAGCGATGTTATTTTTTATATTTATATCTAATATTTTAATATTATTTATTAATACACGCGCGCGCGGGCGCGCACACACATATATATAAATATATAGTCGCACCTCCTTTTTCCGAGGGGATAGGGAGTTTTTCTAATTAAAGTGACATTAATCGAAATGAGATTATTTATTTATTTCAAAGTCGCCACTTGGAATATTTATGATGTCCCAAGTCACCAGTTTATTTTAAAATCCCAAATCGAGGAAATATCACTCTGTTTTAAAGTCTGCGAAAATCAGAAAACCGAGTAAAGAATTCTGTTAACCCGGGAGAAGGTGTGAGGCGCTCCCGAATTCCGTGGTTTTAGCACGATCGCTCAACTATTAATAATTGGCCTAATTATCTGATTAATTATATATTTGAGACCTATTGTGCATTTTTGACTTACTAACCGCTTTTAATAGAATGTTAATTGCTTTTACAATTTATGGAATTTATTTGAATAAGTCGCGATATCACACACTTACTGTTTTTGTACATATTGTGAATCGCGTTACATGAAACGCACCCGCGATCTACAACATGTTGATTTTTATTATTATTCAAAGTTGTGGTCGAGTCGTGTGCACTCGAATTGGGATTAGGTATCATGACTATGCCACTGAAATCGTACCCATAGTCACGATGATTTATTATTAATCGCGCCTAAAGTAAGCTACGATGTTCATAATTTGCTTATTTTTTATGTTTAACCCCTATGAACCAATCATGTCACAAGATGCCAACGTCTGCATTCTTTTAATTCATGAATTGGTGTCCAAATTCACACTAGAGCTCTTTAATACAGATTTCATTCCAAGCTTAACACTACTGCAATTCCATATATTTACCAAATCTAAGGACTATTATATGAATAAAATTTAAATCAAGAAAAAAAAATTAAAAAGGTGTTATTCACTTAGGTCGAGAGATGCTAAACTTTTAGTCTTATGATGAAGCTTAATCCAAATATTCAATTGATTAACTCCAAGTAGACAATTAACAGAGATTATCCCAAAAACCCCATGCCAGTCAAGATTTTACCGTCGTAGCAAATAGATCATGAACAACAAAATCTCAAAATGGGAATAAAAGTCGTCAATTAAACAGCAAGATCTCAAAACAATATCAAGTAAAGCAAATAAGGGATTCATAAGTCAGAGAGATAAGAAAGAACCTCATCTCTTTGAATTTGAAAATGTTTCAACACCAGAAACCTTGGACGGTGACAACCTCGAAGGCGACCTCAAACGACTTCAACAACCCAATTTTGATACAAATTGGCAAAATTGCCTTACTCGCGAAACATCTTGGAGGTGTAATACATCATTTTTTTTCAAATACACTAATCAGTTGCTAAATTCTTCACATTTGGAAAACGACAGAAGCTTCTTGGAAAATGGGGGGGGGGCTGCTTTTTCCTTTTGGGGATTAGGTGTGAAGCTGCCATTTTTTTTGGAAAAATGAGAGGTTTGCGACGGCAGTCAAGGGAATTCTGGTTGTTTCTCCCTTTCTTCTTTGTGTATGCATGTGTCTTTTTTAATTTGGGGGCAAGAACATAGTTAAAATCTAAAGGGGAATTTTCCACGGAGATGGTTGCCGTCCTCTTTTTTTTTGGTCTCTGAGGAGATTCAAAGGTAGGTTAGGGTTTGGTTATATTTGGGTTTAAATATGAGTATAAGAATTGACATGAGCCATTAGATTGGAGGTAGGGGTGTCAATGGATCGGTTCGGTCGGTTATTTTATAAAATTTATACCATATCAATTTTTCGGTTATTCTATTATGTATAACCAGAATTGGACTTTTCGAAACCATCCCAATCATGTCAGTTTCTTTTCGGTATCGGTACGGTTCGATAAATTTTCGGTAATTTTTTAATGTCATGTAAAAGTCACTAGTAGAAGTAGAATGCAATAACATACATACTTTTTTAGGACTTGGCAAAATTCTCTAGATATTTTTACAGTTTAAAAGGTAATGAATTAAGAAAATATGAAAGATGGCTAGAGTATAGATCAATCAACTATTCTACATCAGCATAAAAGAAACTAAGCAAATAAAAAAAATATAAATCACACGAGTAAAAAAATATTAAGTAAGTTGGAATTCAAGAATAAAGTCTATAGAAGATTAAATATTCAAGAAAATAAATCAAAATCATACGGAAGGAAACATGTTCAATATATTATAGATTGCTACTCATACCCGCTACAATACCTTGTGTCTTGCTAGTGAACATGCTAGAAATAATTTAGTTTCAATAGGAGTATCAAAATAGGTATGGAGGATTTTAAGTTTAATTACGTGTTGGTTTGTAACTGTTTCACAACTCAAAGGCCCAAGAAAAATTTAATGCTTTATTATTTTTAAACTTAATATATAAATATATTATTCACATTGTAAATTTATTCGGTAAAGTTCGGTATTTTTTCGGTTTATTTTCATAAAATAAAAAACCTACCCTAATTATTGGTACGGTTATAGATTTACATAAAAACTTATGGTTTTATTAAAAGAAACCTTTCGGTTCGGTACGGTACGGTTTGATCGGTTTAGTCGGTTTTTAAATATCCATTGACACCCCTAATTGGAGGGGAATAGATGGCTAAGATTAAATTTTGCATTTACGTGGAGAGTGGGCTATTGGGTTGGAAGAATGAGCATTTAGGTGCTGGGCCACTAAAATCTGAAAATGAACTCCCAATGCCCAAGTTCAATTCTTTCTCATTGAACAAAAATAAAATAAAAATACTACCAAAATATACTAGTTAATCTTAGTTAATAAGAATAAACTATTAAAGTGAATTATATATGAAAATATTTTTGGTATTTTCTAAATTTTATAAATATTATAAAATGCTAATAAATGTGTGTGTGTGTGTATATATATATATATATATATATATATATATATATATATATGTATGTATATATATATATAATAAGAAAAGAAACATTATAAAATTATTTTTGTCTTTTTAAACTTATGTTTTAAAATTAAAACTAAAACTGACTGAAATCCTATAAAAATGAAAATAAGTAATTTTTTTTTAAAATACTACTTTTAAAAGTTGCGCGGGTCAAAAATTACATGCTTACAGCTGCCCCTTTTTGCTTTAAACACGAAGAGTTTTCGGAGCAAAGAACAATAAGCAACATAATTGATTTATGACCCAACGTTTATTCAAAACGAAACAAAGATGGACAAAAGATTATGACTGAGCCCTAGTATCTGAGCTGCCTACATATCCTTGGCTATAAAGGAATCAGGCCATGTGCAGTTCATATTTGAATGAAGTGATGGTGTGTGATAAGATGATGAGAGAGTTGAGTGAGGTACCGTTCCTTCGAGGTTCCGGTCTGCGGTCCTGTTATTACATCAAAATCAAAATCTAAAAGAACTAAACAAGCTTATCAGCTATGAGTTATAAGATTCCTATCTATAAGTCCTCTGAAGCTTGATCTTGAGTCTTGAATGGTTCTTCATGCAGACTTTTGATTTGATCCTTGATGCTTGCTAGCTGCAGATGCTGATTCATTCTTCCACGGCTTCTTTGGATCAATACCAGACATACAATGCTCGTGACTTCAGCCATGTCTTGAGCAGTTCATATCTTTTATCTGCTTCCGCATTTTGGATTCACTTTTTTTCTTTTATTCTGGATTGAGACTTATTCTTTTAGTCATCTCGAACTGTCGACTCTCATTCTTGATGAGAGTTTCATTTACTTCTAACTTGAATTAATCCTATTCTTCAGGCGGGCTCCTGCTACTGACTTGAAACTTGAAGTGAATTCTGAAATGACTTCCCTCGTTCTCCAGGTGGGCGCCTGATACCGGTACTTGAAATTCGAGGTAACTCTGAAATGAATTCCCTCTTTCTCCAAGTAGGCGCATGCTACTGACCTAAAACTTGAAATAACTCTGTAAAAATTTTCCTTGTTCTCTAGGTGGGCACATGCTACTGACTTGAAACGTAAAATGAATTCTCGTTCTCCAGGTGGGCGCCTGCTACGAAAATTGAATCTTAAAACTCTTGAAATAAATACCCTCGTTTTCCAGGTGGGCACCTGCTATTGACTTAAAACTTGAAATTAAGTCCCTTGTTCTCCAGGTGGGTGCCTGCTAATGACTTGGACTCGAAGTAAATTCCCTAATTCTCCAGGTGGGCACCTACCAATGACTTAAACTAAAATGAATTCCCTTATTCTCCAGGTGGGCGCCTGCCATTACAACAAAAAAGACTAAGCAAAAGAAACTTTTCTATCTTAGTTTGGTACCGGGAACATCTGTGAGTGTTAGTTGAATCCCATTTCTCAGGAGGGTCCTGAAAACTTAAAACTAAATCCCATTATCCAGGAGGGTCCTAAAAACTTAAACTGAATCCCATTATCTAGGAGGGTCTTGAAAACTTAAAACTAAATCCCATTATCCAGGAGGGTCCTAAAAACTTAAAACTGAACTTACCTAGAACATGCTTTCCTCATGGAGGATTCTTGCAAAATGAACAAATTTCTTGCCCCTGTTTCAAATAAAGAAAGTCTAGTCAGTTTGAAAATGTGGTGGTTAGTTTGTGGCATTCTTGCTGAAGGTGTCTGCTTCTGCTACTGCCATGCTTTATTCCAATTAGCTTCTTCGGGCTAAGAAAGAATTGTTTGACCTTCTGATCGAACCTCGACCACAAAAACCTCTGAATCCGAATCCCTCACACTCAACTTGCTGTATGGAATTTTTATTCTGACAATTGTTGAACCCTTGTATTTCCTCAAAAATTTACGAATCACTTGACCACCTAAACTTCAATTACCCTCACATTGCTTATTCTGGATCATGTCACTTGTGATGTGCTTGCCCGAATTTTGCTTGGTGCAATTTAAAAGCTGGTGATGGGATTTGAAGTCCTTTCTTGCTTGTTTAACAAATACTATCTTGACAAAAACTTAGAAAAATAGACCCCCAAAAAATGAAGCGAAGTGACTTCGAGAATTAGGAATAAAAGAAAATTTTTGTACAAAGATGACTATTTGAAGAAGAATGGAAAAGAGACTTATCTGAGTGAAGCGTCTGGCTCCAATTATCATGACATGCATTTCGGATTGATCAGCCTAATCCATCCAACTAATCAGATTTCAGTTCTTGCCATGTTTTCATATTTTAAAAACCGAGATTTCTATAATTCGATATCTCTGTAAAGTCACAAACATCATTCGGCTTGTAGTTCCCTGAAGGATTTTCACTAGCAAACCTCTCTCATTTGTTCATCTCTAAGCTCACTGTCGCCTTACGGTGCCCGCGAGGGTTTTCACCTATAAGACTCTCTCATTTTAAATTTTCTCTCAGTTCTCCATCGCCTTACAGTGCTCGTGAGGGTTTTCACTAATAAGACTCTCTCATTTTAACTTTTCTCTCAGTTTTCCATCGCCTTACAGTGCCCGTGAGGGTTTTCACCAATAAAAGTCTCTCCTTTTTTCATCTTTCCTTGTGCCCATGAACAAAGTGTTACTTATGATGTGAATCATACCTCTATCTCGCTTGACTTGACATCCTCAAAGATTGATCGGAAGGTCTTTCTTTGGACCGTAGTGTAGGCTTTGGGAGGGGTTAGAAAGTAAGGGCAACATGCATGCTCAAAACAGCTTAAGATGAAAGGGTTCAAAATTATAACTTTTGGAATTATATCTTTTGCAAAACCAAAACTTCTGTCCCAGTTTCTTTGAATCTGAGGAATTTGGATTGTTATTTTGAGGGGCCGAACCGTGTAAGGCTGCCTACATATCCTTAAAAGGAATCAAGTCGAAGGTAGTTCAAACTAATAAATGTTGTTTTGTTTTTGTTACTATTTTCTTTTGCTTTTCTTTTTCTTCTTCTTCTTCTTTCTTTTCTCTTTTCTTTTTTTTGCTTTTCTCTTTTTTTCTTTCTTTTCTTTTCTTTTCTATTTCTAACTCTACTTCTGATTTCAAAATAGGGGGATACAAAAAATAAATAAGGCTTTAACGGGATAACAAAGGATAAAAGTATTTTGGCTAGCAGAATAAAATGCCTTCATCATTTCAATCTTTGAAACATGCCAAATACAAATAACGCAATTGAATACAAACAAAGAAATCATACATAATATCTCTTGACTGCATCAGAATTGATAGCCATATCTACACATTTGCCTTTCAAAGCACCATTGGGCAACACTCTTGTCACAATGAACGGCCCTGCCAGTTTGGGGCGAACTTGCCTTTAGCTTCAGCCTGATGTGGAAGGATGTGTCTCAATACTAGCTGACCCACTTCAAATTTTCGGGGACGTACCTTCTTGTTGTATACTCTTGCCATTCTCTTATGATACAATTGACCATGACATACTGCTGCCAATCTTTTCTCATCAATCAAACTCAACCGCTCTAGTCGGGTTTTAACCCATTCGTCATCATTAATATCAGCTTCCGCAACAATCCGAAGGGATGGAATTTCAACTTCCGCGGGTATGACTACCTCAGTTCCATATACCAGCAAATAAGGAGTTGCACCTACTGAAGTGCGGTAACCCAGTAAAGCAAAATGCAACTTTTCATGCCATTGCCTAGAAGCTTGCACCATCTTATGAAATATTGTCTTTATGTTCTTGTTAGTAGCCTCAAAAGCTCCATTTGCCTTGGGACGATATAGAGTGGAATTTCGATGCATAATTTTGAACTGTTGGCATACCTCTTTCAACAAATGACTGTTGTGATTAGCAGCATTGTCTGTGATGACTACCTTAGGAATTCCGAACCATCAAATGATATTTGAAAAACAAAATATACCACTACCTTCTTGGTCACGGACTTGAAAGTTACAGCTTTGACCCACTTGGTAAAGTAATGAATGGCCACCAGAATAAACCTATGCCCATTCGATGCTGCTGGCTCAATTAGGCCAGTGATATCCATGCCCCAAGCAACAAAGGGCTAAGGTGAAGACATTGTGTGCAACTCATATGGCGGAGAATGAATCAAATCACCGTGCACCTGGCATTGATGACATTTGCGAACAAAGCTGATGCAATCTCGTTCCATGGTGAGCCAATAATAACCTGCTCTATGTATCTTTTTTGCCAAGACATACCCACTCATATGCGGCCTGCAAACTCCGGAATGCATTTTGGCCATGATAGTCGAAGCTTGTTTAGCATCTATGCACCTCAGTAGTCCAAGATCTGGAGTCCTCTTGCACAAGATTCCCCCGCTCAAGAAAAATTCACTAGCCAGACGTCGAATGGTTCTTTTTTGATCGCCTGTAGCATGTACCAGATATACCCCCAACTTGATGTATTCCTTAATATCATGGAACCAAGGTTCACCATCAAGTTCTTCTTCAACCACATTACAATGCATGTTGATCACGAACTTGAATATGTAAAGGGTCAACGTAAGTCTTATCTGGATGGTGTAATATCGACACCAGAGTAGCCAATGCGTCGGCAACCTCATTATGGATCCTGGAAATATGCCTGAATTCTACTGATCTAAATTGTTTACAAAGATCATGCATACATTGTCGATACGATATGAGCTTCAAATCTCGAGTCTCCTATTCTCCCTGAATCTGGTGAACCAACAAATCTGAATCTCCCAAAACCAATATTTCCTGAACTCCTATGTCTACAGCTAGCCTCAAACCCATAATGCACACTTCGTACTCAGCCATGTTGTTGGTGCAGTAAAATCGAAGCTGAGTTGTTATGGGGTAGTGATGCCCTATTTCAGAAATAAGCACAACTCATATTCCATCAACTTTCACGTTAGCAGCTCCATCAAAGAAAAGTTTCCAACCTAGCTTTTCATCATGATCCACCTCATCGATACACATCACTTCTTCATCAGGAAAATAAGTCTTTAGTGGCTCATATTCTTCATCCACCGGATTCTCAGCCAAATGATCGGCCAAGGCTTGGGCTTTCATTGCGGTCCGAGTCAAATAGATGATGTGAAACTCAGTGAGTAAAATCTGCCACCTTGCAAGTCTTCCTGTGGGCATAGGCTTCTAAAAGATATATTTTAGAGGATCCATGCGAGAAATGAGGTAAGTAGTGAGGATGACAGATAATGCTTCATCTTTTGTGCCACCCACGTCAGGACGCAATATGTCCTTTCAAGAAGAGTATACTTAACCTCATAGGGAGTGAACTTCTTGCTGAGATAATAAATGGCTTGCTCCTTATTGCCCGTGATGTCGTGTTGACCCAACACACAACCAAAAGAATTATCCAGGACCGTCAAATAGAGAATTAAAGGTCTCTCAAGTTCCGACGAGACCAGTACAAGTGGGTTTGATAGGTACCTCTTCATCTTATCAAATGCTTCCTGACACTCATCAGTCCACTTAACTACAACATTCTTCTACAGCAACTTAAAGATGGGCTCACAAGTTGTCGTGAGTTGAGCAATAAGCCTGCTGATGTAGTTTAAACGTCCAAGTAGGCTCATCACCTCAATTTTATTCTTTAGCGATGGTAATTCTAGGATGGCTTTGATCTTCGATGGATCCAACTCAATACCGCGTCGACTGACTATGAATCCCAACAGTTTCCCGGATGGGACACCAATTGCACATTTTGCTGGATTAAGCTTGAGGTTGTACCTGCGGAGCCTTTGGAAAAATTTTCTCAAGTCCCCAACATGGTTGGTCTGCTTCTTTGACTTTATGATCATATCATCTACATAAACCTCAATCTCCTTTTGTATCATGTCATGAAATATGGTAGCTATCGCCCTAATGTATGTTGCCCCGTCATTCTTTAAACCAAATGGTATTACCCGATAGCAATATGTCCCTCATGCCGTGATGAACGCTGTCTTTTCTGCATCTTCCTCATCCATCAGAATCTGGTGATAGCCCGCGCAACAATCCACAAAAGACCCGATCTCATGCTTAGCACAATTATCGATCAAAATGTGAATGTTCGGCAAGGGAAAGTTATCCTTTGGGCTTGCCTTGTTATCACGATAATCAACACATACCCTAGTCTTACCATCCTTCTTTGGTACTGGCACAACTTTAGCTAACCAAGTGGCATATTGAGGGACCCGAATGATTTTTGCCCCAAGTTGCTTTGTGATTTTTTCTTTGATCTTCACACTCATGTCAGTGTTGAACTTTCTTAACTTTTGCTTGACAGGAGGGAATGCAAGATCAGTTGGCTATGAACTACCAAATCAGTGCTCAAACCTGGCATATCATACGATAATGCAAAGATATCTTTGTATTCAAACAGTATTTTGATTATTTCTTCTTTGATTTGCGGTTCCAGGTGCACATTTATCTTGGTTACCCTGACATTATCCTTATCTCCTAAATTGATTGCTTCAGTTTCATTCAAATTAGGCTTAGGTTTTTCTTTAAAGTGTTTTAGTTCTTTATTGATTTCCTCAAATGCTGCTTCTTCATCATATTCTGTTTCATCATCGCACTCTACTTCTTGGATTATCATTTCAGAATTCGATTGGCTTTTAAGACTTGGCTGAAAATTCCTCATGCATATCATGTCATTGAAACCAACATAAAAAGAACTGTACAAAAGAAAAACAAAAATGAAACGTTATCAAGAATAATGGAAAATGAAAAATTGTATTTCTTTGAAAATAAAAAGATAGAAGGGTTTGTACATCAAAACAAGCGAAAAATAAAAATCTAGATTACAACCCTGGAATAACCCAGATAACAGAAAGGAAAACAAAACAAACTACCAAAACTCCTTCCGGGTGGGGAGACGAGTAGCTTTCTAATTGCTAAGCTTCACATTCGGCCCAATGAGCTGCACATCAGCGTTATTGGAACCTTCCCCAATTTCCACCATATTAACCTCATCAAACAGACTCTAGAACCTCTTGATCAGCTCTTCGTCAAAGTCGACCACATGTTTCGGGACTGATAATATTGAACATTTTACGGCCCTTGGCTTGACAAAAGACTTGGAGATATGTGGAACAGGCTTAAGGAGTTACCATACTTTCCGTTTCAAACACTTAGCCCTTTTCACGTCCTTCTTTGTGGCCGTGAATCCCAAAACCGAAACTTTCACGTGGAAACACTGGATACACAATATCCTATAGAGATGAACCCAGACCTTTGCCCGCCACAAAACCATTCATCAACATTTCATTTGCTACTGTGACGGACGCGGAGGGTAGCTTCGGACCTAGAATGCATTCTCCCTCAGGAATCTTCTCAACAGACACCATTTCAAAAGTTTGGTAGACCCAAGGCCCTTTATCATCTTCAACTTCAATAAACAGAACAGTTGTGTCGTTGTAAGCAGATAAGTTCTCATCACCGTGCACAACTATTTCCTGCCTGCCCTATTTGAACTTTACTATTTGATGTAGAGAAGACGGGACTGCATTAGCAGCATGTATCCAGGGCCTGCCCAACAATAGATTCTAGGAGACAGCGACATCTAACACTTGAAATTCCATAGTGAACTTAACTGACCCTATTGACAATTCGAGCATATATCACCAACAAAATCTTTCCCTCCTCCATCAAAGCCTCGGACACATACATTGTTCATGTGAATTCTATTAGTGCCGATCTTCGACTTTTGCAGAGTGGACATGAGGCAAATATTTGCACTAGAGCCATTATCAACCAGCACCCTTGAGACAATAGAATCCTCGCATTTCACCATGAGATAAAGAGCTCAGTTGTATTCTGTACCCTCCATATGAAGTTCATCATCTGAGAAAGTGATCTTGTTTACTTCGAAGATCTTGTTAACAATTTTTTCCAAATGATTCATCGTGATCTTATCAGGAACATGTACCTCATTAAAAATCTTTATCAGGGCTCTGCGGTGTTCATCTGAATGTATCAGAAAAGACAAAAGAGAAATTTGAGCTAGTATTTTCCTTAACCGCTCCATAATTGAATAGTCTTGCACTTTCATATTTTCCAGAAATTCCTTAGCTTCTTCTTCGGTAACCGGTTTCTTTACTGGGATATGGCTTGGCTTTCCTCATTCCTCAAGGTAAAACATCTCCCAGAACGAGTCAGTCCTCCGGTTTCATTGACTTCTTCCTCTACTTCTTTCCCTTTATATGTCACTATCACATGTTTGTAATTACACGGGACAGTCTTTGTTTCTACCATTGGCAACTGCATCACTGTCTTAATAACAACATGGGTGGTATGAGCCCCTTTCACGACTACCACAGGCTTGTTCGGGGTAATTGGCAAGACCACTTTAGGCTTTTCCTAACTTGCTCCAACATCTTTGGAAGCCCTTTCAATACCAACATGGGTGGCTTCGCATTGAGCTTGCTTAGATTCTCCATCACCCTTTCAATTGTCATGGGCGTTGCTTCTGTAGAATCTGGAGCCTTAACTGGATTACTTTAACTAGCACAAATCATCATGACGGACTTGGAAGAATTCTTGGGCTCACCATCCTTAAGAACTATTTCAATCGTGTGTGTCTCTTCATGGGTTAGCAAAGGATTTTGGTTGATGTTTAGTGCATCCGGGCTCTGGACTACAATTTGATTTGTATCAATGAGCTCTTGAATTGCCCTCTTCAGATGCCAACACTTCTCTGTGTCGTGCCCTGGGATGTTAGAACAATATGCGCACCTCAGAGAATAACCAAGGCTCTTTGGGGTGGATTTGGTACATTTGACTCAATCGGCCTCAAAATGTCCAATTGACTCAACCTTTGAAACAAACAGGCATAAGACTCTCCAAATGGGGTGAAAGTTCATTTCCGCTGCTACCTTTCTCTCCTATAATTCGGTCTTGGTCGAAAGTTTGGACTAGTAAGGGTTTAAGTAGGGTTGTGGGGGTGGATAGAATTTTGTGGAGTTGGAGTGCGCCACTGTGGGTAAGGAGGGGGTTGAGCATATGACTGTACATGGTGAACATGCTATTGGGGTGGTCCGACTGAGTATTGAGGGTCTTGTTGTGGGAAATAATGCTGGGATAGATTATATGGAGCTTGGGAGTAGGCTTGGGGTTTGGGTTGAGGCTGAGTGTACTGGTGAGGTAAACCCCTCGGGCCACACCATGATCCAGAGACAACCATAGCGACATCATCTTGCTTCTTTTTGCCTAACAAGCTTCCCGTGCCACTTTGAATTGCCTGTGTGCTGGATTTTATGGCGGAGTAGCTCATGATTTTTCTTGACTTGAGTCCCTTTTCCACCATTCCTCCCATATTTACCACATCGTTGAAGGACTTAGCTATGGTCGAGATCAAATGGCCAACGTAAGTAGGCTCTAGGGCTTGAAGAAAGTACTCGGCCATCTCATCGTCTTCCATCGGAGGATTGACTCGTGCAGCTTGTTCTCTTCATCTGAACCTGTATTCCCTAAAACTTTCATTGGGTTTTTTCTCTATCTTGGTCAAGGATAGGGGATCGGGGACAATGTCTATGTTGTACTGAAAGTGCCGAGCAAAGGCCTGAGCCAAATCGTCCCATGTGTACCATCTGTTGGTGTCCTGGTGGGTGTACTATTCTAGAGCTGCCCCATTCAGACTTTGGCTGAAATATACCATCAATAATTTGTCCTTCCCACCGGCACCTCTCATCTTACTGCAAAATCCTTTCAAATAGGCAACGGGATCTCCATGTCCATCGTATAGGTCAAACTTGGGCATCTTAAACCCATCGGGCAATTGGACGTCAGGGAACAAACACAAGTCCTTGTAAGCCACACTTACTTGGCTTCCTATCCCTTGCATGTTTCTCAACGATTGCTCTAAACTTTTTACTTTCCTGAATATCTCATCCTGCTCCACGTTCTTGGATGGTTTCTCAGTTTTAATAGGAGGTTCAAAGTGAGGGGTGTAGGAATAAGGATCTCTGACTTTGAAAGTTGGTTTTGGAGCATAATATTGGATATCTGGAGCTTGGAACGCATGTTCACTAGAAGATCAGTGTAGGGTAGCTCACTGAGGGGCTATAAAAACAAGAGCAGATGTTGGAGTAGAGTATACGGTTGTTTTGGTTGGTGGAGCATGGAAAGTTTGGGATGAGGTGCCGGGGTAGTAGTAGTAAGGGGTAAAACTCGGTACATGCTGAGGGGAAAGATCAACGATAGTGGGATCCTGGGCTTGTGACAGTGATGGGATGAAAGTAGGATTTTCTGTGTAATTAGCGGGGAATGAAGGTGGAGGATGCCCCCTGATCCAAGCTTGATACATTTCTGCCATTTGATGCTTCAACCTGTGGACCTCCTCTTTCAATCTAGACTCAGATTCCACCATCTCTCTCGGTAGGTCAACAACACTTGTGTCCGATTCTTTGCTAGCCATGATTGCCTTGTGCTTTGACCTGGTGTTATATAGATGACTTGCCAGAATTCCAACAAACTAACCACCTGCCTAAATTCATAGCACACCCAACAACCTTGTCAGTTTCAAGAGTTTAACAGATAGGAAATCACACATTTGGGATACAATGCACCTAAACAGTTAAACGCTTTTACCATGTGTTTGAACAGTTGCGTGTTTCATCCCCGCCTAGACTAACCTTTTCTTTTTCACTCATACCGCTCTTTTCTCATTTTTGCCTCCATTTAATCACTCTTGATTTTCTCATTTCGTTTGTATCACTATTTTATTTTCGGCACTCTCTTTTTCTTTCTTTCACTCCTTTCTTTCTTTTCACTCAATTTTTATTTTCCTCTCTTTTTTAATGTTTTTTTTGAAATTTTATAGATATGATCGAATCCTATGGGGATTGCCTACGTATCATAATGCTACATGAATCAGATCATTACATAATTTAGGAAGATAAACGTGAAATAAAAGAAAAGAAATTTTTTGGGTTTTTCAATATTTCATTAATTGAAGACATCTTTTTGGGTTTTCCTATTACAAAGACTCGGAAACACTGATGGCTAAAAAGAAACATACAGAATCGAAACAAAACCACAAATAAACTCGAAAGGACAAAACATACTCGAAAAGAAAAAGTAAAGTACAGACTCAAAAAATCGAAAATAATGAATACATAAGAGCCTCTAATGCTACTCCGACGGCCCGCGAGACATCAGTCGGTCTCGCCGCGAACCTGCGTGCGATCTCTTCTTGGAGGTGCTCTAAATCGGCCATGACCTGGTGGACAAATGTCATCACAGAAGCAAAGAACATGGATCTGGTCATATCTTCACATTCATGGAACTTTTTTGCAACATAATCAGCTATTTCTTTGATCCTCACTCGAATGACACCCTTTTCCATAAGCAAGCGTACGATTTTTTGTGCACGGGCTTCCAGTACCTGCGTGGCTGTGCCATTTTGGTCTTGCAACTTCTGTACGCTCTCTTCTAATTGATAAATCAAAGCATAGCAGTGTTCTCTCTCAGTTTTGAAGTCTTTTGTTTCTTGGAACCATTTCATTTTCGAGGGTAGTCAGCTTTTCCTTTAAGATCGTGACTCCTCTATCGTACTTTTGCTTCAACTGCTAAACAAACCTTGTCCGTTCTTCCGCACCTTTTTCCAATTGTGCTCGAGCCTTCGCCAAGTCTCCCTCGGCCTTTGTCAAATCAACCCCAAAATCAACAGTTTTTGCCTCAGATTGCTTATGAGTCTTTCATCTTTTTTGCTACTTATCGAGGTCTCAACGACTATTTTCATTTGGCGTATCTGAGCTCAGAGGGCTTTATTTTCCCGAGCCAACCTCTTCTTTTCTCCTTCAACCACGACTGCCTACAAACCACTATCAAACTTGATGTTCCTGATTTGATCCTCTAGTTTGCTTATGGTGGTCCGGTGTTGGTTCTCTTTAGCTAACCAAGGCTACTGTTCTTGCGATGCATCGATAAATTTTTGGATATGGAGCCCTTTAGTAGGCCTTTCAGATTCATTAGTTGTTGCGACTCTCTTTCCTTACCAAGCAACATAATCAGGTAAGACCTCGCCCCTGGACAAATCACGTACTCAGGTATTTGCTCCCAAATACTGCCATTCGCTCCAAGTTTGGCGAACCACCTCTTCAGGAAATTGGGCATCAGAGCAGATTTCAACTACGTGATTACTAAGATCTTCATCTCTATGAATTGTCTGGCATCTTCCAAGTTGTCTCAAAACCCGGTATGAGGCATAGGGTTGGATGCTTCAGAGGCCCATTAGAAGGAAGTAGGGACTAGTGGTAGGCATATAAACAATCTCATCAACAGGAAGCCAACCCAATGTCCATTCTATCTGATCTGTGGTTATGGAACGAAGGCGGGTGATCAACCTTTGACCCATTCTAGCATTTCAAATTCGGTCACTCATGTACCAAACTCCTCGATTCAGTTTTTCCCCGTAGAACTGTAATTCATGTATTAGGGTCGGTGACAAAGGTGCTCAATCATCCACATTTGCAATAACAGATTGCACCTTTCGAAAAACCTAACCCAGCCTTATAGGATGTGAGGGCTCGGAATATATCTGATACGATCATGGGTGTGAGGGTACTCTTAGCCTGAATAGTCAAAACGTGGGCAGCTCTGGCTATATGCAAATCAATGCACCCGTCCTCCCATGGAAACACCAAAAGGCCTAAGAATGCCACCATGGAGGCAATGTATCTATGCGTTTCCCACTTTGACCGGTTTTCTTTACTGTAGAGTCCATTTCTGGATTTTGAAATCCCCTTAAGTGCCCGTATTGCTTGTGTAGAAAGTGAAAAGTGGAAGTTCCATTTGCTAGGCTTTCAGCCTTGACTTGTCTGTTTATTTTCAGTAAGTCTAGAAATTCATGGGGAGTAATAGTCCTTGGAGATACTAGGTACTTGTGCCTTAATCCATCCGTACTCCCGGCATACCCGCAATTTCTTTCAAAGTAGGTGTAACCTCAAAATTTGAGAAGTGCAAGACATTGTGAGCAGGGTCCTAGAAAGACACTAATGCCTCTATCAGATCACTTCTAGGTTGAATTTTCAATAGTCCAGTGAGCGCCCCCAAATATTGGTTAACCCTGTCTTGTCCTTGTTTTCCTAAGTCCTCCCACCACATGTGGAGCGCTAGTGGAATCTGATCCATAGCCTTTACCGGTAAATTCTGAACAGTGCTCATTCTGCACATTTTTAAATATAATTTAAAACATGTGAATTTTGTTTAAAAACTAGCCATGAAAAGATTATTTTTTGCAAAATCCAACTGAAAACAAATCATGACTACTGTTGCAAATACGACCCTTTAACACTTCAGAAGGGAAGATATTAGGGTTGTCTTTGCTAAGTGACCAAAATTGATAAAAGGATCATAGGTGGCTGTTCTTGCAAAAACGACATTCCGGCGTCCCATCGGGACATTTTCGGCTATTTGGACAAAAATGGCATCACTTAACTTTATTTATGACGAAATGACGACATTTTCATATTTTTGGTTATTTTTGCAAAGGCGGGGCTGGACCCGATGAGGGTTGCCTACGTATCTCACATCCTGTGAGAATCAAACCCTCGTAGTTCGGTAAGTTTTGACGTAACATAAAAAGATGAATTATTTTAAAAAGACTTTTCCTTATTTTTTAAATTTTGGCAGAGTTTCGAGATATTTTGAATAACGAAATTTTTAGAATCGGGTGATTCTCTCTCCAACCTCACTCTTGATTTTTTGCGATTTTCTTTCCATATTCTAGAAGCTGATCAACATGCAAGCTGTAATGACCCGGCCGGTCATTTCATGAGTTACCGCTCCGTTTTCCCCATTTATACTTCTTATTGCCTTGTTCAGTTGTATTTTGGGTTACCGGGTTGGTTGGCTCGGGTTCGAAGAGATTTTGGTAAGGTTTGAGATACGTAGTCTCTTTTGAGGAAACTTAAGTTGAAAAAGTCAACTGGATGTTGACTTATGTGTTAAAGGGCTCGGATCTGAGTTCTGATGGTTCGGATAGCTTTGGGAGGTGATTTACGACTTAGGGGCATGATCGGAATGTGTTTTGGAGCTCCGGAAAAGATTTAGGCTTGAATTGGCGAAATTAGAATTTTGGTGTTTTCCGGTTGATAGGTCAGATTTTGATATAGGGGTCGGAATGAAATTCCAAAAGTTGCAGTAGGTCTGTTATGTCATTTGGGATGTGTGTGCAAAATTTCAGGTCATTCGAACGTGGTTTGGTAGACTTTTTGATCGAAAGCGGAATTTAGAAGATTTTGGAATTCTTAGGCTTGAATCCGATGCGAATTTGATGTTTTGATGTTGTTTTGAGCGTTCCGAAGGTTGCAACAAGTTTGAATGATGTTATGGGATATGTTGGCATGTTTGGTTTAGGTCCCGGGGGGCCTCGGGTGAGTTTCGGGTTGTTAAACGGACCATTTCAAGTTGTGAAAAGTTGCAGAAAAATCTGCTGTAGTGTTGCAGACAGTAGTGCTTCGCGTTCGTGAGTGAGCCCTCGTGTTTGCGAAAGGCTAGAGTGTGAGGCTGAAGGTTTGGCATTCATGTTTGTGAGGGAGGCCCCGCGTTCGCGAGGGGTTAGAGTCAGGAAGCTTCGCGTTCGCGGGAGAGCAGACGCGTTCGCGATGGTTTGAGCTGTGAGTCATCGTGTTCGCGAGAGGGTGGTCGCATTCGTGTAAGAGGACTTTGTGGTCAACGTCAGGTTGTGCTTCGTGAACGCGAGGCTTTGACCGCGTTCGCAAAGAAGGATTTGAATGCCTGGGCAGAATGTTTAAATAGCCATTATCCGCGATTTTGGGTCTAGCTTTCACCATTTTTGAGCGATTTTGGAGCTTTTTGAGAAGAATTGAAGAGGGAATCAAAGGGAAACACTTGGAGGTAAGGTTTGTGGACTTATTACTCAATCCTAATGTGATTTCTACCTAATTAATCATGCAATTTAAGCCTAATATTAAAGAACTAGGGCTTGTAATTGGAGACCTAAAATTAGTGATTTGAGGGACCATTTGTGGTTGGATTTTGGTGATTTTGATATGAATGAACTCAGGGAGTAATAAGGAGTCTATTGATGTAATTTTTATCGGAATCCGAGACGTTAGCCCGAGGGTCGGGTTTGGCCAATTCCGGGATTTGTGTTGTAATTTGATTTTTTTCGAGTGGGCTTTGTTCACTTAGCATATTTTAATGGTTTTGCACTGATTTTGGTTAGATTTGGAGCATCCGAAGGTTGAGTCGAGAGGAAAAGGCATCGCGGACTAGAGTTTGGACTGGATAGAGGTGAGTAATGATTGTGAATGTTGTCCTGAGGGTATGAAACCCCGGATTTCACATCGTTGTGCTATACTGAGGTGAAACACATGCTAGATGACGAGCGTGGAGTCGTGCACCATTGGGGATTGTGACTTACTCCATCACGAATGACTGTTTTATCGCGCATTTGATTGAAAACTATTTGCTATCATTATATTTTGGGATGAATGCCATATTGGGGCCTCGTGTAAACTATTTGGACCCTTAGGGGATTTTTACTGCTATTCCCCACTATTTTGATTTTATATCTGTACTCAGTCATGTTACATTATACTATTTTCATAACTCGGCCACGTTTACTCTGTTTTTAACACTTTAAATGATATTTTGGGCTGAGCATCATATTTTATTGTGCCCGAGTGGCTTTTAGAGATTTCTGACTGAGTAACGCCAAGGGCCTGTGTTGTGAGGATTATTATGGGATCGGGCTGCACGCCGCGGTAGTGTTGTACTAATTATGATTATGAAGCTGAGGTCCTGAGTTTTACGCCACAAATGGCTTGATATGAGGCCGAGAGCCTGTTGATTATGCCACGAGATGGCTTGATATTGCGCTTAGGCCGTAAGGGGGCCCTCCCGGTGTCTGTACACCCCCAGTGAGCGTGAGTACCCATTGTGATATGAGATATAGCCCGAGGGGCTGGTGTTGTTCCATGTTATTGCCCTAGGGGCTGATTTTGTTGACGTTGTGCCCGAGGGACGGATTTTATGTGTTTATCTTTTCTATCTGCTTTTCATTTACTTGTTTAACTGTTGAAAAAGGTGTTTTGAAGAAGCTTATTCTGAACCAAGGTGTTTTATAAAAATTCACTGTTTTATTGCGTTTATTTGGTTTTACTCTTCTTCCTTATAGCATGTTGTTGCATTTTTACGTGATTTCTTATTGCTCAGTCTTCATTTATTGTTATTACTCATTGAGTTGGAGTACTAACTTTACTCCTTGCACCCTGTGTGCAGATTTAGGAGATTCAGGTCCCGCCAGTGAGGGTTGATTGCTCAATAGGCTATTTAGAGTCCACTAGGTAGCTGCTCGGCGTTCGCAGCCCAGTGTTTCTCCCTCCTAGTTTATTTCCCTTGTCCTAGTTATGTAATAGATTATGTAAACTCTTTCACACTCGTAGACTTATGATAGATGTTCATCATTTGTTACACCCCGATGTCGAGCTGTGTTTGGTTTTCCGCAGTTGATATATTTCACTCTATTATGGGAATTATCATTATTAATGACTTAATTATGAATTATTTTCTATTAATTTAATTGGGAGTTTGTGTCGGCTGGCCTTGTCTTCATGAGAGGCGCCATCACGATCGGGTTTGGGTTTAGGGTCGTGACAAGTTGATATCAGAGCCTAGGTTACATAGGTCTCACAAGTCACGAGCAAGTTTAGTAGAGTCTCGCAGATCGGTACAGAGACGTCTATATTTATCCTCGAGAGGCTGCAGAACCTTTAGGAAAAACTTCATATTCTTGAAATTCTTGTCGTGCGAATTTGTTGATCCGAGTACTAAACTTCTGTTATCCTATTCTCTCATAGATGGTGAGGACATGCGCTACCAGTCAGGATAGACGACCACCAGCTGTGGCCACTAGAGGCCGATGACGCAGTCGTGGTCGCGGTAGGGGCAGGGGTGTGGCCCGCACAACAGCTAGGGCAGCACCTGCAGATCCACCAACCGCCCTAGTTCAGGATCAGGTCCCAGTTGTGGACACTGCAGTAGCACCAGCTGTGCCCATTGTGATTCCGGGTCTTCAGGACGCCTTGGCTCAGATTCTATCAGTATGTAGTGGCCTAGCTTAAGCGGTCTCAGTTACTACAGCCGTAACTACTTCTCAGGCCGGGGGAGGCACTCAGACTCCCGCCGCTCGCACACCTGAGCAGGTCGTGCAGGGACTTCAGACACCGGGGGCACATCCAGCCTAGTCGGTTGCAGCTGCTCAGGACTATGTAGCTCCTACCATGCTAGAGGATGAGCAACACAGGTTGGAGAGGTTTGGTAGACTTCAGCCTCCGACTTTTAGTGGTGTAGAGGGTGAGGATGCCTAGGGTTTCTTGGACAAATGTCAGAGGATTCTTCGCACAATGGGTATTATGGAGACCAGCGAGGTCGCTCTCACTACTTTTCAGTTTTCTGGAGCTGCTTTCACTTGGTAGGAGGCTTATGAGAGGCGTAGGCCTGTTGGTGCAACACCCCTTACATGGCAGCAGTTTTCCATTCTCTTTTTGGAGAAGCATGTGCCACAGTCTCGCAGAGAGGAGGTGCGCAAACAGTTCCAGTGGTTGCATCAGGGAGAGATAACTGTGATGCAGTATGAGATGAGGTTCTCAGAGTTAGCTCGTCATGCTATTTGGTTGGTTCTGACAGATAGAGAGAGGATTAGGAGGTTTGTTGATGGCCTTACATATCAGCTTCTTATTCTCATGACCAGGAAGGGGGTGTCTGGTGCTACTTTTGAGGAGGTTGTAGACATTGCTCGTAAGATTGAGTCAGTTCATCGCCATGAGCGATATGAGAAGGAGGCTAAAAGGCCTCGAGGATCTGGTAGTTATGGTGGTGCTCCTTCGAGAGGTCACTTTCAGCACGACAGAGGTCGTCCATTCAGGCATGCTCAGCTAGCTCACCTAGGTTATCGTGGGGCATCATCGGGTTATTGTTCTCATAGTTCTCATTAGGGCCAGTCATCACTCAATGCCTTCCAGCTCAGAGCTCATCCCGTGCTCCATCAATTCAGGGATCTTCTATGCCAGGTGCATCTACTAGTCATTCCGGTGCAAGGGGTTCCCTTCAGTCCCCGTATCTAGTGCCCGTGAGTTGCTATGAGTGTGGAGAGATGGGTCATATCTGGAGGCAGTATCCTTGTCATCTTGCAAGTTTGTCTCAGCAGATGAGTCAACCATCGGCTTCAACTCCAATTACTTTACCACCACCCACCCAGCCAGCTAGGGGTAGAGGTCAGTCAGCTAGGGGTCGCCCTAGAGGGGGGGTCGATCAGGTGGCGATCAGGCCCATTTCTATGCACTTCCCGCTAGATCCAATGATGTTGCTTCAGACTCCGTGATCATAGGTATTGTCTCAGTCTGCCACAGAGACGACTCTATATTATTTAATCCCAGTTCCACTTATTCTTATGTGTCATCATACTTTGCTTGTTATTTGGATACGCCCCGTGAGTCTCTTGTTTCACCTGATCATCTATCTACTCTAGTGGGCGATACTATTGTTGTAGACCATGTGTACCGGTCATGTGTGGTGACTATTGAGGGTCTGGAGACCCGAGTGGATCTTTTGTTGTTATGTGTGATGGATTTTGATGTTACATTGGGCATGGATTGACTATCCGTGTCGTGCTATTTTGGACTGTCATGCTAAGACAGTGACATTGGCTATGCCGGGTGTGCCACAGATTGAGCGGCGAGGTTCGACTGATTATGTTCCTAGTAGGGTAATTTCATTCTTGAAGGCCCAGCGTATGGTTGGAAAGGGTTGTCTTTCGTATCTAGCCTTTGTGAGGGATGTCGGTGCAGAGACTCCCAATATTGATTCTGTTCCAGTTGTGAGGAATTTTCCCGATGTGTTTCCTGCAGAACTATCGGGCATGCCGCCGGATAGGGATATTGATTTTGGTATTGATTTGGTGCCGAGCACTCAGCCCATTTCTATTCTGCAGTATCGTATGGCACCAGCAGAGTTGAAGGAGTTAAAAGAGCAGCTTCAGGAACTCCTTGATAAGGGGTTCATTCAGCCTAGTGTGTCACCTTGGGGTGCACCAGTTCTATTTGTGAAGAAAAAGGATGACATTATGAGGATGTGCATTGATTATAGGCAGTTGAACAAAGTAACAGTTAAGAACAAGTATCCTTTGCCTCGCGTTGATGATTTATTCGACCAGCTTCAGGGAGCGGGGGTGTTCTTCAAGATTGATCTCCGTTCAGGTTATCACTAGTTGAAGATCAGGGACTCGGATATTCTTAAGACAGCTTTCAGGACCCGATATGGTCATTATGAGTTCTTGGTGATGTCTTTTAGGTTAACCAATGCCCCAGCAGTGTTCATGCATTTGATGAACAATGTGTTTCGGCCTTATCTCGACTTGTTTGTCATAGTTTTCATTGATGATATTCTGGTATATTCACATAGTCAGAAGGAGCACGCGGAGCATTGAGAGTTGTGTTGCAGAGATTGAGGGAGGAGAAGCTTTAAGAAAAGTTCTCCAAGTGTGAGTTTTGACTCAGTTCATTGGCTTTCTTAGGGCACGTGGTGTCCAACGAGGGTATTCAGGTTGATCCGAAGAAGATAAAGGCAATTCAGAGTTGGCCCAGACCGTCCTCAGCCATCGAGGTTCACAATTTTCTTGGTTTGGCGGGTTATTACCGCCGGTTTGTTCAGGGATTCTTATCAATCGCATCGCCCTTGAACAAGTTAACTCAAAAGGGTGCTCTATTCAGGTGGTCGGATGAGTGTGAGGAGAGATTTTAGAAGCTCAAGACTGTCTTGACCACAGCTCCGGTGTTAGTTTTTCCATCAGTTTTAGGTTCATATACCATGTATTGTGATGCTTCGAAAGTTGGTATTGGGTGTGTGTTGATGTAGGAGGGTAGAGTTATTACTTATGCTTCTCGCCAGTTGAAGCCCTATCAGAAGAACTACCCTGTTCACGATTGGAGTTGGTTGCCATTGTTCACGCGTTGAAGATTTGGAGGCATTATTTGTATGGTGTGTCTTGTGAGGTATTTACTAATCATCATAGTCTCCAGCACTTATTCAAGCAGAAGGATCTCAATTTGAGGCGCAGAGATGGTTGGAGTTGCTAAAAGATTATGATATTACTATATTGTACCATCCGGGGAAGGCCAATGTGGTGGCCGATTCCTTGAGTCGTAAGGCGGTGAGTATGGGGAGTTTGGCATATATTCCAGTTGGGGAGAGACCCCTTGCAGTTGATGTTCAGGCCTTGGCCAATCAGTTCGTAAGGTTAGATATTTTGGAGCCCAGTCGGGTATTGGCTCGTTGATTTCTTGGTCTTCCTTATATGATCACATCAAAGAGCGCCAGTATGATGATCCTCATTTACTTGTCCTTAAGGACAAAGTTCAGCACGATGATGCTAGAGATGTGACTATTGGTGATGATGGGGTGTTGATGATGCATGGCCGGATATGTGTGCCCAATGTAGATGAGCTTCGGGAGTTGATTCTGGAGGAGGCCCATAGCTCGCGGTATTCCATTCATCCGGGTGCCGTGAAGATGTATCAAGATCTGAGACAACATTATTGGTGGAGAAGAATGAAGAAGGACATTGTGGGATTTGTAGCTCGGTGTCTCAATTATCAGTAGGTGAAATATGAGCATCAGAGACCGGTTGGCTTGATTCAGTAGATGGATATTCCAGAGTGGAAGTGGGAGAGGATCACCATGGACTTTGTAGTTGGGCTCCCACGGACTTTGAAGAAGTTCGATGCTATTTGGGTAATTGTGGATCGATTGACCAAGTCCCCGCACTTCATTCCTATGTGTACTACCTATTCTTCAGAGCGGTTAGCAGAGATCTATATCTAGGGGATTATTTGTTTGCATGGTGTCCCAGTTTCTATCATTTCGGATAGGGGCACTCAATTTACTTCACAGTTATGGAGGTCTGTGCAGCGAGAGTTGGGTATGCAGGTTGAGTTGAGCACAGCTTTTCACCCTCAGACGGACAGGCAGTCCGAGCGCACTATTCATATATTGGAGGACATGTTGCATGCTTGTGTCATTGATTTCAGAGGGTCATGGGATCAGTTTTTACCGCTCACGGAGTTTGCTTATAACAATAACTACCAGTCGAGTATTCAGATGGCTCCATATGAGGCTTTGTTTGGGAGGCGGTGTAGATCTCTAGTTGGTTGGTTTGAGCCGGGTGAGGCTAGGCTATTGGGGACAGACTTGGTGCAAGATGATTTAGAAAAGGTGAAGGTAATTCAGGAGAGGCTTCGTACAGCGCAGTCGAGATAAAAGAGTTATGCTGACAGGAAGGTTCGGGATGTGTCCTACATGGTTGGTGAAAAGGTTCTGTTGAAGGTTTCACCCATGAAGGGTGTTATGAGATTTGGGAAGAAGGGTAAATTGAGTCCTTGGTTCACTGGGCCTTTTGAGGTGCTTCAGAGGATTGGGGATGTGGCTTATGAGCTTGCTTTGCCATCCATCTTGTCAAGCGTGCATCCGGTATTTTATGTTTCTATGCTCCGGAAGTATATTGGGGATCCATCTCATGTGCTGGATTTCAGCACGGTTCAGTTAGATGATGATTTGACTTATGATGTGGAGCCAGTAGCTATTTTGGAGCGTCAGGTTCGAAAGTTGAGGTCAAATGATATAACTTCAGTAAAAGTGCAGTAGAGAGGTTGGCCCGTGGAGGAGGATACCTGGGAGACCGAGCGGGAGATCCGGAGCAGATATCCTCACCTGTTTGAGGCTTCAAGTATGTATCTTGACTCGTTCGAGGATAAAACATTTGTTTAAGAGGGGAGGATGTAACGACCCGACCGGTTGTTTCATGAGTTATCACTCTGTTTCCCCCATTTATTCTTCTTATTGCCTTGTTCAGCTGTATTTTGGGTTACCGGGTTGGTTGGCTCGGGTTCGGAGAAATTTTGGTAAGGTTTGAGACAGTCTCTTTTGAGGAAACTTAAGTTGGAAAAGTCAACTGGATGTTGACTTATGTGTTAAAGTACTCAGATGTGAGTTCCGATGGTTCGGATAGCTTCAGGAGGTGATTTGGGACTTAGGAGCGTGATCGGAATGTGTTTTAGAGGTTCAGAGTAGATTTAGGCTTGAATTGGCAAAATTGGAATTTTGGCGTTTTCTGGTTGATAGGTGAGATTTTGATATAGGGGTAAGAATGGAATTTTGGAAGTTGCAGTAGGTCCGTTATGTCATTTGGGATGTGTGTACAACATTTTAGGTCATTTGGACGTGGTTTGATAGACTTTTTGATCGAAAGTGGAATTTAGAAGATTTTGGAATTCTTAGGCTTGAATCCGATACGAATTTGGTGTTTTGATATTGTTTTGAGCATTCCGAAGGTTGCAACAAGTTTGAATGATGTTATGGGATATGTTGGCATGTCTGTTTGACGTCCCGGGGGCCTTAGGTGAGTTTCAGATGGTTAAACGGACCATTTCAAGTTGTGAAAAGTTGCAGAAACATCTGCTGTAGTGTTGCAGACAGCAGTGCTTCGCGTTCGCGAAGGGCTAGAGTGTGAGGCTGAAGGTTTGGCCTTCGCATTCGCGAGGGAGGCCCCGCATTCATGAGGGGTTAGAGTCAGGAAGCTTCGCGTTCGCGGGAGAGCAGACGCGTTCGCGATGGTTTGAGTTGTGGAGTCATTGCATTCACGAGGGGGTGGTTGCATTCGCGTAAGAGGAATTTGTGGTCAACGTCAGGTTGTGCTTCGCAAACGCGAGGCTTTGATCGCGTTCGCGAAGAAGGATTTGACTGCCTGGGCAGAATGTTTAAATAGCCATTGTCCGCCATTTTAGGTCTAACTTTCACCATTTTTGAGCGATTTTGGAGCTTTTTGAAAAGAATTGAAGAGGGAATCAAAGGGAAACACTTGGAGGTAAAGTTTATGGATTTAATACTCAATCCTAATGTGATTTCTACCTAATTAATCATGGAATTTAAGCCTAATATTGAAGAAGTGGGGCTTGTAATTGGAGACCTGAAATTAGGGATTTGAAGGACCATTTGTAGTTGGATTTTAGTGATTTTGATATGAATGAACTCGGGGAGTGATAAGGAGTCTATTGATGTAATTTTATAGGAATCCGAGACGTGGGCACGGGGGTCGGGTTTGGCCAATTTCGGGATTTGTGTTGTAATTTAATTTCTTTCGAGTAGGCTTTGTTCACTTAGCATATTTTGATGGTTTTGCACTGATTTTGGTTAGATTTGGAGCATCCGGAGGCCAATTCGAGAGGTAAAGGCATCACAGACTAGAGTTTGGACAGGATAGAGGTGATTAATGATTGTAAATGTTGTCATGAGGGTATGAAACCCCGGATTTCACATCGTTAGGCTATATTGAGGTGACACACACGCTAGATGACGAGCGTGGAGTCGTGCACCGTTGGGATTGTGACTTACCCCATCCCGAATGACTGTTTTACCGCGTATTTAATTTAAAACTGTTTGCTATCATCATATTTTGGGCTGAATGCCATATTCGGGCCTTGTTCCAACTATTTGGATCCTTAAGAGATTTTTACTACTATTTTTTCACTGTTTTGATTTTATATTTGTACTCAGTCATGTTATATTATACTGTTTTCATAACTCAGCCATGTTTACTCTGTTTTTAACACTTTAAATGATATTTTGGGCTGAGCATCATATTTTACTATGCCCGAGTGGCTTTTAGAGATTTCTGATTGAGTAAGGCCGAGGGCTTGTGTTGTAAGGATTATTATGGGATCGGGCTGCACGCCGCAACATTGTTGTACTGATTATGATTATAAGGCCGGGGTCCTGAGTTGTACGCCACAAGGTGGCTTGACATGAGGCCGAGAGCCTATTGATTATGCCATGAGATGGCTTGATATTGCGCTTGGGCCGTAAAGGGCCCCTCTCGGAGTCTGTACACCCCCAGTGAGCGCGAGTACCCATTGTGATATAAGATATAGCCCGAGGGACTGGTGTTGATCCATATTATTGCCCGAGGGGCTGATTCTGTTGACGTTGTGCCAGGGGCGGATTTTATGTGTTTATCTTTTCTAGCTGCTTTTCATTTACTTGTTTAACTGTTGAAAAAAGGTATTTTAAAGAAGTTTATTCTGAACCAAGGTGTTTTATAAGATTTCACTGTTTTATTGCGTTTATTTGGTTTTACTCTGCTTTCTTATAGCATGTTGTTGTATTTTTACGTGATTTCTTATCGCTCAGTCTACATTTATTATTATTACTCACTGAGTTGGAGTACTCACTTTACTCCCTGCACCCTATGTGTATATTTCGGAGCTTCAGGTCCCGCCAGTGAGGGTCGATTGCTCAGCAGGATATTCTCCCTCCTATTTTATTTCCCTTGTCCTAGTTATGTAATAGATTGTGTAAACTCTTTCAAACTTGTAGACTTCTGACAAATGCTCATGACTAGTGACACCCCGATGTCGGGCTGTGTTTAGTTTTCCGCAATTGATATATTTCACTCTATTATGGGAATTATCATTTTTAATGACTTAATTATGAATTATTTTCTGTTAATTTAATTGGGAGTTTCTGTCGGCTAGCCTTGTCTTCACGAGAGGCATCATCATGACTGGGTTTGGGTTTAGGGTCGTGACACAAGCCGAAGAAAATATATGCATAAGTAACACGTAAAATGCATCAGGATGGTCTTTTTAAAATTGGGTACACCTGTCCTAGATAGACCCAACCCCTATATTGAGTTCCCAAAATCAAATTCACGTGATGCAAACAAACGTACCTACTAGGGATTCGGCATGAGGTTATGTCATTCTATGTTTAAAAACCTGAGTGTATTGTTCTAGACCTGGCTGGCTTACCCGAGCGGACAATTCGAGCCCGGGAGGGGGGGAGGGGGACGTACCGGTAAACAAAAGGCCATCCGGCTTTGTAACTGATCCGATCCTCATTCTAAATTAGGGTGTTGACACTAACAGAAAAGAAGTCACACCAGCGTGCACTTCCCGGAAGATTTAGAAAACTTAGAGAGAAGAAAGGTTTCGTAACAACTTATATACGGTTCAAACAATATCAAAGCGGTAAAAAGCGGCATTTAGCACATTAGGCTCAAATACATAAAAAAAATTAGATAATAAATAAAAGCCATGTATAACAGTTATTCTAGGCTCGAATTGTGAATCTTGAACCGGACATTTTGGGTTCGATCTCCAGTAGAGTCGCCAGAGCTGTCACACCTCCTTTTCCCGAGGGATAGGGAGTTTTTTTAATTAAAGTGACATTAATCGAATTGTGATTATTTATTTATTTCAGAGTCGCCACTTGGAATATTTATGGTGTCCTAAGTCACCGGTTTATTTTAAAATCCCAAATCGAGGAAATTTCACTCTGTTTTAAAGTCTGCGAAAACTAGAAAATTGGGTAAGGAATTACATTAACCCCGGAGAAGGGGTGAATCACTCCTGAGTTCCATAATTTTAGCACGGTCGTTCAACTATTAATAATTGGCTTAATTATCTGATTAATTATATATTTGAGACATATTGTGCATTTTTGACTTTTTAACCGTTTTTAATAGAATGTTAATTGCTTTTACGATTTATGGAATTTATTTGAATAAGTCGCGATGTTGCACACTTATTTTTTTTGTACATATTACGAATCGCGTCACCTGAAATGCACCTGTGATCTACAACATGTTGATTTTTATTATTATTCGAAGTTGTGGTCGAATCGCGTGAAACGCGCACTCGAATTGGGATTAGGTATCATGACTATGTCACGGGAACCGTACCTATAGTCACGATGATTTATTATTAATCGCGCCTAAAGCAAGCTACGATATTCATAATTTGCTTATTTTTAGTGTTTAACCCCTACGAACCAATCAGGTCACAAGATGCCAACTTCTGCCTTCTTTTAATTCATGAATTGGTGTTCAAATCCACACTAGAGCTCTTTAATACAAATTTCATCCCAAGCTTAACACTATTGCAATCCCATATATTTACCAAATCTAGGACTATTATATGAATAAAATTTAAATCTAGAAAAAAAATTTATAAAGGAGTTATTCACTTAGGTCGAGAGATGTCAAACTTTTAGTCTTATGATGAAGCTTAATTCAAATATCTAATTGATTAACCCCGAGTCGACTATTAACAGAGATTATCCCAAAAACTCCATGCCAGTCAATTAACGTCATAGCAAATAGATCATGAACAACAAAATCTCAAAATGGAAATAAAATTCGTCAATTAAATAGCAAGATTTCAAAACAATATCAAGTAAAGCAAATAAGGGATTCATAAGTCAGAGAGATAAGAAAGAACCTCAGCTCTTTGAATCTGAAAATGTTTCAAGACCGGAAACCTTGGACGACAACAACCTCGATGGAACCTCGCCGGCGACCTCAAACAACTTTAACACCCCAATTTTGATACAAATCGGCAGAATTGCATTACTGGCGAAACAACTTGGAGGTGTAATACATCTTTTTTTCCAAATGCACTAATCAGTTGCTGAATTCTTCACATTTGGGATACGACTAAAGCTTTTTGGAAAATTGGGGAGGGGGAGGGGGAGGGGTGGCTTCGTTTTCCTTTTTGGGATTAGGTGTGAAACTGCCATTTTTTTTAGAAAAATGAGAGGTTTGTGGCGGCAGTCAAGGAAATTCTGGCCGTTTCTCCCTTTCTTCTTTGTATATGCGTGTGTCATTTTAAATTTGGGGGCAAGAACATAGTTAAATCTAAAGGGTGGTTTTCTAGGGAGATGGCTGCCGTCCTTTTTTATTTTTATTTTGGTCTCTTAGGAGATTTTAGGTTGGTTCGGGTTTGGTTATAATTGGGTTTAAATATGGGTGTAAGAATTGACATGAGCCATTAAATTGGAGGGGAATAGATTACTAAGATTAAATCTTGCACTTAAGTGGAGAGTGGGCTAATGGATTAGGAATAATGAACCTTTGTCTTGTGGGGCCAATAAAATCCAAAAATGAGCTCCCAATAGGCCCAAAGTTCAATTCTCTCATTCAACAAAAATAAAAATAAAAATACTACCAAAATATACCAGTTAATCTTAATTAAAAAGAATAAACTATTAAAGTGAACTATATATGAAAATATTTTTGGTATTTTTTAAATGTTATAAATACTATAAAATACTAATAAGTTATATATATATATATATATATATATATATATATATATATATATATAATAATAATAATAATAATAAGAAAAAAAACATTATAAAACTATTTTTGTGTTTTTAAACTTATGTTTTAAAATTAAAACTAAAAGTTGACTGAAATTCTATGTAAATGAAAATAAGTAAATATTTTTTTAAAATACTATTTTTAAAAGTTGCACGGGTTAAAAATTATGTGCTTACAAACGATACTCAATTTGTGAGTTTGTCTTTTAGGGGTTGTTTAGTTTGAAAATACGATATACTGGAATTAGTTATGTTGGGATTAACTATCCTATTATTATTTCTTATTGACTGTTTGGTATGTAGTATTAATCACGATTGTCAATTTTATTACTTTACCCTGTAATTACTATTTTATCCTTTGATAGGTATAAGTTATCCCGGTACTATTTTTATTTCTGAAATAACTTATCCCAAAATTATTTTTGTTTATCCATCGTATCAAACGAAACCGTTTCCTATTATTGGTCCCATATTATGTAATCCACGTAATTAAATATTCGTATACCTCAAACCAAATAACGCCTTAAAAATATCCTTTTTGTAAAAGGTGATCTAATCAACGAACCAAATTGGTATGACATGTAGAGAAACTTTGTGACAGGCAAATATGAGAAATGACGCGTAGAGAAGGTTTGCCATATCAGCAGCGTGATGATGAGCTTCCTATTGGTGAATTCGAATATCGAGAAATAGACGAATGATAGCGCAACTAGTAGGCAATCCACCACTAAGCCGGCCGTGTTTTCTTCAATAGCCACGTTAGGGCCGTCAACACAAAAAGTTTTTCCTATTCATAGCCCCATGGCAAGATTTAAAGGTATATATATGGTTTGGTATGACACACCAAGATAAACTTTTTATAAAATTTTTCCAAAACCTATGAGATTAGGAGTAATCAAATTTTTTCTTATCATGTTCCCTAGCCCACTTTCATTCCACTTTAATCAATGTTCCTTTGTCTTTTTGCTAATTTTATCCTTTGGGTTAAATATATTCTCCAATTGTGTCACTTCCTTTTATTGTAACAGTTAAACGTACGTGTTAGCATCTTGAAATGTAATAAGAATGGATGAAATTTCTCCTCCTTAATCAGAAAATTTTGAGTCGAGCTCTCGATTTTTTTTTTTTAAAAAAAACACCTCAATAAGGAACATATTTTCTTTTAATAGTCAAGATTAGTATATTTGATAATATCAAATTATATTATGACAAAGAAAAGTGGAAAAAATATTTTATCTTTTTTAGGTCCTCTAAAATCTTTCTTTTCTATGCTCACGAAGGGATCCTAGAAATATATATTGGATGGCATGCCACGTGTTGAAGTGCTCTGGAATTTTATGTTATGATTCTTGTTTGCAATGATGTAAAGAAATCTCACATGGCCGGTTATTATAGATAAAAAGAGGATTGGGGAAAGAAGGGTTAGTGATTCTCTACCTCAAAACTATTGCCTAATCTCATAATCAGAAAAAGAAAAGGGGAAACAGAAACACACGCATAAAGAAAGAAAGAAAGAGCACTAGTCAACTATATATCTGTTTTACTTTCTTAATGCAATAATGAAAGTAAAAATTCGCCCCTACATTGAATTACAATTGTCCTCGAAAACTCTATTGAATTATTTTGTACTAAACTCATTTTTTATCTGCTGATGATCAAGAATAAGCAGGCGTCATTGCTTAGCAAAGAGTTTCCAATTTTTTCATCAATAAAGATTCTGGTGGAGTGATAAGTATTCCTTCGTCTTTAATCATAAGTTAGGTTCGGACCATGAGTATGGAATCACATTTGTTATGAAGTATGTTACCCTCAAATATGGAACTTTCTGACTCGAATTTGGAGTTAATCGGACTTCAATATAAACACAGGACATCCAACAGAAATTACATTATTGTTAAGAGCAAAAATTACATTATTGTTAAGAGCAACTGAAACATCACTTCAATCTCTAACGCATGTATCATACAACCTTCAACCGGAGGCTTCACTTAATATGTCCACAGTCCCCTACTTCACTTAATTTGAATAAATAGATACATGGAGGGTTAAAGATTTTCCAAGGAAAGTTGCGCTTATATATATGTCTAAGCAGGGTCAGATACTTTAAGAAATCAAATCCGTTGGAACTTTAAGGACTTTTCTACCTGTTAACAAAAATTGAACATCAGATTTAATTCAATCTAAAAAACTAACTCGTAGAGTAAAAGTTATCCAAGATTATATAAGGAGATATCAGTCTATTCTTTGAATTAGAGGTAGCAAAATGGTTAAAAGAAAACAATTATTTACCCATATTATCCATTAAAAAATGAATTGGATAATGAATCATTTAAAAACGGGTCGAATATGGATAAAGAACTATATTATCCACTTAGAAAATGGTTAACTAAATGGATAACCAATGTATTTAACTTTTATATTTGTAAAGCCTCAAATTGGAGTTCATCAAGTATGGAAGACAAGGAATTCTCTCATAAGTGATCATATTTAAGAAGCCATGGATAATATGGATATCCATATTATCCGACGGATAATCCATTTTTACACGTCTCAAATACGGGTCAGATCGGATAATTTATCCTTTTTTAAATTACCCATTTTGACTCGCTCATATCCGATCCGACCCGCCCATTTGCCACCCTTACTTTGAACCAATATGGTATAATCCTCGCATTAGGGGCGTAGGGACTTTGTTCCAACCAGTGTCACGTGACACTGCTTCGCCGAATTTTTTTGTAATATATATATATATTGTTACTGTCGACATACCTTGGGGATTCATGCAAAGGCTCCCCCCAAAAGACTTTTGTCAGCTTATTTGGCGCAAGCAAAGATAACCTCAAGGTTAATAAAAGATTTTCTGTAGTACTGGACAAGGACTATGAAGTGTGAACATCATGCAAAAGGCACTTACCAGTTGTGATTCTCTATGACAGACAAATTGCTCAAAAACAAAAGGCCATTCAAGATATCAGAACATGTCACCTAAGCAAAGATCTCCAGTTGGGATAAGGATGATTGAGCCACAAAACATCAATGGCACTAGGATAGAAACAATCAGGATTTAGTCTTGAATTGGATAAGTGAGAAAGAGGCACTTTTGACGAAGAATAAATACATGAAATATTTGAAAAATAAGCATGAGCGAGGTTTAGATGGAACCAAAACAGTTATGCACATGGAAGTTAAGGATCTCTACCTTTTGAATCATTGAGAAGATCAGACTTAAGGATGATCGGAGGGGTAAAAGTCTATTTAGCACTAAGAGATAGAAAGTGTTTTTCAAAAGAAGGTGTATCCCAGTCAACTTGAAATGGATCAGTTTATTGGCAAAATGCATTTTCTACATCAAGACAAAATCCCAGAAAAAGTCACCCAAATTGACAAGGGTCATTCACTGCGAGAAAAGTATTGCTCATACATCTTTACACTGAAAAGAACCAGAGAGCAACATGTCCATCAATATCGTGTTTGTGAATGGCTAACATGATTCGTATTCTCAAAGCTAGGAGGCCCTTTTTCTGCTACCCAAACACTTTATACCATTTGTTAGCCCTTCTGAGCGTGTGTTATTTTCTTTAACCACCCTCTTTTGGAATCAAGTTTAGAGTTAAGAGTCCAAATTATACCCCAAGAGTACAAACTGAGGCAACTCTTAGAAAGTTTAAGTGAAAGAAAAGAAGAAGAAAAGAACAGTCAAAAGTCCATGCCCCCAGAAAATAAAAGTTGGGGCAACTTGTTTTAGAAAAAAAAATAAAAAAAAAGAAAAAGAAAGAAAGATGAAAAAAATTTAGTTAGGTCATATGTTTGAATTACGTTCGACCTGATTTATTTAAAAAAAGGATACGTAGGCAGTCTTACACGGTTCAATCCAACCAAATAAGAATTCAGCAGAAAAATAAAAAAATCCAAAAAATTCCAGTATCTGAAACTGGGGCAAAGATTTAATTTCACTTTTGAAAGAGTTGATTCCAAGAGTTGTAAGTCTACAGCCCCTTATTTTGAGTCTACTTTAAGCCTTCATGCCGTTCTTTCTTTCCAACCCTATCCAAAAACCTTCAAAATAAAGACCTCCCGATATGCTTTCAAGAATGCCAAAAGAAGCATGCAATGAGCAACAATTGTCACGTGACAAAGCACACTGTCAAGTTGATCATACAAGAAGGCAAAAGAAAAGAAAAACAAAAGAAAATGAGAGAGTCTTACTAGTGAAAACCCTCACGGGCACTGTAGGGTGACAATAAGTAGAGATAAATAAATGAGAGAGACTTGTTAGTGAAAACCTGTCACACCCCGAATTTTTCACCCTCAGGAGTCGTGATGGCGCCTACTCGTGAAAGCTAGGCAAGCCGCATATTATAGATTCACTAACTCTTTTATTTAGCCTTTTTTAACAATTTAAATCAACATGCGATCAAAAGTGAAATATTAACGATAAATAAATACATGCGGAAGACGTAATCTGATAACTTAGCCAAAAACAAGTACGACAATACCAACATACACCTCTACCCGGAACCGATGTCACGATATCACAGACCGTCTACGAATACTACAAATAATTGTCTAAAAGGAAAGATACAATCTATTTCTAAAGTAAATAAAAACAGAATATAAAGATAAAAGAGAACGCCGGGCCTGCGGACGCCTGAAGGACTACCTCGAAATCTCTGACTGGACTGAAGGCAGCCACCCCAAAGCTATGGTCCAAAAGCTACCACTCCGGGATCTGCATACAGTGCAGAGTGTAGTATCATGACAACTGACCCTATGTGCTGGTAAGTGCCTGGCCTAACCCCAGCGAAATAGTGACGAGGCTAGGACCTGACTAACCAACAAACCTGTGCAGTTATATAATATACATCGGAAAATAAAACAGAATTAAAAAAGTAAAGATGGGAGGGGGAACATGCTGCGAGGGAATATCATTACCAGCAGTAATTTAAGAGAAAGGCATAAGGACAATTTAGAATTTTCAGCAAAACAATAAGGAACTTGTAACTAATCTATAAGCACTTTGTATTATCTATTGTTGCGGCACGCAACCCGATCCAAAACATAATAACACTGTTGCGGAGTGCAACTCGATCCATAACATTTATCACTATTGCGGTGTGCAACCCGATCCAATTATATTATTGTTGCGGTGTGCAACCCGATCCAATTATATCATTGTTGCGGCATGCAACCCGATCCAAACATAACATTATTGCGGCGCGCAACCCGATCCATATATACAGCTCAACACCAATCACAACGAGAGTCCCAACAAGGGATCAATAAAGAAACAACACTATCCCGGCAAGGGAATCGACAATATAAGTAAATACGTCCCGGCAAGGGAAAATCAGCTATAACCAAACTTGTTCCAACATCTAACATCCTCAACTAGCACCAATACTCAATTATAAGTAATTTCCACGAGAATAATCATAATTCGTGCTCAACACAGAGAATCAACAACTTAGGCATTCATAGTATTTGCTAAGAATACAATAATTTCAATTTAAGACCACAGTCATGTTTGACACCAACGTATAGATACTCGTCACTATGTCTATACGTCGTACTCAACAAGTAACATGTAGCAAATACGACACAACTCCTAATCCCTCAAGCTAAGGTTAGACCAAATACTTATCTCGAACTTCCACGGCCAACTAAAGCCTCAAACACCGTTTTTCCTTTTGAATTTGGCTCCAAATCAATTGTATCTAGACATAATCAGCTTAATAACATCAATAAACACTAAACAATCCAATTCCAATGCTTAGTTATAGATTTCCTATCATTCTTCCCAAAAAGTTAAAAATTGACCTCGGGCCCGCTTGGTCAAAATACGATGTTCGGACCAAAACCCGATCACCCATTCACCCACGAGCCCGAATATGTAATTAGTTCCAAAATCCGACCCCAAAACAAGGTCTAAATCCTAATTATACAAAAAACCTTAACTCTACCCAAATCCCTAATTTTCTACCCTCAAGAACATGATTTAGGCCTAGAAATATAATGGGTGTTAATGGAAATTGAAGAAAATGAGTCTAAGATTACATACCTATGGATTTCTGGTGAAGTTCTCTTTCAAAAATCACCCAATTTGGAGTTTGGAAGAAGAAGTTATGAATTTTTTGTTAAATCCCGTATGTTCTGTTACTGTTTAAAAATCACTAGGCAAGCCTTCATCGCATTCGCGATAGGCCTGTCGCGTTCGCGATGGGTCAGGCCTAGGTGACCTTCGTGTTCGCATTCATCGACTCGCGTTCGCAGAGCTTCAGCTCCTGGAGCCTTCGCGTTCACAGTCAAATGGCCGCGTTCACGTAGAACAGTTGTGAAACCCCTCCCCCCAGGCCTTTAACCTTATGCGTTCGCGAAGGGTACCCCCCCACAGCATCGCGTTCGCATCCAAGATCCACGTTCGCGAAGTGTAAACTAGCACATGAGGAAATTGCCTTACGCATTCGCGAGTAGAACCACGCGAACACGAAGAACAAAACCTCTGTGCACTGAGATAGCAAAAACCTGCAATTTTTTCCTAGGTTCAAAACCTTCCGGAACCTATCTGAAACTCACCCGAGCCCTCGGGGCTCCAAACCAAACATGCATACTAACTCAAAAACATTATATGAACTTATCCATGCGATCAAATCGCCAAAATAACCTCTTAAACAACGAATTTAGCATAGAAATCTAAGAAAATCTCAAAACTTTCAAACTATCAATTTTCACAACTACGGGTCTGAATCACCTCAAACGACTTCCGTTTATTACCAAATTTCACAGACTCATCTTAAATCACATATAAGACCTGTACCGGGTTCCGGAACCAAAATACGGGCCCGATACCATCGATAACACATTTCATTTCCAAAAACTCATAAATATTCCAGAAAATAATTTTCTTTAAAAATTCATTTCTCGGGCTTGGGACCCCGAAATTCAATTCTGGGCTACTCCCAAGTCCCATATTTTCCTACGGACCCTCCGGGACCGTCAAATCATGGGTCCGGGTCCGTTTACCTAAAATATTAACCTAAGTTAACTTAAATTAATTTTAAAGTCAAAATTCATTATTTTTCACAGATTTTCACATATTGGCTTTCCGGCTACGCGCCCGGATTGCGCTCGCAAATCGAGGTGATGCAGAAAGAGGTTTTTAAGTCCTCGGAACACAGAATTTATTTTTAAAGCAAGTGGCACTCTCCACCTCTAAAACAACCGTTCGTCCTCGAACGGACATAAGAAGGAAGTACCTGAGTTGGGGAAAAGATGGGGATAACAGCTCCGCATGTCGGACTCGGAATCTCAGGTCGATGCCTCAACAGGCTGACCTCTCCACTAAACACGAACAAAGGAAAAATTCTTCGATCTCAACTGACGAACCTGCCGGTCTAGAATCTAACACATGGGATGGATCTAACACATAAGACAAGTCCTTGTCCAACTGGACAGTGCTGAAATCTAACATATGGGATGGATCGCCGTGATACTTTCGAAGCATGGACACATGAAACGCTGGATGCACGACTGATAAGCTCGGCGGCAATGCAAGTCTGTAAGCCACCTCTTCCACTCGATCAAGAATCTTAAACGGGTCATTGAACCTAGGGCTAAGCTTGCCCTTCTTCCCAAATCTCATCATGCCCTTCATAGGCGACACTCGAAGCAATACCCGCTCACTGACCATGAATGCCATATCACGAACCTTATAGTCGGCATAACTCTTTTGCTTGGACTGAGCAGTACGAAGCCTATCCTGAATGATCCTGACCTTGTCCAAGGCATCCTGAACCAGATCCGTATCCAACAACCAAGCCTCCCCCGGCTCAAATCATCCAACCGGTGACCGACACCGCCTACCATATAAAGCCTCGTAAGGAGCCATTTGGATACTCGACTGGTAGCTGTTGTTATAGGCAAACTCTGCTAAAGGCAAAAATTGATCCCACGAGCCTCCAAAGTCAACGACACAAGCTCGAAGCATATCCTCCAAAATCTGAATAGTCCGCTCGGACTGCCCGTCCGTCTGAGGATAAAACGCTGTGCTCAACTCAACCTGTGTGCCCAACTCTCACTGAACTGCCCTCCAAAAATGTGAGGTAAACTGCATACCATGATCCGAAATGATAGACACGGGCACAACATGAAGATGAACAATCTCTCAGATATAGATCTCAACTAATCTCTCGGAAGAATAGGAGACTTCCACAGGTATGAAATGTGCTGACTTGGTCAGCCTATCAACAATAACCCACACTACATCGAACTTCCTCTGAGTCCGTGGGAGTCCAACAACGAAGTCCATAGTGATACGCTCCCACTTCCACCCAGGAATCTCAATCTTCTGGAACAAACCACCGGTCCTCTGATGCTCGTGCTTAACCTGCTGACAGTTCAAACACCGAGCCACATGTGCAACAATGTCCTTCTTCATTCTCCGCCACCAATAATGCTGCCGCAAATCCTGATACATCTTAGCGGCACCCGGATGAATAGAGTATCGGGAACTATGGGCCTCCTCTAAAATCAACTCTCGGAGTCCATCCACATTAGGAACACAAGCTCGACCCTGCAATCTCAAAACTCCATCATCACATAAGGTAACCTGCTTGGCATCTCCGTGCTGCACCGTGTCTCTAAGGAAACACAAATAAGGATCATCATACTGCCGATCACGAATACGCTCCAATAAAGAAGAACGAGCGACCGTTCAAGCTAACGCACGACTGGGCTCAGAAACATCCAACCTCATGTACTGAATGGTCAAAGCCTGAACAATAATAGCAATCGGTCTCTCACCGACCAGAATATAAGCGAGACTGCCTATACTAGCTGACTTCCTACTCAAAGCATCAACTACCACATTGGCTTTTCCCGGATGATATAAGATTGTGATATCATAGTCCTTTAACAGCTCCAACCACCTTCTCTGCCTCAAGTTTAGCTCCTTCTGCTTGAACAAGTACTGTAGACTCTTGTGATCCGTGAACACCTCAAATGCCACACGATACAGATAATGTCTCCAAATCTTCAACGCGTGAATAATGGCTGCTAATGCCAAATCATGAACCAGATAGTTCTTCTCATGAATCTTCAACTGCCACGAAGCGTAAGCAATGGTCTTGCCATCCTGCATCAACAGCGCACCAAGCCCAATACAAGATGCATCACAATAAATTGTGTAAGGCCCTGAACCTGTGGGCAAAGCCAACACTGGTGCCGTAGTCAAAGCTGTCTTGAGTTTCTGAAAGCTCGCGTCACACTTGTCCGACCACCTGAACTGGGAACCCTTCTCAACCGAGTCATCGGGGCTGCAATAGACGAAAACCCCTCCACAAACCGATGATAATAGCCTGCTAACCCCTAGGAAACTCCAAATCTCTATAGCTGATGCTAGCCTAGGCTAGTTCTCGACTACCTCAATCTTCTTCGGATCAACCTGAATACCCTCTGTTGATACAACTTGACCCAAGAATGCAACTGAACCCAACAAAAACTCACACTTCAAAAACTTGGCATACAACTGACTATCCCTAAAAGTCTGAAGAACCACTCTAAGATGCTGCTCGTGCTCCTCCCGGCTGCGGGAATAGATAAAAATATAATCAATGAAGACTATCACGAACGAATCCAAGTAAGGCTTGATTACTCGGTTCATCAAATCCATAAAAGCTGCTGGGGTATTTGTCAACCCGAATGACATCACCAATAACTCATAATGCCCGTACCGAGTGCGGAAAGCTATCTTAGGGACATCAGATGCCCTAATCCTCAACTGATGGTAGCCAGATCTCAAGTCAATCTTCGAAAATACCTTGGCACCCTGAAGCTGATCAAACAAATCATCAATCCTCGGTAACGGATACTTATTCTTGATTGTAACCTTGTTCAACTACTGGTAATCTATACACATTCACATCGATCCATCCTTTTTCTTAACAAACAACACCGGCGCACCCCAAGGCAAAACACTGGGTCTAATGAAACCTTTTTCAAGCAAGTCTTGCAATCGCTCCTTCAGCTCAGGCAAGGCCATACGATACGATAGAATAGAAATGGGCTGAGTGCCCGAAGCCAAATCAATGCAGAAGTCAATATCCCTATCGGGTGGCATACCCGACAAGTCTGAAGGAAACACCTTAGGGAACTCACCAACAACCGGCACAGAATCAATAGAAGGAACCTCGGCACTAGAATCACGAACATATGCCAAATAGGCCAAACACCCTTTCTCGACCACACGCCGAGCCTTCACATAAGAGATGACACTACGGGTAGAATGACCAAGAGTCCTTCTCCACTCCAAATGAGGTAAACCCGGCAAGTCTAAGGTCACAGTCTTGGCAGGACTATCCAAGATAGCGTGGTAAGGTGATAACCGGTCCATCCCTAGTATGACATCAAAATCAACCATGTCCAAAAGAAGCAAATCTACGTGAGTCTCAATCCCCCTAATCACAATTATACAAGAATGATGGACACGATCTACCACAATAGAATCACCCACTAGTGTAGACATATATATAGAGGCACTCAAGGAATCACTAGGCATGACCAGATACAGTGCAAAGATGACACATAGGAGTATGTAGACCCTGGATCAAATAAAACTAAAGCATCTCTGCTACAAATAAGAACAATACCTATGATAACTGCATCGGAAGACTCAGCCTCAGGCTTGGCTGGTAGAGCATGACATTGGGGCTGGGCCCCACCACCTTGAACTACATCTCTGGGACGGCCTGCTGCAGGCTGGCGTCCACCTCTAGCTTCCTGACCTCCACCTTTAATACCTCTACCTCCACCTCTAGTTGGCTGAGCGGGCTGTGGAATACCTGGCTCCTAAACCATATCACGGGAACCCTGCTGTGACTAAGTACCCACCAATCTCGGACAAGCCCTCCGGATATGACCATACTCACCGCACTCAAAGCATCCACCTGAGTGTTGCGGCTGAGGAAACCGAGACTGACCCTAGCGACCTGAATGACCACCCCAAAAACTCTGGAGCGGTGGTGCACTGATAGGAGCTGGTGGTGCACTGTAGGGTGGTTGATCAGAATACTGCATATGAGAACCATGACCACCCGAAGTGCCGTGAGAAACCTGAAGTGCTAACTGAAAAGGCCTAGGAGGATGGACTCTACCATACAAATTCCTGCCTCTAGACGAGGCACCACTGAATTTGCCTGAATGACGAGGCCTCTTGTCGGACCCCTAACCACCCCTCTGCAACAGAACCATCTCAACTCTCCTGGCCACATTAGCCGCCTCCTGAAAAGAAATCTCACTCCCTATCTCCTTAGCCATCTGAAGTCGAATCGGCTGAATAAGTCCCTCAATGAACCCCCTCACCCCCTTTCTCTCGGTGGGAAGTATGATAAGAGAATGATGGGACAAGTCGATGAATCTAGTCTCATACTGAGTAACGGTCATAGAACCCTGTTGGAGACGCTCAAACTGCCTCCGATAGTCTGAGTGATAGGGAGAAACTTCTCCAGAAAAAGCTGAGTAAACTGCTCCCAAGTCAAAGCTGGTGATCCGGCTGGTCTAGCCAAGCAATAATCTCTCCATCAAGTCTTGGCGGATCCAGATAAGCGAAAAGTAGAAAAATAGACCCCATTGGTCTCCACTATCCCCATGTTCCTAAGAACTTCATGACATCTGTCTAGATAATCCTGAGGATCCTCAGAAGATGCACCGCTGAAAGTAGTAGTGAAGAGCTTGGTGAACTTGTCCAATCTCTACAAAGCATCGGCAGACATAACTGCTCCATCACCGGTCTAATCTACCATACCCGGCTGAACTGCTCTAACTGGCTGAGCTGTTGGAGTCTGAAACTGGGGAGGCATATGCTCCGGAGTGCGAGTAGCAGGAGTCTGGGCTCCTCTTCCAGCCTGAGAGACGGTTGGTGCTACAGAAAGCAAGCCTGCCCAGGTGACACTCTCCATAAGGCCCACCAGACGGACCAGAGCATCCTGGAGTACTGGGGTATAAACCCCTCTAGGACCTTAGTTGGGCCCACCGAAACTGTCTGGTCCGAAACCTCATCATCAAAGTCAACCTGAGGCTCAATTGCTACTGTTGCTGCTCTAGGATGAGCTCTTCCCCTACCTCGGCCTCTAGCATGGCCTCGGCCTCGCCCTATTCCCCTCGTGGGAGCTGCGGCTGGGGACTCGGGCTACTGATCGGTAGATAAGGAAGCGTGTGTTCTCGCCATCTGCAAAAGAATAGAGTAGAAATTCAATTAGCATTGCGTAACCAAACCGCACGATAGGAAAGAATAAATGTGAAGTTTGTTTCCTAACTCTGTAGCCTCTGAGGATAAATACAGACATCTCCGTACCGATCCCTCATACTCAACTAAGCTTGTCCGTGAATTGTGTGACCTATATAACCTAGAGCTCTGATACCAACTTGTCACGACCCGGATTTCCCACCCCTAGGAGTCGTGATGGCGCCTACTCGAGAAAGCTAGGCAAGCCACGTATTATAGATTCACTAACTTTTTTTATTTAGCCCTTTTTAATAATTTAAATCAACATGCGATCAAAAGTGAAATATTAACGATAAATAAATACATGCGGAAGACGTAATCTGATAACTTAGCCAAAAACAAGTACGACAATACCAACATACACCTCTACCCGGAACTAGTGTCACAATATCACGGACCATCTATGAATACTAAAAATAATTGTCTGAAAGGAAAGATACAATCTGTTTATGAAGTAAATGAAAATAGAATATAGAGATAGAAGAGAACACCGGGCCTACGGACGCCTGCAGGACTACCTCGGGATCGCTGACTGGATTGAAGGCAGCCACCCCAAAGCTATGGTCCAAATGCTGCCGCTTCGGGATCTGTACACAGTGCAGAGTGTAGTATCAGCACAACCAACCGCATGTGCTGGTAAGTGTCTGGCCTAACCCCGGCAAAGAGTGACGAGGCTAGGACCAGACTACCCAACAAACCTGTGCAGTTATATAATATACAGCGGAAAATAAAACAGAATTAAACAAGTAATGATGGGAGGGGGAACATGCTGCGGGGGAATATCATTACGAGCAGTAATTTAAGAGAAAGGCATAAGGACAGTTTAGAATTTTCAGCAAAACAATAAGGAACTTGTAACCAATCTATAAGCACTTTGTATTATCTATTGTTGCAACGCGCAACCCGATCCAAAACATAATAACACTGTTGCGGCATGCAACCCGATCCATAACGTAATAACACTGTTGCGGCGTGCAACCCGATCCATAACATTTATCACTGTTGCGGTGTGCAACCCGATCCAATTATATTATTGTTGCGGTGTGCAACCCGATCCAATTATACAGTTCAACACCAATCACAACGAGAGTCCCGACAAGGGATCAATAAAGAAACAACACTATCCCGGCAAGGGAACTCATAATATTAATAAATACGTCCCGGCAAGGAAAATCAGCTTTAACCAAACTTGTTCCAACATCTAACTTCCTCAACTAGCACCAATACTCAATTATAAGTAATTTCCACGAGAATAATCATAATTCGTGCTCAACACAGAGAATCAACAACTTAGGCATTCATAGTATTTGTTAAGAATACAATAATTTCAATTTAAGACCACAGTCATGTTTGACACCAACGTATAGATACTCGTCACTATGCCTATACGTCGTACTCAACAAGTAACATGTAGCAAATACGACACAACTCCTAATCCCTCAAGCTAAGGTTAGACCAAACACTTATCTCGAACTTCCACGGCCAACTAAAGCCTCAAACACGCTTTTCCTTTTGAATTTGGCTCCAAATCAATTGTATCCAGACATAATCGGCTTAATAACATCAATAAACGCTAAACAATCCAATTCCAATACTTAATTATAGATTTCCTATCATTCTTCTCAAAAAGTCAACAATCGACCCCGGGCCTACTTGGTCAAAACACGAGGTTCGGACCAAAACCCGATCACCCATGAGCCTGAATATGTAATTAGTTCCAAAATCCGACCCCAAAACGAGGTCTTAATCCCAATTATATAAAAAATACTAACTTTACCCAAATTCCTAATTTTCTACCCTTAAGAACATGATTTAGGCCTAGAAATCTAATGGGTATTAATGGAAATTGAAGAAAATGAGTCTAAGATTACATACCTATGGATTTATGGTGAAGTTCTCTTTCAAAAATCGCCCAATTTGGTGTTTGGAAGAAGAAGTCTATTCCCGTTTGCGTTCGACGGCTTGCGTTCGCGGAGCTTCAGCTCCTGGAGCCTTCGCGTTCGCGGTCAGATGGCCGCGTTCGCGTAGAACAATTGTGAAACCCCTCCCCCCCAGGCCTTTAACCATATGCATTCATGAGTTCCTGGACGCGTTCACGAAGGGTACTCCCCCCACAGCCTCGCATTCGCGTCCCAAGCTCCGCGTTCACGAAGAGTAAACTGGCACCTGAGGAAATTGCCTTACGCGTTCGTGAGTGGAACCACGCGAACGCGAAGAACAAAACCTCTGTGCACTGAGACAACAAAAACCTGTATTTTTTTCCTAAGTTCAAAACCTTCCGGAACCCATACGAAACCCATCCGAGCCCTCGGGGCTTCAAACCAAACATGCGTACTGACTTAAAACATCATATGAACTTATCCGTACGTTAAATCGCCAAAAGAACCTCTTAAACAACGAATTTAGCATAGAAATCTAAGAAAATCTCAAAACTTTCAAAGTATCAATTTTCACAACTACGGGTCCGAATCACCTCAAACGACTTCCGTTTCTTACCAAATTTCACAGACTCATCTTAAATCATATATAAGACCTGTACCGGGCTCCGGAACCAAAATACCAGCCCGATACCATCGAGTTTTAAACACATTTCATTTCCAAAAATTCATAAATATTCTAGAAAATAATTTTTTAAAAAAAATCATTTATCGGGCTTGGGACCTAAAAATTCAATTTCGGGCATACGTCCAAGTCCCATATTTTCCTACGGACCCTTCGGGACCGTCAAATTACGGATCCGGGTCTCTTTACCCAAAATATTGACCTAAGTCAATTTAAATTCATTTAAAAGTTAAAATTCATTATTTTTCATAGATTTTCACATATTGGCTTTCCGACTACATGCCCAGACTGCGCACACAAATCAAGGTGATGTAGAAAGAAGTTTTTAAGGCCTCAACTAGTCAAAAGTGATTGTGAAGCTGATGCAAAGAGTTTGCATAAACAAGCCCGACCTCAAAGGTCATAAAAATGATAAAAAGGGAAGATTGGATTAATTTGATAGATCGGCCGTTAAGTCCAAAATGTATGTCATGATCATTAAGGCTAGTTATTGAAGAGAAAAAGAAGAAGAAAAAAAAAGAAAGGAAACCCTTCTTTCTATCATTCCTAACAGGGGCATTTCTTGTTAATATTTTTTCTTTGCATTATTGTGTCCTTCACTCTGAGTCCGTCCTTGTCAAAACAAACAAGAAAAGAATTCAAAATCTGCTACTAATTTTTCAGTTGCACAAAGTAGATTTGGCCAGCACATTCAATTATTACTATCGACATGCCTTGAGGATTCATGCAAAGGCTCCCCCCAAAAGATTTTTGTAAACTTATTTGAAGCAAGAAAAGATAACCTCAAGGTTAATCAAGGATTCTCTGTAGTACTGGACAAGGACTATGAAGTGTGCACATCATGAGAAGGGCACTTACCAGTTGTGATTCTCTTTGATAGACAAATTACTCCAAAACAAGAGGCCATTCAAGATATCAGAAAATGTCACCTAAGCAAAGATCTCCAGTTGTGATAAGAATGATTGAGCCACAAAACATCAATGGCACTAGGAGCGAAACAATCAAGATTTAGTCTTGAATTGGATAAGTGAGAAAGAGGCACTTTTGAAGATGAATAGAGACATGAAACATTTAAAAAATAAGCATGAGCGAGGTTTACAATGAACCAAAGCAGTTATGCTCATGGAAGTTAAGGATCTCTACCTTTTGAATCATTGAGAAGATTAGGCTTAAGGATGATCGGACAGGTAAAAGTCTATTGAGCACTAAGAGATAGAACGTATTTTTTAAAAGAAGGTGTATCCTAGTCAACTTGAAATGGATCATTTTATTGGTAAAATACATTTTCTACAACAAGACAATTCCAGAAAAAAGTCAGTCAAATTGACAAAGGCCATTCACAATGAGGAAAGTATTACTCATATAGATTTATACTGAAAAGACCCAGAAAGCAGCATGTCCATCAATGTCGTATTTGTGAAGGACCAACATGATTGGCATTCTCAAGGCTAGGAGACCCTTTTTCTGCTACCCAGACACTTTATATTCTTTGTTACCCCTTTTAAGCCCGTGTTATTTTCTTTAACTACCCTATTTTGGAATCAAGTTTAGAGTTAAGAGTCTAAAAGAAAAAAGAAAAAGAAAAGTTCATGCCCCAAAAGTACAAACTGGGGAAACTCTTAGAAAGTTCAGGTGAAAGAAAAGAAGAAGAAAAGGACAGTCAAAAGTCCATGCCCTCAGAAAATAAAGTTGGGCAACTTGTTTTGGAAAAAAAAAGAAAAAGAAAAAGAAAGAAAGATGAAAAAAATTAGTTAGGTCAGATGTTTGAACTACGTTCGACCTGATTCCTTTAAAAAAAGTATACGTAGGCATCCTTTCACAGTTCGGTCCAACCAAATACAAATTCAGAAGAAAAATCCAAAAAATCTGAAAAATCCAGTATCTGAAACTGGGGCAAAGATTTTATTTTACTTTTGAAAGAGTCGATTCCAAGAGTTGTAAGTTTACAATCCCTTATTTTGAGTCTACTTTAAGCCTTCATGTCATCCTTTCTTTCCAATCCTATCCAAAAACCTTCAAAATAAAGACCTCCCGATATGCTTTCAAGAATGCCAAGAGAAGCATGCAATGAGCAACGGTTGTCGCGTGACATAGAACACTGTCAAGTTGCTCACACAAGAAGGCAAAAGAAAAGAAAAACAAAAGAAAAATAAGAGAGTCTTACTAGTGAAAACCCTCACGGGCACTGTAGGGCGACGGTAAGTAGAGATAAATAAATGAGAGAGACTTGTTGGTGAAAACCCCTCGGGACACCACTAGTCAAAAGTGATTCGTGAAGCTGATGCAAAGAATTGGCATAAACAAGTCCGACCTCAAAGGTCATAAAAATGATAAAAGGGAAGATTGGATTAGTTTGATAGATCGGCCGTTAAGTCCAAAATGCATGTCATGATCATTAAGGCTAGTTATTGAAGAAAAAAAGTAGAAAAAACCCTTCCTTCTATCCCTCCCAACATGGGCATTTCTTGTTAATATTTTCTCTTTGCATCATTGTGTCCTTCACTCTGAGTCCATCCTTGTCAAAACAAGCAAGAAAAGATTTCAAAATTTGCTACCAGCTTTTCAGTTGCACAAAGTAAATTTGGCCAGCACATTCAATTGTTACTGTCGACATGCCTTGAGGATTTATGCAAAGGCTTCTCCAAAAGACTTTTGTCAGCTTATTTGGCACAAGGAAAGATAACCTCAAGGTTAATCAAGGATTCTCTGTAGTACTGGACAAGGACTATGAAGTGTGCACGTCATGCAAAGGGCACTTACCAGTTGTGATTCTCTCTGACAGACAAATTGCTCAAAAATAAGAGGCCATTCACGATATCAAAAATGTCACCTAAGCAAAGATCTCCAGCTGGGATAAGGATGATTGAGCCACAAAACATTAATGGCACTAGGAGCGAAACAATCAGGATTGGTACAGGAAGTAAAGGCCCCTTGAAATCAACAATAGAGCCTCCCAACAGTATAGCCAACTACCAATGTAGTCGGTCTTCTAAAAGAGAATGGACACAAAGCCAAGCTGCCGAAGACTCAAGGCCACAAACCGACCACCATTTTCAAAACTAACAAATTTTTCTTTGTTTAAAACAAGAACAAAGTAGTGCAAGGAAAGTGGTTGAATTAAAAAAAAAAAGAGAAAAAGAAGAGAAGAGAAGAGAAGACCGACAAAAGAAATTTTCTCAAATCATTTCCTTTATTTGTCTTGCTAGTGTGCATAAAATGTTGTCATCGCTCTTCACATTTTTCTTCCTCATAGGGTAATACATCCTAGTCTGATGGATTTTCCTTCCAATAAAACTCTTAGTCTGATTAATCATTCTCCTAAGATAAAGAGCCCTAATCTGATGAATTTTTTCATAAGATAAAAGTCTTAGTCTAATGAATCTTTCTCCTAAGATAAACAACCTAGTCTGATGAATCGTTCTCTTAAGATTAGAAATCTTAGTCTGATGAATCTTTCCCCCAAGACAAAAAGCCCTAGTCTGATGAATTTTCTCCTAGGATAGACGTCTTAGTCTGATGAATCTTTCTCATAAGATAATAATAATTATAAAAAAATCTAGTCTGATGAATTTTCTCCTAGGATAATTAAAAAAAAAGAAGCCTAGATTTTAAAAAAGGAAGGGGTCAGTTTCAGTTTCCTCAAGTTGTTAATCTTTAGTTTTCCTTAAGTTCAGGGGTCCCGCTTGAAAAATATGATCAGTTTTAGTTTCCTTAAGTCTTTCATCTTTAGTTTTCCTTAAGTTCAGAGGTCATGCCTGGAAAATAAGGTCAGTCAAGCTTAATTCATAGTTTTCCTCGAGCTTAATCTCAAATCTAGGAGATGCACTTACTAGTTTGGGTCATTTATGTTCATTCCTAGGAGACACACTTTCTAGTTTGAGTCACTGAGATTTCACCCCTAGGAGACGCACTTCCTAGTCTGGGTCTTTCAGGATATACTTTTAGGAGATGCACTTCCTAGTTTGGTTCATTCAATCCTCACCTTTAGGAGACGCACTTCCTAGTTTGATTCATTCAAGCCTCACCTCTCGGAGACACACTTCCTAGTTTGATTCATTCAAGTTTCACCTCTAGGAGATGCACTTCCTAGTTTTGGTCGTTTAAGTTCATATAGGAGATTCACTTCCTAGTTTGATTCATTCTTGTTATACGTTTTTTAGGAGACACACTTCCTAGTCAAAGTTTGAGTTTTACTCTTAGGAAAGCACTTCCTAGTAAAGGTTTGTCAGTTTTAATCACATGAGACGCACATCCTAGTCGGGTCTTTATTTTTACTCTCTTCATCGTATCCTTCATCAATAGCATATGTGATTTACAGTTTTCCTAACAACTCACATATTTTTCTAGTAAAAATTGGGGCAGAAAATTTTATTCGTTTTGTTTGTTTTGATTGCAGGCGCCCACCTGGAGAACAAGGGTCGACATTTCAGAAATAGTTTTCAAGTTTTAAGTCAGTTGCAGGCGCCCACCTGGAGAACGAGGGAATTCATTTCAAGTTTTAAGTTAGTGCAGACGCCCACCTGGAGAATGAGGAAATTTATTTCAAGTTCAAGTCATTGGCAGACATCCATCTAGAGAATGAGGGAATGTATTTCAAGTTCAAGTCATTGGCAGGTGCCCACCTCAAGAATGAGGGAATTTATTTTAAGTTCAAGTCATTGTCAGGCGCCCACCTGGAGAATAAGGAAATTTATTTCAAGTTCAAGTCATTGGTAGGCGCCCACCTGGATAATGAGGGAATTTATTTCAAGTTCAAGTCATTGGCAGGAGCCCACCTACAGAATGAGGGAATTTATTTAGAGTCCAAGTCATTGGCAGACTTCCACCTGGAGAATGAGGGAATTTATTTTAATTTTTTAAGTAAGTAGCAGGCACCCACCTGGGGAACGGGGGACTTCATTTAAAGTTTTAAGTTAATAGCAGCGCCCACTTGGAAAACAAGGGTATTTATTTCAAGAGTTTTAAGATTCAGTTATAGTAGCATATGTCCACCTGAAGAACGAGGGAATTCATTTCAAGTTTCAAGTCAGTAGCAGGCGACCACCAGGAGAACGAGAGAATTCTGTTCAAAGTTATTTCAAGTTTCAAGTACGTAGTAGGCATCCACCTAGAGAACGAAGGAATTCTTTTCAAAGTTATTTCAAGTTTCAAGTCAATAGCAGGCGCCCACTTGGAGAACGAGGGAATTTATTTTAGAGTTACTTCAAATTTCAAGTCAGTATCAGGCACCCACCTGGAGAACGAGGGAAGTCATTTCAGAATTCACTTTAAGTTTCAAGTCAGTAGCAGGAGCCCGCCTGAAGAATTGGATTAATTCAAGTTAGAAGTAGTAGAAGCTCACCTCAAGAATGCAAGTCGACAGTCCGAGATGACCAGAAGAAGAAGTCTCAGTCCAGAATAAAAGAAATAAAAAAGTAAATCCAAAATGCAGAAGCAGATGAAAGATGTGAACTGCTCAAGACATGGTTGAAGTCACGAGCATTGCATGTCCAGTCTTGATCCAAAGAAGCCATGGAAGAATGAATCAGCACCTGCAGCTAGCAAGCATTAAGGTTCAAATCAAAAGTCTGCATGAAGAACTATTCAAGACTCAAATCAAGCTTCAGAAGACTTATAGATAGGAATCTTGTAACTCATAGCTGATAGGCTTGTTTTTAGTTCTTTTAGATTTTGATTTTGATGTAATAACAGGACCGGACCGGAACCTCGACGGAACTATACCTCACTCGACTCTCTCATCATCTTATCACACTCCATCACTTCATTCAAATCTGAACTACACGTGGCATGATTCCTTTATAGCCAAGGATATATAGCCAGCTCAGATATCAGAGCTCGATCACAATCTTTTATCCATCTTTGTTTCGTTTTGAATAAGCATCGGGTCATAAATCAATTACATTGCTTATTGTTCTTTTCTCCGAATACTCTTCGTGTTTCTAAGCAAAGAGGGGCAGTTGTAAGCACATAATATTTGACCTGCACAACTTTTAAAAGTAGTATTTTAAAGAAATATTTACTTATTTTTATTTTTATAGTATTTCAGTCAACTTTTAATTTTAATTTTAAAACATAAGTTTAAAAAGACAAAAATAATTTTATAATGTTTCTTTTCGTATTATATACACACACACACACTTATTAGTATTTTATAATATTTATAAAATTTAAAAAATACCAAAAATATTTCCATATATAGTTCACTTAAATAGTTTATTCTTATTAACTAAGATTAACTAGTATATTTTGGTTGTATTTTTATTTTTATTTTTGTTCAATGAAAAAGAATTGAATTTGGGCCAATTGGGAGCTCATTTTCGGATTTTATTGGCCCAGCAAGACAAATGCCTATTCTTCCCAGCCCATTAGCCCATTCTCCACTTAAATGCAAGATTTAATCTTAGTCATCTATTCCCTTCCAATCTAATGGATCATGTCAATTCTTACACCCTTATTTAAACCCAATTATAACCAAACCCTAACCTATCTTTTAATCTCCTAAGAGACCAAAATAAAAATAAAAAAGGATGGCAGCCATCTCCCTGGAAAACACCCCTTTAGATTTTAACTATGTTCTTACCTTCAAATTAAAAAAGACACACGCATATACAGAGAAGAAAGGGAGAAACGACCATAATTCCCTTGATTACCGCCACAAACCTCTCATTTTTCGAACAATAAAAAAAACGGCAGCTTGACACCTAATCCCCAAAAGGAAAAAGCAGCCACCCCCCATTTTCCAAAAGCTTCAGCTATCTCCTAAATGTGAAGAATTTAGCAACTGATTAATGCATTTAAAAAAATGATGTATTACACCTCCAAGTTGTTTTGCAGTAAGGCAATTTTGCCGATTTGTATCAAAATTAGGATGTTGAAGTCGTTTGAGGTTGCCGACGAGGTTCCATCGAGGTTGTCACCTCCAAGGTTTCTGGTCTTGAAATACTTTCAGATTCAAAGAGCTAAGGTTCTTTCTTATCTCTCTGACTTATGAATCCCTTATTTGCTTTACTTGATATTGTTTTGAGATCTTGCTATTTAATTGACGACTTTTATTCCCATTTAATGTTTTTATTGTTCATGATCTATTTGCTATGACGTTAAAATCTTGACTGGCGTGGGATTTTTGGGATAATCTTTGTTAATTATCGACTATGGGTTAATCAATTGGATATTTGAATTAAGCTTCATCATAAGACTAAAAGTTTGGCATATCTCGACCTAAGTGAATAACACCTTTTAATTTTTTTTTCTAGATTTAAATTTTATTGATATAATAGTCCTTAGATTTGGTAAATATATGGGATTGCAGTAATGTTAAGCTTGGGATGAAATTTGTATTAAAGAGCTCTAATGTGTATTTGGACACCAGTTCATGAATTAAAAGAAGGCAGAAGTTGGCATCTTGTGACCTGATTGGTTCATAGGGGTTAAACACTAAAAATAAACAAATTATGAACATCGTAGCTTGCTTGAGGAGCGATTAATAATAAATTATCGTGACTATGGGTACGGTTCCCGTGGCATAGTCATGATATCTAATCCCAATTTGAGTGCGCGTTTCACGCGACTCGACCACAACTTCGAATAATAATAAAAATCAACATGTTGTAGATCGCGGGTGCGTTTCCCGTGATGCGATTCACAATATGTACAAAAAATAATAAGTGCGCGACATCGCAACTTATTCAAATAAATTTCATAAATCGTAGTAACATTCTATTAAAAGCGGTTAGAAAGTAAAAAATGCATAATCAGTCTCAAATATATATTTAATCAGATAATTAGGCCAATTATTAATTGTGATGACCCAAAAGGTCATCACATGTGTTGCAATGAAATTCTACGTTACGAGGCCTTAAAAACCTCCCTTAGCATCACCTCAATTTGCGTGTATAGTCCGAGCGCATAGCAGAAAAGCTTAAATGTGAAAATTTGTAAAAAATGATAAGTTTTGACTGTAAAATGAATAAATTTGTCTTCGGTTAATATTTTGGGTAAACGAACCCGGATCCATGATTTGACGGTCCTGGAGGTTCCGTAGCAAAATATGGGACTTGGGCGTATGCCCGGAATCGAATTTCGAGGTCCCAAGCCCGAGAAATAAATTTTTAAAGGAAATTATTTTCTAAAATTGTTTAAAGAAATTTGAAATGAAATTTGCTTAGAACATGATGGTACGGGCCCGAATTTTTGGTTTCGGCGCTCGGTACATGTCTTATATATTATTTAAGACGTTTCTGTGGAATTTGGTAAAAAACGGATGTCAATTGACGTGATTCAAACTTAAATTGCAAAATTGATGTTTAAAGAAGTTTTAAGAAATTTCATTGATCTCGAGGTTTTATTTGATTTTCATGATGTTATTTTTGTGATTTGATTACACGAATAAGTCCGTAGGATGTTTTTGAGGTTTTGTTTGCACTTGGTTTGAAGTTCCGAGGGTTCGGGTGAGTTTCAGGATGTTTTAGACTTAAAACCAGAAGTTGCAGGTCTCTGAAGCCGCCAGTGCGGTCCACACAAAAATGTGTGCGACCGCGGAAGGGGGCCAGTGCGGTCCGCGATCGGTTTCGAGCGGTACGCAGTAGAGGCCTGTGCGGCCGCAGTCCATTTTGTGCGGTCCGCACATGGGGTCTGAGAGGGGTATAAATAGACGAGATTTTCAGTTATTTTGTATTTTTCAAAAACCCCAAAAACATAAGAGACAATTTTTCAAACAACCTTTCTTCTCCAAATCAATTGTAAGTCATTTTTAACTAGTTTTCTTCAATCATTAACATCTTTTAACATAATTTCAACTTCAAATCAATGTTTTTCATAGGGGAAATTGAGTGTTTTGGGTAGAACGTAGGTTTTTCAAAAATTGGGGATTTGGACCTCGATTTAAGGTCCGATTTCAAAACAAATTACATATTTGAGCTCGTGGAGGAATGGGTAATCGGATTTTGGTTCGAACCTCGGGTTTTGACCACGAGATAAATGAAATGGGAGCGGGTGGCATGCCTGTCACAAGATACATGACATGGGATCGGGTTGCACGCCTGCAACAAGAAGTGAAAAGAAAGAGAAATCTGCTTTTGTTTTCCTTATTCTTGTTAGTGGTTGGATTTTGATTCCTTTATAGTTCTCTTGATATTTTGTTTTTCCTGCTATTCCCCGATGCATGTTTCCCCCTCCCATCCTTGTTTATTCCTGCTTTACTTTCCGCTGTATATCATATAACTGCATAGGTTTATCTGATGTCTGGTCCTAGCCTCGTCACTACCTCACCGGAGTTAGGCAAGGCACTTACCAACACATGAGGTCGGTTGTGCTGATGCTACACTCTGCATTTATGTGCAGATACCGAAGCAACATTGGGTCAGCAGCAGTAGCTTGAGAGCCAGCCTTCAGTCCACCGAGATTCCGAGGTAGTCCTGCAGGCGTTCGCAGGCTTGACGTCTCTTCTATGAGTTATTTTGTTCTGTTATCATTGTATCCGAGACAGACATCGTTCCTTCTTTCAAACGTTTGTATGTAGTAATCATATAGAGTCCGTGAATGTTGTGACACCAGTTTCTGGGTAGAGGCATATGTTGATTTCCTTATTATTTTGGCTTGTTTTGTTTAAGTCTTCCACTTAATCTCATATTCCGCTATTATTTACATGTTTATCACCTGGTAATGCAAGTTGTTAAAATGATTAAAATAAAGGTGTAAAGAATTTTCTAAATTTCATGGCTTGCTTAGCTTCTACGAGTAGGCGCCATCACGACTCCTGAGGGTGGGAAATTCGGGTCGTGACAAGTTGATGTCAGTGCTCTAGGTTACATAGGTCTCACAATTCACGGACAAGCTTAGTAGAGTCTGAGGGATCGGTACAAAGACGTATGTATTTATCCCCTAGAGGCTACAGGGTTAGGAAAAACTTCACATTTGTTCCTTCTTGTCGTGCGGTTTGTTTCCCAATGCTAATTGAATTTCCACTCTGTTCTTTCGCAGATGGCAAGAACATGCACTTCCTCATCCACTGACCAGTAGCCCGAGCCCCCAACAGCAGTTCCCATGAGGAGCAGAGGGCGAGACCGAGGCTGTGCTTGAGGTCGAGGTGGGGGCAGAGCTCAGCCCCGAGCAGCAGCACAAGTGGCGGAGCCTCAGGATGACTTTGATGATGAGGTTCCAGCCCCAACAGTTCTGGTGGGCCCACCTCAGGTCCCAGAGGGGTTTATTGCTACCCCAGTTCTTCAGGATGCTCTGATCCGTCTAGTGGGCCTCATGGAGAGTGTCACCCGAGCAGGCTTGCTTCCTATAGTACCAGCCATCTCTCAGGTTGGAGGAGGAGCCCAGACTCCTACTACTCGCACTCCGGAGTAGGTAGCTTCCCAGATTCAGACTCCAGCGGTTCAGCCAGCTGGAGCAGTTCAGTCGGGTGTGGTAGCTCAAACCGATGATGGAGCAGCTATGTCTGCCGATGCTTTGTGGAGGTTGGATAGGTTCACCAAGCTCTTCACTGCTACTTTCAGCGGTGCATCTATTGAGGATCCCCAGGAATATCTAGACAGGTGCCACGAGGTTCTCAGGAACATGGGGATAGTTGAGACCAATGAGGTCGATTTTGCTACTTTTCGCTTATCCAGATCCGCCAAGATTTGGTGGAGATATTATTGCTTAGCTAGACCAGCCGGATCGCCAGCCTTGACTTGGGAGCAGTTTACGCAATTATTTCTGGAGAAGTTTCTCCCCATCACTCAAAGAGAGGCCTATCGGAGGCAGTTTGAGCGCCTCCAGCTAGGTTCTATGACTGTTACCCAATATGAGACCAAATTTGTCGACTTGGCTCGCCATGCCCTTGTCATCCTTCCTACCGAGAGAGAGAGAGGGTGAGGAGGTTTATTGATGGTCTTATTCAGCCAATTCGTCTTCAGATGGCTAGGGAGGCTGGGAGTGAGATTACTTTTCAGAAGGCGCCCATTGTGGCCAAGAGAGTGGAGTTGGTTCTGTCAAAGGGAGGTGGTCATGGGTCGGATAAGAGGCCCTGTCATTCAGGAAGATTCAGTGATACCTCGTCTGGAGGTAGAGATTGATATGGTAGAGGCCATCCCCCTAGGCCTTTCTAGTCAGCACTTCAGGTTTCTTACGGTGCTTCAGGTAGCCGTGGTCCTCAGATGCAGTATTCTGATCAGCAGTCCTACAGTGCACCACCAGCACCTATCAGTGCACCAACGCTTCAGAGTTTTCAGGGTCGTCAGCCCCAATAGCTAAGGGCTTGTTTTACTTGTGGCGACACGAGGCACATTGCTAGGTATTACCCTCAAGCTTCGAGCAGTTCTCCGCATCAGGGTTCCCGTGCTATGGTTCAGGCACCAGGTGTCCGATAGGCCACCCAGCCAGCTAGAGGTGGGGGTAGAGGTGCTAGAGGTGGAGGTAGAGGAGCTAGAGGTGGAGCTCAGGCCGCTAGAGGTGGAGGCCAGCCAGCTGCAGTCCATCCGAGAGATGTAGTTCAGGGTGGTAGGGCCCATCCTCGATGTTATGCTCTCCCAGCCAGGCCTGAGGCTAAGGCTTCAGATGTAGTTATTACAGGTACGGTTCTGGTTTATGATAAAGATGCTTCAGTGTTGTTTGATCCAGGGTCTACATATTCATATGTGTCATCTTATTTTACACCGTATTTGATCATGCCTAGTGATTCATTGAGTGTTCCTGTTTATGTGTCTACACCGGTGGGTGATTCTATTATGGTCGATCGAGTCCATCATTCTTGTGTTGTGGTGATTAGGGGTCTTGAGACTCGTGTAGATTTGTTGCTTTTAGACATGGTCGATTTCGATGTTATATTGGGGATGGATTGGTTATCACCTTACCACACTATCTTGGACTGTCATGCAAAGACTGTGACCTTAGCTTTACTGGGTATGCCTCATTTAGAGTGGAGAGGGACTCCTGGTCATTCTACCCGCAGTGTTATCTCATATGTGAAGGCTTAGCGTATGGTCGAGAAGGGGTGTTTGGCCTATTTGGCATATGTTCGCGATTCTGGTGCTGAAGTTTCATCTATTAATTTTGTGCCCGTCGTTTGTGAGTTCTCTGAGATATTCCCTTCAGACTTGCCGGGTATGCCACCCGACAGGGATATTGATTTCTGCATTGATTTGGCTCCAGACACTCAGCCCATTTCTATACCGCCGTATCGTATGGCCCCGCCTGAGTTGAAAGAGTTGAAGGAACAGTTGCAAGACTTGCTTGGGAAGGGTTTCATTAGACCTAGTGTTTCGCCTTGGGGTGCGCCAGTGTTGTTTGTTAAGAAGAAGGATGGGTCGATGAGGATATGTATTGATTATCGATAGTTGAATAAGGTTACGATCAAGAATAAGTATCCATTGCCGAAGATTGATGATTTGTTTGATCAGCTTCAGAGTGCCAAGGTATTTTCAAATATTGACTTGAGATCTGGCTACCATCAGTTGAGGATTAGGGCATCCGATGTCCCTAAGACCGCTTTTCGCACTCGGTACGGGCATTATGAGTTCCTGCTCATGTCATTTGGGTTGACCAATGCCCCAGCAGCTTTTATGGATTTGATGAACCGAGTGTTCAGACCTTATTTGGACTCGTTCGTGATAGTATTCGTTGATGATATTTTGATATATTCCCACAGCCGGGAGGAGCACAAGTAACATCTTAGAGTGGTTCTTCAGACCTTAAGGGATAACCAGTTATATGCTAAGTTCTCGAAGTGTGAGTTTTGGTTGAGTTCAGTTGCATTTCTGGGTCATGTTGTATTAGCAGAGGGTATTCAGGTTGACCGAAGAAGACTGAGGCAGTCAAGAACTGGCCTAGACCAGCATCAACTATAGAGATTCGGAGTTTCTTGAGATTGGCAGGATACTATCATCGGTTCGTGGAGGGGTTTTCATCTATCGCAACCCGATGACCAGGTTGACCCAGAAGGGTGCCCAGTTCAGATGGTCGGACAAATGTGAGGCGAGCTTTCAGAAGCTCAAGACAGCTCTGACTACGGCACCGGTGTTGGTTTTGCCCACATGTTTAGGGACTTATACACTCTATTGTGATGCATCTCGTATTGGACTCGGTGCGGTGTTGATGCAGGATGGCAAAGTCATTGCCTATGCTTTGAGGCAGTTAAAGATTCATGAGAAGAACTATCTGGTTCATGTTTTGGAGTTGGCAGCCATTGTTCACGCATTGAAGATTTAGAGGCATTATCTGTATGGCGTGGCATGTGAGGTGTTCACGGATCACAAGAGTCTTCAGTATTTGTTAAAAAAAAGGAGTTGAATTTGAGGCAGAGGAGGTGGTTGGAGTTGTTGAAGGATTATGATATCACTATCTTATATCACCCGGAAAAGGCCAATGTGGTGGCAGATGTCTTAAGTAGGAAGTCAGCCAGCATGTGCAGTCTTGCTTATATTTTGGTCGGTGAGAGACCGCTTGCAATGGATGTTCAGGCTTTGGCCAATCAGTTCGTGAGGTTGGATGTTTCTGAGCCCAGTCGGGTGTTAGCTTGCACGGTTGCTTGTTCTTCTTTATTGAAGCGTGTCCGTGATCGGTAGTATGATGATCCCCATTTGTGTATCCATAGAGACATGGTGCAACACGGAGGTGCCAAGCAGGATACCTTAGGTGATGATGGAGTTTTGAGATTGCAGGGTCGAGTTTGTGTGCCTAATGTAGATGGGCTCCGAGAGTTGATTTTAAAGGAGGCCCATAGCTCTCGGTACTCTATTCATCCGGGTGCCGCAAAGATGTATCAGGATTTGCGGCAGCATTATTGGTGGCGTAGAATGAAAAAGGATATCATTACATATGTGGCACGGTGAGTTGTGGCAGTCTCCTATTCATTCGAGAGGATAGATGAGATCTATATTCAGGAGTTTGTTCGTTTTCATGGTGTGCCTGTATCTATCATTTCGGACCGAGGTACGCAGTTTACCTCGCGTTTCTGGAGAGCAGTTTAGTGAGAGTTGGGCACGTGGGTTGAGTTGAGCACAGCATTTCATCCTCAGACGGATGGGCAGTTCGAGCGGACTATTCGAATTTTGGAGGATATGCTCTGAGCTTGTGTCATTGAATTTGGGGGCCCGTGGGATCAGTTCTTTCCTTTAGCAGAGTTTTCCTACAACAACAACTACCAGTCGAGTATCCAGATGGCTCCTTATGAGGCTTTATATGGTAGGCGGTGTTGATTTTCGGTTGGATGGTTTGAGCCGGGAGAGGCTCGGTTGTTGGATACGGATCTAGTTCAGGAGGCCTTGGACAAGGTCAGGATTATTCAGGATAGGCTTCGTACAACTCAGTCCAGGCAAAAGAGTTATACATACCACAAGGTTCGAGAAGTGGCTTTTATGGTCGGTGAGCGGGTATTGCTCCGAGTGTCGCCTATGAAGGGCGTGATGAGATTTGAGAAGAAGGGCAAGCTTAGCCCTAGGTTCATTGTCCTGTTTGAGATTCTTGATCGAGTGGGAGAGGTGTCTTATAGACTTGCTTTGTCACCGAGCTTATTAGCCGTGCATCCAGTGTTTCATGTGTCCATGCTTCGGAATATCACGGCGATCCATCCCACGTGTTAGATTTCAGCACTGTCCAGTTGGACAAGGACTTATCTTATGAGGAGGAGCCGGTGGCTATTCTAGCCCGGCAGGTTCGTCAGTTGAGATCAAAGAGTTTTCCTTCTGTTCGTGTTCAGTGGAGAGGTCAGCCTCCTAAGGCATCGACCTGGTAGTCCGAGTCTGATATGCGGAGCCGTTATCCCTATCTTTTCCCCGACTCGGGTACTTCCTTCTTCTGTCCGTTCGAGGATGAACGATTATTTTAGAGGTGGAGAATGTTGGGTCATCACTTGTGTTGCAATGAAATTCTATGTTCCGAGGCCTTAAAAACCTCCCTTAGAACCACCTTGATTTGCGTGCACAGTCTGGACGCGTAGCCGGAAAGCTTAAATGTAAATATCTGTGAAGAATGATAAGTTTTGACTGTAAAATGAATAAATTTGACTTCGGTCAAAGTTTTAGGTAAGCGGACCCAGACCCATAATTTAACGGTCCCGGAGGGTCCGTAGGAAAATATGGGACTTGGGCGTACGCCCGGAATCGAATTCCGAGGTCCCAAGCCCGAGAAATGAATTTTTAAAGGAAATTATTTTCTGAAATTGTTTAAAGAAATTTGAAATGAAATTTGTTTAGAACATGATGGTATCGGGCCCGAATTTTTGGTTCCGCGCCCGATACAGGTCTTATATATGATTTAAGACGTTTCTTTGGAATTTAGTGAAAAACGTATGTCATTTGACGTGATTCAGACTTAAATTGCAAAATTAATGTTTAAAGAAATTTTGAGTAATTTCATTGATATCGAGGTTTAATTTGATGTTCATGATATTATTTTGGTGATTTGATTACCCGAATAAGTCCGTATGATATTTTTGAGGTTTTGTGTGCACTTGGTTTGGAGTTCCGAGGGCTCGGGTGGGATTCAGAAAGTTGTAGACTTAAAACCAGAAGTTGTAGGTCTCTGAACCCGCCAGTGCGGTCCGCACAAAAACATGTGCGACCGCAGAAGGGGGCCAGTGCAGTCCGTGGTCGGTTTTGTGCTGTGCGCGGTGGAGGCCTGTTCGGCCGCAGTCCATTTCGTGCGGTCCGTACATCACACCTCCTTTTTCCGCCCCCGCGGGGGGCGTAGGGTGTTTTTTCCAATTAAAGGACAATCGAAACGGGATTTGTTTATTTATTTCATAGTCGCCACTTGGGAGATTTAGGGTGTCCCAAGTCACCAATTTAATCCCGAATCGAGGAAAATATTCGACTTTCCAAATGAAGTCTGCGAACCAGAAATTCTAAGTAAGGAATTCTATTGACCCGAGGGAAGGTGTTAGGCACCCCCGAATCCCGTGGTTCTAGCACGGTCGCTTAAACTGTTGTGATGACTAAAATATCTGATTTTAATACATGTTCAAAAACTATAGTGCAATTTTAACTTTTAACCGCTTTTATTGTAATTATTATTATTTTTACAAGAATGTGAACATTGTTTAAAACATGTCTTTGGATTACGTCACATGAAATGCACCCGCAATCCGGAACACATTTTATTCAATGTTTTGGGATTTGGATTTGGGTCGCAAAAATGCGCACCCGTGTTTAAGAATGTATTATTATTAACATCGTGCCTAAAGCGATTAACGTATTATTATTTATGGGTAAGACCGTGGAATTCACTAAACAGTCCATCCCGAATTCTAAATACTCAATTAAACATTTATTGAGGGCCCCGCAATTGGTGCATTTTATTGGGCGAGACTCATCTCATTTATTTTTAAAAGACAATCCTAAAATGCCTACATTATTTTCTATTAAATCTGTCTCTACAAAATAAAATAAAAAAAATGTCTTAATTTATTTACATGCTGAAATTAGCCAATAATATTTACTCTAAACAATATTTCTACCAAGTTCCTACTAGATGGCCTATTCGTTTGATTTTTGACTCGACGAAGTTACTACACCATTTATTTATTTAGGCAATATATGCAGATAGTTCAACTGTTAAGCTATCGTCGAATGTTCCACTATGTGTATTAAATAGCTACATGATTCTGATTTTTTGCAAGCTAAATAATTTGTACATACAAATAAAAATCAGAATATAATTAAAGCTAATTCAGAATTTCAACTCTTCATTTTTCGTATTCATGCTTCATATTCGGATTACAATAACCAGCTTTTCAGTTGTGTACCTGATATTGGAAGCAAAAGAAAATGAAGATGAGAATCAGCAGCGGTAATAACAGTACAACACAGCAACAACAGCCCAGCAACAGTAACAACCCAGGAACAGAGTTTGCAAACCAGTGGAGCAGTAATCCCAAAAAAAACAAAAGCTTCAAGCTTTGATGAAACAACAATTAATTCTGATTTCAAACAATGAAAGAAAGCAGAAGATTTTTTTTTAGTTTTTTTTTGAAAGTTTAAATATTTTTCGGAATTTTCTCTCTATTAAATGTTCAGCCCTTTTTCTCTCTCTTATTTTCAGATTCGTTTCTCTCTCTCGTTCTTCTTTGTCTGTGTGTTCTTGTCTTTGTGTTCAAGACTTCCTATATATATCCCATCCCATAAATCTTTTAATCAATTAAAATCAACCCATTTTCTCTACCAAACTCATTATCTTCCCACTCATCCCCATTACATTAAATAAATATATCATCACCACCCCATTATCTTTTGTCCCCCATGCTTCACTAAACAAATACAAGATTCCTCTTCACTAAATTTTGTCTTGTCCCCCCTTTATATTAAACAACAATATCAAAAACTCACCCCATTACATTTTGTCCCCCATGCTTAACATAAAGAATTACAAAATGTTCAATTACCAAACTACCCCTCCGACCTTATTGCAATTATCATTTTACCCCTGAACGTACTACAAATTACCAAACTACTCTATCAGCTATAACAAATCAATTAATCACACTCAACCAAAATATAGCCAATATGACCAATTTCTACATAAATTCAAACAACAAATCTCATGAACATGATTTCTTCAACATTTCAACAACAAATCACATGAACATGATTGAACAACAAAGAACAACTAAAATTTGATTGAACAATATTTTTAGCAACAAACAAACCTATTTTCAGATTCAACAACAACAATCAAACAAGTATATTTAGATTTCTAAATTCAATAATATTGAACTTAAAATCAACTCTAACAACATTACAACCAACAATTCCTATATTAAACTTAAACAAGATTATGAGACAAATTCAAGAAATAATCATAAATGATAAACAAGAAATCAAACTATACAAATTTCGGATTCAAGATCAACCAAACAAAGTATGAACATGAATGAAAATATTCAATAACAATAACAAACAAATTTTGTTCAAACTTCGAATTAAACTTAAACAAAACAAATAAACATATTCAAATTATTAATCTTCAAATAATCAATTAATCTTTCTTAAATTAAATCCATCGAAAAATATAACAAAGATATATGATCCAAAATTAAAAAAGCAAAACATAACTTCACATTAAATTACTAAATTAAAAACGAACTCCAAACAAAGATGAACACATGAATTAAATCTATTTTTAAACAACAAAACATGACGGATTCACATGATTTAAACAATGTTAACAATTTCTGAAAATACATAAAACACATGAAACAAATTGAAGAAACAATTAATTTAAACTTCAATTTGAATCTAACAAACATTAACTAACAATTCCTTTTTCTTTTTTTTTTTTACAAAAAATGAATAAAATTAACATGAAATAAACATGAAAAACAACTAATTAATTTCCCATTTGAATCTAAAAATTAATTCAACAAAACACATGAACAAACTAGAAAATTATTTCAACGACGAACAAACAAAACAAGAATTGAATTATTTAACGATTTCGGATCCGAAAAACATCAAACAAAAATATGGACAAAATTGAAACTTAAACCAACTAACCGATTTAAAACAACGACGAAGAAACGAAGAAGACGAAGAAACAACAACGTTGGTAAGGCAGTAGCGTGAAACGTGAGCAGCTTGGTCATTTGGTTGTGGCGTTTGGACGGAAAAGATGAAGCAGAAGGTGACGACGGGGTGGCTTCGAACCCACTGCTTTGACGGGCAGCAGCGGACGATGCAATATCGTGAAACAGAAGCAATAGCAGCTGTGGTGAAGAGCGAACAATGGAGGAGCAGGTAGCAGCGACATGGCAGCGGCAACAGCAGCGGCGACCCAGCAGCGATAGCAGCAACAACGACACGGAGCAGCGGGCATGACAACGATGGTCGTTTGGTGGTGGTTTGGGTGTTCGAGCTGGACGTAGCGGGTCGTTTGGTTGAAACAGAAGCAGCAGCGACATGGACGTCGAGCTCAAGCTTGAGCTCGACGAGCTTCATCAATGGCGGATAGGGCTGGGGTCGTTTAGTCGAGCTGGGGTCGTGAGGGTGACGTGCGTGTGTGTGTGTCGTGAGTGAGTGTGTGGCGTGAGGGGAAGGAAGGAAGCCATTGATGGAGCTTGGAGCTTTTGGTAAGATGAAGAAAAGAAGAAGAAGAAAGATAGGGGGGCGGGTAGTTTAGTGTTTAGGTTAGGGTTTTTTGATTTTGTTTTTCTTTTTGTTTTTGTTTTATTTTTGAAATGCAAGATAATAAGGGTGTTGGGTTATGGACTGGGTCGACCCAGTTCGAAATGGACTGGGTCGTTTGGGAAGATTGGGCCATTTTTGGGCCTGAAGCTTGAAATCAAAGAAGAGACCCAATTCCGACTTTCTTTATATTTTCACTCTTTTTTCTTCTTTTATTTCTCTAAAACTAAATTATAAAAATACTTAAACTATTATTGAGAACTAAATTAAGTTATAAAAGCGCAAATTAACTCCTGATAACAATTAACGCACAATTAAGTAATAATTAAGCATAAAATTGTATATTTGGACATTAAATGCTAAAAATGCCAACGATGCCTATTTTTGTAATTTTTAATTTTTGTAAAACAAATTTAATTACTAACAATTGTAGAATTAAATCCTACATGCAAAATGCGACATATTTTTGTATTTTTAATAATTTAACAAATAAACATGCACAGACAAATACAAATAATTATTTCAAAATATCACAAAATATCACAAAATTGCACACCAAAGAAAAATCATTTTATTTTTGAATTTTTTGGGAGTAATTCTCATATAGGGCAAAAATCACGTGCTTACAGCTGCCCCTCTTTGCCCGAAGACACGAAGGGTTTTCGTGCAAAGATAAAGCGAGCGATTTTTGCCCATCCGAGTACTCCGTGTGAAGCATTTTTTTGAAAAAGATTTGACCGAACCTTTGCTTCAAAGGTTTCCTACATATCCTGGGCTAAACAGGAATCAGGTCAATGTAGTTCGGGAAGTTTTGGTAGCTGGGACTACCGTGGGACTGCAATGTTACTGTTGTTGCATGCTATTACCACTGCTTACCGATCTCCTTGTTACACCATGCTTAAAAGAAAACAAGAAGCTAGGCTAGAGTACAATTTGTTTTTGTTGCCTTGCTTCCTTGTCTGCTTGCATTTCTTCCGGTGTTTTTCTTCTTTTGACACATGTACTTGAGTTTGTACTGTGACCTCTTGTTGCAACCTTCTGTTTTCCGGTGTCGGGGAATTTTATTGTTTCCTGCTGGGGATTCCTATTGTAACCCTCCGTTTTATTGTCCTCTGACTTGATCTTGAAATGTATGCCTCTGTTGTATGGGCGGGCTCCCAACTTCAATACTTGAAAATTAAAAACTGAAATGTATGTCTCTGTTATCTGGGCGGGCTCCCAACTTCAACGCTTGAAATGTAAAGACTGAAATGTATGCCTCTGTTATCTGGGCGGGCTCCCAACTTCAATGCTCGAAATATAAAGACTGAAATGTATGCCTCTGTTATCTGGGCGGGCTCCCAACTTCAACACTTGAAATGAAAAGACTGAATGTATGCCTCTGTTATCTGGGCGGGCTCCCAACTTCAATGCTTGAAATGTAAAGACTGAAATGTATGCCTCTGTTATCTGGGCGGGCTCCCAACTTCAATGCTTGAAATGTAAAGACTGAAATGTATGCCTCTGTTATCTGGGCGGGCTCCCAACTTCAACGCTTGAAATGAAAAGACTGAATGTATGCCTCTGTTCTATGGGCGGGCTCCCAACTTCAAATAAACAACTTTTGAAATAAACGCCATTCCTCTCTTCAGGCGGGCTCCTGACTTCAACCAATAAATCGCCATTCTGTTCTTCAGGGGGCTCCTGACTTCAATAACTTTTCAAAAATGCCATTCCTTCCTTTGGATGGCGAGATTTCAACAACCCTTTTAAAAACGCCTTTCCTTTCTTCAGGCGGGCTCCTGACTTCAACCAATAAATCACCATTCTGTTCTTCAGGGGGGCTCCTGACTTCAACCAATACATCGCCATTCTATTCTTCAGGGGGGCTCCTGACTTCAACAACAACTTTAAAATGCCATTCCTTTTTTTAGGTTGGCGAGATTTCAACAACTTTTAAAAATAAAACGTCTTTCCTTTCTTCAGGCGGGCTCCTGACTTCCATCAATAAATCGCCATTCTATTCTTCAGGGGGCTCCTGACTTCAACCAATACATCGCCATTCTATTCTTCAGGGGGGCTCCTGACTTCAACCACAACTTCGAAAATAATCGTCATTCCTCTCTTCAGGCGGGCTCCTGACTTCAACCAATAAATCGTCATTCTATTCTTCAGGGGGGCTCCTGACTTCAACCAATACATCGCCATTCTGTTCTTCAGGGGGCTCCTGACTTCAACCAATAAATCGCCATTCTGTTCTTCAGGGGGGCTCCTAACTTCAACCAATACATCGCCATTCCTTTCTTTAGGTTGGCAATATTTCAACAACTTTTAAAAACGCCTTTCCTCTCTTCAGGCGGGCTCCTGACTTCAACCAATAAATTGCCATTCTGTTCTTCAGGGGGCTCCTGACTTCAACCAATAAATCATCATTTTGTTCTTTAGGGGGGCTCCTGACTTCAACCGATAAATCGCCATTCTGTTCTTCAGGGGGCTCCTGACTTCAACCAATAAATTGCCATTCTATTCTTCAGGGGGGCTCCTGACTTCAACAACTTTTCAAAAATGCCATTCCTTTCTTTGGATGGCAAGATTTCAACAACCCCTTTTTTAAAAACGCCTTTCCTTTCTTCAGGCGGGCTCCTGACTTCAACCAATAAATCGTCATTCTATTCTTCAGATGGGCTCCTGATTTCAACCAATAAATCGCCATTCTATTCTTCAGGGGGGCTCCTGATTTCAACCAATACATCGCCATTCTGTTCTTCAGGGGTCTCCTGACTTCAACCGATAAATCGCCATTCTGTTCTTCAGGGGGGCTCCTGACTTCAACCAATACATCGTCATTCTATTCTTCAGGGGGGCTCCTGACTTCAACAACTTCTTTTTTTTCAAATTCAAACTTCTTCTTTTTTTTTCAAATTATCCTAGGAGAAAATTCATCAGACTAGATTTTGATCCTAGGAGAAGATTCATCCGACTAAGATTTTATTATATTATCTTGGGAGAAAAATTTCATCAGACCAAGATTTTGACTCTAGGAGATAAATCGTCAGACTAGGTCCATTTTGTTGTGATCTTAGGAGAAAGATTCATCGGACCAAGATTGTGACTCTAGGAGATAAATCGTCAAACTAGGTCCATTTTGTTATGATCTTAGGAGAAAGATTCATCGGACTAAGATTTGTTATCTTAGGAGAAAATTTCATCGGACTAAGATTTCTATCTTAGGAGAAAGATTCATCGGACTAAGATTTGATATCTTAGGAGAAAAATTCATCGGACTAAGATTTGATATCTTAGGAGAAAAATTCATCGGACTAAGATTTGATATATTATCTTGGGAGAAAAATTTCATCGGACCAAGATTGTGACTCTAGGAGATAAATCGTCAAACTAGGTCCATTTTGTTGTGATCTTAGGAGAAAGATTCATCGGACTAAGATTTGATATCTTAGGAGAAAATTTCATCGGACTAAGATTTCTATCTTAGGAGAAAGATTCATCGGACTAAGATTTGATATCTTAGGAGAAAAATTCATCGGACTAAGATTTGATATCTTATCTTGGGAGAAAAAATTCCATCGGACCAAGATTGTGACTCTAGGAGATAAATCGTCAAACTAGGTCCATTTTGTTGTGATCTTAGGAGAAAGATTCATCGGACTAAGATTTGATATCTTAGGAGAAAATTTCATCGGACTAAGATTTCTATCTTAGGAGAAAGATTCATCGGACTAAGATTTGATATCTTAGGAGAAAAATTCATCGGACTAAGATTTGATATCTTATCTTGGGAGAAAAAATTCATCGGACCAAGATTGTATCGGGAAAGAAATTCATCAGACTAGGACTTTTTATCCTAGGAGAAAAATGTAAAGATCAATGATTTGAGAAACTTACCTTTGCAATTTCTTCTTTTCTTTTCTTTTTCCTTTGCGCTGCTTTGTTCTTGCTTGCTGGGGATAATACCACTGTGGGAGTCTTCTTTCTTCCCCTCCTTCAAATCTCCCGGCTATTTTTTTTCTTTTTTTTTTCTTTTGTTTTTTTTTGTTTTTTTGTTTTGTTTTTATTTTAAATTCTCTCAACACTGTTGGGGATAAAAGTGTTATCTTCTTGGAATAACGTTGTTGAGGATAACGCTGTTGGGGAATTTTATCCCTACAGATCGATGCTTCATTCTTCTGGAAGCCGCTGGGGATGATAATGGTTCTTTGCTTTTCTAAGCACAAATGCCATCCCTTTGTTCTGTCTGCCGGGGATCAACTTCCTCCATTGGAAACTTATTATGTTGGGGGCAACCCTGGTTCAAAGACCACTTCCTTGGTGCTATCTTTATTCTTCCCCAAATGGGTACCTGATTTTCCAGAAAATTTTCTAACTGAAAAGAAAATTTTTTGCCCCAGTTTGACAATATCCCTTATGGCATGCATTTCCGACATCGATGCCATTTCCTTTACCTGTTTCAAATTAAACAAAATTTGTTAGCTTAAAGCGTGGTAGTTGGTTGTGATACTCCACTGGGGATGGTTTTTTTCTTTTTCCTTCCTTGCTCTGCGTCCCACAACTTGTTGGGGATGATATTATTTGCTGGGGGTAATCTATTTCTGATGGGGATATCCCTCTTCTTTCGTGGCATGGCTCGGAAACTTGCATTTTCCCGACCTTTTAGTCTCGCATGAATTTCCCAAATCATGCTTATTGCTCTCCTTGTTTGTCCAAGGGCCTTGGCCTTGAGGTTTTAATAACCTTTGATTTTGGCAAGGATATCCCTCTTGACACTCGTTGATCCTTTTGTCAATCTCCTTTTACTTGAGATATCTTTCTTGACACTGGCCTCGCGCTTGTTCCTTGCTGACTATACCATTTGTATGTACTAGTCAGATCCTATCTTGGAAAGCTGATGGCCTATTTTGAAGTCATTTCCCACTGGTTCTGACCAAACAGACTCTACTGGGGAAATTTCTAAGAAAGGAAAAGATAAAAGGAAACAGAATAAAAGACAACGGAAAAAGATGACTCTTTAACAAAAGAAACTATAAATAAAAACCTATCAAACGCAAATACCGACTCTAATGGTCATGACATGCACCTGTGGCCTATCCTCTGCCGTCAATCGTCTTTCAAGACCTTCAATTGGCAATTCCCCATATGATTCCCAATCTTATTCGACTTGTAGTGCCCGAAGGGTTTTCACTATCAAGCCTCTCTCATTTTGGGTTTTTCTCTCAGTTTTCATCGCCTTATGGTGTCCGTAAAGATTTTCACCAATAAGACTCTCTCATTTGTATCACTTTCCAGCTGGGGATTTGGAGTGTTGTCGGTATGACTCTCTGCTGGAGATTGGAGTCCTTTCTATTGTGGAACAGAGTGTTATGTTCACCGGTAAGACTCTTATTTGTCTGACTTGACATCTTTTGCAGACTGGTCAGAAGGTCTTTCTTTGGACCGTAATGTGGTTTTTTGGATAGGTATAGAAAGAAAGGGTATAAAAGGCTCAAAAACAAAATAAATTTGGGGTTTAACATTACAACCTTCGGAACCAATTTTGCTTACAACGAGCACAACTCTTGCCCCAGTTTCTTGCTTGGGGATTATTTATTTATTATTTTTAATTTCTTTTTACACCATGCACATTATGCACATTATGACCATTATGGCCATTATGACCGAGCCGTGAGGCGCCTACGTATCCTCTTTGAGGAATCAGGTCGAACGTAGTTCCCAATTCCTCTTTTTCTTCTGACTTTCTTTTGTTTTTTTGTTATCATTTTTCTCTTCTTTTTTTCATTTTTTTGTTGATTTTTTTTCTTTACCTTCCAGGCTCGTATTTCCTAGTCGTTGCTATCGATTCCGAACGAGGGGTATGAAAGAAAATAAATAAGGCTCAAAAAGGGGTAACGAAGGATAAAGTGTTTAGGTAGCAGAATAAAATGCCTTCGTCATTCCAGTCTTCTAAACATGCCAAGTGCAGACAACACAATTGAAACAAAGATTTGTAGCCTCCTCCGATGGTGCTGGACTTGACAATTATATTTGACATTTGTCATCTCTAAAGCACCGTTGGGCAACACTCTCACTCTCATGAACGACCCTCATGCCAATTTGGCAAATCTTGCATTTAACGGTTTTCTTTATGTTTTACTTGTCCCAGTTCCACATGACCCGGGCTTCAAATAATCTCAAACCGTTCTTATTTTCTTTAAATGCTTTGATCACCTTCCCCGGGTTTTATGATTAACTTTTAAGATTAGGCCCAAACTGTGTGCGCATGTCATGTCACTAGAATCGGCGCTGAACAAAATGATAAAAGGACTAAACAAAATGACTGGAAATAATCAAAGACCGGATTTTCCATTAGACTACCGGTTAAGTGGTTTGAATAACGAAACAAACAAAAACAAACCAAAAATAAAATCCTAAAACAACCTGGACAAACTTAAACAAACCGTAATGACAAAACGGAAAGATAAGACAGTTTGACACAAAACAATATCTGAATTACAACCCTAATAATCCGAACACCAGAAATGACAACAAAATAAGCCACCACAAGCTTCTCTCTTGCTGACCAAGGAACGGAGCGTCCTCCCATTTTATCAAATTTGGCATCTTTAGCCACTGAGCTTTGCATCAGTATTGTCCAGACCATTTCCAATTTCGATATCATCAACCTTAGTCAACAAGTCCCAATAGGATTCGAGTGCTTCTGTTATCATGCCTGATCCCCGCAAAGTGTGCTTCTGGGTCTTGTATTTCCGGCTTACCACAAACCAACCACCTTCTTTCTTTGCGATTCAAAACAAAACAGGTTAGAATGGACTCAGTCGGTCCCCATTATTAACAACATCTTTTTTTTTTCATTTTTCTTCTTTTTTCGATTTTTTTAATTCATTTTTTCATAATTTGTTTTTTTTTCGATTTTTTTAATTTTTTTTTTGTGTTGTGGTCGAATCTTATGGAGATTGCCTACGTATCATGACCCCGCATGAATCAGACCTTGCGTAGTTCGGACCAATGAAAGGTAACAACAAGGAAACATTTTTTTTTTGAATTATCAATTTTCATAATAAAACAAACCGAGTCTCAAAGGTTTAAAGATGACCTACAAACTTGGAAATCAAACGACCCACATATTCTAATCAAAAGTTTTACAAACTCAAAAACAAACGGCCAGCTTCATTTATCCGTTTGACAAATGCAAACAAACGGTTATTTTTGCAAATGTGGCCCCTTCCAAATTTTGAGGTCGGAGAGGATTATTTTACGACACTTTACAAACTTGTCCATTCTTTTACGAAAATAGCCTTTCGACAATTGAAAGATACTCTAAGGCTATTTCGGCAAGAACGGTTTAAGACTTGGTCGAAGCTGGCTCGGCTTATTTTGACCAAAAATCCAAACGGTATTCAACTGACCGCTGACTCTTTGTTTTTTTTTGTTTTTTCAAATTACAATGAAAACCTGGTGTTGCTAACACGGCCCTTCAGCGCCTCGGGGCGAAGATTTTTAAGGCTGTGTGGGTTAACTGGACCCAATCTTAAAAAATGACCCAAAAGGTGGCTGTTTATGCAAAGTCAGCCTTCCGGCGTCCCTTTCGGGAACATTCGGCTATGTCTTGATAAAACAGCGTCACCCGACTTCTATATGACAAAATTAAAATTTGACACATTTTTTTTTATTTTTTTTAGCAAAAGGGAAGGTTGGACACCGCCCGATTTATTTATGACAAAATTAAAATTTTGACACGTTTTTTATTTATTTATTGGTTTTTGGCTATTTTAGCAAAAAAGGGGGTTGGACCCGATGAGGGTTGCCTACGTATCTCACATCCGGTGAGAATCAAACCCGCGTAGTTCGGGCCAATTAACCGAACTATTTTAAAACAGGATTTTTTTTTGAGCAGCAAATAACAAAAACACTTTCAAAGCACGGCTTTTTTTTTCTTTTCATTTTGGCATTTTCAAAAATAAAAACAACGATTTTAAAAATAAGACTCTTTTTCATTGTCATTTTTCAGGGGAAGACAAACTATTTTTATTTTTTATTTTTTTTGAAAAAATAAGACAGAACAACGATTTTTTTTCTTTCTATTTTTTCTTTGCTTTTAATAAAACAAACTAATAAGACATTTTTTTTTCAAAATTTCGGCAGAGTTTTGACAGTATTTGGGCATTGATTTTTTTTTCAAAAATAAACAATCAATTCCCTAACCGCTATTTCTTTTTTTTCAAAATATTATTCCTGATATTCAAAAAGTCGGTCAACACACAAGTCCGAATCAAATAAATGCGCAAGTAGCAGCAAGTAAGATGCATCAGGATGGTCATTTTCATTTTTGGGTACGCCTGTCCTAGACAGACCCAACCCCTGTGTTGAGCCTCCAAAGTCAAATGCACGTGATGCAAATAATCGTTCCTACTAGGGATCCGGCATGAAGTTGAGTTATTCTAAGTGAAAAAAACCTGAGGCATATTGTTCTAGCCCTGGCTCACCCAAGTGGACAGCTTGAGCCGAAGTGGGGGCAACGTACCGGGAGCACGAAAGTCTGCCCGACCTAGTTACTTGTCCCAATTTCGTTTTATTTGGTATGACTTTTAACAGAAAGGTGGGCCACGCGCACGTGTACACCATAAATTCAGAAGACTCAGAAAGAAGAAGGGTTTCGTAGCAGTTGTATATACACAATTCAGATAATATTAAAGAGGTAAAAGCATCATTTAGCACATTAGGCATATATCATGTAAAAATCAGATAATAAATAAAGCCAACTATAACAATTATTTTAAGCTCGAATTCTTGAACCCTGAACAAGTGGTTCTGGGTTTTTTGTCCCCAACAGAGTCGCCAGAGCTGTCACACCTCCTTTTTCCGCCCCCGCGGGGGGCGTAGGGTGTTTTTTCCAATTAAAGGACAATCGAAACGGGATTTATTTATTTATTTCATAGTCGCCACTTGGGAGATTTAGGGTGTCCCAAGTCACCAATTTAATCCCGAATCGAGGAAAATATTCGACTTTCCAAATGAAGTCTGCAAACCAGAAATTCTAAGTAAGGAATTCTATTGACCCGAGGGAAGGTGTTAGGCACCCCCGAATCCCGTGGTTCTAGCACGGTCGCTTAAACTGTTGTGATGACTAAAATATCTGATTTTAATACATGTTCAAAAACTATAGTGCAATTTTAACTTTTAACCGCTTTTATTGTAATTATTATTATTTTTACAACAATGTGAACATTGTTTAAAACATGTCTTTGGATTACGTCACATGAAATGCACCCGCAATCCGGAACACATTTTATTCAATGTTTTGGGATTTGGATTTGGGTCGCAAAAATGCGCACCCGTATTTAAGAATGTATTATTATTAACATCGTGCCTAAAGCGATTAACGTATTATTATTTATGGGTAAGACCGTGGAATTCACTAAACAGTCCATCCCGAATTCTAAATACTCAATTAAACATTTATTGAGGGCCCCGCAATTGGTGCATTTTATTAGGCGAGACTCATCTCATTTATTTTTAAAAGACAATCCTAAAATGCCTACATTATTTTCTATTAAATCTGTCTCTACAAAATAAAATAAAAAAAATGTCTTAATTTATTTACATGCTGAAATTAGCCAATAATATTTACTCTAAACAATATTTCTACCAAGTTCCTACTAGATTGCCTATTCGTTTGATTTTTGACTCGACGAAGTTACTACACCATTTATTTATTTAGGCAATATATGCAGATAGTTCAACTGTTAAACTATCGTCGAACGTTCCACTATGTGTATTAAATAGCTACATGATTCTGATTTTTTTGCAAGCTAAATAATTTGTACATACAAATAAAAATCAAAAATATAATTAAAGCTAATTCAGAATTTCAACTCTTCATTTTTCGTATTCATGCTTCATATTCGGATTACAATAACCAGCTTTTCAGTTGTGTACCTGATATTGGAAGCAAAAGAAAATGAAGATGAGAATCAGCAGCGGTAATAACAGTACAACACAGCAACAACAGCCCAGCAACAGTAACAACCCAGGAACAGAGTTTGCAAACTAGTGGAGCAGTAATCCCAAAAAAAACAAAAGCTTCAAGCTTTGATGAAACAACAATTAATTCTGATTTCAAACAATGAAAGAAAGCAGAAGATTTTTTTGTAGTTTTTTTTTTAAAAAGTTTAAATATTTTTCGGAATTTTCTCTCTCTTAAATGCTTAGCCCTTTTTCTCTCTCTTATTTTCAGATTCGTTTCTCTCTCTCGTTCTTCTTTGTCTGTGTGTTCTTGTCTTTGTGTTCAAGACTTCCTATATATATCTCTTCCCATAAATCTTTTAATCAATTAAAATCAACCCATTTTCTCTACCAAACCCATTATCTTCCCACTCATCCTCATTACATTAAATAAATATATCATCACCACCCCATTATCTTTTGTCCCCCATGCTTCACTAAACAAATACAAGATTCCTCTTCACTAAATTTTGTCTTGTCCCCCCTTTATATTAAACAACTATATCAAAAACTCACCCCATTACATTTTGTCCCCCATGCTTAACATAAAGAATTACAAAATGTTCAATTACCAAACTACCCCTCCGACCTTATTGCAATTACCATTTTACCCCTGAACGTACTACAAATTACCAAACTACCCCATCAGCTATAACAAATCAATTAATCACACTCAACCAAAATATAGCCAATATGACCAATTTCTACATAAATTCAAACAACAAATCTCATGAACATGATTTCTTCAACATTTCAACAACAAATCACATGAACATGATTGAACAACAAAGAACAACTAAAATTTGATTGAACAATATTTTTAGCAACAAACAAACCTATTTTCAGATTCAACAACAACAATCAAACAAGTATATTTAGATTTCTAAATTCAATAATATTGAACTTAAAATCAACTCTAACAACATTACAACCAACAATTCCTATATTAAACTTAAACAAGATTATGAGACAAATTCAAGAAATAATCATAAATGATAAACAAGAAATCAAACTATACAAATTTCGGATTCAAGATCAACCAAACAAAGTATGAACATGAATGAAAATATTCAATAACAATAACAAACAAATTTTGTTCAAACTTCGAATTAAACTTAAACAAAACAAATAAACATATTCAAATTATTAATCTTCAAATAATCAATTAATCTTTCTTAAATTAAATCCATCGAAAAATATAACAAAGATATATGATCCAAAATTAAAAAAGCAAAACATAACTTCACATTAAATTACTAAATTAAAAACGAACTCCAAACAAAGATGAACATGAATTAAATCTATTTTTAAACAACAAAACATGACGGATTCACATGATTTAAACAATGTTAACAATTTCTGAAAATACATAAAACACATGAAACAAATTGAAGAAACAATTAATTTAAACTTCAATTTGAATCTAACAAACATTAACTAACAATTCCTTTTTCTTTTTTTTTTTTACAAAAAATGAATAAAATTAACATGAAATAAACATGAAAAACAACTAATTAATTTCCCATTAGAATCTGAAAATTAATTCAACAAAACACATGAGCAAACTAGAAAATTATTTCAACGACGAACAAACAAAACAAGAATTGAATTATTTAACGATTTCGGATCCGAAAAACATCAAACAAAAATATGGACAAAATTGAAACTTAAACCAACTAACCGATTTAAAACAACGACGAAGAAACGAAGAAGACGAAGAAACAACAACGTTGGTGAGGCAGTAGCGTGAAACGTGAGCAGCTTGGTCATTTGGTTGTGGCGTTTGGACGGAAAAGATGAAGCAGAAGGTGACGACGGGGTGGCTTCGAACCCACTGCTTTGACGGGCAGCAGCGGATGATGCAATATCGTGAAACAGAAGCAATAGCAGCTGTGGTGAAGAGCGAACAATGGAGGAGCAGGTAGCAGCGACATGGCAGCGGCAACAGCAGCGGCGACCCAGCAGCGATAGCAGCAACAACGACACGGAGCAGCGGGCATGACAACGATGGTCGTTTGGTGGTGGTTTGGGTGTTCGAGCTGGACGTAGCGGGTCGTTTGGTTGAAACAGAAGCAGCAGCGACATGGACGTCGAGCTCAAGCTTGAGCTCGACGAGCTTCATCAATGGCGGATAGGGCTGGGGTCGTTTAGTCGAGCTGGGGTCGTGAGGGTGACGTGCGTGTGTGTGTGTCGTGAGTGAGTGTGTGGCGTGAGGGGAAGGAAGGAAGCCATTGATGGAGCTTGGAGCTTTTGGTAAGATGAATAAAAGAAGAAGAAGAAAGATAGGGGGGGCGGGTAGTTTAGTGTTTAGGTTAGGGTTTTTTGATTTTGTTTTTCTTTTTGTTTTTGTTTTATTTTTGAAATGCAAGATAATAAGGGTGTTGGGTTATGGACTGGGTCGATCCAGTTCGAAATGGACTGGGATTGGGCCATTTTTGGGCCTGAAGCTTGAAATCGAAGAAGAGACTCAATTCCGACTTTCTTTATATTTTCGCTCTCTTTTCTTCTTTTATTTCTCTAAAACTAAATTATAAAAATACTTAAACTATTATTGAGAACTAAATTAAGTTATAAAAGTGCAAATTAACTCCCAATAACAATTAACGCACAATTAAGTAATAATTAAGCATAAAATTGTATATTTGGACATTAAATGCTAAAAATGCAAACGATGCCTATTTTTGTAATTTTTAATTTTTGTAAAACAAATTTAATTACTAACAATTGTAGAATTAAATCCTACATGCAAAATGCGACATATTTTTGTATTTTTTATTAATTTAGCAAATAAACATGCACAGACAAATACAAATAATTATTCAAAATATCACAAAATTGCACACCAAAGAAAAATCATTTTATTTTTGAATTTTTTGGGAGTAATTCTCATATAGGGAAAATATAGTGGACAACTTGAGCTGAAGTGGGGGCAACGTACTGGGAGCACGAAAGTCTGCCCGGCCTAGTTACTTGTCCCAATTTCGTTTTATTTGGTATGACTTTTAACAGAAAGGTGGGCCACGCGCACGTGTACACCATAAATTCAGAAGACTCAGAAAGAAGAAGGGTTTCGTAGCAGTTGTATATACACAATTCAGATAATATTAAAGCGGTAAAAGCATCATTTAGCACATTAGGCATATATCATGTAAAAATCAGATAATAAATAAAGCCAACTATAACAATTATTTTAAGCTCGAATTCTTGAACCCTGAACAAGTGGTTCTGGGTTTTTTGTCCCCAGCAGAGTCGCCAGAGCTGTCACACCTCCTTTTTACGCCCCGCGAGGGTACAAGGAGTTTTTTCCAATTGAAGGACAATCGAAACGGGATTTATTTAATTATTTCAGAGTCGCCACTTGGGAGATTTAGGGTGTCCCAAGTCACCAATTTTAATCCCGAACCGAGGAAAAGCATGACTCTGTATTACAGTCCGCGAACCAGAAATCCGGATAAGGAATTCTGTTAACCCGGGAGAAGGTGTTAGGCATTCCCGAGTTCCGTTGTTCTAGCACGGTCGCTCAACTGTTATATTCGGCTTGATTATCTGATATAATACGTATTATAAACTTATGTGCAAATTTTATCCCTTAGCCGCTTTTATTATTATTATTATTTTTTATTTATTGTTATTATTTTACGAAGAATTGCAACATTGTGAAAACGTATTTCAAATCACGTCGCAATCAATGCACCCGTGGTTATCGACACATTTCGACTCCGTTGAGATTTAGATTTGGGTTACATAAATGCACACCCGTATTTAAGAAAATAACATTATTAAATACGCGCCTAGAGCGACTAGCGTATCATTATTTTGGGTAGGGCCGTGAAATTTGCTAAAACGGCTCCTCCCTAATTCTAAGCAATTAAATGTACATTTATTGAGGGCCCCGCAATCTATACATTTTATTAAGCGAGGCTCATCTCATTTATTTTAAATGGACAAATCTTAAAGCGACTACATTTTGCTATTTAAAATTAGTCTCTAAAATGAATAAAGAAAATCCTAATTAATTACGTTTTTTTTATTATTATTATTAAGAAAACATGACATGCTAATTGCTTGATTAATACAAATATTGATGAAAAAGGAATTTTATTCTTAATTTTGAAATTATAAATAAAATAAAAGTTCAACAACTAATATCCAAAAGAATCAAATACAACTCAACATTGTTATATATAAAAAAACTATTGATATTAATTATTCACAACCATTTGACACTAGATTTAGCTATAATTACTAAAGCTTATTAGAAAGTTTATTAGACTTAAACGTTCTTCTAATCTTGCTTGAACTCAAATCATGTCTTAATGCCTAATTTACGAAATTTAATTTAAATTCATGCCTTAGCTAAATTTAGCTACTTATTCATGATTAACCTACTGTTGATAATCTTGAAACCTTCCTAACTAGTGAGTTAACCTGTTTTGCCAAACTGATTCATTAAAGACTAACTTATGTTATTATTATTTTTTTTTATTCCAATTATTATTTAGTAATACATGAAATAGCTTAAATACAATCAACAAAAGGAACAAAGAAAAACGAAATTAAAACTTCAAATTTTCATTCTTCATATGTATTCATGCTTCATATTTCGGATTACAATAACCAGCGTGTCAGTTGTGTACCTGATATTGGAAGCAAAAAAATGAAGATGAGAATCAGCAGCAGTAATAACAGTATAGCACAGCAACAACAACCCAGCAACAGTAACAACCCAGGAAAAGAGTTTGCAAACCAGTAGAGCAGTAATTCCAAAAACAAAAACTTCAAGCTTTGATGAAACAACAATTAATTCTGATTTCAAACAATGAAAGAAAGCAGAATATTTTTTTTTAGTTTTTTTTTATTTGAAAGTTTGAATATTTTTCTCTCTCTTAAATATTCAGCTCTTTTTTTCTATCTGTTTGTGTTTTATTTCTCTCTCTTATTATTCTCTCTCTTCTCTTTTTTTTTCAGATTCGTTTTCTCTTATCTGTCTGTGTTTTTCCTTCTCTGTGTGTTCTTGTCTTGTGTTCAAGACTTCCTATATATAACCCATCCCATAAATCTTTCAATCAATTAAAATCAATACTTTTTCTCTACCAAACCCATTATCTTCCCACTCATCCCCATTACATTAAATAAACATATCACACCACCCCATTATATTTTGTCCCTCATGCCTAACATAAATAAATACAAGATTCCCCCCACTAAAATTTGTCTTGTCCCCCTTTATATTAAACAATTATATCACAACCCACCCCATTTCATTTTGTCCCCCATGCTTTACATAAAAAATTACAAAATGTACAATTCCTAAACTACCCCTCCGACCTTACTGAAATTACCAAACTACCCCTGAACGTACTGCAAATTACCAAACTACCCCATCAGCTATAACACATCAATTAATCACACTCAACCAAAATATAGCCAATATGACCAATTTTTACCTAAATTCAAACAACAATATGAACACGGATGAACATCATAACAACAATATCACATGAACACAAATTGAACAACAAAGAACAACTAAAATTTGTTTGAACAATATTTTTAGCAACAACAAACCTATTTTCGGATTCAACAACAACAACAAACAAGTATATTTAGATTTCTAAATTCAATAATATTGAACTTAAAATCAACTCTAACAACATTACAACAAACAATTCCTATATTAAACTTTAAACAAGATTACAAGACAAATTCAAGAAATAATCATAAATGATAAACAAGAAATCAAACTATACAAATTTCGGATTCAAGAACAATCAAACAAAGTATGAACATGAATTAAATCTATTTTAAACAACAAACTTGACGGATTAAATGACTCAAACAACATTAATAATTTCTGGAAAATACATAACAACATGAAACAAATTGAAGAAATAATCAATTAAATTTCAATTTGAATCTAACAAACATTAAACTAACAAATTTTTACCTAAACAATAAAACAAACATGAAAAACAAATAAATCAATTTACCATTTGAAATATGAAAATTAATTCAACAAAACATATGAACAAACTAAAAAATTATTTCAACGACGAACAAACAAAACAAGAATAGAATCATTTAACGATTTTAACTTCCAGAAATATAAAAACGTAATATGGAAAAAACAAAACTCAAAAACAACTAACCGGAGATGAATCAACGACGAACTCGATTGTAAACAAATCTGTCCGAGCCTCGACCAAAGCTCGAATGAATTATGACGAAGACGAAGGCAAGATGAAGTAGCAGCCACAATGTTAGTGAGGCAGTAGCAACATCGTCATTTGTTCGACGCGAAGGCAGCCTGGAACGTGAGCAACAATGGTGAGCTCAAGCTGGAATGGAGCAGCAACTGGTCGACGCCGAACAGCAGCAACTAGACGAGGCAGGAGCTGGAGCAGTTGGAACGATGAAGTGAGCAGCATCGCGGCAGCAGTAGCTCGAAGGAAGGAGGAGAAGTAGCTGCGACGAAGCCGACGGGGACGAAGACAGCTGAAGCAGCTGCGTGAGCAGCAGCAGCAGTTCATCGAGCTCCAACTCGAGCAGCCATGGACGTCGAGCTCCACCTCGTCGGACTGGTCTACTTGGACGTGAAGTTGAGGGCAACTATGGTCGAGCTTTGAGCTCGCCATGGATGATGAAGTTCGATGGAGGAGGGTAGCTATGGAGTTGTTGGTGCGTGTGTGTGTGAGTGTGACGTGAGTGTTTGTTAATGGCGTTTGGATGTGAGGGAGTGGGGTCGAGGGCAGCCATGGTTGTGTGCTTGAGGAAGCTTGAGGAAGAAGAAGAAGATAGGAGGGGGGGGGATGGTTTAGGTCTTTTAGGGTTTTTGGGTTTTGTTTTTGTTTTGTTTTGTGTTGTTTGTAAGATAAGAGGGGTGTTGGGTTATGGAATGGGTCGACCCAGTTCGAAATGGACAGGGTCGTTTGGGAAGATTGGGCCATTTTTTGGGCCCGTGGCTTGAAATCGAAGAAGAGGCCCAATTCCGACTTTCTTTATATTTTCGCTCTCTTTTCTTCTTTTATTTTTCTAAAACTAAATTATAAAAATACTTAAACTATTATTAAGAACTAAATTAAGTTATAAAAGCGCAAATTAACTCCCAATAACAATTAACGCACAATTAAGTAATAATTAAGCATAAAATTGTATATTTGGATATTAAATGCTAAAAATGCAAATGATGCCTATTTTTGTAATTTTTAATTTTTTTGTAAAACAAATTTAATTACTAACAATTGTAGAATTAAATCCTACATGCAAAATGCGACATATTTTTTGTATTTTTATTAATTTAACAAATAAACATGCACAGACAAATACAAATAATTATTGAAAATATCACAAAATTTCACACCAAGGAAAATCATTTTATTTTTGAATTTTTGGGAGTAATTCTCATATAGGGCAAAAATCACGTGCTTACAGCTGCCCCTCTTTGCCCGAAGACACGAAGGGTTTTCGTGCAAAGATAAAGCGAGCGATTTTTGCCCATCCGAGTACTCCGTTGAAGCATTTTTTGAAAAAGATTTGACCGAACCTTTGCTTCAAAGGTTTCCTACATATCCTGGGCTAAACAGGAATCAGGTCAATGTAGTTCGGGAAATTTTGGTAGCTGGGACTACCGTTGGACTGCAATGTTACTGTTGTTGCATGCTATTACTACTGCTTACCGATCTCCTTGTTACACCGTGCTTAAAAGAAAACAAGAAGCTAGGCTAGACTGCAATTTTTTCTTGTTGCCTTGGTTTCTTGTCTGCTTGCATTTTTATTTGGTGTTTTTCTTCTTTTTGACACATGCACTTGAGTTTGTGCTGGGACCTTTTGTTGCAACCTTCTGCTTCCCGGTGCCGGGAAATTTTATTGTTTCCTGCTGGAGATTCCTATTGTAACCCTCTGTTTTATTTTCCTCTGACTCGATCTTGAAATGTATGCCTCTGTTCTATGGGCGGGCTCCCAACTTCAATATTTGAAAATTAAAGACTTGAAATGTATGCCTCTGTTATCTGGGCAGGCTCCCAACTTCAATGCTTGAAATGTAAAGACTGAATGTATGCCTCTGTTCTATGGGCGGGCTCCCAACTTCAACAACTTTAAAAATAAGCGTCATTCCTCTCTTCATGCGGGCTCCTGACTTCAAATACACAACTTTTAAAATAAACGCCTTTCCTCTCTTCAGGCGGGCTCCTGACTTCAACCACTAAATCGCCATTCTATTCTTCAGGGGGGCTCCTGACTTCAACCAATAAATCGCCATTCTGTTCTTTCTGTTCTTCAGGGGGGATCCTGACTTCAACCGATAAATCGCCATTCTGTTCTTCAGGGGGGATCCTGACTTCAACAACTTTTCAAAAAATGCCATTCCTTTCTTTGGATGGCGAGATTTCAACAACCTTTTTTAAAACGCCTTTCCTTTCTTCAGGCGGGCTCCTGACTTTAACCAATAAATAGCCATTCTATTCTTTAGGGGGGCTCCTGACTTCAACAACAAATCGCCATTCTATTCTTCAGGGGGGCTCTTGACTTCAACCAATAAATCGCCATTCTTTTCTTCAGGGGGGGCTCCTGACTTCAATAACTTTTCAAAAAATGCCATTCCTTTCTTTGGATGGCGAGATTTCAACAACCCTTTTAAAAACGCCTTTCCTTTCTTCAGGCGGGCTCCTGACTTCAACCAATAAATCGCCATTCTGTTCTCAGGGGGGCTCCTGACTTCAATCAATACATCGCCATTCTGTTCTTCAGGGGGGTTCCTGACTTTAACCAATAAATCGCCATTCTGTTCTTCAGGGGGGCTCCTGACTTCAACCAATAAATCGCCATTCTATTCTTCAGGGGGGCTCCTGACTTCAACCAATACATCGCCATTCTGTTCTTCAGGGGGGCTCCTGACTTCAACCAATAAATCGCCATTCTATTCTTCAGGGGGCTCCTGACTTCAACCAATAAATCGCCATTCTATTCTTCAGGGGGGCTCCTGACTTCAACAACAACTTTTTTTTTCAAATTCAAACTTCTTCTTCTTTTTTTTTCAAATTATCCTAGGAGAAAATTTATCAGACTAGATTTTGATCCTAGGAGAAGATTCATCCGACTAAGATTTTATTATACTATCTTGGGAGAAAAATTTCATCGGACCAAGATTTGATATCTTAGGAGAAAATTTCATCGAACTAAGATTTGATATCTTATCTTGGGAGAAAAATTCCATCGGACCAAGATTGTGACTCTAGGAGATAAATCATCAAACTAGGCCCATTTTGTTGTGATCTTAGGAGAAAGATTCATCAGACTAAGATTTGATATCTTAGGAGAAAAATTCATCAGAATAAGATCTCTATCTTAGGAGAAAGATTCATCGGACTAAGATTTGATATCTTAGGAGAAAAATTCATCGGAATAAGATTGATATCTTTTCTTGGGTGAAAAGATTTCATCGGACCAAGATTTTGACTCTAGGAGATAAATCGTCAAACTAGGTCCACTTTGTTGTGATCTTAGGAGAAAGATTCATCGGACTAAGATTTGATATCTTAGGAGAAAATTCCATCGGACTAAGATTTCTATCTTAGGAGAAAGATTCATCGGACTAAGATTTGATATCTTAGGAGAAAAATTCATCGGACTAAGATTTAATTTCTTATCTTGGGAGGAAAAATTCCATCAGACCAAGATTGTGACTCTAGGAGATAAATCATCAAACTAGGTCCATTTTGTTGTGATCTTAGGAGAAAAATTCATCAGACTAAGATTTCTATCTTAGGAGAAAGATTCATCAGACTAAGATTTGGTATCTTAGGAGAAAATTTCATCGGACTAAGATTTGATATATTATCTTGGGATAACGTTGTTGAGGATAACGCTGCTGGGGAATTTTATCCCTTCAAATCGATGCTTCATTCTTCTGGAAGCTGCTGGGGATGATAATGGCTTTTGTTTTTCTGAGCACAAGTGTCATCCCTTTGTTATGTCTGCTGGGGAACAACTTCCTCCATTGAAACTTATTATATTGGGGCAACACTGGTTCAAAGACCACTTCCCTTGAGACTGGTGTTATTTTTATTCTTCCTCGAATGGGTACCTGACTTCCAGAAAATTTTCCAAATGAAAGGAAAATTTTCTGCCCTAGTTTTACCGTCTTCCTTATGGCATGCATTTTCCGACATCAATGCCATTTTTTTTTACCTGTTTCAAATTAAATAAAATTTGTTAGTTTAAAATGCGGTGGTTGGTTGTGATACGCCTACTGGGATGACATTTCTCTTTCTCCTTCCCTGCTCTGCATTCCAAAACTTGTTGGGGATGATATTATTTGCTGGGGATAATCCTTTTCCGCTGGGGATATCCCTCTTCTTTCGTGGCATGGCTCGGAAACTTGCATTTTCCCGACCTTTTAGTCTCGCATGAATTTCCCAAATCATGCTCATTGCTCTCCTTGTTTGTCCACGGGCCTTGGCCTTGAGGTTTAATAACCTTTAATTTTGGCAAGGATATCCCTCTTGACACTCGTTGATCCTTTTGTCAATTCCCTTTTGCTGGAGATATCTTTCTTGACACTGGCCTCGCGCTTGTTCCTTGCTGACTATACCACTTGGATGTATTAGTCAGATCTTATCTTGGAAAGCTGATGGCCTATTTTGAAGTCATTTCCCACTGGTTCTGACCAAACAGACTCTACTGGGGAAATTTCTATGAAAGGAAAAGATAAAAGGGAACAGAATAAAAGACAACGGAAAAAGATGACTCTTTACCAAAAGGAACTATAAATAAAAACCTATCAAACGCAAATACCGACTCTAATGGTCATGACATGCACATGTGGCCTATCCTCTGCCGTCAATCGTCTTTCAAGACCTTCATTGGCAATTCCCCATCTGATTCCCAATCTTATTCGACTTGTAGTGCCCGAAGGGTTTTCACTATCAAGCCTCTCTCATTTTGGTTTTTCTCTCAGCTTTCATCGCCTTATGGTGTCCGTGAAGATTTTCACCGATAAGACTCTCTCATTTGTATCACTTTCCAGCTGGGGATTTGGAGTGTTGCCGGTATGACTCTCTCTGCTGGAGATTAGAGTCCTTTCTGCTGTGGAACAGAATGTTATGTTCGCCGGTAAGACTCTCATTTGTTTGACTTGGCATCTTTTGCAGACTGGTCAGAAGGTCTTTCTTTGGACCGTAATGTGGGTTTTGGATAGGCTAGAAAGAAAGGGTATTAAAGGTTCAAAAACAAAATAAATTTGGGGTTTTAAAATTACAACCTTCGGAACCAATTTTGCTTACCACGAGCGCAACCCTTGCCCCAGTTTCTTGCTTGGGGATTATTTATTTAATTTTTTTTAATTTATTACACCATTCATACCATGCACATTATGCATACTATGCACCCTATGATCGAGCCGTGAAGCGCCTACGTATCCTCTTTGAGGAATCATGTCAAACGTAGTTCCCAATTCCTCTTTTTCTTCTGACTTTCTTTTGTTTTTTTGTTATCATTTTTCTCCTCTTATTTTTTTTCGTTTTTTGTTGATTTTTTTTCTTTACCTTCCAGGCTCGTATTTCCTAGTCATTGCTATTGATTCCGAACGAGGGGTATGAAAGAAAATAAATAAGGCTCAAAATGGGTAACAAAGGATAAAGTGTTTAGGTAGCAGAACAAAATGCCTGCGTCATTCCAGCCTTTAAAACATGCCAAGTGTAAACAACGTAATTGAACATAGATTTATAGTCTCTTCCGATGGTGCTGGACTTTGACAATTATGTTAAACATTTGCTTTTTCATTTGTCATTTCTAGAGCACCGTTGGGCGACACTCTCACTCTCATGAACGACCCTCATGCCAATTTGGCGAATCTTGCAATTAACGGTTTTCTTTATGTTTTACTTGCCCCAGTTCCACATGACTCGGGCTTCAAATAATCTCAAACCGTTCTTATTTCCTTTAAATGCTTTGATCAACTTCCCAGGGTTTTATGATTAACTTTTAAGATTAGGCCCAAATTGTGTGCGCATGTCATGTCCCTAGAATCGGCATTGAACAAAAATGACAAAAGGACTAAACAAAAAGATGACTGAAAATAATAAAAGACCGGCTTTTGTATTAGACTACCGGCGAAATGGTTTGAATAATAAAACAAACAAAACAACCAGAATAAAATCTTAACACAACCTCAACGAGACTTAAACAAACTGATCTGACAAAAATGGAAAGATAAGAAGGTTAGACACAAGACAATATTCGGATTACAACCCTAAGAATAATCCGGATAACAGAAATGACAACAAAATAAGACACCACCAGCTTCTCTTTTTGCTAACCAAGGAACGGAGCGTCCTCCCACTTTATCAAAATTGGCATCTTTAGCCACTGAGCTTCGCATCAATACTGCTAAGACCATTATCAGCTTTAATATCATCAACCTTAGTCAACAATCCCCCAATAGGATTCGAGTGCTTCTGTCATCAGGCCTGATCCCCGCAGAGTGTGTATCACGAGGTGCAAGTAAAGGATTCTTCGCTATATTCTGGGTGTCATTGTCTACCACAAACCAACCACCTTAACTTTCTTTGCTATTCAAAACGAAACAGGTTAGAATGGACTCAGTCGGTCCTCATTATTAACATCTTTTCCTCTTTTTTTTCATTTTTTTTCGATTTTTTTTTCTTCATGTTTTTATTTTTTCTTTTTTTTCCGATTTTTTTCTTCATTTTTTCATTTTTTTTTCGATTTTTTTTCATTTTTTGTTGTGGTCGAATCTTATGGAGATTGCCTACGTATCATGACCCCGCATGAATCAGACCTTGCGTAGTTCGGACCAATAAAAGATAAACAATAAACATTTTTTATCAATTTTCATATTAAAACAAATTGGGTTTCAATGGTTTGAAGATGACCTACAAACTCGAAAATCAAACAACCCACATATTTTAATCAAAAGATTTACAAACTCCAAAACAAAAAGGCCAGCTTCCTTTCCCCGTTTGACAAATGCAACCAAACGGCTATTTTTGCAAATGTGGCCCCTTCCAAATCTCACATGAATTTTGAGGCCGGGGAGGATTATTTTGTGACACTTTACACACTTGTTCGTTCTTTTACGAAAATAGCCTTTCGACAACTGAAAGATATTCTAAGGCTATTTAGGCAAGAACGGTTTAAGACGCGGCCGAAGCTGGCTCGGCTTATTTTGACCAAATATCCAAATGGTATTCACCTGACCGTTGACTCTTTGTTTTTGTGTTTTTTTTTTCAAATTACAATAAAAACCGGGTGTTGCAAACACGGCCCTTCAGCGCCTCGGGGACGAAGATTTTTTAAGGCTGTGTGGGTCAACTGGACCAAAAATCCTAAACATGACCCAAAAGGTGGTTGTTTATGCAAAGTCAGCCTTCCGGCGTCCCTTTCGAGAACATTCGACTATGTCTTGATAAAACAGCGTCACCCGACTTCTTTCAAAATTAAAATTTGACATATTTTTTTTGGCTATTTTTTTTTAGCAAAAGGGGAGGCTAGACACTGCCCGACTTATTTATGACAAAATTAAAATTTTGACACGTTTTTTATTTATTTATTAGTTTTTGGCTATTTTAGCAAAAAAGGGGGTTGGACCCGATGAGGGTTGCCTACGTATCTCACATCCGGTGAGAATCAAACCCGCGTAGTTCGGGCCAATTAACCGAACTATTTTAAAACAGGATTTTTTTTGAGCAGCAAATAACAAAAACACTTTCAAAGCACGACTTTTTTTTTCTTTTCATTTTGGCATTTTCAAAAATAAAAACAACGATTTTAAAAATAAGACTCTTTTTCATTGTCATTTTTCAGGGGAAGACAAACTATTTTTATTTTTTATTTTTTTTGAAAAAATAAGACAGAACAACGATTTTTTTTTCATTCTATTTTTTCTTTGCTTTTAATAAAACAAACTAATAAGACATTTTTTTTTCAAAATTTCGGCAGAGTTTTGACAGTATTTGGGCATTGATTTTTTTTTTCAAAAATAAACAATCAATTCCCTAACCGCTATTTCTTTTTTTTTCAAAATATTATTCCTGATATTCAAAAAGTCGGTCAACACACAAGTCCGAATCAAATAAATGCGCAAGTAGCAGCAAGTAAGATGCATCAGGATGGTCATTTTCATTTTTGGGTACGCCTGTCCTAGACAGACCCAACCCCTGTGTTGAGCCTCCAAAGTCAAATGCACGTGATGCAAATAATCGTTCCTACTAGGGATCCGGCATGAAGTTGAGTTATTCTAAGTGAAAAAAACCTGAGGCATATTGTTCTAGCCCTGGCTCACCCAAGTGGACAGCTTGAGCCGAAGTGGGGGCAACGTACCGGGAGCACGAAAGTCTGCCCGACCAAGTTACTTGTCCCAATTTCGTTTTATTTGGTATGACTTTTAACAGAAAGGTGGGCCACGCGCACGTGTACACCATAAATTCAGAAGACTCAGAAAGAAGAAGGGTTTCGTAGCAGTTGTATATACACAATTCAGATAATATTAAAGCGGTAAAAGCATCATTTAGCACATTAGGCATATATCATGTAAAAATCAGATAATAAATAAAGCCAACTATAACAATTATTTTAAGCTCGAATTCTTGAACCCTGAACAAGTGGTTCTGGGTTTTTTGTCCCCAGCAGAGTCGCCAGAGCTGTCACACCTCCTTTTTACGCCCCGCGAGGGTACAAGGAGTTTTTTCCAATTGAAGGACAATCGAAACGGGATTTATTTAATTATTTCAGAGTCGCCACTTGGGAGATTTAGGGTGTCCCAAGTCACCAATTTTAATCCCGAACCGAGGAAAAGCATGACTCTGTATTACAGTCCGCGAACCAGAAATCCGGATAAGGAATTCTGTTAACCCGGGAGAAGGTGTTAGGCATTCCCGAGTTCCGTTGTTCTAGCACGGTCGCTCAACTGTTATATTCGGCTTGATTATCTGATATAATACGTATTATAAACTTATGTGCAAATTTTATCCCTTAGCCGCTTTTATTATTATTATTATTTTTTATTTATTGTTATTATTTTACGAAGAATTGCAACATTGTGAAAACGTATTTCAAATCACGTCGCAATCAATGCACCCGTGGTTATCGACACATTTCGACTCCGTTGAGATTTAGATTTGGGTTACATAAATGCACACCCGTATTTAAGAAAATAACATTATTAAATACGCGCCTAGAGCGACTAGCGTATCATTATTTTGGGTAGGGCCGTGAAATTTGCTAAAACGGCTCCTCCCTAATTCTAAGCAATTAAATGTACATTTATTGAGGGCCCCGCAATCTATACATTTTTATTAAGCGAGGCTCATCTCATTTATTTTAAATGGACAAATCTTAAAGCGACTATATTTTGCTATTTAAAATTAGTCTCTAAAATGAATACAGAAAATCCTAATTAATTACGTTTTTTTATTATTATTATTAAGAAAACATGACATGCTAATTGCTTGATTAATACAAATATTGATGAAAAAGGAATTTTATTCTTAATTTCGAAATTATAAATAAAATAAAAGTTCAACAACTAATATCCAAAAGAATCAAATACAACTCAACATTGTTATATAAAAAAAACTATTGATATTAATTATTCACAACCATTTGACACTAGATTTAGCTATAATTACTAAAGCTTATTAGAAAGTTTATTAGACTTAAACGTTCTTCTAATCTTGCTTGAACTCAAATCATGTCTTAATGCCTAATTTACGAAATTTAATTTAAATTCATGCCTTAGCTAAATTTAGCTACTTATTCATGATTAACCTACTGTTGATAATCTTGAAACCTTCCTAACTAGTGAGTTAACCTGTTTTGCCAAACTGATTCATTAAAGACTAACTTATGTTATTATTATTTTTTTCTTATTCCAATTATTATTTAGTAATACATGAAATAGCTTAAATACAATCAACAAAAGGAACAAAGAAAAACGAAATTAAAACTTCAAATTTTCATTCTTCATATGTATTCATGCTTCATATTTCGGATTACAATAACCAGCGTGTCAGTTGTGTACCTGATATTGGAAGCAAAAAAATGAAGATGAGAATCAGCAGCAGTAATAACAGTATAGCACAGCAACAACAACCCAGCAACAGTAACAACCCAGGAAAAGAGTTTGCAAACCAGTAGAGCAGTAATTCCAAAAACAAAAGCTTCAAGCTTTGATGAAACAACAATTAATTCTGATTTCAAACAATGAAAGAAAGCAGAATATTTTTTTTAGTTTTTTTTATTTGAAAGTTTGAATATTTTTCTCTCTCTTAAATATTCAGCTCTTTTTTTCTATCTGTTTGTGTTTTATTTCTCTCTCTTATTATTCTCTCTCTTCTCTTTTTTTTTCAGATTCGTTTTCTCTTATCTGTCTGTGTTTTTCCTTCTCTGTGTGTTCTTGTCTTGTGTTCAAGATTTCCTATATATAACCCATCCCATAAATCTTTCAATCAATTAAAATCAATACTTTTTCTCTACCAAACCCATTATCTTCCCACTCATCCCCATTACATTAAATAAACATATCACACCACCCCATTATATTTTGTCCCCCATGCCTAACATAAATAAATACAAGATTCCCCCCACTAAAATTTGTCTTGTCCCCCCTTTATATTAAACAATTATATCACAACCCACCCCATTTCATTTTGTCCCCCATGCTTTACATAAAAAATTACAAAATGTACAATTCCTAAACTACCCCTCCGACCTTACTGAAATTACCAAACTACCCCTGAACGTACTGCAAATTACCAAACTACCCCATCAGCTATAACACATCAATTAATCACACTCAACCAAAATATAGCCAATATGACCAATTTTTACCTAAATTCAAACAACAATATGAACACGGATGAACATCATAACAACAATATCACATGAACACAAATTGAACAACAAAGAACAACTAAAATTTGTTTGAACAATATTTTTAGCAACAACAAACCTATTTTCGGATTCAACAACAACAACAAACAAGTATATTTAGATTTCTAAATTCAATAATATTGAACTTAAAATCAACTCTAACAACATTACAACAAACAATTCCTATATTAAACTTTAAACAAGATTACAAGACAAATTCAAGAAATAATCATAAATGATAAACAAGAAATCAAACTATACAAATTTCGGATTCAAGAACAATCAAACAAAGTATGAACATGAATTAAATCTATTTTAAACAACAAACTTGACGGATTAAATGACTCAAACAACATTAATAATTTCTGGAAAATACATAACAACATGAAACAAATTGAAGAAATAATCAATTAAATTTCAATTTGAATCTAACTAACATTAAACTAACAAATTTTTACCTAAACAATAAAACAAACATGAAATAAACATGAAAAACAAATTAATCAATTTACCATTTGAAATCTGAAAATTAATTCAACAAAACATTTGAACAAACTAAAAAATTATTTCAACGACGAACAAACAAAACAAGAATAGAATCATTTAACGATTTTAACTTCCAGAAATATAAAAACGTAATATGGACAAAAACAAAACTCAAAAACAACTAACCGGAGATGAATCAACGACGAACTCGATTGTAAACAAATCTGTCCGAGCCTCGACCAAAGCTCGAACGAATGACGACGAAGACGAAGGCAAGATGAAGTAGCAGCCACAACGGTAGTGAGGCAGTAGCAACTTCGTCATTTGTTCGACGCGAAGGCATCCTGGAACGTGAGCAACAATGGTGAGCTCAAGCTGGAATGGAGCAGCAACTGGTCGACGCCGAACAGCAGCAACTCGACGAGGCAGGAGCTGGAGCAGTTGGAACGATGAAGTGAGCAGCATCGCGGCAGCAGTAGCTCGAAGGAAGGAGGAGAAGTAGCTGCGACGAAGCCGACGGGGATGAAGGCAGCTGAAGCAGTTGCGTGAGCAGCAACAGCAGTTCGTCGAGCTCCAACTCGAGCAGCCATGGACGTCGAGCTCCACCTCGTCGGACTGGTCTACTTGGACGTGAAGTTGAGGGAAGCTATGGTCGAGCTTTGAGCTCGCCATGGATGGCGAAGCTCGATGGAGGAGGGTAGCTATGGAGTTGTTGGTGCGTGTGTGTGTGAGTGTGACGTGAGTGTTTGTTAATGGCGTTTGGATGTGAGGGAGTGGGGTCGAGGGCAGCCATGGTTGTGTGCTTGAGGAAGCTTGAGGAAGAAGAAAAAGATAGGAGGGGGGGGGGGCGGATGGTTTAGGTCTTTTAGGGTTTTTGGGTTTTGTTTTGTGTTGTTTGTAAGATAATAGGGGTGTTGGGTTATGGACTGGGTCGTTTGGGAAGATTGGGCCATTTTTTGGGCCCGTGGCTTGAAATCGAAGAAGAGGCCCAATTCCGACTTTCTTTATATTTTCGCTCTCTTTTCTTCTTTTATTTTTCTAAAACTAAATTATAAAAATACTTAAACTATTATTAAGAACTAAATTAAGTTATAAAAGCGCAAATTAACTCCCAATAACAATTAACGCACAATTAAGTAATAATTAAGCATAAAATTGTATATTTGGATATTAAATGCTAAAAATGCAAATGATGCCTATTTTTGTAATTTTTAATTTTTTTTGTAAAACAAATTTAATTACTAATAATTGTAGAATTAAATCCTACATGCAAAATGCGACATATTTTTTGTATTTTTATTAATTTAACAAATAAACATGCACAGACAAATACAAATAATTATTGAAAATATCACAAAATTTCACACCAAGGAAAATCATTTTATTTTTGAATTTTTGGGAGTAATTCTCATATAGGGCAAAAATCACGTGCTTACACGTACAAGGCACTGGACCGCAGTACCCTCAAGAAGGCCTGTGCGGCCGCAGTCCATTTTGTGCGGTCCGCACAGGGAATCTGAGAGGGGTATAAATAGACGAGGTTTTAAGTTATTTTGCATTTTTTAAAATCCTAAAAACATAAGAGGTGATTTTTCGAAAAACCTTTCTTCTGCAAATTAATTGTAAGTCATTTTTTAACTAGTTTTCTTCAATCATTAACATCTTTTAACATGATTTCAACTTCAAATCAATGATTTTCATGGGGGACATTGGGTGTTTTGGGTAGAACCTAGGTTTTTCAAAAATTGGGGATTTGGACCTCGATTTAAGGTCCGATTTCAAAATAAATTACATATTTGAGCTCGTGGGGGAATGGGTAATTGGGTTTTGGTTCGAACCTCTGGTTTTGACGACGTGGGCCCGGGGCGATTTTGACTTTTTGGGGTAAAACTTTGGAAAACTTATTTTCATGCATTCAAATTGATTCATTTAGCGTTTATTGATGTAATTAAGTAACTTGTGGCAAGATACGAGCGAATTGGCGGAGGAATCATGGGGTAAAGCTATAATTGAAACTTGAGTTGTGTTCGAGGCATCGGGGTAAGTGTTTGGTCTAACCTTAGCTTGAGGGATTTGGAGTTGTGTCTTATTTGCTACATGTTAATTGTGGAGTACGACGTATAGGCATGGTGACAAATATCTATATGTTGATGTCAAGCATGCCCGTGAGTCTTGTATTATAATTTTTATGACTCCGTTGTGGTTTATTGCGCTTCATATGTTATTATCACCATTGTTCCCTTGCCGGGATGTTTGTTTGATATTAATGATCCCTTGTCGGGATGTTTGTTTTGATAGTATTCTTCCCTTTCTGGGATGTTTGTTTGATATTATTGTTCCCTTGCCGGGATGTTGTTGAAATATCATTGTTCCCTTGCCGGGAAGTTGTTATATTGCTCTTATACCCTTGTCGGGATTCCTTGTGATTATTGTTGGCTTGTAAATGGGAGTGGGTGGTATGCCTACCACAAGATATAATGAAATGGGAGCGGGTGGTACGCCTACCACAAGATATAATGAAATGGGAGCGGGTGGTACGCCTACCACAAGATATAATGAAATGGGAGAGGGTGGTACGCCTACCACAAGATATAATGAAATGGGAGCGAGTGGTACGCCTACCACGAGATAAATGAAATGGGAGCGGGTGGCACGCCTGCCACGAGATACAGGACATGGGATCGGGTTGCACGCCTGCAACAAGACGTAAAAAGAAAGTGAAATCTACCTTTGTTTTCCTTATTCTTATTTGTGGTTGGATTTTGATTCCTTTATAGTTCTCTTGATATTTTGTTTTTCCTGCTATTCCCCAAAGCATGTTTCCCCCTCCCATCCTTACTTCTTTATTCCTGCTTTACTTTCCGTTGTATATCATATAATTGCACAGGTTTATCTGGAGTCTGGTCCTAGCCTCGTCACTACCTCGCCGGGGTTAGGCCAGACACTTACCAACACATGGGGTCGGTTGTGCTGATGCTATACTCTGCACTTATGTGCAGATACCGGAGCAACATTGGGTCAACAGCAGTAGCTTGAGAGCCAGCCTTCAGTCCACCGAGATTCCGATGTAGTCCTGCAGGCGTTCGTAGTCCCGCCGTCTCTTCTATCAATTATTTTGTTCTGTTATCATTGTATCCGAGACAGACAACGTTCCTTTTTTCAAACGTTTGTATGTAGTAATCATATATAGTCCATGAATGTTGTGACGCCAGTTTCTAGGTAGCGGCATATGTTGATTTCCGTATTAGTTTGGCTTATTTTGTTTAAGTCTTCCGCTTAATCTCATATTCCGCTATTATTTACATGTTTATCACCCGTTAATGCAAGTTGTTAAAAGGATTAAAACAAAGGAGTAAAGAATTTTCTAAATTTTATAGCTTGCCTAGCGTCTACGAGTAGGCGCCATCACGACTCCTAAGGGTGGAAAATTCGGGTCGTGACATTAATAGTTGAGCGACTGTGTTAAAACCACGAAACTCGGGAGTGCCTTACACCTTCTCCCGGGTTAACAGAATTCCTTACCCGGTCTTCTGGTTTTCACAGACTTTACAACAGAGTGAAATTTTCTCGATTTCGGATTTTTAATAAACCAGTGACTTAGGACACCATAAATATTCCAAGTGGCAACTATTAAATAAATAAATAATACCATTTCGATTAATGTCACTTAATTGAAGAAACTCCTTATCCCCTCGGGAAAAAGAGGCGTGACACTGTTCAAGCCCATACAAAGAGATAACAACTCATAACTCTCAACAATGCAGGAAAAATTTAAGGATTAGTTACCTCCTATAGAAAAGGTTGATATCTTATTTATTTTAAATAAATACCCTTTTAAAAAATTATATTCCATAGCTACCTTTTGATTTTTTATAGCCAAATATCTATTTATGGTCACCTCCTACCCTTAAACCATAAAATAAGCTTTGTATTATTTTTCTCTCTCCATCAAATTTCTCCTATTCCCTCAAATTTCTCGTATCCCCTACCCCATATCTATTCTCCTTCTTTCTCTCACATCTTCCACCTGCATCTTACTTTTACAAAGCTTCTCGTAGATATTTTTGTTTATACCGTTTCGAATCTCATCTCTTTGCCATGTATTTGAACTGCAAAGCTTTCAAGTTTATGATGATGAAAACTCCGGTTGATTCCTGTTATCGAATCTGCTCCTATTACATCTTGAAGTATGTGGTAGGATTGGTCTGTACCTCAATTTGAAGAGAACCATATATTATTCGACCTAATTTTTGGAGAAAGAATCAATCCAGGACTTCTCTTCAGGCTTAAGTAAATAAAAATCTTTCTTAATAATTTGTTTGGTAATGGTGGATTCTAATAGATTTCTGGATGGCAACACCGTTAATTACGGATGGAAACAAACTGAAAATTCAGGTTCCTGTTCCGAGGAAAATCGTTGGCAGCGAGGACGATGTGGTAGATAAAAAGAAAGTGAAAATTGAGGTTCCCATTCCAAGGGAATTGTTATTTAAATCCCCTGAGACGATATTAGGGTTGTTCTTGAACAAAGATGACGGAGTTTGGGGCTAAACAACTTGAATTTTCTGTTAATATATTTCAATGTATTTCAACATATCTCGCCGTATTTTCATGTATTTCATTGTATTCACTGTCTTTTTTTTTCACTGTATTTCAATGTATCTCGCTGTATTTCATTGTATTCACCGTCTCGTTTTATTCCATGAATGTATTCATATATTTTTTTTAATTAATATAATTTATGCATTCAGATGTATATATGTATTCAAATTGCTCTATTTTTGTTGTATTTATCGACTGAGAAAAATATTCAGCATATTTTCTTTGAAGATTACTATATTTTAGGGATATTTTTCGGTTGAGAATCTTTTTTATAACTGGAAATATAAATTTTGCGTGTTATAATTGAGTTTGTTGAGTTATATCAGGAGTCTATTATGTTAATTGATTCACTTTCCATTTAAAAACAGCTGAATAGACCATGAATTGCACTATTTACGTTACTGCATTCACAAATACATATCGTGAATACAGTCGAATACAATAATTTGTCTAGTTGTAATTCCCTGTTTCACGTCGTGAATACAGCCGAATACAAAAATCTGTCTATCTGTCTAAATGCATCAAATACACTCTAAAAATCCTAAAAACATAATTGTAGGAAGTAATATAATAAATGATAGCTACAACTAACTAATAACCATTAAAATATAGTGGTTTTCGAAAGTTTCTCAAAATTTAACGCAAGCCTGATAAAAAAACGAATCTTGTGCATACATAACTCGCCCCAAAAAATTAGCTCTTTTAAGTGATAATTATCTAAAATTGTATAAGAAGACAACTCATTTCCTCAATCTGGACAATCTAACACTATTCTTTAAACTAGATGATTTATTAAAAAAGAAAAAACATTTGCAAGGAACTTCAATTGCATTTGCAAGGAACTTCAATTGCGCCTGTTATAGACTATATCAACTATGAAAACCCGACATTGAAAAGTAAGTTTAATTGATCTTCTCATACCCACAGTAACCCAAATTATTCTAAGTGGTGTATAATGAGTTCGAACATTGTGAGTGGTGGATAACTATTGTTCTTAATTAGTTGTTGCTCTGAATTAATTAAATTAAAATTTGAAAACAAAAACTCACAAATACATTCTTTTGGTATATAAAATTATGTATTGTCTAACCTTTCTTTGGTGCTTTACTAGACTTGTTATGCATTATTCACTCCTTTCTACTGTTATTTTTTAGGTACAACGTAACACCATGATTATGTTGCTTTTTTCATCATTCTAGATCTGTTTCCCCTTTTATGTGTATTCAAATTATTAGGATGTCGTTTCTTTATGCATTAATGCATGTATCTTACACCGTCATTATGAATTTTTTGAAGAAAAAACAATATACAGTTTAGTTGAATGGACTCCTTTCATTGTGGCTTGAAATTATGACTTGTATGTGAAAGGTTTGTAACAACTGATTATGATTGCATGTTCAATGTTTTTTTTATATTTAAATATACATATACGAATTGATGTCTACCCACGCCTTGTCTGCAAAGTCTTTTAACTTAAATAATAAAAAATGAAAGTTGTCCTTAAAGCTGTAAGTTTGTGTAACAGTCTCTTCTACTTCAACAATAAATAATATAATATTACTCAAAACCTTTTAAATTTAAGAAATGTTTCGACCAAGATTTCATTTTCCGTTATTTCAATGCGGTCGCGCTTTGATACTAGTATCCTAGCAAGGTACTGTAATTCTCTAGTCTCGTTTTCCTTTTTTTTTTTCTTAAATTTTGTTTTACAATCACCTTCTTTCGAAAGTTTACTGGCTCAACTAATCAAGATTCAACTGCGTAGATCCCATTAAAAGGGAGACGTCCCTGCTAAAAGAACTTTTATTACCGAATTTCGAATTTGAGATCTCCGATTAAAAATAGAAAAATCTCGATCGCACCATACTTCCTTATTGGTCACTCGATCTCGTTAAAGTAATATGATATACTGTCTGCTACGAGTGACTAGTTGGTACAACACTCATGTTTGTATGTTTATAGAAAAATTTACTACAACGTAAGTATGTCTATTGTCTCTGAGCCGAGTGTCTTCCGAAAACAGTCTCTCTACCTCTTCGGGATAAGGGTGAGGTTTGCGTTGTACCTTCTCCAGATCCTACTGGTGGAATTTTACTGGTTGTTCTTGTTGTTGTTGTAAGTAATGTTTAACCAAAAATAGGGATTTCGGTTAAAGCTTATTTTTAGAAGAACTCGAGTTACTGATAATCAAATAGAAATATGAATAATTGATGTAAATAACAACTGAATAGAAAGCAAAGTAAATCAGTATATTCCAATAGTATTTCTGTGTCCTTACAAATGTTCATTCCTCACCTTTTATAGCTATTTCTAAGTAATACGTTTCTCTCCTTTCATAATGGAGTCATTATGGACAATTAATGACATTTAGTATAACGTTATAATTGACAATCGTAACTATTTCAATACAGATTCTATAACGTTTTCCGTAATTAATGCCTATTAATTACCAATAATACGTATCTAAACCCTTTTGCTATTTAGGTTCATTCTTTCGATGCTTCTTCAAAATATCAAGAGGTTCGAGCATTTATTCCTTCTGGCTTTCTTGGATCTTTGCTCGTGCCTGCTAAAGCTTGTGCCTCTTCAACTATTCTTCGTCAACTGTCATTCCTTTACCGATCCACGTGTCATGACATATCATCTGTGATGACACAAAAGGTCATCACTTGTTTTAAAACAAAATTTCCGTGTTCTAAGGCCTTGAAAACCTCATTTAGAATCACCTCAATTTGTGTGCGCAGTCCGGGCGCGTAGTCGGAAAGCTTAAATATGAGAATCTGTGAAAAACGATAAGTTTTGATTATAAAATGAGCTAATTTGACTTCGGTCAACGTAATGGGTAAACGGACCCGGACCCGTGATTTGACAGTCCCGGAGGGTCCGTAGGAAAATATGGGACTTGCGCGTATGCCCGGAATCAAATTCCGAGGTCCCAAGCCCGAGAAATGAATTTTTAAATGAAATTATTTTTTGGAATTGTTTAAAGAAATTTGAAATGAAATTTGATTAGAACATGATGGTATCGGGCCCGTATTTTGGTTCCGGCGCCGGTACATGTCTTATATATGATTTAAGATATTTTTGTGAAATTTGGTAAAAAACGGATGTCATGTGACGTGATTCGGACTTAAATCGCAAAATTTATGTTTAAAGAAGTTTTGAGAAAATTTCATTGATCTCGAGATTTAATTTGAGGTTCATGATGTTATTTTGATGATTTGATTACACGAGTAGGTCCATATGATGTTTTTGAGTTAGTATGCACACTTGGTTTGGAGTTCCGAGGGCTCGAGTGAGTTTCGGGTAGGTTCAGGATGTTTTAGACTTAAAACCAGAAGTTGCAGGTCTTTGAACCCGCCAGTGCGGTCCGCACAAAAATGTGTGCGGAAGGGGGCTAGTGCGGTCCACGGTCGGTTTAGTGCGATGCGCGGTGGAGGCCTGTGCGGCCGCAGTCCATTTCGTGCGGTCCGCATAGGGCACTGGACTGCAGTACCTCAGGAAGGCCTGTGCGGCCGCAGTCCATTTTGTGCGGTCCGCACAGGGGGTCTGATAGGGGTATAAATAGTTAAGATTTTCAGTTATTTTGCATTTTTCAAAAACCCCAAAAATATAAGAGGCGATTTTTCAAACAAAAATATAAGAGGCGATTTTTCAAACAACCTTTCTTCTCCAAATCAATTGTAAGTCGTTTTAACTAATTTTCTTCAATCATTAACATTTTTTAACATGATTTTAACTTCAAATCAATTATTTTCATGGGGGTATTGGGTGTTTTGGGTAGAACCTAGATTTTTCAAAAATTGGGGATTTGGACCTCGATTTGTGGTTCGATATCAAAACAAATTTCATATTTGAGCTCGTAGGGGAATGGGTAATCGGGTTTTGTCTCGAACCTCGGGTTTTAACCACATGGGCCCGGGGGGCAATTTTGAATTTTTAGGTAAAACTTTGGAAAACTCATTTTCATGCATTCAAATTGATTCATCTAGCATTTATTAATGCAATTAAGTAACTTGTGGCTAGATACAAGCGAATTGGCAGATGATTCGAGGGGTAAAGCTATAATTGAAACTTGAGTTGTGTTCGAGGCCTCGAGGTAAGTGTTTGGTCTAACCTTAGATCAAGAAATTAGGAGTTGAGTCTTATTTGATACGTGATAATTGTTGAGTACGACGTATAGGCATGGTGACGAGTATCTATACGTTGGGTTTCTAACATGACCGTGAGTCTTTAAATTTTGAAGATCTTGATTTCGTTGTATCTTTCATGCCTTGGTGATGATTTCTAAGTGTTGTGGAAAGTTTGTGGAAAGAATTGTAACCTTTGATCATTGAGGAGCATTGGCTCAAGTTATATTATGAATTGTGAAAATATATGAGATGATTGAACCCTTTGGAGCATTGACTCAAGTTATATTATGAATTGTGAAAATATATGAGATGATTGAACCCTTTGGAGCATTGGCTCAAGTTATATTATGAATTGTGAAAGTATATGAGATGATTGAACCCTTTGGAGTATTGGCTCAAGTGGTGAAGTGAGTTATGAAATAAAAGTGAAAGAAATAGAAAGAGTTATTAAATTGTCCCCTTGCCGGGATATTGTTGCTTTGTTGATTATCTCCCTTGCCGGGATGTTGAGATTATTGATGTTGTTCCCTTGCCGGGATTTAATTGTTTAACTGTTGTTCCCTTGCCGGGATCTTTATTACTATTTTGTTTATTCCTTTGCCCCTTTGCTTGTGATTATTGTTTGGGTGAGGAAGAATGTTAAAGCACGAAGAGTGATGCCATGCATTGTTTGCTATTGTGAGGAAAAAATGTAAAGCACGAAGGGTGATGCCGTGCCGTACGATGCATTATTCTGTACCGATTTTCATTGATTATATGGTGAGGAAAGAGATTAAAAGCACGAAGGGTGGTGCCGTGCACATCTTTATTATATAATTGATTTGGTGAGGACGAAAGTAAAAGTACGAAGGGTGATGCCGTGCATACTTTTATTATAAAATTGCTTTGGAGAGGACGAGCGTAAAAGCACGAAGGGTGATGCCGTGCAAATTGTTGATTTCTGATTCTTTGTTGATATTTGAGTTATGTGGTTTCTTTCCTTACTTGGTGCTTTATATTCGGAACTGTTATCTCCCCACAACATATTTTCCCCTCCCACATTGACAGGTTATTTTCTGTATTTCTTTTCCGCTGTATATACATTTGAACTGCACAGGTTTATTTGGTAGTCTGGTCCTAGCCTCATCACTACTTCGCCGAGGTTAGGCTAGACACTTACTAGCACATGGGGTCGGTTGTGCTGATACTACACTCTACACTGTGTGCTGATCCAGGAGCAACTTTCGGACAGTAGTTGGAGTGCTTCCTTCAGTCCACCCGGAGACCCAAGGTAGACTGCAGGCGTTCGCAGGGCCTGGCGTCTCCCTCTGTCTCTACTTCCTGTTATGTTCTCTCTTATTCAGAAACAATGTACTGTTATTTCTTCAGACCTTGTATGTAGAAATCTTAGATAGTATGTGACACTATGACACCAGGTGTTGGGTATTTTGAGGTTGTAAAAGTTGTGATAGACGTAGACTTAAGATATTTAATCGCTAAATTATTTAAAGTTCCACTGTTATCATGTTATCGCCTTATGTTTTTTAAAAGAAGCAATATGGAAGCTTAGCAAGTAGTTAAGGCTTTGCTTTCCTAGCTCCCATTAGTAGGCGCCATCACGAACCCCGAGGTTGGGAAATACGGGTTGTGACAAGTTGGTATCAGAGCTCTACGTTACATAGGTCTCACAGTTCACAGACAAGCTTGGTAGAGTCTGAGGGATCGGTATGGAGACGTTTGTATTTATCCCCCAGAGGCTACAGAGTTAGGAAAATCTTCACATTTGTTCTTTCTCATCGTACGGTTTTGTTTCTCAATGCTAATTGAACTTCTACTATGTTCTTTCGTAGATGGCGAGAACACGTGCTTCCTCATCCTTCGCACAACAGCCCGAGCCCCCAGTAGCCGCTCCCACGAGGGGCAGAGGACGAGGTCGAGGCCGTGCTATAGGCTGAGGTAGGGGCAGATCTCAGCCCCGAGCAGTAGCCCTAGTGACAGAGCCTCAGGTTGATTTTGATGAGGAGGTTCCGGCTCCAGCAGTTCCGGCGGGCCAAGATTAGGTCCCAAAGGGGTTTATTGCTACCCCAGTTCTTCAGGATGCTCTGGTCCGATTAGTGGACCTCATGGAGAGTGTCACCCAGGCAGGCTTGCTTCTTGTAGCACCAGCCGTCTCTCAGGATAGAGGAGTGGCCCAGACTCCTGCTACTTGCACTCCGGAGCAGGTAGCTCCTCAGATTCAGACTCCAACAGTTTAGCAAGTTGGAGCAGTACAATCGGGTGTGGTAGCTCAGACCGGTGATGGAGCGACTATGTCTGCCAATGCTTTGTGGAGACTGAATAGGTTCACCAAGCTCTTCACTTCTACTTTCAGCGGTACATCTACTGAGGATCCCCAGGATTATCTAGACAGCTGCCACGAGGTTCTCAGGAACATGGGCATTGTTGAGACCAATGGGGTCGATTTTGCTACATTTCGCTTGTCTGGATCCGCCAAGACTTGGTGGAGGGATTATTGCTTAGCGGGACCAGTCGGATCGCTAGCCATGACTTAGGAGCAGTTTACAGTGTTATTCCTGGAGAAGTTTCTCCCCGTTACTCAGAGAGAGGCCTATCGGAGGCAGTTTGAGTGTCTCCAATAGGGTTCCATGACTGTTACCCAGTATGACACCAGGTTCATCGACTTAGCTCGTTATGCTCTCATCATACTCCCCACCGAGAGAGAGAGGCTGAGGAGGTTTATTGAAGGTCTTATTCAGCCGATTCGTCTTCAGATAGCTAAAGAGGCTGGGAGTGAGATTACTTTTCAGGAGGCGGCCAATGTGGCCCGTAGAATTGAGATGGTTCTGTCACAGGGAAGCGATCATGGGTCAGACAAGAGGCCCCGTCATTTAGGCTGATTCAGTGGTACCTCATCCGGAGGTCGAGATTCGTATGGTAGAGGCCATCCTCCTAGGCTCTTTTAGTCACCGCTCCAGGTTTCTCATGGTACTCTAGGTGGTCGTGGTCCCCAGATGTAGTATCTCGATCAGCAGTCGTATAGTGCACCACCTGCTCCTATCAGTGTACCGCCACTTTAGAGTTTTTGGGGTGGTCATTCAGGTCGTTAGGGCCAGCAATCTCAGCAGCCAAGGACTTATTACACGTGTGGTGATCCGGGTCATATTGCTAGGTTTTTCCCTCGAGCACCGAGTAACTCTCAGCATCAGGGTTCTCGTGCTATGGTACAGGCACCAAGTGTTCCACAGCCCGCCCAGCTAGCTAGAGATGGGGGTAGAGGTGCTAGAGGTGGAGGTAGAGGTACTAGAGGTGGAGCTCAGGCCGCTAGAGGTGGAGGCCAGCTAGCTACAGGTCATCCTAGAGATGTAGTTCAGGGTGGGGGACCCAGCCCCGATGTTACGCCCTTCCAGCCAGGCCCGAGGTTCAGGCTTCAGATGCAGTCATTACAGGTACTATTCTGGTTTGTGATAGAGATGCTTCGGTGTTATTTGATTCAGGGTCTACCTACTCGTATGTGTCATCTTATTTTGCACCATATCTAGTCATTCCTAGTGATTCATTGAGTATTCCTGTTTATGTGTCTACACTGGTGGGTGATTCTATTGTGGTAGATCGAGTCCATCGTTCTTGTATTGTGGTGATTGGGGGTCTTGAGACTCGTGTGGCTTTGTTGCTTCTAGACATGGTCGATTTCGATGTTATATTGGGGATGGACTGGTTATCACCTTACCAAGCTATCTTAGACCTTCATGCCAAGACGATGATCTTAGCCTTACCGGATTTGCCCTGTTTAGAGTGGAAAGGAACTCCTGGTCATTCTACCCGTAGTGTTATCTCGTATGTGAAGGCTCGGCGTATGGTCGAGAAAGGGTGTTTGGCCTATTTGGCATATGTTTGTGATTCTAGTGCAAAGGTCCCTTCTATTAATTTTGTGCCCATTGTTCGAGAGGTTCCTGATGTTTTCCCTTCGAACCTGCCGGGTATGCCACCCGATAGGGATACTGACTTTTGCATAGATTTGGCTCCGGGTACTCAACCTATTTCTATCCCGATGTATCGTATGGCCCCGCCGGAGTTGAAAGAGTTGAAGGAACAATTGCAAGACTTGCTTGAGAAGGGTTCATTAGACCCAGTGTTTCGCCTTGGGGTGCGTCGGTGTTGTTTGTTAAGAAGAAATACGGATCGATGAGAATGTGTATTGATTACCGGCAGTTGAACAAGGTTACAATCAAGTACAAATATCTATTGCCGAGGATCGATGATTTGTTTGATAAGCTTCAGGGTGCCAAGGAATTTTCAAAGATTGATTTGAGATCTGGCTATCATCAGTTGAGGATTAGGGCATCCGATGTCCCTAAGACCGCTTTTCGCACTCGGTACCGGCATTATGAGTTCCTGGTCATGGCATTTGGGTTGACCAATGTCCCAACAACTTTTATGGATTTGATGAACCGAGTGTTCAGGCCTTATTTGGACTCGTTCGTGATAGTATTCATTGATGATATTTTGATATATTCTCATAGCCGGGAGGAGCACGAGTAACATCTTAGAGTGGTTCTTCAGACCTTGAGGGATAACCAGTTATATGCTAAGTTCTCGAAGTGTGAGTTTTGATTGAGTTCAGCTGCATTTCTTGGTCATGTTGTATCAGTAGAGGGTATTCAGGTTGATCCGAAGAAGATTGAGGCAGTCAAGAACTGGCCTAAACCAGCATCAACTATAGAGATTCGAAGTTTCTTGGGATTGGCAGGCTACTATCGTCAGTTCGTGGGGGGTTTTTCATCTATCCCAGCCCCGATGACCAGGTTAACTTAGAAGGGTGCCCAGTTCAGATGGTCAGACGAGTGTGAGGCGAGCTTTCAGAAGCTCAAGACAGCTCTGACTACGCCACCGATGTTGGTTTTGCCCACAGGTCTAGGGCCTTATACAGTCTATTGTGATGCATCTCATATTGGGCTTGGTGCAGTGTTAATGCAGGATGGCAAGGTCATTGCCTATGCTTCGCGGTAGTTGAAGATTCATGAAAAGAACTATCCGATTCATGACATGGAGTTGGCAGCCATTGTTCACGCATTGAAGATTTGGAGGCATTATCTGTATGGCGTGGAATGTGAGGTGTTCACTGATCACAAGAGTCTTCAGTATTTGTTCAAGCAAAAGGAGTTGAATTTGAGACAGAGGAGGTGGTTGGAGTTGTTGAAAGATTATGATATCACTATCTTGTATCATCCGGGCAAGGCCAATGTGGTGGCCGTTGCATTGAATAGGAAGTCAGCCAGTGTGGGTAGTCTTGCTTATATTCCGGTCGGTGAGAGACTGCTTGCTTTGGACGTTCAGGCTTTGGCCAATCAGTTCGTGAGGTTGGATATTTCTGATCCTAGTTGTGTATTCCCCTACACGGTCGCTCGTTCTTCTTTATTGGAGTGTATTCGTGGTCAGCAGTATGATGATCCCCATTTGTGAGTCCTTAGAGACACGGTGCAGCGCGGAGGTGCCAAGCAGGTTACCTTAGATGATGATGGAGTTTTGAGATTGCAGGGTCGAGTTTGTGTGCCTAATGTGTATGGTCTCCGAGAGTTGATTTTAGAGGAGGCCCATAGCTCCCAGTACTCTATTCATCCGGGAGCCGCGAAGATGTATCAGGAATTGCGGCAACATTATTGGTGGCAGAGAATGAAGAAGGATATCGTTGCATATGTAGCTCGGTGTTTGAATTGTCAGCAGGTTAAGTACGAGCATCAGAGGCCTGGTGGTTTATTTTAGAGGATTGAGCTTCCCGAGTGGAAGTGGGAGCGGATCACTATGGATTTCGTTGTTGGACTCCAGCAGACTCGGAGGAAGTTCGACGCAGTATGGGTTATTGTTGATAGGCTGAGCAAGTCAAGGCATTTCATTCCTATGGCAGTCTCCTATTCATTCGAGAGGTTAGCTAAGATCTATATCCGAGAGATTGTTCGTCTTCATGGTGTGACTGTATCTATCATTTCGGACCGAGGTACGCAGTTTACCTCGCGTTTATGGAGAGTAGTTCAGCGACAGTTGGGCACCTAGGTTGAGTTGAGTATAACATTTCATCCTCAGACGGACGGGCAGTCCGAGCGGACTATTCAGATTTTGGAGGATATGCTCCGAGCTTGTGTCATTATTTGGAGGCTCATAGGATCAGTGTTTGACTTTGAACGCCTACAACAACAGTTACCAGTCGAGTATCCAGATGGCTCCTTATGAGGCTTTATATGGTAGGCAGTGTCGACCTCCGGTTGGATGGTTTGAGCCGGGAGAGGCTCGATTGTTGGGTACGGATCTGGTTCAGGAGGCTTTGTATAAGGTTAGGATTATTCAGGATAGGCTTCGTACAGCTCAGTACAGGCAAAAGAGTTATGCAGACCGCAAGGTTCAAGATGTGACTTTTATGGTTGGAGAGTGGGTATTGCTCCGAGTGTCGCCTATGAAGGGCGTGATGAGATTTGGGAAGAAGGGAAAGCTTAGCCCTAGGTTTATCGGTCCGTTTGAGATTCTTGATCGAGAGGGAGAGGTGGCTTAGCCTCCTGAGGCATTGACCTGGGAGTCCGAGTCCGATATGCGGAGCCGTTATCCCCATCTTTTCCCCGACTCAGGTACTTACTTCTTCTGTCCGTTCGAGGACGAACGATTGTTTTAGAGGTGGAGAATGTGATGACCCTTTTGGGTCATCACTTGTTTTATAACGAAATTTCCATGTTCTAAGGCCTTGAAAACTTCATTTAGAATCACCTCGATTTGTGTGCGTAGTTCGGGCGCGTAGCCAGAAAACTTAAATATGATAATCTGTGAAAAACGATAAGTTTTGATTATAAAATGAGCTAATTTGACTTCGATCAACATTTTGGGTAAACGGACCCGGACCCATGATTTGACGGTCCCGGATGGTCCGTAGGAAAATATAGGACTTGGGCGTATGCCCGGAATTGAATTCCGAGGTCCCAAGCCCGAGAAATGAATTTTTAAAGGAAATTGTTTTCTGGAATTATTTAAAGAAATTTGAAATGAAATTTGATTAGAACGTGATGGTATCGGGCCTGTATTTTGGTTCCGGCGCCGGTACAAGTCTTATATATAATTTAAGACATTTCTGTGGAATTTGGTGAAAAACAGATGTCATGTGACGTGATTCGGACTTAAATCGCAAAATTTATGTTTAAAGAAGTTTTGAGAAAATTTCATTGATCTCGAGACTTAGTTTGATGTTCATGATGTTTTTTTGACGATTTGATTACACGAGTAGGTCCATATGATGTTTTTGAGTTAGTATGCACACTTGGTTTTGAGTTCTGAGGGCTCGGATGAGTTTCGGGTAGGTTCGGAATATTTTAGACTTAAAACCAGAAGTTACAAGTCTCTGAACCAGCCAGTGCGATCCACACAAAAATGTGTGTGACCACGGAAGGGGGCTAGTGTGGTCCGCGGTCGGTTTTGTGCGGTGCGCGGTGGAGGCCTGTGCGGCTGCAGTCCATTTCGTGCGGTTCGCACAAGGCACTGGATCGCAGTACCTCAGGAAGGTCTGTGCGGCCGTAGTCCAATTTGTACGGTCTGCACAGGGGGTCTGAGAGGGGTATAAATAGAAGAGATTTTCAGTTATTTTGCATTTTTCAAAAACCCTAAAAATATAAGAGGCAATTTTTCAAACAACCTTTCTTCTCCAAATCAATTGTAAGTCTTTTGTAACTAGTTTTCTTCAATCATTAATATCTTTTAACATGATTTCAACTTCAAATCAATTATTTTAATGGGGGAATTGAGTGTTTTGGTAGAACCTAGGTTTTTCAAAAATTAGGGATTTGGACCTCGATTTGAGGTCCGATTTCAAAACAAATTACATATTTGAGCTCGTGGGGGAATAAGTAATTGGGTTTTGGTTCGAACCTCGGGCTTTGACCACGTGGGCCTGGGGGGTAATTTTGACTTTTTAGGTAAAACTTTGAAAAACTCATTTTCATGCATTCAAATTGATTCATCTAGTGTTTATTAATGTAATTAAGTAACTTGTGGCTAGATACGAGCGAATTGGCGGAGGAATCGAGGGGTAAAGATATAATTGAAACTTGAGTTATGTTCGAGGCATCGAGGTAAGTGTTTGGTCTAACCTTAGCTTGAGGGATTAGGAGTTGAGTCTTATTTGCTATGTGATAATTGTTGAGTACGACGTATAGGCATGGTGACGAGTATCTATACGTTGGTGTCTAACATGACCGTGAGTCTTTAAATTTTGAAGATCTTGATTCGTTGTATCTTTCATGCCATGGTGATGATTTCTAAGTGTTGTGGATAGTTTGTGGAAGGAATTGTAACCTTTGAACATCGAGGAGCATTGGCTCAAGTTATATTATGAATTGTGAAAATATATGAGATGATTGAATCCTTTGGAGCATTGACTCAAGTTATATTATGAATTGTGAAAGTATATGAGATGATTGAAGTTATATTATGAATTGTGAAAGTATATGAGATTATTGAACCCTTTGGAACATTGGCTCAAGTGGTGAAGTGAGTTATGAAATAAAAGTGAAAGAAAGAGAAAGAGTTATTAAATTATCCCCTTGCCGGGATGTTGAGATTATTGATGTTGTTCCCTTGCCAGGATTTAATTGTTTAAATGTTGTTCCCTTGCCGGGATCTCTATTACTATTTTGTTTATTCCCTTGCCCCTTTGCTTGTAATTGTTTTTTGGGTGAGGAAGAGTATTAAAGCATGAAGGGTGATGTCGTGCATTGTTTGCTATTGTGAGAAAAGAGTGTAAAGCATGAAGGATGATGTCGTGCCGTACGATGCACTATTCCGTACCGATTTTCATTAATTATATGGTGAGGAAAGAGAGTAAAAGCACGAAGGGTGATGTCGTGCACATCTTTATTATATGATTGATTTGGTGAGGACGAAAGTAAAAGCACGAAGGGTGATGCCGTGCACACTTTTATTATAAAATTGCTTTGGAGAGGACAAGAGTAAAAGCACGAAGGGTGATGCCGTGCAAATTGTTGATTTCTGATTCTTTGTTGATATTCGAGTTATGTGGTTTCTTTCCTTACTTGATGCTTTCTATTCGGAACTGTTATCTCCCCACAACATGTTTTCCCCTCCCACATTGACAGGTTATTTTCTGTATTTCTTTTCCGCTGTATATACATTTGAACTGCAAAGGTTTATTTAGTAGTCTGGTCCTAGCCTCGGCACTACTTCGCCAAGGTTAGGCTAGACACTTACCAGCACATGGGCTAGGTTGTGCTGGTACTACACTCTGCACTGTTTGCAGATCCAGGAGCAGCTTTTGGATAGTAGTTGGAGTGCTTCCTTTAGTCCACCCGGAGACCCAAGGTAGACTGCAGGCGTCCGCAGGCCCTGACATCTCCCTCTATCTCTACTTTCTGTTTCATTCTCTCTTATTCAGAAACAACGTACTGTTATTTCTTCAGACCTTGTATATAGAAATCTTAGATAGTCTGTGACACTGTGACACCAGGTATTTGGGTATTTGAGGTTTTAAAAGTTTTAATAGACGTGGACTTAAGATATTTAATTGTTGACTTCCGCTAAATTATTTAAAGTTCCGCTGATATCATGTTATCGCCTTGTGTTTGTTAAAATGAAGCAATATGGAAGCGTAGTAAGTAGTTAAGGTTTGGCTTACCTAGCTCCCATTAGTAGGCGCCATCACAACCCCCGAGGTTGGGAAATCCGGGTCGTGATATCATCACATAATTAATTCGATACTTGATTTTTCCCAATACAGATAGTCCCCCCACTTGCCATTTATTCATGAGTAGAATATTTGGGAAGTGGATCTCATTAAAGCAGGTATTTTTTCCGCCATTATACCTTCTCTGGAACTGACGCTTCATATGTCACTTCCATTTAATGCTCGTGATGCATGGCATCTTCTGATTGGTTCTGCAATTTTTCAGCGTCTTTTAGGGGTTTTTTGCAGCTTCATCAATTACGAAGCGACAGTTTCCATCATGACGTTTCCATCATCACACCTTTTTCTTTGATGGTTGCTTCTAAGTATAAATATATCTTTTGTCTTTGTCCTTCTCATCAAAAGTTACCTATCTTAGAATATTCACTCTTATTTTCTTCTTCCTTGTGCAGTCCTGTTTTCTTCAAATCCCTAACCCTAGAAGAGTCCCCATTGTCGATGAACTTCCTCTTGCTCCTGTTAGAAGTACAAGAGGAGGAAGATTGTGTCGTTTAGGATCTTCATATGTAAGGGGTGTTTCTATACTTCCAGTGAGTTCTACCCCTGCTTCTAGAACTAGGGGTCCTCTCTCACACAAACCTTCATCCAGGAGTAAAGATTCTAATGAACCAGTTCGTGAGCCTTTAATAGATGAGATTGTCCCTTCTGAACTATCTTTTTAAACTGATAGAGAATCGATCAGAAACCATTGGAGGCCTGACTTCCCTATCATTATTCCTAATGCTAACCAAAGAATTACATCTTACATGACTGGATTTTCTTTTGTGTATACTTATCCTTTTACGTTGAATTTTAAACCCCCCATCGATCCTGTTATCATTGAATTCTGTCATTTTTTCGATGTTTGTTTAGGACAGATTGGCCTCATTGCGTGGAGGCTTGTTGTTTGTTTAAGGCACTTAACAAGGTTGGCTAACTTGCCTTTTACTTTTTTTCATTTGATCCATCTCTACTCCCCTAAGTTTTTCCGTCATGGGATCTTTACTTTAGTGGCGAGAAGTAAGAAAGTGTTAGTTTGCTCAGAGGATGATAAGGACCATGGCTGGTATGCCAGGTTTGTTGCTGCCTCCACTGTTGGTTTAGTGGACGAAGAAAATGTTCCATTTCCTGAAAAATGGAATTTTGCACGTAAGTTTTTCTTTTACAACTTTTTCTCTCTTTTCCCTTTATTTTTCCTGCTACTGTTTAAACTTTCCTTTTTTCAGCAACCATGGGAGCTGTTGATGGGATTCCCAATTTCCGTGGTTGGGTAGAAAAGTTATTGAAAGTTGCTCCAACGGAAGGTAGATCTTGGAAAAACCTTTCGCACAAGTTTGGTTGGAAGGTTAAAACCCATGGTAAATGCTTTACTCATCTCCTTTTCATATTTTCATTCATCTTTCCCTAAGAATTTATTTGATCCTTCTTTTTATCAGGATTTTCCATTCGTGGTGTAAGTGTTGAAGCAGTGGCAGCTTCCAGAGTTTCTTTGGAAAGAACTCAAGAGATAATCTTGAGTTCTTCATCGAAAAGGAAGGCTGATATAACCCAGGATTCTGAAGAAGAGGAGGAACATGATGGAAGTTCCTTGATTAAAAGGACGCGGGCCAGAAGACGCGTCTTTTCATATGATGAAGCAACTCCTCCCTGTTCTGTTCCCATAACTAAGGCTGTTGAAGCCACCTTGGTGAGCTCTGATGATGATACTCCTACGGCAGCTCGTGACTCTGATGTTTAGCTTTTTTCTCGTGGGTTTGATAGTGAAAGTTTGGATTTGTTTCCGATGAAATACCCCTTTGCCTCTTTTACCATGCTTGTCCCTGTGGCACGTGTAACGCCCCCTTTTTCCCTCCCCTTTTCGAGATGGGAAAGAGGTCTGGGTTTCGACATTTACGGGGTGTAATGACTCATTTTCTTTTGGGATATGGGTATTTGAAGAGTCGCCACCTAACGGATTATGGTGCATTAGGGAACCTAGAGCGATTAACTCTTGGGTTAGTTTGCATTACCAGAGATTAGGGTAAGGGCTCGAAGTAACCTCGATGGGAAGGTGTTAGACACCTCTCTTGGTCCACAACTGTGGGTCCCGACCGAACTTATATTCACAAATTAGTCCATTATAAGTAAGCAGTTGAATCAAATAGGTTGCAAGTAAAGCACGTTAGAATAACTCAAGTAGTAAGATAAAGGTTTGAATAAGTTGTAAATCAAAGATTTAAATAAAGAAAGGGATTTAGTAAAGGGGGGTCCTAGGTTGGTTATCCTATAGGATCACCCCACGCAATGTCCGGTAAACACTCCTCAATGAGGAGCTACACGTGACATTAACGTGTAGTCATCGTATCCCATGTCTACCCTTCCCATCCCCTTATTGGTCATGCAAAATGAGTGTTCGGTCAACGATTCCTATTGCGTGCTGCTACCCGTCCCTTCCTAATGGTCCTGGCGGGAGTTAGAGCCTCTACATATAGGCGGTTCTAGACGTACCCCTAAGGTTTTAAAAGGAAAAAATTCTAAGGCGACAGTCAAAAATATTTAGGACTTTCACACATAATGGGAGCAATTAAAAGGCTCAAAGTTTCCTCCTCAAACAAACACATAAGCAACATGACTCAAGCATAGTTAAGGTCTTTTATTAAACAATGTCCTAAATCAGGATATCTAAGTGAATATGTAGAAAATAAATAACACTTTTCTTAGACTCAGAAGTTACACCCTAGTAGTTGCCTAAGGACTCTTTTAAAAACCTGTTAGGATCAGAAAACGTTAAGCAATGGAGACAGTTTCAAATAATACAGTTTTGAAAACGCCCTAAAGGCTTGCCTATACGTAGAAGTACTAATGTCTATATTAATGCAGAAACAAATAGATTTTGAAATAGACTCCTTTAATACCTATAGGCATGATTTCTGACGAGATTGAGGCAGTTTGAAGGAAATTGTTTCCAGAAATACTTGATACTTAATAAAACAAATTCAGAAATGAACTAGGTGTGATTAAGTCGATTTATTAGACTAGATTAGACTGACAAGCGAAATTTCGAGTAGGGCTCCCTATATGCATGATATCTAGGCGTATTACTGATTGTTAACGATTTGCAGGTAGAGAAACATACATAAATACTCATTGTTACTGAAATTGGATTGGGTCCTATAGGCATGACATCTATTATTAAACTGATTTTAAGACATGATTGTTTGGAACCTATAAGCATGGTTTCTAAATATGACAGAATGTAAAACCTTATAGACATGGTTTCTACTTGACAAGCAAACAAACTTAAAAGTGAAATCCTATGGACATTATTTTTATTAGGCAAAGCAATCAAATTAAAGAGTAAAGTCCTATGAGCATATTTTCTATTTAGGCAAGCAATCAGAATTTTAAAATAAAGTCGTAGGAGCAGGATTTTTACCTGTATTACCCCATAAAGTATGCATCTACCCACCCTTTTTACTAAATACCCCAATATCTGTTTACAAATTATTACAGGCCAATGAATGAGTTACATAAGTAAAAATAGAAAATCAAGAAGCTATTCTATATGGAGCCTTCAATTAGGCCCAGATTTCCCAAAGCCCTCAATGGCCTCATATGCCTCAGTTCCATAGACAAATCAGAGTCTAGGTGCATCAAATTCCCTAAGGATCTCAAGGATCCCGGGCAGTGCTTACACCTAGACTTAGTAACCAAATATTGAAAAAGGTCAGCCTCAGTATGCCAGAGTTCAGAGGGTGCTCAAAAGGATCCCAAGGCAGTACACATACTAGAGGGGGCAGAACTTATTAACTAAGAGTAGAGTGAGAAGTGATGGACACAAGTTGAAAAGGTTTTAGTAAGAAGCTGTATTTAACCAAAGTCTTTTTATTTTGAAAATAATGTAGTAAAACAACAGAGACTTGTTTAAAGAGATGAACAAAAGCCAAAAACATCTTAGGACAGGTTTACACATAGCTAGTTCATAGAACCAGGTAAATTCAATAGTCACACACATGGGTCAAGGGGTTTAGGATACATAGAAATATTTTACTGCCAACACATAACCCAGCAAGGGTCTGGGACTGGTTTAGACATGCTCAGAAACAGCTGACACTGGTATAATCACAGAACTAGTCATGAAGAACACAACCACATAGAGGGGTGATAGGGATTTGAGGATTCACGGGATATAGGATGGTAAGCATACAACAAGTAAGAGACAATTTGTAAGACATGCTCAAAAACACACATACAGAGAATATACTGATCTAAAGGGAGGGGAAGGCATAATAACATGATGATAATGTTAATCTTAACTATAAGTTTCACAACAGAACCACAAATAGAAGCAAACTAGAAACAAGAGAAATTGAAACAATAAGAGAAGCATGTTGTTGTTGGAACTTTGAATTGAAACTAGGACATACCAGTGAAGAAGAGAGTAAACAGAATGAAAAAAATAAGAGAGCACAAATGGTTAGCCTTGGCTTGCAGCCGTCTAGCTTAGACAATAGCAAATAGCACAAGAGAGAGAAAGAGCAGAGAATATTTTTAGTATGAGAGATAGTTTTGAACCTAAGTGTTCGTGTCTGTGTTAATGAAAGACTGGAGTATTTATAGTTTGAAACAGGTAGTAAAATAAGGTAAGAATCATAGTAGCATGGTAATTAAGGAACTCAGAATCAGTCAGTCAGAAAATTAAAGCAAGTACTCCCTTAAGTCAAGGGAGTTAATTCAAACGGTAAGAACCAGTATATAAGGCAAGAAAGAACAATACATGATTAATAAGGAAAGAATCAAAGTTCAGTAAGCATAGAGTAGTCAATTAGGACTAGGTTCAAAAAACTCCAATTAAGGAATAATTCAGTGAGAACAAAGTACCACAACAAATAAGGTAGGGGATCAGTCAATTTAAACAGACGAGGCAGAGTTTTAGGATTTTAAAAGAAAATCTTTCAATCAAACCATCAAATAAGGGAATCAGGATCAATCAAGAGGGAGTCATGATTCTATACTTCAACATATAAATAGAGAAGAATAAACAGACGTACCAAACAGGCAAGGTCAGCAATATCGACAGAAAGGGGTAAGTTTTGAACAATCAAGATGAAGAAAATCATATAGAGGTGATATAAGTAGGCTAATGACTCAGTAAAAACCCATTCGAAGCAAGGTAACCATAGAAACTTAACAAGAGTCGAGTAGTCATGCTAACACACAAAACCAAAACAAAGAAGATATAAAAAATTAGGGCTTTTAATAGAGGCAAGTTGAAAAAGCAGTAAGAACATAGAATCAATCAAGATATGCAAGGATAGAAGTTTCAAACATAAAGAATCAGTTTAAACAAAGAGTAGAAGAAGTTCCAAAAAAGCCCTATTTTTTTAAAGAAAGTAAAACAGCTTAAAGTTGATGATTTTTCAAAAGAGGTTTGAGAATAGTGTAGAACACAAAAGAAACAGGCTTGAAGCATTTAAAAATGGCCCAGATCTAAGAAATACAAACGAAAAATAGGGTTTCAAAGGAAACCTAGGTAGAGATAGAAGAACCTGCTTAGAACTTCATAGATCGTAACAAATATGGCGTGATTTTGCCCAAAATCACACCGAAGAAGTCATGAACAACAAAAACAACAACCCTAGATACAAGTCGGCGTGGCCCAGGGCCCTTGAAGACCTTAGAGATGATGAGCAAGGCGATGGAGGAACCATTGGAGGCTTGGGGTTGAAAGGTGGTCGCTGGAGATGACCGGAAAGGGAGGCGGCGGTTGAAGAAGGTTAGGGTTAGGTTGAGAGAAGAGAGAGGATTGGAGCATCTGAAGGCGGCGAGTATGGAAAAATGATTAGGGTTATGGGGTCATTTAGAATTAAAAAGGAAAGAATGGATGGGGGCCATTGATCTTTTAGATCAACGACCAAGATTTAAGATGGATTTGGGCTGGGTAGGGGTAATTAGGGCCTGGGTCAAGTAATCTGATTAGAAATTGGGCTGGGGTTGGGTTAAAATTAGGCTAAAATTGAAAGCCAAATATGGCTATAATTTAAAGAGCCACTTTTTCCCATTTTAATTTATAATAAATAATAGATAGTTTTATGAAAATAATTTTTCTATACCAAAATGATTTAAAATATGTAATTATCATTTTAAAAATATAGGGGCCAATTTTACACATATAAAATATAATTATACATTAAAATGGGCTAACATTGCAATTATATGCAATTTAGCTTAAAAATACTAAATATAATTATAAAAATGCATAAAACATATATTAGCCTTATTTTAGCATAAGTATAGAAATTAAATGAATAAATCATCATAATAATTTTGTAAATAATTATTGTGGATTTTATGAATAAAAGGGGAGAAAATAAATCAATTTAAACCCTTAAAATTATGGAAAAAATTATAAAAACCTTGTGCATGCTTATATATGCATATATATGCTATTTGAAGATATTTATGCATATTTAAAAATATATAGGAAAACATTGGGTATCAATAGCGCGTTTTTTGCCAGTTGTGACTGCTACTGTTGTTGCTCCGCCCCAAGTTATTATGACTTCCTCTACAGTTCCCCCCACTATCGTTCCTCGTACTGAGGTTGGTTCTTCGAGTAGAAGTATAGCAATGAAATAGATTACCATTGAGGTCCCTGCCGATGGTAATCTTTTGAAAAAGTCAAGTCGGGCTGACGTATGGTTGAAACCTCTGATCGGTTCAGTTGAGAAATCCAAACTCGAGAGTCAAAGCTCTTTGACTTGGATGAACGATACAATACAATCATCATTAAATGTATTTGCTTATTTTTGCACTTTATTCCATTTTTCATTTATTAAGGTTCTTACCCCTTTCTTTTTTAGATCAATCTTATTGGCACAAAGATGATGAAGAGGGTTTCTCATATGGAGCATTTAATGCATGATTATCAGATTGAATAAGACAACTGGAAAGAACAATATGAAAGCCTTCAACTTGATATGGAAGTGTTAGAAGAAAACAAGTGTACCTTAGAGCAGCAATTGAAGTTTTTGACTTCAGAGTTAGCAGTTGAAAAGGCTTCCTCAAATCAAGCTGACAAGGATAAAAATCTCCTCGAGACATCATTTTCTGAGCAACTCTCCAAAGCCAGTGAAGATATTAGCGGGTTGAAGGCATTGTTAAACGAGAAAGAGGTTTGCGCCGGTCATAAACTTGTTTAAACACTTACCCGGACCCAAGAAGATCTTCGTGAGTCTTCTGATAAGGTCAGATTTTTAGAAAGTTCACTTGCCCCTCTGCAATCTTCTTATGATGTTGCTTTGGCCGAGAAAGAAAAGCTTAAAAACGAGATTGACCAATGGCAGAGAGATTATGAGATTCTTGAGGAAAAGATTTCTATTGAAGTGAGTTGGGCTATTTTGAACACACGCCATGATACCCTTGTGGAGGCTAGCCAAGAGGGTTTTAACTTGGATGCTAAGTTAGCCAAGATAAAGGAGACCATTGAAAAAACTCAGCAAGACCAAGATTTTTGTTCTCCCATGGTTGATACTCCTGAGCATGTTGGAGATGATATAAGTACGGTGAATGTCCCAGCTCCTTCAATTCTACTCGAACCTTCTACTGCTAATGATACCGCTTTAGATTCTTTTTCTGCCCCTTAGTGAAAGTTTATGAAGTGTGACTCCCTTTTTTTTTCTTCCTTGGTGGAATGTGGTTTTACCCCTGGTCCCATTTGGGGGTTTAGTTTTTTTGAAAATGACAAGTCCCCAGACCTTTTCGAGGTATTTTATAAAAACAATGACAATTAGTTTATGGCTAAGTTCACAGTTAGTCTAAACTTAGCATTATGGAGTTTTTGTTTAACTTAATTGTCTTGAGCTTCTGTTTTGCCTTTATATTCAAGGTCTTGTTTGTTAATTCATGGGTTTTTGCCTCACCCTTGTTATATTTTTTTAAAAAAAAATGCTTTGTTAACTTCATGGATATCTAAATCAAACATGACTTTATAAAAGAGGGCCCTTTTATATACGACACTTAATGAAGAAGACGTCTCAACTTCTTAATGGTGTAAATTTACGAGAAAAGAAATAGGAACACACATGTTTCTTGAAATAACTTTGATAAAGTTTTCATTTGAGCTTTGTCAAGTTTAAATAACATCTTACATGTATTTAAATATCTTCTATAACTTTCTCATAACTGTTTTCCTTACAACAGATTTGCAAAAAAGAAAATAAAATCCAGAAATAAAATCCAAAGGTTTTTTTTATACAACCCATGGCTAAATATTGCCTTTAACCTAGACATCATAAGATTTTGAAAATCTATATGAAGGTTTTTTGACTGGCTTGTGTTATTGGCTCGTGACTTTGCTCTGAACTTGATACATTTGATGAGTAGACTTTTGGGCTTGACTTGAATTTTAATTGTTTTTAGTCTTCTTTGCCTTCTTTATACATATATCATATGTATATTATATAGTCCCCCAAGTGTTTGAGTTTTGAAGTATGAAATCTCGAGAACTTGATTATTCCTTCCATGCTATCCATTTCCTGAAAAGGAAAAACATACGGGACTCGGAGGTACGATTTTAGATGAAGACTACTTAACCCATTTAAATTTCTATCAGAATAATTGTAACCCTAGACCGGGAATTATGTTTTTTCCACGTGTCTTGAGGTCGTAATTCAATATTTAGTGCGGGCTAGCTTTTTGTCTATCCACTAAAATCGTTAGTAAAATTTTAACAATTCAAAAATAAAAGTTTAATATGAGGGTACCTACCCGTGGATATTTCCTTTCTTTAGAAATAGGATCTCTTCAGTTGAACAACATTCCAATTTGAAGGTCGAATCTTGCCATCCATTGTTTCCAGTTCGTATGCTCCTTTTTCCAGCGATACCGTGAATCTTATAAGGTTCTTCCCAAGTTGGACTTAACTTTCCTGCATTAGCTGCCCTCGTTGATTGGAAAACGTTTTTGAGTACGAAGTCCCCAATCTTGAAGTATCTAAGACGAGCTTTCCGGTTATAGTATTTTTCCATGACTTGTTTTTGCGTTGCTATCCTTATTAATGCAGCTTCCCTCCTCTCTTCAAGTAAATCCAGGTTTACTCACATTTCTTATTCATTTGACTCCTTAGTTGCTTGTGTATATCTCGTGCTTGGTTCCCCTATCTCGACTGAAATTAAGGCTTCAGCTCCGTATACAAGTGAGAACGGTGTTTCCTCCATACTTGTTTTTGCGGTTGTTAGATAAGCCCACAAGACTCAAGGTAACACCTCTGGCCAATTGCCTTTAGATTCCTCCAACCTTTTCTTTAAATTGTTGATAATGACTTTATTCATTGATTCATCTTGTCCATTACCCACCGGATGGTAAGGCGTTGAAGTAATCCTTTTAATTTTCCAACTCTGAAAAAATTCTGTGATTTGCGTGCCTATAAATTGCGGGCCGTTATCACATACGATTTCCTTTGGTACACCAAATCGGTATATGATGTTTCGCCAAATGAAATCTCTGACCTCTTTTTCTCGTACCTGTTTAAAAGCTCCTGCTTCTACCCACTTAGTAAAGTAATCAATAAGAACTAGCAAAAATCTTACCTTGCCTTTGGCTTGTGGTAGTGGACCCACGATATCCATTCCCCACTTCATAAAAGGCCACGATGCAATGACCGGATGTAATAATTTAGCAGGTCTATGCATGTTGTTGTCGTATCTTTGTCACTTGTCACATTTAGTCACAAAATTTTCCGCATCTTCTTCCATTTTTGGCCAATAACAACCGTCTCTAATCATGGTTTTTACTAAAGATCTTCCTCCCGTGTGATTTCCATAATGTCCCTCGTGTATTTCTTTCATCACATACTCTGTTTGCGAAGGTCCAAGGCATCTTGCTAGGGGACCACCGAACATTTTACGATAAAAATTGCCTTGCTTTAAACAGTACCGAGCAGTTTTTTTGCGGAGTGCTTGAGCCTTTTTCTTATCTTCAGGTAAAATTCTATACTATAAAAAAGTGACAATCTCGTTCCTCCAATCCCAAGTTAAATTATTGTAATTTACCTCGTTTTTGTCTTGATCAAGTACTAAATGAAATAAATGAATTACAGAAGCATTTTTGTCATTTGTCACTTCTTCAGCAGATGCAAGATTAGCTAGGGCGTCGGCCTCGATATTTTCCTCTCTTGGTATCTGCACGACTTTCCAGGTTTGGAATTGCCTAACTAGATCACGTGCCTTTTCCAGGTATTGCTACATTCTTGCCTCTCTGGCTATATAAGTCCCCAGCATTTGGTTAACTACGAGTTGTAAATCGCTTTTGATTACGACCTGCTCTATGCCAAGCTCTCGTGCTAGTTATAAACTTGTAATCACAACTTCATACTCTGCCTTATTGTTAGTAATAGGGTGACATTTTATGGTTTGTCGTATGATTTCTCCCGTAAGTGGTACCAAAACAATACCTAGACCTGCCCCTTTCACATTCAATGAACCATCAGTAAATAAAGCCCAAGTTCCTCGATTAGACCCACTAAATACCTGTAGCTCTTTTTCTGCTTCTAGTTGTATACCTTGGCTAAAATCTGCCACAAAATCTGCTAATACCTAAGACCTTATTTTCAATGCCATCCCATCTTTGTAGTAACTGCCTACCCTCTACGTAATATAGTATATAAACACGAGTTATCAGGTAGGTTAGCCAAGTGGGCCATAGAGCTAAGTGAATATGACATTACGTATCAAATGCAAGTGCAAGTTTTTCTAGATGAGGATACCGAGTCTTAGCATCTAATAATGACTTGCTAACATAATAAATTGGAGACTGTTTACCTTGGTCTTAACGAACTAAAACAACACTCACCGCTACTTCTGAAACAGCAAGGTAGATGAGTAGTTTCCCCATCTTTTGGTTTCGCAAGCAACAATGGATTTGACAAGTATACTTTCAGATTTTTAAGTATACATTCAAACTGATCCTGCTTTTTTTAGAGTTGAAAAGAACCTGAAGCATTTTTCTGATGATTTGGAAATAAATCTTCCCAAGGCTGCTATTGTTCTCGTCAGTCTCTGTACTTCTTTTTTACTTGTAAGTGTATCAGAAATTTGCTTAATAGCTTTAATTTGCGCGGGATTTACTTCAATGCCACAGTTAGAAACAAGATATCCCAAGAACTTACCTGACGAAACTCCAAATGCACATTTCTCAGGGTTTAGCTTCATGTTAAATTTACGGAGAATCTGAAATGTACCAGACAAGTGTTGGATATGATCCCCTGCTTGTTGTGACTTGACCAGCATATCATCTATATAGACTTCCATGGTTTTCCATAAATGTTCTTGAAACATTTTGGTCACCAACATTTGATATGTGGCTCCAGCATTCTTGAGACCAAATGGCATTACTTTGTAACAATAAGTCCCCCTGTCTGTTATAAATGAAGTTTTTTCCTCATCTATGGGATCCATTTTGATTTGATTATACCCTGAATATGCATCTAAAAAACTTAACAATTCATGTCCTGCAGTAGCATCAATTAGTTGATCTATATGCGGTAATGGAAAAAAATCTTTAGGACAAGCTTTGTTTAGGTCAGTATAATCTACACAAACTCGCCACTTACCATTCTTTTTAGGTACCACTACAGTATTAGCTAACCAATTTGGATATTTTACCTCGTGGATGGACCCAATTTTTTTAAAGTTTTTGTACCTCATTTTGAATCACCTGATTTTTGAAAGATCCTTGCTTTCTTTTCTTTTTGACTGGTGGATATTGATGGATCTTCATTTAACTTGTGAGTCATTACTTCCGGAGGTATTCCTGTCATATCAGATTGGGACCAGGCAAAACAATCCCCGTTAGTTTTTAAAAATTCAGTCAACTTACCTTTCATTTCGTGGCTTAGGTTGGCCCCAATGTAGACTTTCCTTTCAGGACAAGGTGCGAATAATTCTACAATTTCCAATTCTTCAATCGTCGTTTTGATGTTTTTATTTTCCTCTGGTTCTTGGATAGAATTGGGCCTCGAGTCTACATTTGTTCGCCCGTGTTCAGTTGAGGCTTGTGTTGCAACACCCTCAACTGGATTCTATGATTGCTATTTTTCTTCCTGTCTTGCGCTTGAATCTGCTACGGAATTGTTGCTCCTAGAGGTTTGCTAATCACCACGGATTTGTCGTATTCCCCATTGTGAAGGGAATTTAATAACTTGGTGATGAGCCTGATTCTCTATCTCTCGATCTATGATCGTACCTTGAGTTATCCTGCTGGTCCCATATAGGGTTCGTATCTATTTTTACCGGACCTTTTTTCAGTTTCAGCACATCTTGAACTTACCCTCTCGTCTTTTTGAGACCGAGTGATGGTATCTTCTTCTATCTGCAGTTTCGTACTGTATCTGTTGTAAACATCATTACAAGTTGTTGCTGGAAATTCCCGTTGACTTTCCTTGAGTCGTCTCGTGGCTTCTGAACTTTTCTCATTTAGATTACTGGCAAACGCCATAGCCGCCTAGTTATCAGGTACACGTGGCAGCATCATCCTTTCATGCTGGAATGTGTCTACAAATTCTCTTAGCAGCTCCGAATCTCCTTGCTTTATTTTGAAAATATCCTCCATTCTTTTTTTTTGAATTTTTGAGCTCCCGAGTGTGCTTTGATAAATAAATCTGCAAGCTCAGTAAAAGAATCTATTAAATTTTCGGGTAAAAGGGAATACCATGTTAATGCTCCCTTAGTGAGTGTTTCTCCGAAATTTTTGACCAATACTGATTCAATTTCTTGTTTGGTCAAGTCGTTTCCCTTTACATCGATTGTGAATGCAGTTACGTGGTCTCGTGAATCTGTTGTTCCATCGTATTTTGGAATATCGGGCATCTTGAATTTCTTCGAAATTGGTAAAGGAGCAACATTTGGCTTCCAAAGTTGTTGTGAATATTTGTCCATATCTATTCCCTTGATAACAGGTGGTACTCCAGGTATTTGCTCTATTCGGTCGATTTCTTCTTGAGTTGTTTCTGCAAAGTTAATACCAAATTTTGTAAATCAAAATTAACTGTGTTACCTGGTTCTCCATGACGAGATTCGCTGGGAGTTCCACCACTGCCTGAATTAAAGAGTCCAGAAAGAGGGTTTTCCAAAGTGTTGTTATTTGGAGTTGGTGTTGGCGGCACAACCGACAACTGGCTGGTAAAAGCCTGGATAGCGTTGTTGACCTGTTGAGCAATTAGTTTTTTGAGAGCTTCATCGATAGCTTGTTCGTTTGCAACTCTGTCATTTTCATTTGATTTAGATCTGTTTGGAGTCCCCTCTCGTGATTGCCGCTGAGAATATTGTGGCGAAGGAGGCGGGGTTCTGCCATCTTGTTCGCTCAGTTGATGTTGTGGATCTTGGAGTGGTAAATTGTATTGATTATTGTCGTTGACATTCGACATGGTCATTCTTGATAAAAGAATCGATTTGGAAAGCAGATGATTATCAGATTCCCAGTAACGAACCCAATTTGTTTAACCAAGAATAGAGATTTCGGTCAAAGCTTATTTTTAGAAGAACTCGGGTTACTGATAATCAAATAGAAATAGGAATAATTGATGTAAATAACAACTGAATAGAAAGAAAAGTAAATCTGTATATTCCAATAGTATTTTCGTGTCCTTAGAAATGTTCATTCCTCACCTTTTATAGTTATTTCTAAATAATACGTTTCTTTCCTTTCATAAAGGAGTCATTATAGACAATTAATGACATCTAATGTAACGTTATAATTGACAATCGTAACTTTTTCAATACAGATTCTATAACGTTTTCCGTAATTAATGCCTATTAATTACCAATAATACGTATCTAAACCCTTTTGCTATTTAGGTTCATTCTTCAGATGCTTCTTCAAAATATCAAGAGGTTCGAGCATTTATTCCTTCTGGCTTTCTTGGATCTTTGCCCGTGCCTGCTAAAGCTCATGCCGCTTCAACTATTCTTCGCCAATTGTCATTCCTTTACCGATCCACGTGTCATGACATGTCATTACATAATTAATTCGATATATTAACTTGATTTTTCCCAATACAAGTAATATCTCGGCTATGACGTTACTTTGCTAATTAAGCGTGACAATCACGTTGTTTAAACTTGTTCAGAACTTTAAAAATAAAACTTACGAGTGAAAATTAACTTGGTGCATGCGAACCTTCCATTTGACTAATTAAGCTAATTAGAGACAAAAAGGTTGCTGTCTAAAGCCTCCATCCTGTCTGTGTAGTGGTATTTCTTTTGATAGTTGACTCATAGTCAGCAGTCAACCACCATGAGACCATGCATGACTTACCACACACGTTTCAGTGAACGCTTAATTAAAAATTAAGGATAATTTGTATATGTAGTAAAATAATTTATATGGTTATATTCTTTTTAATTCGTTTGGTCTTCTTTAACAGTAATCCAAGTCATAATAAGCACGTACTAAAAATTAAATAGAAGCAATAAATTAAGTACGTAACAATCAAATTTATTATTGCAAGATAAACCACATAGAAAGGAATAATTAAACAGTGCTCTTAATTCACTGACACTTATCCATTACAGTAATTTATATGGCATTAGAAAATAAAGTGGACGGTAATTGATACTGTAATAGCATATAGATATCGAAGAGTGTTGTAATATAATACGAAAATTATAGATTTGAATACCAACAAAACAACAGCCGTCTAACACTAGACAAATTAAGGTGGATTATTAGGCACCAGACAACTACGGAAAAACCTGAATATTAACACTAAATATTGAGGTAATAATAATAATAATAAATTGTCCTTAGTTCAACGCAACGCTATTCATTGTTAGCAGCTTGATATGTCAACAGTTCATGTCTGGATTAGAAACCTAGTGGGTAAATCAATTGGAGGAAATCTTTTTTTATCAGTACGTGCATAGAAAGGGCGAGAGAAAATCATTTGCTTAATTAATTGCTTCCTCACTAAACCTTAAGGGTCAACAATAAAGGCTTTAAATTAATGGTGGGCACTTGTTTATTCTCAGCCATCAAAGGTACCATAAAAAGAACTTATATATTCTTTGATATATTCCTCCTTTTTTTTTTAGTAGTGATATATTCCTCTTAGGTATTGCTTTTCAGGTTTTCTGCTTTTCTCTCCTACAGGTGTAAGTATTGATACTGATTTGTTGATGAACATATAACTTATATATATTTTAAGTTACTCATGTCATTTTATATCATATCTCTCCTCCTAAAGATGGTTGTACTATAATATATTTTCCATAATAAACCATAGTATTTTTGTTAAATTCCACCATTGCTGAGTGGAGAAAGCTCGGACAAGGAATCAAAGAAGAAGAAGTTGTGGAGGGAAAATGAGCTATATGTCATGACCCGCCACATCATCATGCCACATAAGTTCCACTTGGCATATATTTTTACCATATGAAAGGGTTACATAAGTTAGGGACTAGATCTTGGTGGAATATTTTAGAACTATCGAGAATTTTCTTGGGAAAGCTCTAGATATTTATGCACTTGTAGGAAGTTTCTAGAAAAATATAGAGGTTTCATTAGGAAGATCCTAGAACCCTATGACATTGCTAGGAAAGTTCTTAGAAGATTCTAGGCTTGTAGAAAATTCTAGAGAAAGGACTTACTTGTAAATATTGAGGACTTGTGTAACAATTAATATTTACACACTAGCTCCTAGGGGACTAGTATATAAAGGGGGATATTTATTTGTAAATCACCACGCAAGACAATCAAGTTCTCTCTAATACAAAAGTTTCCTTTGGCAATTCTCCTGTGGTCTAGCATTCCTTAGCGATCTTAAGTGTAGTAAGACTGACTTGGCATAGCAATAATGTGAGCAAGTTGTGCAAGATCGTGAGCGAGTTGTCAAGTGCCGGACGTGTGCTTAGTTTAAGACTAAGGACGTGACAACATGGTATCTGAGCAAAATTTATGACTAAGGAATGTTAGAAAGAATACAAGAGATTTCTAGAAGAAAGTTTTGTAGGGAGCCATGACCGGAATTACCAAGGGCTTGGTACTTGCATAAGCGACCAACGCGAAGGTCCCTAAGCGAAAGCAGTATAGCGGTGCATGGGACGCACGCGAGGCGGTATAGTTACTTTGAATGATGGACAAGTACTTTGAGGTAATCAAGCAGGATGACTAAGTTGTTAAGGTACGCAACACCTCAATGTATTTGATCGAGCCTGTCGCATTATGGTGGAAGAAAGTGTGCTGCCTTGGACAAGGGGCTATGCAATATTGAGATGTGGGAGCAGTTCAAGGAGGAGTTGAAAAAAAAATCTACCCGGTGAATGTGGTGTATGAAGCTAGGCGGAAGCTAAGGGAGCTCCGACAGACAACCACAATTCGGGAGTATGTGCATGAGTTCACTACCTTAATGTTGCAAATCTCGTCATTGTTCGAGAAAGATTCCCTCTTCTACTTCATGGATGGGTTGCAAAATTGGGCAAAACGAAAGTTAAGAAGACATTAAGGAACCAACGTGAACGAGGCCATAGGAGTAGCCGAGTCACTTGTTGACTTCAAGATGGAGCCTGCCAAGTTCAAAGAATGCAATGCCGAGAGAGATGGGGGAGATCATGACAAGGACAACGGGAAAGGCATAGCCGAGGTATACAAGGGTAATGGCAAGGGGCTATCCCATAACGGACATGGGTCCAAGATAAATGGCAAAAAAACGGAAAACGGTAGCGAGTACGTGCCTAAGGGAGGATGATACTTTTGTGAAGGATCTCATTGGGCAAGTGAATCCCCAGAGTTGGGGAAGCTTGCAGCAATGATCAGAAACTTTGCTCAAGCACATAAGGATGACACCAGAGAAACTGCCTATATTGGAAGGGTGCGCTTGGAATCTGAGCCAAAAGTAGGGGATTCCAAAGCCTATCTTGGCGCCATGCAATTAAAACATGGTGGCAGCAAGAAAAGTTGGGAGGACATAATTGAAGTGGATGGCGAGTTAGAAAGTGATGGAACATTATCGGACTTAGACGATGCACTAAGCAGAGAGGTCAAGTTTGCTAGTAAGGCTCAGACCACGGAGGGCAGCCACATAGGGAGTGGAAGCATGGACCCGATGCTTGAGAAGCTGTTAGACTTGGTCGAGTCATAGGGAGATTCAGGCCAAGAGCAAGGAGAGGCATTTGATGGGCAGAGGATCGAGGCCATCATTGCAAGCTGTCTAAAGTACAAATGGGACAAGAAGAAATGTGACCAGTACCTTGTGACATGGAAAGGCGAACTGCTTCATAGAGCATCATGGTTAATGGATAAAGATCTCCGGCGACGCCAAGGCGAGGTGCGCATGTACGTGTCGATGTTTTGTGACGAGGGTGACACAAATTGGGTGGGGGAGAGTTTCATGAACCGCCATATCATCATGCCACGTAGGTGCCACTTGGCATATATTTTTGCCATATGGAAGGGTTACATAAGTTAGGGACTTGATCTTGGTGGAATATTCTAGAACTATGGAGAATTTTCTTGGGAAAACTCTAGATATTTATGCACTTGTAAGAAGGTTCTGGAAAAATATAGAGGTTTCATTAGGAAGACCCTAGAACCCTATGGTATTGGTAGGAAAGTTTTTAGAAGAATCTAGGCTTGTAGAAAATTCTAGAGAAAGGACTTACTTGTAAATATTAAGGACTTGTATAATAATTAATATTTACACACTAGCTCCTAGGGGACTAGTATATAAAGGGGGATATTCATTTGTAAATCACTATGCAAGACAATCAAGTTCTCTCTAATACAAAAGTTTACTTTGACAATTCTCCTGTGTTCTAGCGATCTTAAGTATAGTAAGACTGACTTGGCATAGTAAGAACATGAGCAAGTTATGCAAGATCGTGAGAAAGTTGTTAAGTGCCGCACGTGCGCTTAGTTTAAGACTAAGGACGTGACATATAACTTCTTTTTTGAAAATTAAGTACTATACATACACCACTATACACATATATATGGAGTTCTACTTCTACAACTAATGTTTAACAAATTAATACAACTCTACATATCCTATTGATCACGTGTTTATTTCAACACCCCCTTCAAGCTAGGTGTGATGAAAATGTTTAAATCACCTAGCTTGGACATCAAATGATAGTGTTGAGCAGTTTCTTGTACTTTTGTGAGCAAATCTACTTCCTGTTCTTCTGTTGATACGTATGTAGGGTGTATTAGTCCCTGTTGCACCTTCTCCCTCACAAAATGGCAATTTATTTCTATATGTTTGGTTCTCTCGTGAAACACTGGGTTATTGGCTATCTGCATAGCTACTTTGTTGTCCATCTGAAGCTGAATTGGAGTCAAAAATTTTATTCACAGTTCTCTGAACATTCCCACTAACTAGATTAGCTCAGATACAGTCAAGGCCATGCTTCTATACTCATACTCTGTTGCACTCCTTGCCACTGTGGTCTGCTTCTTAGACTTCCAAGATATCAGTAATCCACCAAACTTCACCAGGTACCTAGTGACTGACTTCCTTGAGTTAGGACAACTTGTCTAGTCTGCATCACAATATGCATTAAGAGTCATGTCCTCAACTGCATTCATAAGGATCGCAAACCCAGGCTCATCCTTAACATATTTCACTACTCTGTATGCTGCTTCCAGGTAAGATTGTTTGGGAGCTTGCATAAATTGACTTAGAGTTTGCACATTATACGCGATGTCAGGCCTCGTTAAAGTTAAGTATAAAAGCTTTCCAACTAATCTCTGATAACTCCTCACATCTGTCAGTGTTGGATCACCATCCAGGTGCCAGTGCTCATCATACTCAACAGTTGTAAGCCTTTTATTTTGCTCCATTGGTGTGATAGCAGGCTTGGCACTAGCCAATACTAGTTCTACTATGATCTGTAGAGCATATTTCCTCTGACACTAGAGAATTCCCTTTTCAAACCTGCACATTTTAATGCTCAGGAAATATTTCAAGTTTCCTAAGTCCTTGATTTTGAAGGCCTTGTACAATGTGACCTTTGCCTCTTGAATCATTATAATGTCACTATCTGTGATGAGAAGATCATTAACATATACAAGTATGATGCCATTTTATTCTTTAATGAACAAAGAGTGATCATGTTTACTTGGCATGAAGCTTGCTTGCAAGAGAGCCTCTGTTAGCTTCAAGTTCCATTGTCTTGATGCTTGTTTGTATACATAGAGTGACTTAAGCAATCTACAGCCCTTAGTATTCGCCCCTTAACTACTAAAACTAGGTGGCAACTGCATGTAAACCTCTTCTTCAAGGCCACCTTGAAGAAATGTATTGTAAACGTCCAATTGAAAAAGTGGCCATTGATGCATAACATCTAATGCGATAACAGCTCTTACTGTGACCATTTTAACAACTGGAGAAAAAATCTCTTGATAGTCCGGACCTTCTTGTTGATTGTATCCCTTGGCAACAAGTCTAGCTTTAAATCTCTCAACTTCTCCAGTGGACCTGTACTTGATTTTATACACCCATCTGCGTCCAATAGGTACCTTACCTTTAGGAATGTCAACTATCTCCCAAGTGTTGTTCAGAACCAAAGCATCAACTTCTGCCTTCATAGCTTCAACCCACCTTAGGTCCTTCATGGCTTCTATGTATGATATAGGTTCTGTTTCTTGTGGGGTAGCAGCCAAGTAAGACTGATAAGTAGATAAAAGAGCATTATAATTCAGATAGTTGGATATTGGATATGTGCAAGTGGATGAGGATGTCCCATTTTGTGGGCATACATAATCTTTCATCCAAATAGGTGTTTTGGAACCTCTATTAGATCTCCTGAGTTGTGCCACTTAAACTTCCTCAGCAACTTCAATAACTGGTACCTGCCCATTATGATCTTGATCAACTTCTATGAGGTTATTCCCCTGCTGCACCAACTCATGATCATGCACAACATCCTAGTTGACAACATGTCCTTCTTCTGGCATGTGGGGTTGTTGTTGATATAAAGGATGACTTCGTTTTACCCTTTATTTCAGCTTTAAGAACAAATGAGTTTGTTGTGTTCCATCTTTTGCCGGTTGGAAAGGAAATATGTCTTCCTTAAAAGTGATATATCTACTAACAAAGAACCTTCTTCTCCGTAAGTCATACAACTTATATCCCTTTTGAGATACTGAATATCCCATGTGGATTGCAGTAATGGCCCTAGGAAAGAACTTGTCCACCTTTTCTGTTACTGTGGCAAAACACAAGCATCCAATAGTCCTTAGATGTGTCATACTAGGTGATATTTTATGAAATACCTCATATGGAGATTTCCCTGCTAGTATTGAAGAAGTCAATCGATTTATCAGATATACTGCAGCTAGTACACAATCTCCCAGAACTGCAAGGGAATGCTGCCTTAAAATCTCAAAGCCCTTGCCACCTCTAGGACATGTCTGTGCCTTATCTCCAGTACTCTATTCTGTTATGGAGTATGTGGACAACTTCTTTGATGTAAAATACCATTATCTGTCAAATAATCCTTGCATTCACGGCTAAAAAACTCTGCACCATTGTTAGTTCTCAACACTTTTAGATTCTTCCCAAACTACGTATATACCATTTTAAGAAAAGACTTCAACACAACAACAATACACTGTTCAATTTCATTAAGAAAATCCAAATTATCTTAGAATGATCATCAACAAGAGTCAGAAAAAATCTATTTCCATTGTATGTAGGTACTTTACATGGACCCCAAATATCCACATGAATCAAATGAAAAATGTCTTCAGCTATGTTGCTACTCAAAGGAAATGGTTTCCTTGTTTGTCTAGCTAAAGGACATACTACAATTATTGAGCTCACAATCAGAAAATTTCTTATTTCTAAGGAAATCTAACTACTTCATGACTCTAACTGGCACATGCCCAAGTCTCTTATGCCAAGTAATGAAGTCTACCTACATCCCTTCCACAAGACAACTTCTGATACTTTGTGCCATTTTGTTCTTGTTAGACCCTTTTGGGATCATGAGATAAAGGCCACCCTCTTCCTTACCAATCCCCTTCACTCTTCCAGTGTATAAGTTCTGAAAGACACAAAATATTGGGAAGAAATTACCTGAGCATTGCAGTTCCTTAGTCAATTTTGACACAGATAACAGGTTGTACTTAAAATCAGGCACACATAATACATCATGTATTACATCATTGTCTGTAAGATTGTAACTCCCTTTACAGATGACATGCACAACCTTACCATTTGGTGGATACACATTACCTCTCTTTGAATCAGGTAAACCAGTCATTATTTTCAACATTTCACTACTAGATGTCATATGGTCAGTTCCACCAGTATCTACAATCCAGAAATCAGCTAAGTTCTCTAGTGATTGTGAATTAGCATTACCTGCCATATTTGCTGCATGTTCTTCTGACTTATCCTTGTTTATCATATTCATGATCTGGTTATACTGCTCATCAGTAAAGAAATTAAGCATCCCTTGGTTCATCCCAACATTATCCTCATTTGCAGCAGCACCTTTACTATAGTTGTTATCAGTCACAACAATTAGCTTGCCTATACTGCTGTTGTCTCTTCCCTTTGAAGCTAGATGGATATTCAACCAACTTGTAACAAATTTCCTTTGTGTGACCTTTGTTTCAACAATACTCACAATACAAATTATTGAACCTTTTAAACTTTGGAGGATTATCTCTAGAACTCATAAGAGCTGTGGAATCATTCACTTCATTTGTCACATTAATATGTGAATTAGTCTTAAACACTCTTCTTTGATTTTCTTCATTTATTAGCATTACATAGACATGACTAATAGAATGTGATGGGGATTGAAGTAAAATTTGACTTCTGATTGCATTATAGGACTCATTTAGATTCATTAAAAATTGAAAAAGTTTCCGCTTCTCTAAGTGTTCGATGAAATCCCTGGTCCTAGCCATAACAAGAAGTGAAGGTATCATGGAATTATATTCATCCCAAAATGATTTCAATCTAGAATGATACACTGAGATTCTAGATGTGTCTTGAGAAATGGTAGCTATCTCTCGTTGAAGATTGTAAATCCTAAATCCATTGACTTTGTCAAATCGATCCTACAAATCTAGCCAAACCTTATGAGCATCATTAGCATATACAATTTCAGTTACCAATTCTGGTGATACCGTATTCATAATCCATGTCAGTACAATAGCATTCACTCACTCCCATTCTTCCCCAAAATTGACAGTGAATTGTGGTTTTGTACAACTCCCATGGATGAACCCTAGCTTGCGTTTTGCTCACAATGCAATCACCATCGCCTTGCTCCAAACTGAATAATTCTCAGTTCCTTTCAATTGTATCGATATGATGACATTGCCAGGATTATCAGAAGGCTGTAAATACAGAGGATGATGAGGATTATCAATGTCCAAATTTGTCATGGCTGATCTTCAGAAAACAGATTCAAGTTCGTACTAATAGTTTCAGAAATTGAATTAGCTGATTAATCCCTAGATTCGATCGATCTACTCGAGCTCTGATACCATGTTAACTTCCGCCATTGTTGAGCGGAGAAAGCTCGGACAAGGAATCGAAGAAGAAGAAGCTGTGGAGGGAAAATCAGTCATAGCTGCTTTTTTGAAAAATTAAGTAATGTACATACACCACTATACACACATATATATAGATTTCTACTTATACAACTAACTTCTAACAAATTAATACAACTGTACATATCCTATTGTTCATGTGTTTTTTTCATTAATTTTTTCCAATGCTTATAATGCATATCTTCTGTCTCGTGTCATAATTGAAGTTAAAGGTCAAAATAAATTAGAGCTGATGCCATATTGTTATAAAAGACATTCTTTAAAATAAATTAAATGAAATAATGTGCTTTTGCCAATCAAACATAGATGAAACTATAAATATATATATATTAGAGCCTCGATGATATGGTAAAATGTCAATAGACGATCTCTAATTTTTTACAATTGGAGAGAGGTCGCTCCTAATTCAGCCAATCCTCGTGGAAGAATTGAGAGCGGAACGATTAATTGACTTATCATGATACTAAATTTTGTTTTACTATAGTGTTTTTCTTTTGCATTATCTTAAAATATACTTCTATTCCGGAAAAAATGTAAATTATTATTATTATTATTATTATTATTATTATTATTATTATTCCAGAAATCAAATAATTTCTTTTTATCACAGCATTCAAATAATTTCACATTTCTTTAACAATAAAATTAGAAATATTTATATAACTCTAAACAAACAAAATCTAGTCAAAAGTCAAAGAATTGACGTTCGAATGTCACGATCCAAAATCCGCCTAGTCGTGACGGCACCTAACTCGATTTGCTAGGTAAGCCAAATACATTCAATACAATCCAATTGAGATTTATAAGAAAACAATGAAAAATTATCTGAACTCTTATACAATAATCCAAGGACTAGCAATACAATTAATCACAAGCTTCTAAGACTTAGAATTTACAAAAGCTGGTATGAAATAAATACATTATTTATTTGAAATATACACAAACAAATTTGCAAAATCTAAAGCTACCAAGAATAAGTGACAGATATACCAGAAATGCAAGTACATCTTCAATGCCAGCTTCTGCCATACACATCAACTCCGGTTCTAAAATCTGCACGCAAGGTGCAGAAGTGTAGTATGAGTATAACCGGCCCCATGTACCCAGTAAGTATATTGTCTCACCTCGGTGAAGTAGTGACGAGGATTTTTAGTTAACTGATACTCACTGTTATAATTTGCTCAATTAAATTTACACTAAAACAATACAAGTAATACAAGGGAGAGTACAAGAACAGATATGCAAAGAAATAGATGATACTAAAAGAAATCACGGTCAGTTTCCTCCATGTCATAACTAATCCTTTTCTTTAAGCAATAACCAACAAACGAAATAGTACAATCCATGAACTTTCATAGTATGAGGAAGGTACTCAAGATATCAAATTAAATAGCACGGCAACACCCTTTGTGCATTTATCACATCCTCGCAAGATATATAGATGTATGTCAAATCAAATTACACGGCAATACCCTTCGTGCATTCATCTCATTTTTACCAAGCATAAGCATAATAGTGCCAACCAGGTGAAAAAATGCCAATAATAGTAACAACAATGTGGAAAAACACAGGGAGTACTAAAAATTAAGGCACAATGTATGGGAGATGGTAGCAATCTAAGTGGGAGGCACAAAAGTGATGATAGCAATTAAGATAGGATGATATAAATTTTACTAACTAACATGGTAGAAGATTTAGATGCAGATATAATCACAAGAGGGAAAGTATGATATTTATAAGCTAAAAAAATGGAAGGCATGAATAACTAACATGGTAACAAGTTTATACGAAAGTGAAACAAATGAGAAGTTGTATAGATGTAGATATAACAAATACGAAGAAAAGCATAATATTTACAGGTTAAACAAATAGAAGGCATAGATAACACAACAACAATTAAGGTAAAGGACAAAGACAGAACAACAATGACAAGTTACGTAGAAAGTATAGGTGCAATAGTAACAACTCAAGATAAAGGCATGAATGTATGTTGATCCACGTCCAATGAGCACTCAATAGTGAGTGAAAACGGTCGTTAGAAGAATAGTACCCAACAAGAGCCGGGTTAGATTTTCACAGGGAGTCTAATATGGGTGTTAGAGATATACACTTGACAAAAGCAAATAAAATAATTAAATTGCGCTTCCGAACAAAGAATTTGTTTTCTACTTCTACATTATCACTATCAATTATAAAATAAGGAGAAGAAACTAGAAAGTGAATGCTTGTTTTTGTTCTTTTACCAAATAGCTAAAAAGCCCAGGGATATGACCTTCATCTAGGTATTTGCCTAATGGATTAAGTACTTTAACACTTATTTTATTGATAAGGGTGTATTATAGCTCTCAACTCTAAGTTACCCACTTAATACCTCTCGGTCATAGAGAGATTTTATCCAATTTGGCTTTCTCAAGCCCAAATGGGTATCAAGTTAAATAGTTGATATGATCACAAGTCAAAGTTTTTCTATATCTAGTTGAAACCCTTTAATTAGGCTAATCAAATCTTTAATTAGCCCAATTTCTTGTTAAACAAGCTTTCCTAGACTAGGTCCCTCTTTCTCAAGTAGAAACCAAGTCAAAAAGGCATGAATCAGTGTTTGCAACCATTAATTATAAAATTGAAGCTTAAACAAGGCTAAATAATCAACATTCAATCATAAACAAGCATTAAATTAAATATCCATAAGGTTTACACACTAGGGTTAGGTCACAAGCCTAGTAAAGTCTAGCTACTCATAATAGAAGATGAAGAAAATAAAGAAGAAATACTAATTAAACTCATAATCTAAGATTAAATTCATAAAATATGATGTTTAAATCCCAAAATAGTCACAAACTTCCTTAATTAGAAAAATACAACAGCTACAGTTGCTCAAACTTCAAAACTTGACCTAAAAATATGATTCTAGTCTATTTATAGTGGCCCAAATTTCACTAACAAAAATACCCATCGGGAGGTTCTGCAGCCTCACAATTCCATGTGCGGTCCACACGTTGCTCCAGCTTGCAAGGACATGGATTCTGAGCCGCACAATTTGATCTGTGACTGCAAGTCAGCTTCTGTGGCCGCACAATTCTTGTGCGGTCCATACTTCAGGTAAGGCTTCAAGTCTTGGTCATTTTCACACTCTCTGAACATTTGAATTTTTGTCAGTGCAGACCCCTTTCTATGGCCGCACAATTCATGTACGGTCCGCACATCTCCTTTAAATGTGTTGGGCTTCTTTACCAGTTCTGCCATTGCAGAGGGAATTCTGCGATCGACATTTTGTTCTGCGACCGCGAAATATCTCTGTGGGTCGCACTTCTTATATTCGGCGCCCCTTCTTGCCTTGTAAGTCGGAACACTCCTTTTTGAGTCGGATTTCTTCATGAGAGTCAAAACTTCCAACATTCATGAAATTTACACATTTTCATTAGTTTTGGGAACATAGATCATTACTTTCGAACTAAATCATAAGCAAAAAAGTTCTAATAAGTGGTTAAAATATACACTTATCAACTCCCCCAAACATAAGTCTTTACTTGTCCTCAATTAAATAAATTAGTTCCCACCTCCTCAAAGTTAAAGGTCATTTTAGCGGGTCAACGGTGATCCATTCATACTCAGTTTGGACCAATAATTACCCACACTACTCATGCATTATCAAAAAGGTGACAAGTCAAATATTCATGCACATATAGTTCTAATGTGACATTTGAGCTTGAAGAATTAACGTTACTCATTAAGGACTCTTGTTCTATCATGTAGGTCATGGTGGACTCCAAACTCTTCCTCATCTAACTTCCATTTTCCAAGCTCGCTTAAAATGTTAGCACTCAATATTAAGATTTATGAAAGGTTCACTCTTCTCTCACAAGAGATTGTCAAAAGTACGGCTTCAAGTACCATAGGCTTGCCCCTCATGTATATCACCACTAATGCAAGCTTACTCGGTTCGAAATCAAGTAGAAGTTCTTTCGGGTTGTAATGGAGGCTTTTGGATTAGGGTAGGATACCATATGGGTAAGTGATTATACCTTTCCTTAAGCACTCCATATTTTCATTTCCCGGCTCACAATTACCAATTCTTATAGGCATTTTCTTTTTATTGGGAGCTAGAGAGACTTGACATCACTTTTTTTGTTGATTTCATTCTTTTTCTCCCTTTGATACTCATGTTAGGGATCATTACCTCTTTTTGAATCCATCAACCCTTTCACTTTTTTTAAAACTTTTTATTTATTTTTTTCTTTTCTTTTGTTGCTTTCTCTTTTCATAGAAATCATTTCTTTTCTCTTTTTATGCCTTGATACCTTTTCAAATTCCTTATCTCTCCCCCCAACTTATACTTTAAGCCACTTATTTCTCAAGATTGTTAAGGAAAGTCCGGGTACCAAGAGAGGATCACGATAAAACGGGTAAAGACTTATAACATAGTTATCAAATGAGGAAGGCTAGAGGCTCAAAGGGGGTTGACTAGGGATAACGACATCGGTTGGCAATAGAAATCTCAAACGAGCCAAGGAAAGCCTATAGTTACTTCTCAAACCAAGCCAAAATTCGCCTTGAAGCACATTCGGTGCAAGTTCTAGACCATTTGTACGGTTATTTGGACTAGCAACAATTCATCTAACATTCGTATGGATACGTGGACCAGCAACAATTCATCTAACTCTCACGCAGCTAGATCGTAAAAGAGGATAGAGTCAGCCTATAACAACAACATTCAAGTTTAATAATAGCTATGGTCTAATAAATCACTCGATGATTGCTAAAGTCAACTCAAGAGTCACAAAGTCACTAACTTGAGTTTTTTTCTTTGAAATATCTTGTCTCTAACCATAAGCACGTAGTTAAGTGTGTTGGTACCAAAGAAGCATGGTTAACTCTTCAAGAATGACTTGATTAGGCCTTTTATTCACTACTAATACTAGTACTATTATTACCTAAACACAAAAAGCAGACTTATTTCCTTAAGAAGGTTGTCATGCCATCCATCGTTGGGTTGAGTCACCCTATTCACACAATAATTACCTTTGGAAAGAACCGTGACATTAAGAAAACCAAAGGCTTATTATCTACTAAGTATAAAAAGAAGCTACTTAACAAAACAAGAACTGAAGTAGAAAAACAAATAAGCTACTAAACAATAACTACAAAAGATAGATAAATACAAGTAAGAAAAGAAAGATAATCATCAAATTACAGACCAAATGTATCCAAAATGTGTCAATTAATTAGACAAACTCCACCCCTCTTCCCCAATAAAAGTAAGCATTATCCCCAATTCTTAGCAAAATAAGAGTGAAAGAAAAGAGGGTGAAGAAAACTCCCTAATGATCCTTGGACATCTCAGTGTCCCCATAAATATCATCTCCCTCAGGATCAGCCAACTGTATCTCATCATCATCAAATTTAGGTGTGTTTGGGTTGTCGAACATCGCACATACTGCCTCAGTAGTGTTGATAGCAAGGTCTGGCTCCTCAGATTGGCCAACTGGTGCTACTGGTGCAAAAGGCGCTGAAGGATTAAGGGTGGACTGGTGCGGGTTAAGCAGCATATCAAAAGGAAGGTCTCCAGCTGTAGCAAGTTTAGTCACATCCTTCCGGATCTTCTCCACTGATTTCTTACTTACTTGGGACTTCCTCATCTTCTTTACTTCCTTTCCTAGTCCCTCAATAACTTACCCATGCTATACCAAGGTGTCCATGATCCTCTTATGGTTTTCTAGAATCTTCTTGAGTGTCTCATCAATGTCAGAGGGGGCCTGTGGTACCTGTGTAGTGGACTGTGCTACAACACTACTAGATAAGTCAGACAGCTTTGTAGTAGCTGTCTACATCTAGTTGTTGACACACCAATTTTGGGAGTCTCACAAAGCAGATAGTGTAGCTGTGGGCATGTGCATTGCCCTGGAGCTACCCTAGGGGCTATGGTAGGAGCTGAGGATGATGGTAGAGGCATAACAACAACACTGGAATAAGGCTCAACAGAGGTAGATGGAAGATCATCTGCCTCAGAAACTACCACTAATGTCTCATCAGATTGGCCTATGGTGGTATAAGGCTAGACTTTCTCTTTGGTTTGCTCCCATCCATTAATGAATACAAGTCAAATGGCTTCTTTTCCTTCACCTTGGTGTCAAAATCATTCAGCTCTACCTTTATATTGGTGCGATACTCTGTGATAGTATTGGGATAAGGGTAGGCCGAGCTATCCTGCTGTGCTATCAATGAAATATTGGCCGACATCACGGCACCCACATTAACTGGGTACACGGCCATGCTAGAAGCCACAAGAACAACCCACGAGATTGGAAGGTGAGTCTTATTTTGGCATGGGTCCAGTATGCTACAAACAAAATTCTGCCAGCCCTTCGCCTTAAAACTCAAAGTTCTTCGGTGGATGGGAACTCTAGCAGTAATCCATGATGGTGGTGGCCCCGGTTGTGCTAAGATCTTAGCCAGCCAAGGTCGGACTTCCTCCTTCATTGACGCACTTCTCCAGATACTCCTTTTGCTCAACATCCTCGAATCCCAAGTACGCATTTAGCGTATGCTGATCAAACCTCACCTTGAGGTTACGTACATTGATAACCTTCGTCCCTTTCTTTATGTGAGAAACATTGGCATAGAATTTTCGGACAAGGTATTCCTTGGCATCCTCAACTCTCTTAGTGAACCACATCTAATACTTTCGTGCTTTAATCTGCCTCAAGATTTCTGGGTTGTATGTCTCCAAATCTTTTAATAAGAACTATCACTCAAGAGTCATTGACCTCACTGGCCAGCATATACGAAAACTAGTGAAAGCGGCCAAATTGACAAACCTATCCTCCCAGACTTTCTTCTTCTTAGATCTCTCCATACTTGTGGCTGTACCATCTCCCCCTATACCATCATCACGGATCTCATGTATAATCTGTGCCTCTGGGGTTTGGGGGAGAGTAATTCATATTTTTACCATGTTGCTACACCTATTTATTCAAGAAATTGAAAAAACCTAAGTAGAAATAAAAAGGTAGTATGCTCATAACTTTTTGAAATATGCGGCCGCACCTGAATTTGTGCGGTCCACATATTAGCAAAATTGGAAATCAATGACGAAGGAATCTGCGACCACAAGTTAAAATGTGCGGATCGCAGATTTTCCTTTGCGGCCGCAAATCAACCATTTCTCTGTCATCAGAGAGTTAACATTTTTGAGAATCAGAAGTGCGTTAGCAAGTTAAACTGTATGGACTACTAGAGCATGTGTTAAGTTTACCCAGTTCAAATCTACCCCACATGGATACATAATTGAACTCTAATAATAGATGGCCTTAAAAAAACTAAGAATCTAAACATTAAAATAATACAAAAATTTAACATGAGATTGAAGCACACCAGATAGAGCGAGTGTAATGAGTGAATAATCAAGGTGGTTGTGTGTGAGGACAGTTAGAAATCTCCAAGAAAATCAATAGAGCAACAATATTTTGTTCAGAGAGGGAAAAATGTAAAATGAGGTCTAGTGTTCTATTTATACCAACTATTTGAGAAGGGGGAAAGAGGAGAGTGCAGACACAAATTTTCATGTGCGGTCCGCACTCTATCACCTGGGCGAACATTCTGAGAACCCAATATGTGGTCCATACATTTCCATATGTACCCGCAAATTTCACGTGCTATCGCAGATCAACCTCCTCACTAACAAGATCAAACTTCAGAGAGTTGGTATTGTGACATTTCAAATGTGCAGTCCACAAGAGGAATGTGTGGCCACAATGCTCTTCTGCTATGGCACATAGAAATGTACAGTCCGCAAAAAAAAGTGTGGTGCGCACAATTTTGAACACAACCATATTTTTGTCCATCTTTATTGTACGTCACACTCATCCCTATATCACACTTCAAATCAAGTTAGAACAACTAACTATAAAAGAAAAAGGAAAAGAATATTGGTTGCCTCCCAAGAAGTGTTTGATTTAACATTACGGCACGACGCAAAATACCTTCAAGTGTAGTAAATGACTGCCACCATGTGGCTATCTCCAACCATGCCGAAGTAATGCTTCACCCGGTGACCATTGACCTTGAATACTTCATTGTTTTTGTTCATCAAGTCTAATGCACCAAAATGTCACACCAACAATTTCAAAAGGACCACTACACTTAGATTTTAGCTTCCCGGGAAGCATCGTCAACCTTGAGTTAAACAACAATACAAGATCGTCCACCTTGAACTCTTTGTTCCAAATATATTTGTCATGAAGATATTTCATATTTTCTTTGTAAAAGGACAAACTCGCATAAGCATGGTGCCAGAACACATCCAATTTATTCAAATGTGCAACCCTCAAGTTAGCGACTACATCCCAATCAAGATTCAACTCTTAGAGCCCACATTACCTTGTGCTCTAGTTCCACTGGAAGATGACAAGCTTTTTAGAACACCAACCGGTATAGCGACATTCCGATATGTGTTTTGTAAGTTGTCCGATAAGCCCATAATGCATCATCAAGCTTCTTGGACCAATCCGTCCGATTAACATTCACCATTTTAGACAAGATACTCTTTATCTCCCGGTGAGAGACTTCCACTTGCCCACTAGCTTGCGGGTGATAGGGAGTCGTGACTTTGTGAGTAACACCATACTTCTAAGTAAAGTGTCAAAAGTCTTGTTGCAAAAGTGTGACCCCCCATCGCTTATAATTGCCCGTGGAGTACCAAACCTTGTGAAAATATTCTTCTTCAAGAAAGCCACTATACTTCTCGCCTCATTATTAGGTAAAGCAACGAACTCAACCCATTTGGACACATAATCTATCGCAACCAAGATATCAATCTCCAAAATGATTGTGAAAGGCATTTCATTTTTCTTTGAAATTCCACTGGCACGTTGACATTCATCACATCTTTTTACTAAATCACTAGCAATCCTTGTAAAGAGTGGGCCAATAGAAACCAAAACTAAGCACTTTGGCTGTCGTTCATGCTCCACCATGATGACCACCATACGCCGAAGAATGACAAGCCCCAAGAATATAACCTTACTCATCTTTCGGAACACACCTCCTAATTACCCCTTCATTCCAATAATAATCTTGACCATCCCTTTTGAGCTTCTTCCTTTGGCTTGAAGATAACTCATCCGGAGTGATTCCACATACAAGAAGCCCAGGGATTGACAATCCCTTTTGAGCTTCTTTTTTGGCACCTCTTTCATTGAAATTGCCAAAAGTTTCTCATCGGGGAAAGAGTCATTGATTTCAAGGCCCTCTTGCGGCCTCCTCTCCTCCTCCAAGCGAGACAAGTGGTCCACCACTTGGTTTTCACTACCTTTCCTATCTTGGATGTCAATATCAAATTCTTGTAACAAAAGCACCCATCTCATCAACCGAGCTTTGGAGTTCTTTTTGCTCATAAGATAATAAAGTGCCGCATGATCCGTGTGGATAATAACTTTTGCACCCATCAATAATGGGCGGAACTTCTCAATTGCAAACACAATAGCAAGGAGATCTTTTTCCGTAATGGTATTGTTGACTTGGGCACTATTCATGGTCTTACTAGCATAGTAGACCGGATGGACAATCTTGTTAATATGTTGCCCCAAAACAGCCCCAACCACTACTACTTACATCACATATGAATTCAAAAGGCACACTCTAATTTGGGGCGGTGATGATGGGAGTAGTTGTCAACTTGAGCTTCAACAATTCAACAGCTCTCATGCAATCATCATTGAATTTAAACTTGGCATCCTTCTCAAGGAGCTTGCACAACGGGTTCACCACCTTAGAGTAATCTTTGATAATGCGCGGTAAAAACCCATATGGCCTAAGAAACTCCGTGCACCCTTCACCGAAGTTGAGGTGGAAGCTTAGAAATTACCTCAATCTTTGCCTTGTCGACTTCAATTCCATTCTTTGAGATCTTATGGCCAAGGACAATACCTTCTTCGACCATGAAATGACATTTCTCTCAATCGAGCACCAAATTGGTTTCTTCACATCTAGCCAACACTTTGTTTAAATTTGCAAGACAATCGTCAAAACAATATCCAACCACCGAAAAGTCATCCATGAAGACTTCTAAGTAGCCATCATACATCATTGAAAAGTCGTCCGGACATTGCACAAACCAAAAGGCATCTGCTTGAAAGCAAATGTACCATAGGGACATGTAAAAGTTGTTTTCTCTTGATCTTCCAGAGCAATGAGAATTTGGTTGTAGCCCAAGCATCCATCAAGAAAATAATAGAAAGCATGGCCGGCCAATCTATCGTGCATTTGATCAAAGAAAGAAAGTGGAAAATGATCCTTCCTTGTGACTTTATTGAGCTTGCGATAATCCATACACACCATCCAACCGGTCCCTGTTCTTGTAGGAATCAATTCATTCTTGTCATTGGTGACCACCGTCATGTCCCCTTCTTTGGGACACATTGAATCGGAGAAGTCCATGAACTATCGGAGATGGGGTAGATAACCCCGACATCCAACTACTTGATAATCTCCTTCTTGAGAACTTCTTGCATAGCCTCATTGAGTCTCCTTTGATGTTCAATAGATGGTTTAGCGCCATCTTACAACTTAATCTTATGCGAGCAAAAGGCAGGGCTTATACCCCAAATATCCGCCAAGGTCCACCCAATAGCCTTTTTCCTCTTTGTAGCACTGCTAATATTTGCATGTTAGTCAAACAAGAGGAAAGAATAACTGATAAAGTATAACAAGGGCTAAGAAATTCATATCGAAGATGTGGAGACAATGGCTTCAACTCCAAGGTAGGTGGCTCTTCAATATAAGGCTTTGTAGGAGGAGGAGTCCAATTTTCAAGATCCAAGGACAATTTTTTTGGTGCATAGTTGTACGACCCCATTCCTTGCAAAGAGTTCACATATTCCATGAAGCCATACATCTCGTCATCATCAAAGTTGAGCAACATGGCCTCCAACATATCACCAACATTGATTGTAGCACTTGTATTATCAACAATGACATCGGTGACCAAGTCCACAAAAGAACACACCTCATTGCTATTTGGTTGCCGCATGGACTTACACATATGGAATACACCATTTTCATCACCAACCTGAAAAACGAGTTCTTTGGCTTTAACATCATAAAGAGTCTTACCCATATAAAGGAAAGGTTTCCCAAGAATAATTGGCAATTCATAATTAACCTCAAAATCTAGAATGACAAAATCCACCGGAAGAATGAATTTATCAACCCGGACCAAAACATCTTCAATCACACCCAACGACCTTTTCATGGTACGATTAACCATTTAAAATATCATGGATGTGGGTCTTTGTTACCCAATTCCCAAAGTCTTGAAAACTGAATAGGGCATCAAATTTATACTTACCCCAAGATCACAAAGAGCTTTAGTAAATTCAGCACTTCCAATTGTACAAGGAATCGTAAAAGCACCGGGATCCTCCATCTTAGTAGAAATGGAATGAACAATTACTCTCACTTGATTAAGTGACTTTGATGGTCTAAAAATTCATTGACCACTTCTTTGTCACAAAATCCTTCATAAACTTTGCATAACTGGGAATTTGTTCCAAAGCTTCGATCAATGGCATATTGATTGAAAGACTCTTTATAATTTGAATGAACTTTTTGAATTCATTCTCACCATTATTCTTGGCAAGTCTTTGAGGGTATGGAGGTGGAGACTTAGGTAATGGTGCCTTAGCCTTCTGCACTACCAGCTCCGGTATGTTAATAATGTGTTTCCTACCTTCTCTTGAGACTCTTCCACACTATCATCAATATTAATAATAACTTCCTCATTAGGTTGAACACCATTATTCGGGATCTCTTCTTCTTATATCACTCGATCATCATCAATAAGTCGCCTCCCACTTGAGGTAGGTGTATTCCCGCCTCTTCCACTTCTTGTGATAACCATCATGGCATGGCCCGTATAGTTACCACCCTTTGGGTTTACCACCGTATCACTTAGTAGTGCCCCTGTAGGACGAGAATTTAGTGGTTGATATATTTGCCCCATTTGAACTTCTAAGTTGCGGATTGATGTGTTGTGTGAGGCAAGTTAGGCATCTGAATTGACATTCTTTATCATTATTTTCTTGAACATGCTTTCAATATGTCTCATCTCTTTGTTTCAAGAACTTGAACCATGGGAAGGATAAGGAGGTGCGTTGCTTGGTTGTTGGTACATCGGGGACCTTTGAAAACCCGACCCCCGGTTGCCTTGGTTGTTACTCTACTGCCTTGATTATTGCCTCCCTAATTTCCTTGGTTGTTTCCACTTCAATTTCCTTGATTATTATTATTATGCCAATTCACTCGATTGCTGTTTCCACTCCAATTTCCTTGATTGTTAGAATTCTAATTTCCATGATTGTTTGATGGTCACCATTGTTGTTGGCTTGGGCCTTGGGAGTTGTTTGCCCATGAAGATTGTTCACATATTGCATTTCCTCCTTTTGTTTATTGTAAGAATCATTTTGCACAAAACCACCATCTTCTTGCACATAGTTCTCCACTCGAGTTGGCACTTGTGGATCCTTGGTCCTCCTCTTATTTACCAACATATTCACTCCTTCTATATCATTAACTTGCTTAGGGGCTTGCACTTAGTTTAGATGCGATTTTGCTAAGCGGACGGTGTTTTCGCCATCTCATCCAAAATCTCACACGCCTCCGCATAAGTGTAGTCATTAAGTTCCCACCGGCTAGTTGATTCACTACACATTGGTTGGTTGTGTTAATCCCACGATAGAAGGTTTGTTGAATCATGTTTTCCGCTATATCTTTGTTGGTACATTACTTAACCATTGTTCAATAGTGCTCTCATATCTCGTGTAGTGGTTTATTCGGCTCTCGCTTGAATGCCAAGATCTCGTCTCAAAGTCTAGCCATGTGTCTGGGAGAGAAGAACTTAGAAATGAACTTTTTCGTCAACTCATCCCAAGTGTGAATTGAACGGTTCGGCAATCGTTCCAACCAATCTAAAGCTTTCCCTCCTAGAGAGAAGGGAAAAAGCCTTAGCCTCAATGCATCCTCGGAAACATTAGTTTGCTTGATCCCCTAACATGTATCCATAAATCCCTTCAAATATTTATAAGAATTTTGTGTTGGAGCACTGGTAAAGAAACCCCGTTGCTCAAGTAAAGTGAGTATCATATTGGTTATTCGGAAGTTACCCGCCCTAATATGGGGAGAGACTATATCACTAGCATAACCTTCATTGGGCAATATCTTGTGTGGAGTCGCTCTGGTGGAGGTAGAGATGGAACGGGCACATTGTCATGAGGTACTCGGCCTCTCCAATTGGCTTGTGGCTCATGAGGTACCTCCTCTACTTGTTCTTCCTCGCCATCCAATTCCCCCAAAGGTAAATTTCTGAGTTCATTGTTCGCCATGTTTGTAGCTATAATTTCTCACACAAGTTAGTAATACTGGAAGGAAAAGAAGATATTCCAAAAACAAATTCAAATATATATAGCTAGCACTATTTTAACTCCCGAAAACGGTGCCAAAAATTGATCCACGTCCAATTCCAGTCAATAGTGAGTGCAATGAAATAACTAAATTGCGCTTCCGAACAAAAGTTTTTGTTTTCTACTTCTAGATTATCACTATCAATTATAAACTAAGGAGAAGAAATTAGAAAGCGAATGATTGTTTTTGTTGTTTTTACTAAATGGTTAAACATCCAATCGATGTAACCTTCACTTAGGTGTTTGCCTAATGGGTTAAATACATTAACACTTGTTTTACTGATAGGGGTGTATTATGGCCACTCAATATCTCTTGGTTATAGAGTGATTTTGCCAAATTTGGCTTTCTCAAACCCAAATGGGTATGAAGCTAAATAGTTGATATGGGCACAAGTCGGGTTTTCCCTATCTCTAGTTCAAACCCTTTAATTAGGTTAATCAAATCCTTAATTAGCCAATTTCTTGTTAGCCAAGCTTTCCTAGACTAGGTCCCTCTTTCTCAAGTAGAAACCAAGTCAAAAAGGCATGAATCAATGTTTGCAATTATTAATTCTAAATTTGAAGCATAGGCTAAATAATTAACACTCAAACATAAACAAGCATTAAATTAAATACATATAAGGTTTACACACTAGCGTTGGGTCACAACCCTAGTAAAAGTCTAGATACTCATAATAGAAGATGAAGAAAATAAAGAAGAACTACTAATTAAAATCATAATCTAAGATTAAATTGATAAACTATGATGTTTAAATCCCAAGATAGTCACACACTTCCTAAAATAGCAAAATACATCGGCCACAACTACCCAAACTTCAAAACTTGACCTTAAAATGTGATTTGTGTCTATTTATAGTGGCCCAAAATTCGCTGACAAAAATGCCCCTCGGGAGGTTTTGTGACCGCACAATTTCATGTGTGTTCCGCACATTGCTCCAGCTTGCAAGGACTAGGATTTTGCAACCGTAAAATCTGGTTTGTGGCTGCAAGTCAGCTTCTGCGGACGCACAATTCTGGTGCAGTCCGCACTTCAGGTAAGGCTTCAAGTCTTGATCATTTGCACATTCTCTGAACATTTGAATTTTGGCCAGTGTAGACCCCTTTTTTCGGCCGCACATCTAAATCTGTTGGGCTTCTTTACTAGTTCTGCGGCCGCAGAGAGAATTCTGTTGTCCGCATTTTCTTCTACGGCCACAGAAATGGCTCTGCGGACCACACTTCTTGTGTTATCCGCCCCTTCTTGCCTTATGAATCGAAATACTCCTTTTTGAGTTGGATTTATTCATGAGAGCCCAAACTTCCAACTTTCCTGCAATTTAAACATTTTCATTGGTTTTGGGAACGTAGATCAACACTTTCGGACTAAAACAGAAGCAAAAAGGTGCTAATAAGTGATCAAAATCCACACTTATCATATGCACGAGAAAAAGATAGCACAATATAATGCATTTCTCTCGTCCTCTACACGGAAACACCCTTTGTGCCATGAACAGATGATAATATAAAAGAAAATGGCACGACATCACCCTTCGTGCTTTTGCTCACATGGCACGACATCACGTTTTATGCTTTACACTCTTTTTCTTATGATAATGTATATGAAATGGCACGGCATCACCCTTCGTTCTTTACACTCTTCCTCACCAAGCACATGTATATCAATAACAAGCAAGGTGTGAAGCATAAATAACATCAAGGGGAGTGATTGATCGAATATTCTAATCGAACAACAATCACAACTTTCAAGCCAATAATAATTCAATAAACCTCAAGAACCTTATTGTTCAAGTAACTCAACAAATCTCACGAATGATCTTCAATTAAAGTACAAAATCTAATATCTCAAGAATAACGGTCGTAGCGATATATTTGCGATTAAATATAATGACAACCGAATTTAGCACATCAGTATTTTCACAAAAAGTCCTTCAAATTTTTAATCAATTTATAATAAGCTAAATCATGATTTCTAGCATTTAACTTTATATTCATATTAATCTAGAAGTCAAGTAAAATATGAGGCAAGAAGGTCACATAATCCTACAAGGTATAATTAATCGTATAATCTACCCTCAAGCACGAGCAACCCTAGCACATCCATATACACTCGTTACCTCATATATGCATCACTCCCGCATGTAGCAAACAATGTCAATTAGCAGGAAAAACTCCCCCAACAAAATTAGGTAAGACACTTTCCTCAAACAAGACAAATCGATACACTAGAAGACATCCCGCTCAAATCGACCTCCAAATGGCTTGAAACTAGCCAAAAGCAACTCAAAATCATCAAATAGTGCCATAGGAAGCAAACCCAAATGGTAAAGGTAGAATCTTTACACATTTACTCAAAGTCAACTAAAAAATCAAACCCGGGCCTGTACCTTGGAACCCAACAAAACTCACAAATTCCAATAACACATTCAATTACGAGTCTAACCATACTACTTTACCCAATTCCGACTCCGAATCGATGTTCAAAACTCAAAAATTAACTTTGGAAAAGTTTAGACAAAAAACCTCAATTTCTCTTTTGAAATCATCAGTCAAATGCCAAAAACGAATGTGGAATCATATAATATAATCAAAATCGAGTAGAAAATACTTACCCCAATCCATGTGATGAAAATCGCCCAAATCCGAGCTCCATAACTCAAAATATGATAAAATGACCAAAATCTTCGAAATAGAGTACCTTATAAACACTGCCCCGGTGAACCCTACGCGATCGCGGAACTAGCGTCACGATCATGAAACACAAACTCCACTACTAATAAATTTCTCTACGCATTCGCGGCACATTTCATGCGAACGCGACTCACATCTGACACAGAACTTCGCAAACCCGACTCTCTCTATGCGAATGCGATGAAGAAGGCCTCTTGCTCCAGCTCCTAGCTCACACTACGTGATCGCCATTTTACATACGTGAACGCGAAGAAGACTTGCCCTAACTATGCGCGAACGTGATCGACCTGTCGCGAACGCGATGAAGAAAATCCCCCAGTTCCATGAATCATTACGCGATCGCGACCACTTCTTCGCGATCGCGACCACTTCTTCGCGATCGCGAAGAACAATAGGGATATCAGCAAACAACATAAACAAGCAATATCAACCTAGCCCATAATGGTCTGAAATTCATCCAAAACTCATCCGAGCCCCTCAGGACCCGTTCGAATATACTAACAAGTTTTAAAACAAAACACGAACCTACTCAAGGCTTCTAATCACACATAACAACATCAAAACTACGAAACGCATCTCAAATCAAACTTCATGAACTTTCAACTTCTAAAACTCGTGCCGAACCATATTAAATCAACTCGAAATGACATCAAATTTTGCATAGAAGTTTTAAATGACATGAAAAGCTATTTCAATTCCCAAAACCATATTTCGAACATGATATTGTCAAAGCCAACTCCCGATCAAATCTATAAACTTTCCAAACCTTCAAATTGCCAACTTTTGCCAATTAATGCCAAAACTTTCAAGAAATATCCAAATGCAAACCGGGGCATACGACCAAGTTCAAAATTACCGTCCAGACCTAATGGAACCATCAAAACTTCGATCCGAGGTCAGATACACAAAAATCAAACTTGGTCAACTTTTCCAACTTAAAGTTTCCTATTTGAGAATCATTATTCCAAATCGATCCCGAATCACCTAAAAACCAAAACCGACGATATAGGCAAGTTATAATACACCATATAAAGCTATTCAAGACCTCAAGCTACGAGTTGAATGCAGTTGCTCAAAACGACCGGTCTGATCGTTACATCGAATCATTTAGATAAGTTAATTATCATACTATAAACATGTCATTCATTAGGTCACGTGGATCAATATTTCCCCACATTAATTCCTACATATATAGGTGCTTTGGTGGTCCAAGGATTGGATTTAATGAAACTCAGCAAAGTGTTCTAAAATATGAAGCCAAATTTTTCAAAGGGAGATGACTAATTCTTTGACGTGAACATTGGTCATGGTCATATTAAAATAGAAGAAATTCCAAGTCAAAAAAGGGATTCATACAAAGAAACAAATCCAAGATTTTGTATGAGTTTTCGTTATTTCATTCGTGAAAGCTAAGACGTCTACCACTAATTGGAAATGTTACTATCAAATACAGTTTGTTAAACTCATTCTCCTCCATAAATTTCCACTATAAAGCTGGTCAACATAGACATTGGCCTAAGCAATTATCTGCATATGGCACATGGATTTTCTTCATTTTCGGACGCAACAAACTGATCATTTGCATTGACTCGTAAGGAAAACGATAAAGGAAAAATTAAAGAAACTATGGTGGAAAGATTACGAGTCGTCATCACCTATTCACAAATCAGAATTCTTCTCTAATACAAGCAAGTGATAAACTCATGAGATGAGTTTTTAGCCTTTGACATCTCAATCATCGTAAAGTGCAATACGTGATAACATTGCATGAGTTCAACAAATTATAATTCTTGAACATTAACATCTATGCGCTATGTATGTAACCCTACATTCAACTGATGATCTCTCCCTATGTGTATATATGTATGTAAGGGGCGGCCCGGCGAATTTTGTGACTAAAGTTAAATTTTACGAGGGGCTTTATTTTTTTTTAATTATTATTTTTTTAGTTTGAAGTCCATTTTCTAGTTTTCTTATATACAAAGTTATTAATAGTTTTTTTATAATCAATTTTTTTTCTAATAATTGTTTGTCAATTGACAATACAGTTAATCTTTAAGTATATAAGTTGTGTACTTTTTCAGCTTATCTTTTGAGTGCTTAGAAGAATGGTCAATGCGCTGCTGGTCATAGGTGAAAGATTTGTTAAAGATTATGTATGAAAACATTCTTTGAATATACAGGGTACTTACGTACAGCCTAGCATTTGTTCAAATTTAAGACTTCTGGGGGATCGCTTCTTCAATTTCTTCTGAGATAATGCAACACCCTAAAATTAATAAGGTGTTTGATAGTGTTTGAATTTTGACCAAAAGGGACTAAGAATTATATCAATCTTGTTAACAACTTTTGAATGAGTCTGCAACAGGGAAAACATTGTAAGTTTACCAATTTCTTCTAATAATATTTATTTTAAAAGATTTCTTTCACTCAACTATATATGCAAGTTTCTTCGAATCACATTCCCCACGTAATTCAATGGCTTGTGAAAAAGAAAAAAGAAGAAGAAGAAACACGGTGAAGGGCAGCATTCACCTTGACCTTTACTTCTTTCACAATCTAATGAGAAAATATATCAATTAGAAGTAGAACAATTATATCACTACGGTTCGCAGATTAATTCACAGCCCAATAAGAACTTGAAACCTAGTAGTCCATACCCGAAACAATCTTTTTCCTTAGCCCAGCATAAATTTCTTATTAGCCCATTATGAAATTCAAGTTCTAGAGGGAATCCTTACCTTAAAGATTATATATTATATATCATTTCTCTATTATATATATATATAGAGAGAGGGAATCCTTACCTTAAAGATTATATATTATAAATCATTTCTATATATATATATATATATATAGAAATGATATATAATATATAATCTTTAAGGTAAGGATTCCCTCTAGAACTTGTATTTCCTATTGAATTTATGTAACCGAAATATATTATTACATACAAGGAGAAAAGTGCTTATACTCTTCTTTT